>NW_027361730.1:0-600000 GCF_039654945.1 Dendrobates tinctorius | reverse complement strand
GGAGACAAGAAGCAATGGAGCTTGAAAGAGGGCTGTGATGGAGGTGCTCCACTCTGGCGAGATGCGTTAGTGGGACATCTGAACGGAAGCATGGCGGAGGCTTACCGAACCATTGACGCACAGCGGAATCGGGATTATAACATTGTAAAGCAGACTATCCTGGATTACCATGCTATCACCCCAGACTCATATACGGCCAAGTTCCGAGACCTCCCATGCACCACAGGGGGATCGTTTAAGATGTATGCACATAAGATGTCCCAGGCATGTCGGAGATGGCTGGAAGCAGAAAACGCCTATACTGTGGAAGATGTTATACAGGCGTTCCTTACAGAACAATTTCTTGCCAAGTGCCCCGCAGAGGTACAGGAATGGGCTCGGGAGCGCACGCTGTGTACCGTGGATAGAGCTGCAGCCCTGGCCGATGAAGCCCTTACTATCCGACCGCAATGGAGGAGGCTTCTGGATAATGAACCACGGCCTGCTCCCCCGCCCCGTCCCCCTTACATTATATCTGCCCTTCCACCTAGTCGCAAGCCGATGACTATCATGCCTCCCAATCCTGGGCCCCAACAGTTCCGACCTTGACCTGGGGGTATCACAGAAAGGAGATGTTATGTGTGTGGGCAACCTGGACATTTGCAGTTTGGATGTTCCTCAAAGATTCGGAGGGAGCCCCAAGCAGCCCCACCTCGTCCAGTGCATCTCGAGCACTCCATCCTGCCTGAGGAAGAGCTACCATCATCCCCACCAGAGTGGACCACCGACCACGGCACCATAGATACCCCTCCTGGAGTGTACGGACTCCGGCCTTTGTCCTTTGGCTACCCAGAGCAACGGCAACGCTACCTGCAGGATGTCTTAATTGATGGATACAAAGTGTCAGGATTTAGAGACACGGGGGCATTTCTGACTATCGCTGACCCCCGTGTGGTTCGACCCGAGGCAATTCACCAGGGTGCAGGAATTCCCATTGTCTTGGCGGGGGGTGTCCGCAAATATAAAGTATACAGCGAGCTTTGGTGCGTTTGGATTATGGTTTTGGAGAAAAACTGTGCTGGATTGGAGTTATGGGAGGACTCCCTGCAGATATCCTCCTTGGGAACGACATTGGGGAGTTACAGTGTCATTTTGTGGGAGCAGCCACTCAACTACAGGCCCTTCAAGCACCACGACATCCGGACCTCACTGGGGAGCAATCTGTTTGGCCAGAAGGTCCGTGGGCCTCTCACTCTTCTGAAAGAACAATTGGAGGGATATATCGCAGACATTGGAATGCCCATCATTCTCTACGTTCTAGAGTTCAGAGACAGTCTCGCCCAGCTAGCTACCTTAGCTAATGATCAACAGCAAATGGCCCAGTCGAGTCAAGAAACCTGGTATGACCGTAACGCCAGGACCCGGGAATTTATGGAAGGACAACAAGTGCTTATAATTATTGTGTGGCGCCCCTGAGGCTTCAGGCGCCACAGAGGTACTGCACCTTCTCCTAAGGTGTAGTGCCCCACCATCCAGGTAGGCTGGGAACTCCTTTCCGCATTCCAACACCTGCACCCCACACACAGGATAGTTCAGCAGGGACCCATCCATGCTTTATGCTGGAAAGTTCATTGGGTGCCTTTTGTGGTCCCTGGCTTCGTAACATGAGAGGTGCTGGGGAGGCGGGTGGAGTTGGATATAAAAGAGAGGGAAGGTGTAGGATTTAAGGTCAGTCTGGGGTGAGTCCCAGAGAGAGAGCAGGCTGACAGCAGGTCAGCCTGAGAGGAGCTCAAGGCGGAGGAAGGCAGTCAGTCAGGAGAGGCTGAGGACTGGTCTTAGTGGAACGAGCTCCCTAGGGAAGGAAGAGAAGGAGAAAGAGACGTAGACTGAAGACTACAGATTCCATAAGAGAGAGAGAGAACAGATCGGAATGAAGGAGAATAGAAGGACGGTGGGAAGCAGGTTGAGAAAGAGAGAGAACCCTTCCAGTCCAGAGAGCGCAAAGGCCGGGGCCCGGTCCCCAAGGTTGACTGGATCTTTATGTCCGGCAACAGACACCGGAGGAGTATTGAGCCTCTAATGCCTTGCTCCCATCATAGACTTGGGACACAACAGCAACTGAATAGAGAGCTGGGACGCAGTGAGGAGTCCCCGAAGCAGGCTACAGCTGTCTGTCATACAAGTAAAGACTAGGAACACCTAGAGAGAGGCATTCCAGGGTAACTAAGTACTAGAGTGCTTCGCACCTAAAGGCGCATTGGAGGAGTCGTTCAGTAAGGTACATGTTGGCGGAGTGTGGAAGGGAGAATCCTATCCTGCCTGGAGGTTGGCTGGAGCCCTGACCTGGAGAACACAGTGCGGAGGCAGGCAGTTGAGTGAACTGCAAACAGTGAGTAAAGCTTTGGAACCGCATACTCTGGTGTCCTCCAGTTATTTCCGCACCACTACACCTGAGTACCAGCCTCCATACCATTCTGTGCCTCTCCTCATCCATTGCACCTACACTGCCCTGGGACTACAGCTCCACCTGTGGGGAGCTATATCATCTCTGCTGCACCACACCATCAGTCCCAGGGGATCTGCATGCAGCGTTGGCTCAACACCTTGCCAACACCACGGGTGGCGTCATGAACTATTCTACCATTAACTACATCACCGCCATTGATATTGGGTGCCCAGGGCCACGGACCGGGTCACCGCTGCTGTGACACATTCCCGCCTGACACCGGCCCGGTACCGAGTACCCCGCTGCCCTGGGTGTGCGAGGGCGACCCAATTGCTACCCCTGCCACTGTACAAGGAACTATAAACGAATGAGCAATGTGGACTAAAATGAGCAGGCCAGAGGTCTGTGTAGATCTCATGGTGTGCTCATTTATTATGAGGGGGGAGAGGTTGTGATGGTGTGATATGCTATATGGATATCATTTTGTGTATATTTCTATTTCACTGATTTTCATAGTGTTTTTCTTGATGCCTTGTATGTCTGCAGCCTGACTTTTATCCATGTCTCTTGATGACCCCCTGTAGTGTCATAATCCCCCAGACACCTTTTGTCAGGCATGGAAGGCCTGAGAACCGCCCCGACCCGTCTGGCTACTCCTGGACATGGAGAGGGGGCTGGAAGGGACAGGAGGGGAGAAGTCAGTTCCTGTGTGCAGAGCATGATGTGAAGACAGGACTTCGGAGAGAAAGAAGAGTATATGGAACATGTTATCCACTGTCAGCTGGATTTTGGACTCTCATCTCCCTGGACATGTTATCCTGTTACTGGACTGCATTTGGATTCTGGACTATCTTATCCTTTGTGTGGTGGACTGAATATGGACCTTTCGTATTTTTGCCTAAATAAAGGTCTTGGAATTGTTCACTCTTCGATTGCTCTGTTGATTGTGTGATACCAGAGAAGGACCCCGTAACAATGCTTATTTCATTTTTATTGCTCAGATGTAGTATTTTGCATTTTTCCCTGTTAAAATCCATTCTGTTAGTTGCTGCCCACTGCTCCAGTTTATTTATATTTTCTTGAATCCTCTCTCTCTCTTCTATAGTATTAGTTATCCCTTCTAGCTTTGTGTCATCAGCAAATTTAATCTGTTTACCCTCAATCCCTTCATCTAAATCATTGATAAAGATGTTGAACAATACAGGGCCCAGGACAGAGCCCTGTGGTTCCCCTCTTGAGACATTCTTCCAAGTGAGTGTGCAGCCATTTACGACCACTCTTTGGGTCCGATCACTAAGCCAGTTATGAATTCACCTAACAGTTGCCTTGTCCATTTCATACTTAGTCATTTTTTTCAATATGGATGGTGTGAGACACTTTGTCAAATGCTTTTGCTGAAGTCAAGATATACTATATCTACAGCATTTCCCTGATCCACCCAGTCAGTGATTCTGTCATAGAAGGAAATTAAGTTAGTCTGACATGACTTATTAGTTACAAACCCATGCTGACTCTGGTTAATCACTTAATTCTTAACCAGGTACAAACTGTCAAGTGTACCTGTCCTGTGTGACACGACCCACAGGTCGGTAACTGAAACAACAAGACAAAAGGGGAACACCAGGGAAACAGTTACAACGGTGGGCCCTGCAATAGGGAACAGGGATGTGGAGACCTCCTGCACTCCCCTGAGGCAGTGTCCCTGAACAATCCTAACGTTCCCTATACAGGCTCTTCATCTGTCGCCGACCAGGATACCTGAATCCCACACTAGCCCTGCACCTATCCCTGACTAGCGAACAGGATAGTGCCGACACTGGACCCACCGCTGCACTAATACATGCGAAGGAAAATACACCAAATGGGGGAAAACAACAAAAGACTTATCGCTCTCTGCTGCAGTCACCGGGCAGCAGAGTTCATCACCGGATCAGCTTTCAGCAGTGGCTTGACACCTCAGAGCCAGCTGCTACCTTCACCATCTTTTCAGCAGTGGCTCGACACCTCAGTGCCAGCTGCTACCTTCACCATCTTTGCTTTCAGCAGTGCCTTGACACCTCAGAGACAGCTGCTACCTTCACCATCTTTCTCTGCTGCAAACACCGGGCAGCAGAGTTCAGCACCAGATCAGCTTTCAGCAGTGGCTAAACACCTCAGAGCCAGCTGCTAACTTCACCGTGGTTGGAATCCAAAAAGCAACTGCTATAACCAACACCAGCTGATACACCATGTGACCTTATATAGCAAAGGAAAAGAGGTCAAATCAGCAGGGAAAACAACAGACATGTAATAACACCTGTGGCCACGGGGGCAAAAAACCCATATTAAGTCCCTAAAGGCCTGAAAGGAAAAAAAAAGGTTTAAATGAGGTAATCCAGAATCTGACACAGATCCAAGAATTGGATTGTCACAGTACCCCTCCCTCAATGAGGGACCTCTGGACCCTCAACACCATACTTCACTGGACCACCTACAGTGAGGACGCCTTGTTCCTCCATAGTTCACGTCAGCAATCATCTGACACTTGTTCATTGCAAGAGAGGGCAGTTGGAGGTGACGACGTATTCTCCGGAGGTATCACAAATCTCCAGAGCGCCGACCTGGGGAATGAGCTAGGCCTGGGTATAACAAAGGGTAACTCCAGATGAAAACTCGCTGGCACGAGAATGGCAGACACCCATACAAACACGTACACACCCAGGTCTGGACATGAACATTTATTGTCATTCATTTTCTTGCCACTAGGTGGTGAACTCCTCACAGAACCGACAACAGAGGCTTCCCCCCATGTCGTAACACTCACACCCCCACAAGGCTCAGAGGTAACCACTCCTCTCTGCCAACCCCTTCCTAAGAGGACTCCGTCTCTGAGTGGCAGCTTGTGGTGAGGGTTGCGACTTGCCCCTACTCCCTGGCAGCACCCCTGCTGCCACTACTGCAGGAGAAGGGGACAGGAATATGGAGGAAATATACACTCCCTGGTCATCTTCCGCCACACGACCAGGAAGGGGCGGCTTCTTCGAAGGTTAACCGATGTCATCCTTTCAGTTGCAACGGAAAAAAATCGAGTGGTCCTTGAGCTGATGAAGACTCTTCACTTATCCCACCATGCACTGGGAATATGCAAAATATCTCCTCAGGACTCCTAGGGGGGCATTGCATAACATAGATTCTGCCTATGGGGGGCTTCACTATACTCTATAGAGACTGCCTATAGGGGTGCATTATACTGTATAAAGTCTGCCTATGGGAAGTGCATTATACTATATAGAGTTTGCCTATGGGGGGTGTATTATACTATAGAGTCTGTCTATGGGGAGTGCATTATACTATATAGAGTCTGCCTATGGGGAGTGTATTATACTATATTGAGGACTATCTAGATGGAGGCTATCTAGAGGGCTATGTTACAGCGTGGAGATTACAGTGACGGGGCCATCATACAGGGGCATTATACTGTCTATAAGAGAGCATCATACTGTGTATAGGGGAGACTCAGGACAATATTAAAAGTAAAGTGGGCACTTATTGTTATAGGTGATCTCAGGTTACTGTGACTGTCAAAGGGGCACACACACAGGGCAATATTACTTTCTAGGGGACAAAATGTGGGCACTGTTTTCTAGGACACTTGCACCTGGCATTTCAATATTCTAGAGCAGGGCTGGGCAAACTGCGGCCCACGGGCCACATCTAGCCCTATGCCTGTGCCTGACCAGCCTGCGGATAGACACAAGCAAACAGACTAGAACGAATGATCCAGCAGTCACTGCTCTCCGGAGCGTGCAGGCCAGGTAGCAATACAGCGTGCAGTGAGGAGTCTGAGGAGGGTGGAGAGGAGGCGGAGCAGCCATGGTGCAGCCTAAATAAGGATTCAGAGGGGGGTGGAGAGGAGGCGGAGTGGAGGGTGGAGATTTTCACGGTCCTGAATATTGCTGTGTGCATCTGACCTGCATAGAGATACGTAGAGATGCAGATCACATGACCACATCACGCTGCAGGTCCAGCTAATTGGTTTGGCCCTCCACAACTGTCCCAGTTCCTCATGTGGCCCCTTGGAAAAATTAATTGCCCACTCCTATTCTAGAGGGTTGCTTTAGAATTTAGAGGGCACAGAGAACCCCACAGTAGGTGCAGTAATAGTGTCACATATGGCAGCAGCGGCTCAGTATTTGGGTATCAGCAGCATGAGGAGTTTGTGTAGGTTGGGGATATATGGTGATGGGGCTGAAAATATGAGATATGAATTGTGTCTTTGTTGTGATCTCTGCAGCCATGTCCTGGCTGGAAGAAGTTGTCCCGTCGGACTGGGCCAGATGGAAAAGTCAGGGAAAGTGAATGACTTTATCAGAAAGAACGTCCTCTGTAAGTCACCATCTATAACTGTACTGTGATTTATTATATTTTCCGTAGGACTGATATCTACTACTGACCATATGGTGGTAATATCCATGTTAGTCTTTATATAGACATTGTTTTCAGTAACAGCGCAAGCTTACCTGGTTAGGGGCCCACTCAGAAGTTTTTCCCCCTCCGAACCCAAACCCTAGCTACACCTCTGCATGGCCCTCAATCAGTATGATCTCTCTCCCATCAGTATGATATGCCACAGTCACCACCTCACACAGTATTATGGTCCCCAATACCCCTGCACAGTATTATTCTCCCTTAATATGGTGCTCCCACAGCCCTTTATTCAGTATGATGGACCCACAGCCCACCCCTATTCAGTATGACAGCCACTAGTTCCAGGTCAAACTCAGCATGATATCCCATAGCCAGTACCTCACTCATTATGATGGTCTCCACAGCTGGCCCCCATTCAATTTGATGGCCTCCAATGCTAAACCTCCGCTCCGTATGATGGCCTTCAGTGCGAGCCCCCATTGGTATGATGTCCCCACAGTCCAACCCCCACTCACCGTTATGGCTCTTATTTCCAGGTTCCCACTTAGAATGATAGCCACCAATTGCCAGCCCCCACTCAGTATGATGGCCCCACAGGCCCTCACTCAATATAATGTCCTCCACAGACCTCACTAAGTATGATGTCATCACAGTCCACCACCCACTCAGTATGAGGCCCGGGACCCACAGCCGGCCCCCCCACTCAGTATGATGGCTCCAATTCCAGCCACCACTCAGTATGATGATCCCCAGTGCCAGTCCCCAATCACTATGATGACCCACCTCAGTTTGATGGCCCCACATGCCTCCAATCAGTAAGATAGGTTATTAACTTATGTGGCAGAATAGAAGCACGTGTCATTGATGAATTGAAAATTCTCTCCCTGCAAGATTAAAGGAGTATTTCCATCTCCAAGATCTCCCAATGGTGCAGTAGGTGTAATAATAATATTAGCAAATACCTCCAATTAGAAATGCAATATATTGTAGTTCTTCTGATTCACTATGTCAAATTCCCCATACATGGCATTGCAGTAGCTTAGGTATCTATGGTTAGGGACACTGATATAGTGACCTTTAGGTGTTAGTAGTCATAACCATGAATATCTATGCTACTGCAATGCCCTGCACATGGGTGAAACTACATAGCTTATCAAAAGAACTATATTACATTCCTAATTGGGGGAATATGCTAATATTATTCTTACTACCCCCTACTTCAATTTGGGATTAGATCTTGCAGATGGGAATACCCCTTTTGCACGAGTCTCACGTCTGAATACCCCGCACTGCCGCTGGCACTCGGGACCGGAATGAGTGCTCTGGTCCAAGTGCCGGGTATTGAGACGAGAGACTCGTGCGAATTTCTTGCAAGTGTGAGCCTGGCCTAAGTGTTATAGTGGAGGAGGAGATGGTCAGAGCACAACACTGTCTACAGTTGATAGTGTTGCTGTCTGACATTACATCATCCTACTGTGAAAGGAAATATACTCCATGGCGCCCTCTGTTTGCTCCCCACTAATACGCATGAGACAAAGAAGGCGAAATGGGACCTGTTTCTGGTACTTGTACTGCTGGAAGGGCTGGTAGTGCTGCTGATAGCAGCTATAATATTTTTATACTTGATACTTTTTTTTTCTATTGTCCTAACGTATCCATTTGCTTCTAAACTTTGATTATAAATTTGGTCAAACATGGAAAAATATGACATTAATCATAAATCCTAGACACTGGCAGGGTTCATATGACTGACAAAAAATTAAACAGCAGCCTGTTACGGTACTGTTGCAGGATTTCACATAGAAAGATGCTCTTTCCCTATCCCTCACCCTATGGAGCATCCTAGTCTATCTGTTGTTGCATAGTTTGGTAGCAGAAGAAACTTGTGAGAATAGATTATATGGTGTAATTCAACTTTTATCTTCGCAGAACATGAGGTACATGCATCAGCTTCTTAATACAGCATAACAGGAAGTCTGAAAAGTTCTTTTACCAGAGGGAAAATGAAACCAAAGTACAAGTATATGCATTACATTCAACTAAGCATATAACAGTAACAACATCGTCATCTACTGTCATAAAAGTGTAAGCTCCTCCTGCACACATATAAGTCTGTATCTGTTCCATATATGCCAACATCTGTGTCCCCCAGATTACCCTGGAAGGTGGAGACACGGGGGCCACGTGCCTTGCTGTGCTCCTAAATTACTCTTATCTGTTCCCTCCCCCACCCAGGATGATGTGAGGCCAAAGTGTATAGGATTACACTAACCAGACAGCCAAGGAAAGACAAACAGGGACAAATGACAACTGCAATCATACAAAATACACTCACCAAACAAAAGAGTGGGACAAAGGGAAGGTAAGGTAGGTGAAAACAAATAGGAGAGGATGAAGATGGACACTCAAACAAACTCGCCAGAGAAACTCTCCAACTGCCAACTCCTCCAATTTCAAACCAGGCAGAATGAACAATCACTGGCAATTCCCTAACGTCAATTGCAAGCATGTATAGCAGAGGAGTGTCCAACATAAAACAACTGAGGCAATCCATGATGGAGAGCTCCAGGAGATCAACTGGATGGATTACCCCTTGCAAAGCCAGAACAAAGAAAGCCTGCACTGTTTAGTATGATGGTGAAGCAGTTCCAAGCAGTGCAGCAGTTCGGGTAACAAGACGCCACAATCTTTTGGCCCCTCTCAATCACAATATCGCTGTGACGCAGCCCGCCCATGTGTGAAATAGCACTGGGTTTTTTTTTAAGGGTCAAACAGCATCTTGAAAACCAAGGAACACACCAGACAGGTAAGAGATAAAGTTGTGGAAAAAGAATAAAGCAGAGTTAGGATATATAAAAAATAGCCCAAGCTATATCTCACAAAACGCTGTTCAATCTATCATACAAAAAGGAAAGCATATAGCACAACTGCAAACCTACCAAGATATGGCCATCCACCTAAACTGACATCCCAAACAAGGAGAGCTCTAATTAGATTATCGGCCAATGGTCATGCTGGAGAAGCTGCAGAGATCTGCAGCTCAGTTGGGAGCATCTGTCCACAGGACACTTATTAGTTGTAATGTATACTCCACAAATCTAATCTTTATAGAAGAGTGGCAAGAGAAGCAATTTCTGAAAGCAAGCCATAAAAATCCTGTTTGCAGTATTCAAAAAGCCATATAGGTGACACAGATAGAATGTGAAAAAGGATGATCTGGTCAGTCCAACTTTTTGGGATAAATTCAAAAAGCTATGTGTTGCAGAAAACTAACACTCTACATCACCCTGAAAATGTCATCCCCACCGTCAAACATGATGGTAGCAGCATTATATTGTAGGGATGCATTTTTTTGCCTAGGACAGAGAAGCTGGTCAGAATTGATAGGAAGATGGATAGTGCAAAATACAGGGAACTCATGGAGGAAAACCTGTTAGAGGCTGCAAAAACCTCAAGACTGAAGCATTTGTCCACTTTTCAGCAGGACTATGACCCTAAATATACTGTCAGAGCTACAATGGAATGGTTCATATGAAAGCATATTCATGTGTGTGAATGGCCCAGTCACAGCCCAGACCTAAATACCGTTGAGGATCTGTGGCAAAACTTCAAAATTGCTGTTCACAGATACTCTCCAGCTAATCTCTGAGATAGAACTTGTTTGCAAAGGAAAATAGGCAAAAATGTCAATCTCTAGATGTGCAAAGCTGGTAGATATACCCCAAAAGACTTGCAGCAGTAATTGCAACTAAAGATGATCCAATAAGGTATTTACTCAGGAAAGGGGACAGAAGGGGAGACTGAATACAAATGAAAGTCACAATTTTCAGATTTATACTTTTAAAATCTTCAGAAAAACATGTTTTATTTCCTTTACACTTCACATATACTTGCTACTTTGTGTTGGTATATCACATAACATCAAAATAAAAAACATTTAAGTTTGTGGGTGCAATGTGAAAAAAATGTGAAAAAGTATGATCAAAATAGCAATCAGTGATATATTGTGATTTACACGCCTCCTCCATTTGTCCAAAACATAGAAGACATCATGAACCAGATGTCCTATCTGAGAAAGGCGATGACAGAGAATGGTTTGCCTTGGTTTGTTTCCAAAAGAAAATAATGGGAATCATTAGAATTTACTATGACTACCATGTAATTTCAGAAACACACTTTTTGTTCAAGAAACATTACAGATACATACAAAGTGAGCACAAAGATCGTTTATTGTTCTTGTGGAAAAAGGGCAACATCTAGTGGTCATGTCTTAAGTTGCATCCTGTGGATAAATAAGAGTGGGGCTCATAATTGCTAGCCTTAAAAGGAATGTCAGCAGGTTTTTGCTATGTAATCTGATGGTAGCATGAAATAGGGGCTAAAACACAGATTCAATGATGTGTCTCATGTCAGAATGTGTGCTGTTGTTTACTTACACTGAAAGTTTTATCTCTTGGTGATTATTGTTGTCTGGATAACAATAGCTACAGAAGTTTGTGAATGGTATTCCGACTCTGCCCAGTCCTGTGATAGCAGCTGACTGTCTATAGACAATTGGTTTGAAAGACCAGCTCACCCACGTCTGACCTCACCGCACCTCAGACTCGGATCCGGCCCTGCCCTGGCCGCACAGCAGTAATAAAAGAAGAAATAATCCAGCTGAAATGCTCTGGTGATTTATTGAGTGCTGTTCAGACAACAGAACATTGTTTACGCGTTTCTGGCTAGACACCCTTAATCATAACCATCATTATGATTAAGGGTGTCTAGCCAGAAACGCGTAAACAATGTTCTGTTGTCTGAACAGCACTCAATAAATCACCAGAGTACTTCAGCTGGATCATTTCTTCTTTTATTACTGTCTATAGACAATGTACATAAAGAGCCTGGTGTGGGCGGGGTTAGCTTTCTCAGCTCTGCTGAATTGCTAAATCTAAGAACTCTTGTGTCAGAACGGCTTCACACAGTAATCTAAGTGATACATAGTTGGATTCAGGGTCTCTTTGCCTATGTCAGGCTGCTCTCAGATGAGGTAGCAAAAACCTGCTGACAGATTCCTTTTAAGGGTATGTGCACACGACGTCTTTTTCAGACAGATTCCCCTGAAACCCTCATGAAAAAGTGCTTAATAAACATCAAAGAAACACTCCCATTAAACTTTTCATCCTCTTAATATATTACAATCACCATATTATATAGCGCTGTGCACTTACAATTGCTCATTTTTCCTTTCTACCCAGTTAATTCTTCTCTTTTTGCTCTATGAAGAAACAGAGAATATCTTTTCCCTGCAGAAATCACTCCCCTCTTCAACACCTGCCCCAGTTGCTCCGCTCCTCCTCCTCCCTGACAGGGACATTTGCAGTGATTTATGACTCATACCGGGAAAATTGACCTCCTGTTTCTACATAGGACTTAGAAGGATTCAGCTAGTCAGTTTTTAATCATGTGAAGTCATAGACCTAATGGAAAGGAGAAGTGTTATGAATGGGTCACCGAGGAGGAAAAAAACAAACAATAAGCTAAGTCTCAGAAAACCAGAGAAGTTGGTAACTATGCAGATTGCAGATCCCTGATCTTAACCACACAACTAGCAGCAGTCGTGGAGCTTTCCTACAATGGTCCTAGACGCCTCGTCACAACCAGAGAGCTACATAAGCCTAAAGCAGGAAAAGAGGAAAACTAACTGCCCCAGAGCAGACCCCAAAGGAAAGACAGCCCCCCACATGTATTGACGGTGAAACAAGATGAAAACACAAACAAAGGCAGAAAAATAGGCTGAGCAAACGATGGGGCCCGACTAACTAGAAAGGACAGGAAAGGAAAGACACTGTCTGCAATCTGCCAAAAACCCTACCAAAATAATGTCCAACACTTCTGATAGCAAAATTAACCCTGAAGTCACTAGACTTCTCCCACTATATCAGCACTTTGAAATATTCTGAGACAGAGCAAAAAGAGGCCAATCTAATAAGGGACAAAAAAGGCAGATGGCAAATACAGATAAATAGCAGCATAGCCCCAGCAGGGGCAGGCGGATCACACAAGAAACTGAATTGACGAACAAGCGCAAGTGTGAACATTAGCAAAAAAACAAACTTAACTTGAGAAGACTGGAAGAGAGCTGAAGTCCAAGACCTGAGAAGCAGACTGAATCACCAGCACCAGGATAGGGCGTCGGCTGTCTTATATCCAGTCTGATACTCCAGAGATCCAATCGTTATCCTCCTCATCAGGTGGCAGATCACTACCACTTAAACCAACCTCACTACCTCCTGTCACCACCAGAGGGAGAACGGAAGGAGAACGCTCAACTGGTGGAGCATAAAATGAGTTCATAACAGTACCTCCCCCTTGAGGAGGAGTCACCGAACCCTCATCCATGCCACCAGGCCGATCAGGATGGGCCCGGTGAAAAGCACGAACCAATTTATTGGCATGAATATCAGAGGCAGAGACCCAAGAATTAGCCTCCTGGCCATAACCTTTCCATTTGACCAAATACTGGAGTCTCCGTCTAACCAAACGAGAATCCAATATTTTCTCTACCTCATATTCTACATTGCCTTTAACCAATACAGGGTCAGGAGGTGCCGCCGCAGGAACTACTGGCTCAACAAACCTCTTCAACAGTGACTTGTGAAATACATTATGGATTTTGAACGTAACTGGAAGAGCCAATCGAAAAGAAACAGGATTAAGAATCTCCAAAATCTTATAAGGTCCAATAAATCTTGGATTAAATTTTGGTGATGCAACCTTCAAGGAATATTCTTAGACAACAACCAAACCATATCACCCACTTTAAACCGTGGACCAATGGTCCTATGCCGGTTGGAAAAACGCTGGGCCTTTTTCAGAGAGAGTGACAACTTATCCACCACTTGGTCCCATATCTGCTGCATTCTCACAACCACAGTGTCCACACCTGGGCAGGACGAAGACTTCACTTGCCCTGAAGAGAATCGAGGATGAAACCCAAAATTACAGAAAAAGGGTGACATCAAAGTGGCGGAACTAGTTCTATTGTTCAGCGCAAATTCGGCCAAGGGCAAAAATGAGACCCAATCATCTTGATAAGCAGATATAAAACATCTTAAATAAGACTCCAGGGTCTGGTTTGTTCTCTCAGTCTGCCCATTGGTCTGGGGATGAAACGTGGAGGAGAAGGATAACTGAATTCCCAGATTGGAACAAAAGACTTTCCAGAATCTGGAAAGAAACTGGACCCCTCTATCGGACACAATGTTCACAGGAATCCCATGTAACCTAACCACCTGTTGTAAAAACAAGGGTACCAACTCAGCAGAAGATGGCAACTTTGGGAGTGGTACAAGATGGACCATCTTCGAAAATCTATCACAATTCACCCAGATAACAGTCATTCTCTGAGAGACAGGAAGATCAGAAATAAAATCCATTGAGATATGGGTCCATGGCCTCTTGGGCACCGGCAGGGGCATCAGCAACCCACTAGAACGAGAACAGGGTTTAGACCGAGAACAAGTCCCACAGGACTGTACAAAATTCCTGACATCACGAGATAAGGCAGGCCACCAAAACGACCGACTCACCAAATCTCTGGTACCAAAAATACCCGGATGACCAGCCAATGCGGAGCAATGGACTTCAGACATCACTCTCTTTCTCCACTGGTCAGGAACATACAATCTTCCCATAGGGCAACGCTCAGGTTTATCCTCCTGAAATTCCTCCAGGGCGCATCTCAAATCGGGCGAAATGGCAGAAAGAACTACCCCCTCACCTAGGATAGTAGTAGGCTCGGTCACATTAAGAGAATCAGCAAAGAAACTCCTAGAAAGGGCGTCTGCCTTAACATTCTTAGTGCCCGGAAGAAAAGAGACCACAAGATTAAAACGCGTGAAAAACAAGGCCCATCTAGCCTGTCTAGGATTCAAGCGTTTGGCCGACTCCAGATAAATCAGATTCTTGTGGTCGGTGAGGACCACAAATTGATGTCTAGCTCCCTCCAACCAATGTCTCCACTCCTCAAATGCCCATTTCATGGACAACAATTCCCGATTCCCCACATCATAGTTACGTTCAGATGGGGAGAAATTTTGAGAAAAGAAGGCACAGGGATTCATCTTAGAAGTCACAGGGTCTTTTGGGGACAAAACAGCTCCTGCACCAATCTCAGAAGCGTCTACCTCCACTTGAAATGGAAGTGAGACATCAGGTTGCCGTAAAACTGGAGCTGAAGTAAATCTCCGCTTAAGCTCCTGAAATGCTGAGACAGCCTCAGGAGACCAATTCAGCACATCAGCTCCCTTCTTGGTCAGATCAGTCAGTGGTTTGACAATACTAGAAAAATTACCTATAAATTTATGATAGAAATTAGAAAACCCCAAAAACTTCTGGAGAGCCTTCAAAGAAGTAGGCTGAACCCAATCATAAATGGCCTGTACCTTGGCCGGGTCCATTTCAATAGTCGATGGAGACAAGATAAATCCCAAAAATGAAATCCTCTGTACACCAAAGAGGCACTTTGATCCCTTACAAATAGGGAATTCTCCCTCAAAATCCGGAACACAGTCCGGACATGTTCCACATGGGAATCCCAATCATTAGAAAAGATCAAAATATCATCCAGATAGATGATCAAAAACTTATCCACAAAGTCTCAGAAAATATCATTCATAAAGGACTGGAAGACAGAAGGGGCATTAGTGAGCCCAAAAGGCATCACCAGGTACTCAAAATGTCCCTCCGGAGTATTAAACGCCGTCTTCCATTCATCCCCGTGCTTGATGCGAATAAGATTATACGCCCCTCTGAGGTCAAGCTTAGTAAACCAGCAGGCACGCTTAACTCTGGAGAATAAATCAGACATTAGAGGTAACGGGTACTGATATTTAACCATCATCTTGTTAAGGGAACAATAATCAATACACGGTCTTAATGAACCATCTTTCTTGGCCACAAAAAAAAACCCAGCACCTAAAGGTGACGAGGATGGTCTAATATGACCCTTCTCCAATGACTCCTTAATATAGGATCGCATAGCATCATGTTCGGGTACAGATAAGTTGAAAAGCCGACCCTTGGGAAATTTACACCCAGGCATCAACTCAATTGCATAGTCATAACTCCTATGAGGAGGCAAAGACGCAGACTTACTCTCACTAACATCAGAGAAATCAGCCAGATAATCAGGAATATCATGAGACTGAGGAGAGGTGGAGAAAACAGGAGCATCCCTAAGAACACACTGACAACCCCAACTCACCACAGACACAGATTTCCAATCCAAAACTGGGTTATGAGTTTGCAACCAGGGGAACCCCTGAACAATAGTGTCATGCAAATTATGCAGCACCAAAAATTTACAATTTTCCTGGTGGTATGGGGCAACTCGCATTATCACCTGGGTCCAAAACTGAGGTTTATTCTCAGCCAAAAGGAGTGGCATCAATACCCATCAAAGGAATAGGCGTCTGCAGAGGCGTCATGGACAAACCACAACGTTTAGCAAAGTCCAAATCCATCAGGTTCAGAGCTGCTCCTGAATCCACAAAAGCCTTAATGGAAAATGTGGGCAAGGAGCAGATCAGAGTAATTGCCAAAAGGAACTTAGGTTGTATACTGCCCACAGCAAATGTGTGTGCAAAACGTTTCTCTCGTTTAGGGCAGACAGAAATAGTATGAGAGGCATCTCCACAGAAAAAACACAGCTTATTACGCCTTCTAAACTCCCGACGTTGCGCCCTAGACAAAACCCTATCACATTGCATAGATTCAGACATTTGTTCAAAAGGTGGCAGCGCCTCCCGTGTAGTTTTACGTTCATGTAAACGCCGATCAACTTGAATGGCTAATGACATAGAGCCATCCAGACCAGAGGGAACAGGAAATCCCACCATAACATCTTTTACGGTCTCTGACAAACCTTTCCGAAAGAGAGCTGCCAATGCACTATCATTCCATGTAGTAAGGACAGCCCACTTTCGGAATTTTTGACAGTACAACTCTGCAGGATCCTGACCCTGGTCTAATGCCAACAGGGTTCTCTCAGCTTGATCAATGGCATTAGGTTCATCATACAACAACCCCAAGGCTTGAAAAAATGCATCCACATTAGTCAGAATAGGATTTTCAGGTGTCAGAGAAAAAGCCCAATCTTGGGGATCGCCACGCAGCAAGGAGATGACAATTTTATCCTGCTGCACAGAGCTCCCCAATGAGTTAGGCTTCAAAGCAAGAAATATTTTACAATTATTCTTAAAATTCAGAAATTTAGACCGATCCCCAGAAAACACATCAGGAGTAGGAATCTTGGGTTCAGCAGCATGTGACTGAATAAGGTAGGTGGAAATTCCCTGTACTTCATCAGCAAGTTGCTCCACACGATCAGATAATTGCTTAATCTCCATTAGGGAAAAAAAATCCTCCTATGGCCCCAGAGAAAAAGAGCAAAAAATATAAATTAAAAAAAAAAAATTCTGACACTTTTTTTTTCTTTTCTTTAACAATTCTTTCCTGCTTTTGAGTACCCTAGACTCTGCGGTATGGCTGGTGATTCTGTTATGAATGGGTCACCGAGGAGGGAAAAAAAAACAAGCTAAGTCTCAGAAAACCAGAGACGTTGGTAACTATGCAGATTGCAGATCCCTGATCTTAACCACTCAACTAGCAGCAGTTGTGGAGCGTTCCTACGATGGTCCTAGACACCTCGTCACAACCGGAGAGCTACATAAGCCTAAAGCAGGAAAAGAGGAAAAGTAACTGCCCCAGTGCAGACCCCAAAGGAAAGACAGCCCCCGACATGAAACAAGATGAAAATACAAACAAAGGCAAGAAAATAGGCTGAGCAAACGATGGGGCCCGACTAACTAGAAAGGACAGGAAAGGAAAGATACTGTCTGCAATCTGCCAAAAAAACCTACCAAAATAATGTCCAACACTTCTGATAGCAAAATTAACCCTGAAGTCACTAGACTTCTCCCACTATATCAGCACTTTGAAATATTCTGAGACAGAGCAAAAAGAGGCCAATCTAATAAGGGACAAAAAAGGCAGATTGGCAAATACAGATAAATAGGAGCATAGCCCCAGCAGGGGCAGGCGGATCACACAAGAAACTGAATTGACCAACAAGCGCAAGTGTGAACATTAGCAAAAAACAAACTTAACTTGAGAAGACTGGAAGAGAGCTGAAGTCCAAGACCTGAGAAGCAGACTGAATCACCAGCACCAGGATAGGGCGTCGGCTGTCTTATATCCAGTCTGATACTCCTGAGATCCAATCGTTATCCTCCTCATCAGGTGGCAGATCACTACCACTTAAACCAACCTCACTACCTCCTCTCACCACCAGAGGGAGAACGGAAGGAGAACTCTCAACTGGTGGAGCATAAAATGAGTTCATAACAGAGAAGAATTAGCTGGGCAGAAAAATAAAATGAGTAATTGTAAGTACACAATGCTATATAATATGATAAAGTTGCTGAAGAAAAATGAGGTGACACCAGTTAAAAGTCCATTCTTTATTAAGCAAGCAGTTTACAGCAAGGCCATGGGGAGAATGGGAGATGGAGTGTTTGAGTGACGACGGCCGTTTCGTGCTATTGCGTATGTCCCTGCGTACCCAATGTTAAATACATGTACACACGACGCATGCGGATCTATGCGGATCAAACGCTGCGCACAGATACGCAAATGTGAAACCAGCCTTACCTAATCACCTTCATAAAAGACTCCTGTCCACAGACTCAATCTGTCAGACTCTAACCTCTACAACATTTACAAGATCAAAGAGCTTTATAAGGATGTCAGGGACAAGATCATAGATCAGCACAAAACCACACGCAAGACGCTGAATGAGAAGGAGACAACTGTTGGTGCAATAGTTAGAAAATGGAAGAAATACAAAATGACTGTCAATCAACATCGATCTGGGGCACCATGCAAAATCTCACCTTGTAGGGTATCCTTGTTAATGAGGAAGGTGAGAGATCAGCCTAAAACTACATGGGGTGGAACATGTTAATGATCTCAAGGCAGCTGGGGTCACAGTCACCAAGAAAACCATTTCTAACACATTATGCCATTAAGGTTTAAAATCCTGCAGTGGTCCCCCTGCTACGGAAAGATGGAAAGAAATATGTGCAGGCCCGTCTGAAGTTTGCCAATGAACACCTGGATGATTCTGTGGGTGATTGGGAGAAGGTGTTGTGGTCAGATGAGACAAAAATTGAGCTCTTTGGCATTAAGTCAGTTAGCTGTGTTTGGAGGAAGAGAAATGTTTCATATGGCCCAAAGAACACCATCCCCACTGTCAAGCATGGAGGTGGAAACATTATGTTTTGGGGGTGTTTCTCTGCTAAGGGCACAGGACTACTTCACAGCATCAATGGGAGAATGGATGTTGCTATGTACCGTCAAATCCTGAGTGACAACCTCCTTCCCTCCACCAGGACATTAACCCCTTTACCCCCAAGGGTAGTTTGCACGTTCATGACCGGGCCAATTTTTACAATTCTGACCATTGTCCCTTTATGAGGTCATAACTCTGGAATGCTTCCATGGATCCCGGTGATTCTGACAATGTTTTCTCATGACAAATTGTACTTCATCATAGTGGTAAAATTTCATTCATATAACTTGCGTTTATTTGTGAAAAAAACGGAAATTTGGCGAAAATTTTGAAAATTTCACAATCTTCCAACTTTGAATTTTTATGCTCTTAAATTACAGAGATATGGCACACAAAAAACTTAAGTAACATTTCCCACATGTTTACCTTAAATCAGCACAATTTGGGAACCAACATTTTATTTTGTTAGGAAGTTATAAGGGTTAAAAGTTGACCAGCGATTTCTCATTTTTACGACCCCATTTTATTTTTAGGGACCACATTACATTTGAAGTCACTTTGAGGGGTCTATATGATAGAAAATACCCAAAAGTGACACCATTCTAAAAACTGCACCCCTCAAGGTGCTCAAAACCACATTCAAGAAGTTTGTTAACCCTTCAGGTGCTTCACGGGAATTTTTTGAATGTTTTAAAAAAAATGAACATTTAACTTTTTTTCACAAAAAAAAATACGTCAGGTTCAATTTTTTTATTTTACCAAGGGTAACAGGAGAAATTGGACTGCAAAAGTTATTGTGCAATTTGTCCTGAGTACGCTGATACCTGATAGGTGGGAGGAACCACTGTTTCGGCACATGGCAGAGCTCAGAAAGGAAGGAGTGCCGTTTGACTTTTTCACTGCAAAATTGGCTGGAATTCACATCGGACGCCATGTCACGCTTGGAGAGCTCCTGATGTGCCAAAACAGTGGAAACCCCCCACAAATGACACCATTTTGGAAACTAGACCCCCAAAGGAACATATCTAGATGTGTGGTGAGCACTTTGAACCCCCAAGGGCTTCACAGAAGTTTATAACGTACAGCCAGAAAATTAAAAAAATCATATTTTTTCCACAAAAATGATCTTTTCACCCCCAATTTTTATTTTTTCAAGGGTAACAGGACCCCAAAAGTTATTGTGCAATTTGTCCTGAGTGCGCTGATACCCCACATGTGGGGGTAAACCACTATTTGGGCACATGGCAGAGCTCGGAAGGGAAGCAGCACCATTTGACTTTTGTCTGGAATTGAGATCGGACGCCATGTCGCGTTTGGAAAGCCCCTGATGTGCCAAAACAGTGGAAACCCCCCACAAATGACACCGTTTTGGAAACTAGACCCCACAAGGAACTTATCTAGATGTGTGGTGAGCACTTTGAACCCCCAAGTGCTTCACAGAAGTTTATAACGCCCCGGCGTGAAAATAAAAAAATCATATTGTTTCCACAAACATGATCATTTAGTCCCCATTTTCCCAAGTGTAACAGGAGAAATTGGAACCCAAAAGTTGTTGTCCAATTTGTCCTGAGTAAGCTGATATCCCATGTGTGGGAGAAAACTACTGTATGGGCACACGTCAGGGCTCGGAAGGGAAGTAGTGATGTTTTGGAATGCAGACTTTGATGGAATGGTCTGTGGGTGTCATGTCACGTTTGGAGAGCCTCTGATGTGCCTAATCTGTTGAAACCCCCACAAGTGACCCCCATTTTGGAAACTAGACCCCCTCAAGGAACTTATTTAGATGTGTAGTGAGCATTTTGAACCCCCAAGTGCTTCACAGAAGTTTATAACATAGAGCCATAAAAATAAAAAAATCATTTTTTTTCCACAAAAATTATATTTTTGCCCCCAATTTTTTATTTTTCCAAGGGTAACAGGAGAAATTGGACTCCAAAAGTTGTTGTACAATTTTTCCTGAGTAGGCTGATACCCCATATGTGGGGGTAAACTACTGTTTGGGCGCATGATAGAGCTTGGGAGGGAAGGAGCACGGTTTGACTTTTTCAACGCAGAATTGGCTGGAATTGAGATCAGACGCCATGTTGCGTTTGGAGAGCACCTGATGTGCCTAAACAGTGGAAACCCCCAAATTCTAACTCCAACCCTAACCCCAACACACCCCTAACCCTTATTCTCAGCCCTAACCCTAGCCCTAACCCTAACCCTAATTGGAAAATGGAAATAAATACATTTTTTTAAATTTTATTATTAAAGGGGGTTTGATTTACTATTTATGGCGGATTTTTATGTTTTATAGTTTTTGCATCACCACATTTTGAGAACTATAATTTTTCCATATTTTGACCCACCGAGTCATGTGAGGTCTTTTTTGGTGAGATGAGTTGATGTTTTTATTGGTACTATTTTCGGGCACGTGACATTTTTGGTCGCTTTTTATTCTGATTTTTGGGAAGCAGAATGAACAAAAACCGGCATTTCATGAATTTCTTTTGGGGGGTGCGTTTACACCGTTCCGCGTCCGGTAAAATTTATAAAGCAGTTTTATTCTTCAGGTCAGTACGATTACAGCGTTACCTCATTTATGTCTTTTTTAATGTTTTGGCGCTTTTATGCAATGAAAACAATTTTATATAAAACATAATTATTTTTGCATCGCTTTATTCTGCGAGCTATAACTTTTTTATTTTTTCGCTGATGACGCTGTGTGGTGACTCATTTTTTGCAGGACAAGATTACGTTTTCAACGGTACCATGGATATTTTTATGCGTCTTTTTGATCGCGCGATATTGCACTTTTTGTTTGGCGTCATGATGATAAAGCATTATTTTTTTGCTTTGTTTTTTATTTTTATTTTTTAAGGGGTTCAATAAAGGGGTTAACTAGTGGGACACTTTTATAGGGCAGGTCGTTATGGATGTGGCAATACCAAATATGCGTACTTTTATTGTTTTTTTTAATTTCCAAAAAATGAATTTATTAGGCAATATTTTTTTTTTTTTTTATTTATTTTGTGATTTTTTATAAATTATTTTTACACTTTTTTTTTTTTTTTACTTTATTGCATTGTCCCAGGGGGGGACATCACTGTCATATGTCAGATCGCTGAACTGACACATCACACAGCGCTGTGTCAGATCAGTGATGTGACACAGGCACTGCAGCAGGCTTCCGCCTCCCTGCAGGCCCCCGCGGCCATATTGGAGACCTGCAGGGAAGGAGGCCCCCAGCGCAGCGCAGCACATCGCGCTGCGCTGGGGGTATCAGGGAAGCACGGAGGGAGTCCCCTCCCTGCCGAAGCTTCCCTGATCCTCCGGCACACTGCGATCAGGTTTAATCGCAATGTGCCAGGGCGCCCCTGACACATAGTGCCGGGTGTCAGCTGTGATAATCAGCTGACACTCGGCCGCGATCAGCGGCGCTCCCCTCGTGAGCACTGCTGATCGCTATGACGTACTATCCCATCCTTGGGAATTAAGTCCGAGGGCACATGGACGGGATAGTACGTCATATGTCAGAAAGGGGTTAAAAATGGGTCATGGCTGGGTCTTCCAGCAAGACAATGACCTGATACATACAGCCAAGGCAACAAAGGAGTGGCTCAAAAAGAAGCACATTAAGGTCATGGAGTGGCCTAGCCAGTCTCCGGACCTTAGTCCCATAGAACACTTATGGAGGGAGATGAAGCTGCCAAGCGACAGTCTCAAAATCTTAATGATTAGAGATGAACTGCAAAGAGGAGTGGACCAAAATTCCTCCTGACATGTGAGCAAGCCTCATCATCAACTACAAAAACGTCTGACTGCTGTGCTTGCCAACAAGGGTTTTGCACCAAGTATTAAGTCTTGTTTGCCAGAGGGATCAAATACTTATTTCTCACTGCAAAATACAAAAAAAAATTATATAATTTATACAATGTGATTTTCTGAATTTTATTTTTGATATTTTATCTCTCAATATTAAAATTAACCTACCTTTAAAATTATAGACTGTTCATGTCTTTGTCAGTGGGCAAACCTACAAAAATCAGCAAAGGATTAAATACTTATTTCCCCCACTGTACAGTGCCTTGCGAAAGTATTCGGCCCCCTTGAACTTTTCAACCTTTTCCCACATATCATGCTTCAAACATAAAGATAGCAAATGTAATTTTTTGGTGAAGAAATAACAAGTGGGACACAATTGTGAAGTTGATCGAAAGTTATTGGTTATTTTAAATTTTTGTTGAAATTCAAAAGCTGAAAAGTGGGGTGTGCAATATTATTCGGCCCCTTTAACTTAATACATTGTTGCACCACCTTTTGCTGCGATTACAGCTGCAAGTCGCTTGGGGTATAACAGTTTTGTACATCGAGAGAATGAAATTCTTGCCCATTCTTCCTTGGCAAACAGCTCGAGCTCAGTGAGGTTTGATGGAGATCGTTTGTGAATAGCAGTTTTCAGCTCTTTCCACAGATTCTTGATTGTTTTCAGGTCTGGACTTTGACTTGGCCATTCTAACACCTAGATACGTTTATTTGTGAGCCATTCCATTGTAGATTTTGCTTTATGTTTGGGATCATTGTCTTGTTGGAAGACAAATCTCCGTCCCAGTCTCAGGTCTTTTGCAGACTCCAACAGGTTTTCTTCAAGAATGGTCCTGTATTTGGCTCCATCCATCTTCCCATCAAATTTAACCATCTTCCCTGCCCCTGCTGAAGAAAAGCAGGCCCAAACCATGATGCTGCCACCACCATGTTTGACAGTGGGGATGGTGTGTTCAGGGTGATGAGCTGTGTTGCCTTTATGCCAAACATATCGTTTGGTATTGTTGCCAATAAGTTCAATTTTGGATTCATCTGACCAGAGCACCTTCTTCCACATGTTTGGTGTGTCTCCCAGGTGGCTTTTTGCAAACGATAACGACAATTTTTATGGATATCTTTGAGAAATGGCTTTCTTCTTGTCACTCTTCCATAAAGGCCAGATTTGTGCAGTGTGCGACTGATTGTTGTCCTATGGACAGACTGTCCCACCTCAGCTGTAGATCTCTGCAGTTCATCCAGAGCGATCATGGGCCTCTTGGCTGCATCTCTGATTAGTCTTCTCCTTGTTTGAGATGAAAGTTTAGAGGGACGGCCGGGTCTTGGTAAATTTGCAGTGGTATGATACTCCTTCCATTTCAACATGATTGCTTGCACAGTGCTTCTTGGGATGTTTAAAGTTTTGGAAATCATTTTGTATCCAAATCCGGCTTTAAACTTCTCCACAATAGTATCACGGACCTACCTGTTCTGTTTCTTGGTCTACATGATGCTCTCTGTGCTTCAAACAGAACCCTGAGACTATCACAGAGCAGGTGCATTTATAGGGAGACTTGAGTACACACAGGTGGTTTATATTTATCATCATTAATCATTTAGGAGAACATTGGATCATTCAGGGATACACAATGAACTTCTGGAGTGAGTTTGCTGCACTGAAAGTAAAGGGGCCAAATAATATTGCATGCACTTTTCAGTTTTTGAATTTCCCAAAAAATTTAAAATAACCAAAAAATTTAGTTCAATTTCACAATTGTGCCCCACTTGTTGATTCTTCACCAAAAATTTACGTTTGGTATCTTTTTGTTTTAAGCATGATATGTGGGAAAAGGTTGAAAAGTTCCAGGGGGCCAAATACTTTCACAAGGCACTGTATATGCCACAGCGTCTCCTGTGATGTATATGCTCCCAGCCTCTCCTGTGATGTATATGCCTCAGGCCTTCCAGTGATATATATGTCCCCAGCCTCTACTGTAATTTTGTGCCCTGGCATTTCCTGTGATGTATATGCCCCCATGCCCTCTTCTGATGTACAATGCTCAAAAAATAAAGGGAACACTAAAATACCACATTCTAGATATCACTGAATGAAATAGTTCAGTTGCAATTCTTTTTTCATTACACAGTGGAATGCATTGAGAACAATAAAACATAAAAATGATCAACATAAATCAAAATTAATATCCCATGGAGATCTGGATTTGGAATGAAACTCAAAATCAAAGTGGAAAATCAAATTACAGGCTGATCCAACTTCAGTGGAAATCCCTCAAGACAAGGAAATAATGTTCAGTAGTGTCTGTTGCCTCCACGCAGGTACGGACTAGGGCTGAAATTCACCCTGTCATTCAAAATTACACAGGCCCATGCTGTCCCAATCCCCAGGTGCTAGATGGGATATATTACCAATATTACCCTGGATGGATTAAAGCAAGATTTGCTGCAAGACTAATATTTCTAATGATGGCCTGGTGGGGTACACAGTGCTATATAATATGGTGATTACAATATATTAAGAGGATAAAAAGTTTAAAGGGAGGAGGAGGAGTGCTGCATTAAAAACATATGCATACTAGTATGCAAAAAAAAAGTATTGAGGGTTGTCTCACTATTTTATAACAAATTTACTGTATGGATTAAAAAATGTAACAACATTTGCAAATTATAATCTGTTTAATAAACAATCCAATAGAGAATTATGACATTTGCTTATATAGTATAGCGCCATCAGGTGCTCATCCATCCAATGAGCGGAATGCTGCAGGTCAGGCATGCCCAGTCCGCCCCCACATCCAGCTCTGTGCGCACTGATTCACTGCTCACTGGAGAACAACCAAAGAAGCAGCTTTCTGCTTTCTATTTTTATTTTTGGCTGCTCTGCAGGAATGGCGGATCATTATGCAGAGAACTGTCTGTGAGGAGGGTGACAGATCATGCCTGACATGCAGCATTTAGCTCATTAAATAGATAACACACAACTAGAGAAAAAAGTGCCGTCTAAATATTTGAGATAAAACCACATCTTTATTCGCACATCTAAAATAAAACCATGGATGCAATTAGTGCTAGACTAATACAGACAAATGGGCAAACACTTGGATAGAAATACCCACCCTGCAGTTCCAATGTGTACCACAAGATGGCGGTGTACAACCACAAGGGCAAAAAAAAAAAAAAATGCATAATGTCAAGGAGGAATAGTATAGCAATGAGGTAATAAAGAAAATCCAAGAGTAAGACACTAATCGACCCCAAAAATATGTGGTGTGCCCCAAAATAAGCCTTTCAGAAAGATTAACTCTGGAGGAAGTTTGCCAAGCAAAATGTGCGTCCCTAGCTACCTTATGCCAAGTTTACTGTGCCTGCTTCAAGAGGTCATTATTACAAATTTTTTGCAATTTTCATGAGCCTTTCTGAGAGGCTTATTTTTGCGGCGTCGATTGGTGCCTTATCATCCTTGATTTTATTACTAGACATGAGTGAATTTGAGTGGAAATGAATGTTACTCAAATTTTACAAAAAACTGTATTCTGTAATTCTATTCACGCGATTTAACAAGTTTGAGTTTTGTCAGATCTGCTCATCCCTATTTATTACCCCTTGGCTATATTGCTTCTCCTTGACAACATGCAAATATTTACATTTCTTTGCACTTGTGACTAAACACTGCCATCTTGAGGTAAGTATTGAAATTGCAGGGTGTATACTTTTATCCAGGTTTTCTCCCATTCACTTTGTGATCTTATACTGTCTCCATGCTAGAATCATCTGTGTGTTATATTTAAGGTGTGGTTTTATTTGGGTATTTGCCTTCTCTTCTTTCTCTAGATCTGTGTTGCCTTTCATGGTGCTATATGCTAATGCACATGGGTACATGATATAGTCATTAAATAGATACATTGCTATACACTTTGAACTCCAGGTAGCGCATTATATGTAATTAATTGTTATGACACTTCATTAGTTTGCTTGTTTTAAACACCATGCAAGTACCAAATATTGTTCAATTCTTTATGACCCATAAAGTTGATGTGACATGTAATGGTGAGCTAACCAAACCTTTAAAGTAGTCATACTATACCTAGAATGCCCTTTATAAATACTCGTCTTTAAAGAAGACCTTTCAACAAATTTTTCATGATGAACTGAACACACAATGCAATTGTTTGATTGTTTCCTTTCTGTTTTTAATTTCAATTCTTCATTGCAGAGGTATTAGCGATCAAAGTACTTGGCACCTAAGCAAATATATATATATATGTACTGTATATATATATATATATAATGTAAAGTGCTGCGGAATATATTGGCGCTATAGAAATAACATTTATTATATATATAATAATTGTCTAATTCTGTCTGTCTGTCTGTCTGTAACGGAAGACCCGCCTCGCTGATTGGTCGTGGCAGTTAGGCCGCGACCAATCAGTGACAGTCGCTTAGTCATCGCGGCAACACAGCCGCATCACTTATTGTACAGGCACATTACAGCCGTTAAAGGCATCACTGCAGCGTCGCTCATTACACAGGCACAGTCCTGTACAAATTCTAGAATACCCGATGCGTTAGAAACGGGCCACCATCTAGTATATTTTTTTTTTCTTTTTTTTGCCAAGTGGGTATTACCAGAGGTTTTTCACTGTGGACATGTACTTTTTCCTCTGTCTGACTGTGACCAATCTTAACCCAGCAGCAATACACTGGGGAAAGAAAAACATGCCCCCCACAACAGCACTGACATTCTGCTCTCCTAATTGCAGAATGATGACCAGCAAATGAGTGTGATTAACTGACCACTTTCAGTTCTCATCTCCAGAAGTCAGGGTGCTGCACAAGTTGAATCACATTACAAACACACACTAGTAGTTCTCCCCTCAAAGTCAAATCAGCTTTATTGGCATGGCAAAATACACATTATCATTGCCAAAGCAAGTGTAGTGCTACCAACACTTGCTGTACTGCTCCTCCCCCCACACTGACTGCTGGAGATTATTATTATTATTTATTTATATAGCGCCTTTAATTCCATGGTGCAGTACATGAGAAGGGGGTTACATACAAAGTTATAGATATCGTTAACAGTAAACAAAATTACAATGACAGACGGGTACAGAGGGGAGAGGACCCTGTCCTTGCGGACATACATTCTACGGGACAGTGGGGAAGAGACAGAAGGTTGGGGGTGCAGCAGCTCTGGTGGTGATGAGGCGGCAGCTCAGGCGGTGGTGAGGTGGCAGAATGGTTATTGCAGGCTGTAAGCTTTCCTGAAAAGATGGGTTTTCAGGTTCCGTTTGAAGGATCCGAGGGTGGTAGATAATCGGACGTGTTGAGGCATGGAATTCCAGAGGATGGGGGATATTCGGGAGAAATCTTGGAGGCGGTTGTGTGAGGAACGAAGTGTGGAGGAGAATAGGAGGTCTTGGGAGGATTGAAGATTATGTGAGGGAAGATATTGGGAGATTAGATCAGAGATATAGGGAGGGGAAAGGTTGTGGATGGCTTTGTAGGTCGGTGTTAGTAGTTTGAACTGGATTCGTTGGGGAATTGGGAGCTAATGAAGGGATTTGCAGAGGGGAGAGCCAGGGGAGTAGCAAGGAGAGAGGTGGATTAGTCGGGCAGCAGAATTGAGGACAGACTGGAGTGGTGTAAGAGAGTTAGCAGGGAGGCCACAGAGGAAAGTGTTGCAGTAGTCAAGGTGGGAGATGATGAGGCATGTACAAAAATTTTAGTAGATTGAGGGCTGAGGAAGGGACGGATTCTGGAAATATTTTTGAGTTGGAGGTGACAGGAGGTGGCAAGAGTTTGGACGTGTGGTTTGAAGGACAGGGCAGAGTCGAGAGTTACTCCGAAACAGCGGATTTCAGGTGCGGGAGAGAGCGTGATGCCGTTTACCATAATAAATAGATCGGGTAGGGAAGATACGTGAGATGGAGGAAAGATAATGAGTTCAGTTTTCTCTACATTGAGTTTTAGGAAGCAAGAGGTGAAAAAGGAGGATATGGCTGATAGACACTCTGGGATTCTGGACAGCAGAGAGGTGACATCTGGGCCAGAGAGGTAGATCTGAGTGTCATCTGCATACAGGTGGTACTGGAAGCTATGGGACTTTATGAGTTGTCCTAGGCCAAGAGTATAGATGGAAAAAAGTAGGGGTCCCAGGACAGAGCCTTGGGGGACTCCAACACAGAGGGGGCGGGATGAGGAGGTAGTGTGGGAGTGGGAAACGCTGAATGTGCGATCAGAAAGGTATGAGGAAATCCAGGACAGGGCAAGGTCTTTGATGCCAAGGGAAGAAAGAATCTGTAGCAGTAGGCAGTGGTCAACTGTGTCAAAGGCAGAGGACAGGTCGAGAAGGAGGAGGATGGAGAACTGTCTGTTAGCTTTGGCTGTGAGTAAGTCATTAGTAATTTTGGTCAGGGCAGTTTCAGTGGAGTGGTGGGGGCAGAAGCCAGATTGCAGGATGTCAAGGAGGGAGTTAGATGAGAGGTGGGAGGAAAGTTGAACATGGACATGCTGTTCAAGGAGTTTGGAAGCAAACGGGAGCAGTGATATGGGGCGATAGCTGGGCATAGCAGTTAGGTCAAGGTTTGATTTTTTGAGGATGGGTGTAATGGTGGCATGTTTGAAGGCAGAGGGGAAGGTACCAGAAGTTAGGGATAGGTTGAAGATATGGGTTAGGGCTGGAATGATCATGTTAGTGAGGTTGGGGAGCAGGTGGGAAGGGATGGTTCAAGTGCACAGGTGGTGAGGTGTGATTTGGAAAGGAGATGAGTAAGCTCTCCTTCAGTGATGTTGACGAGGGAGGTTATTAGGGAAGGGCAGAGGTCTGATATGAGGACTGGTCGGGGTGGTGGAACTGTAAAGGTTTGCCTTGTTTGGTCGATCTTGTTTTTGAAGTAGGTGGTAGTCCTCCGCAGAGATGAGGGGAGTTGTTGTTGTTAATCACCTCCAGGTTTGCTTTTCTCCAGCACATGCACTGCAGTGAGGAGAGCAGACTGTGTATTAAGGGACCGCTCACATCTGCATATATAGAGTAGCTGAGATTCTCAGCCAGGAAAGTTGTAGAGGGTCAGGAGAGTATCATGTGTTTTTTACTCACCAAGCAGCCGTATGTTATGTGAGAGTGCATTTTTTTCCTTACCGTATGACATGCATATGCAATCCGTATGCAATGCGTTTTTAACATCAGCTTTCACATACTGTAATTCTCTGTCATTTCAATCTAGTTTTCAAACTAAGAAAACAATGTTATAGATGGAAATATGTCTGTGAGCTATATAATTAGTGCAGTGCGTGTGTAGCTTACTGTACATGTATTTAGCCATACCTCCCAACTTTTGAAGAAGGGAAAGAGGGACAAAGGCTGCGGCGCATGCAACGCGCTGAGGCAAATGTTAGGCCATGCCCCAACCATGCCCATTTCACAACTAGTCACACCCATGTCCACACCCAACCACACTGCTGATCACACTGACTGGTACTGAGGGCACAGTGGCAGGCGTTATGGGCACAGTGGCTGGTACTGTGGGCACACTGACTGGTACTGAGGAAAAGAAAGAAAGGATAGAGAGAGAGATAAAAGAAAACAGAGAGAGAAAGAAAGAAAGAAAGAAAGAAAGAGGGGAAAGAAAGAACAGACAGAGAGAGAAAGAAATAAAGAAAGAAAGAGGGGAAAGAAAGAAAGAACAGAGAGAGAGAACAAAAGAGGGGAAAGAAAAAACAGAGAGAAAGAAAGAAGAAAGAAAGAAACAGAGAGAGAAAGAAAGAACAGAGAGAAAGAGGGGACAGAAAAAAGAACAGAGAGAGAGAAAAAGAAAGAGGGGAAAGAACGAACAGAGAGGGAGAGAGAAAGAAAGAGGGGAAAGAAAGAACAGAGAAGGAAAGAAAAAAAAGAAAGAGGGGAAAGAAAGAGCAGAGAGAGAAAGAAAGATGGGAAAGAAAGAGAAATAAAGAAAGAAAGATCAGAGCGAAAGAAAGAACAGAGATAGAAAGGAAGAGGGGAAAGAAAGAACAGAGAGAAAGAAAGAAAGAAAGAAAGAAAGAAGAGAGAGAGAGGAAAGAACAGAGAGAGAGAAAGAAAGATTAGAGAGAAAAAGAAAGAACAGAAAGAAAGAACAGAGAGAAAGAAAGATTCTATAAAGATACTATAGCAGCCCGGCATGGCCGGCATCCCCAATTCCAAAGCGATCCCACTGTCCACGCTGTTAGAGGACACGGTGATGGATCTGAAGCATTCCCTGAAGTGCCTCCATGGTTCCGTCACAATTTCCTCCCGAAATTACCTCATTTCCAGTCAGCTTCTAGCACATCACTTCCGGTGGAATGTCACGTGCAAATTTTAAAGTGCTCCTCGGGGCTCCTCCGTGCACTCCTGTGTCCGCAGGAAAAGTAAGCTCCCGGGTGGGGCAGTAGCGCAGACTCTCTCTCAAAATCGGGACTGTCCCGCTGGATCCGGGACGGTTGGGAGGTAGGAATGCTCCCCACCATACACCTTGGACACGCATGGTTCCGCACACATCATACACACACAGTTCTGCTTTGTATGCCTCGTACACATGGCTCCACCCTGTACACCTCACACACACGGCTCCACTCAGTGGAGCCACGCTTTGTAGACCTCGTACACACATGGCTCCACTCCGTAAACCTTGTACACATGCGGCTTTGCTCCATACACCGCGTACACACACAGATCTGCTCCGTACACCTCGTACACACATGGCTCCGCACACCTCGTACACACACAGCTCCGCTCCGTACACCTCTTACACACACGGCTCCGCTCCGTACACCTTGTACACACACAGCTCTGCTCTGCACAACCCATACACATGTTGCGCCGCTCCGTACACCCCGTACACACATGGCTCCACTCAGTAAACTCCGTACACCTTGTACAGATGCAGACATGCATGCTTATCTCAGTGCAGTGCGGGAAAAATAGACTCCTGGGTGGGACAGCGGGTGGGAGGGTCAAAATCAGGACTGTCCCGCTAGATCTGGGACGGTTTGGAGGTATGATTTAGCTAATAATGAAATAAAAGATAAAAATGGTGTGGAGTCCCCCTTATTTTTAATACCCAGTTGAGGGAAAGCAGGCAGCTGGGGGATGATGTTGTTACTCTGGGAAGAGGCCAATATCCACAAAGCTTCCCAGGCTATTAATATCTGTTCACAGCTGTATTTGTAGTCTTTACTGGTTATTAAAATAGCCCCCGGGTGGGGTCACCCATATTTTTATTAATCAGGAAAGGCTAAGTAGACATCTGCGGGCTAATATTAATAGGCTGTAAAAAGGGTCCTTGGGTATTGGCCCCCTCCCAGATTAATAATACCAATCCTCAGATGCCCCAGAAATGGATGCGCCAATTATGGAGCTTAGCCTTGGCTCTTCTCACTTGCTCTGGTGCATTGGCAAGCGAGGTAATGGATTTAGGGTTGATGTTAGCTGTGTAATGTCCGCTTATACCAAACCCAGGGGTTAGTAACAGAGAGGCATCTATAAGACACCCCCATTACTTACCCCGTGGTCAAAAGCAAAAAACACACACAGAGAAAAGTCCTTTAATTGTAAAAAGTACTCCCTGACCCTTTTTTACTCATTTATTATCTTTAAAAAATAAAATAATCCAAAGGGGTCCACTGTAAATCCCACTCATGTCCCCATGATGATCTCTGACTTTGCTACGTCCGGATGCAGTGCTGAGCGGTGATATGAGTAATGTGACCGATCAGCTCGGCAGACGGAGCACACTGACAGTAGAATGTGAATCCAGCTGCTGCGATGAGCGCTGACATAAGTACGCTTATCGCAGTTTATAGCTGATGAACTGTGGTAACCTTACTGACGTTACTGTTCCCAGTGTGAGAAATTATTAGTCTGGGAAGGGGCCAATATTCAAGGCCCCTTTCCAGCCTATTAATATCAGCCCGCAGCTGTCTCCTTAGCCGTTGCTGGTTTCCTATGAGATAGGTGCGTAAAAATCAGACGGCACAGCTGGAATCACACGAGCTTATAAAAAAAAATTTCAATGTTGATTCAGAAAAGTAGGACCAGTGTCATGCGAGTACAACATGATTTTTTTCTCACCTACTATCCATAGGGCATGCGTATGCAATGCATTTTAATCATCATCTTTTACATACTGCAATTCTCTATGTAATTTAAAGCTGTTTTTCAAACTGATAAAGCAATCTTGTATACAGGAATAGATAAATAGTTAGATAGATAGCTAGGTAGATAGCTAGATAGATAGCTAGATTGATAGCTAGATAGATAGATATCCTGTAGATATATAATTTCACAAGCCCCTTACATATAATAAACGTTCATCCTTTAGTGCCTTTCATGTGGCTCTAAAGGGCGTTTAGCCTTATTTACCCTATTATGTAAATAAATAAGAAAAACTATGTGGGTCCCCCTATTTTTAATAACAGCCAAGGTAAAGCAGATAGCTGTGGGCTTATATTATTAGGTTGGGAAGGTCCCTGTTTATTTGGCCCTTCCTGTCTAAAAATACTAGCCTGCTACCGCCCCAGAATTGGTGCATTATAGATATGCCAATTCTGTCACTTCGCCCTGGCTCTTCCCAATTGCTCCGGTGTGGTGGCAATCAGAGTCATGGTTTATGGGGTTGATGTCAGCTTTGTAACGTCAGCTGGCATCAAGCACTGGTGTTAGTAATGGAGAGGTGTGTATCTGACACCCCATTACTAACCCAGTAGTCAAACATAAAAACACACACAGAAAAAATAGTGTATTTAAAAAAAAAAACACTTCCTCGCATTGTTCACCAATTTTTTAAAATTGTAAAAGAAAATGAAAAGCCGACATAGTCCACCAAATCCGAAATAGTCCAAAAATGAGAACCTGAAAGATATAAAAAGAGAGAGGAAAAGAAATAAAAACAATAGACAGTTCCTCATTTACCAATTTATTATTAAAAATGAATCCCCGCAGCTCCGGCATAATTCATGGCGTTCCCACGATAGTGTGGGGAAGGTGACTTGACGGACGGACTTGACAGAAGGAAGAAGGGACGGTTTGTGCACTGTAGACGGATATTGGCAATGACAGAAGGGAAACAGCTGGGGAAGATGGAAAGGAGTGCAGTACCTAGACTTCACCACAAGATGGCAGAGGGGAGCGTGAGAACAGGACTTGTCAGCAGCTTAGGGCTACGGAACCGCTTAGTCATGGGGGGCGGGGAGACAGGAACCCAGGAGGGAAATTCCCGAGGAGTGGGATAAATAGGACAGGACAGGGTTCCAGATGGTTCCAGTCCCGGGAGGAGCTCAGGAGGAGAAGAATCAGTACGGAGAACTGACAACGGTGGAAAGCTCGACCAGGGGACTGATAGGAAGAGACAGTCAGGGGGGTGGCCCTGACACAAGGAACCGCAGAACAGACGAGGCCCTGGGGGTACCAATTGGACGGCGACCTCGGACTGGTGAAGCACTGGCGGTAGATAGGTCTAGGGCAGCCCCAGCGAAATATCCGCGAGGAACGTCACTACGACTGAAAGAAGGTGAAGGTACCCGGGCCTGAATACGGAGAGCTTTAAAGGTGCTGCGGTGTTTTGCTACGGTTGTCAGGAGGACGGCCAATAAACTCGGACCTGTTGTACCCAAAAATCTGCCTCCATTTCGTCTCTGTGTCATCTGTGCGCGGTAAGCAGTGGACCACCCCCCCAATACGGGGCCCCTACCACGTTTGGCGTAGTCGACAGGATCGCCGCCGCCAATACTACAACTTCAGCGGCAAGCCTGCGTCAGGAGAACTAAAAGGACTCGAGTTCCTTTACCTGTGGATTACAAATTTGAGACTTTGTTCCGGATCATTGGCTGTCATCAGAGGATCCGGGGCGGTACAAAAGCCGGACAACATGGCTGTGGTACTCCAACGCCAGGAAGAGGCACAGGCGTTTGCAGCTGTTCTGGACGATCTGGGGCTAAATCAAATCCGCCCCCTCATGCTGGACCCTGGAAGATGGGTGGAGAGGCCGACCACTGCCCCACCCAAGAACGGGAGTGGCCCAGGTGGGAAGACCTGCTGCGGCTGTTTGGCGCCATTCGACTGCTGTACACCAGACGGGATGCGATGTTGCCGCTGCCACGGTCTCGGACACCTGGAATGGTGGTGGCATCAGGAGGTCAAATCTCGTTGGGAGACCTGCCCCTGGGAGCCACTGACAGCACCCCAGACATCGGTCGGAGAAGAGGAGCGCCTGGGGGCCCTGCTGGAGCAGCCGCCGAAAGAATCTCCTGGGAGCCTCCCCACAGGACCGAGCCTGGAGGCTAGCCCTGCCGGATGGCAGGGTGAAGATCGGAGGCTGCGGGAGGAGCTGCGAGATGGCCTGCCGGAGGCCGCGGCGCCGGGGAAGGTGAGAGGTCCCCCGGCCCAGCCAGCGGCTCCGCAACTGGCCCCCGCCACGCGGCCTTCCCACGCGGCCTCCTGCTTTCCAATGGGCCCGGCTGCGGAGGGTTTTGCGGCCTCCGCCGGGACGAGCGACGCTTCTGCCCACGTCCCCAAGCCACCCCGCCCGGCGGCACCATGTCCTGTGTTGCCGGTGCGGAATCCACCCGTGGCAGTCCCTGTCACGCTCCACCTTTAGGCGGCAGCCAACCCACCGAAGCCTGCCGCCACTCCAGGCCCCACTCCAGGTCTCCGCGGTGGTCGGGTCGCCAGCCACCACGGCCTATCCACCGGCAGCCACGGCCATCGCTGCTCCATCTTCAGCTGCGGCCTGTTTGCCGGAACCCGCAGCTGCTCCGGCCTCGCCTGCAGCCTCCTTACCAGTGACGGCGGTCGCCTCAGCCCCATCTGCGACTTCGGTTGCGGCCTGCCCCGCGGCCACGTCTACTTCGCCCCCAGAGCCAGCTGCGGCCCACTTGTTGGGCTCTGTGGCCTACCCACCGGGACCCGCAGCTGCCTCTGCCTGTCGCCCGGCCCCAGTGGCTGCTGGGCCACCAGAATCTGTGGCCACCGCTGCCCCGCTCTCGACCCCGGCCGCGTCATGCCCACCGGACTCCGCGGCCTACACTGGACCCTCCGTTTGGGTTGCGGAGGTCATAGAGAAGAAGGCCAGAGAGCGGGAGATCTGGGGCCTGCTCCACGAGAAAGGAGAGGCTGGTATGGCGGCTCCACGGTCCACCGGGCGGCTCGTACACACCAACCTGGAGAAGGGATACGGGTTAATTCAGGACCTCGCAACCCGCCAAAAGGAATACATTAATGTGACTTCCATCCGTCATGGCTTGGCTTTGTGGGAGGGGGACTTGGTGTCCTATTATAAGTAGTACTGTCCCCACGGCTATTATGTGGTAGCAGTGGTCGCCGAACCCGAAGACCACGAGCCCCCGTAAAAAGGACCCCCAGAGACACTCCCAGCATCCCGGGAGCTCCACGGCTGTGGAACCCCTTGCTACTGATGGGACACCGGCTATCAGGAGATGGCCCGGACTACCGGGATTTCGATACACCATTGTGCAGTCCAGAGGAAAGTTTGACTTCCAAGATAAGGGACATGTTTTGTTGTTTATTACTTGCTCCTGACATAGCGGGGATGCGTGGGAGGAAGTGTTGGTGTAAAAGGAAGGGGGAGTACTCGTGTTCTGTTTTGAAATGTTACGTTTAAAGAAAAAAGGGGTAACTCCTGTTGAGTTACTCCTAGTGTTATTAAAACAAAGGTAGCTGTATATACAGTATACCAAAAGTTGGTTTAATGTGTAATATGTATAAGAATGTGCAACAGGTCCCGGGTACAGGGTAGGATAAAACGCTGACCATGACTCTTTTAAAAATTGAAGGACAATAAGACGGAAAGAGTGAACCAGACAGTGGTCCGTCAGTCAGGTTCCCGACACCACGGACACCCCAAAAGGATAGGCAAGCTCTAACGATGACCTGGCAGGCGAAAGGCCTCGGTCATGGTGTTTCGGACAGTTGAGGGTGACAGAAGGGGAGAATAGTGGGAGGTACATGCCGTAGAGTAGTCCAGGTGGACCTAGCCAACCTGAAAGAAGTTGTCACGTGGCGTGTGCGCCGGCGAGTAGCAGTAGGCTGCTCGGAGCATGGTGCTCCAGGTTTGGTTCGGCCCCCCGCGTGTGGCGGGTTTGGCCCAACAACCAGTTCAACAACTGACAGTGGGCAAGCTTTAGGATGACGAAGGTAGGGAGTACGAATGTCGGGGACGACAATAGACAAAGGAAGGGGGAGTATGGGGAAGGTGACTTGACGGACGGACTTGACTGAAGGAAGAAGGGACGGTTTGTGCACTGTAGACGAATATTGGCAATGACAGAAGGGAAACAGCTGGGAAGATGGATAAGGCATGCAGTACCTAGATTTGACCACAAGATGGCAGAGGGGAGCATGAGAACAGGACTTGTCAGCAGCTTAGAGCTATGGAACCGCTTAGTCATGGAGGGCGGGGAGACAGGAACCCAGGAGGGAAATTCCCGAGGAGGGGGATAAATACGACAGGACAGGGTTCCAGACGGTTCCAGTCCCGGGAGGAGCTCAGGAGGAGAAGAATCAGTACGGACAACTGACAATGGTGGAGAGCTCGACCAGGGGACTGATAGGAAGAGACAGTCAGGGGGGTGGCCCTGACACAAGGAACCGCAGGACAGACGAGGCCCCGGGGGTACCAATTGGACGACAACCTCAGACTGGTGAAGCGCTGGCGGTAGATAGGCCTAGGGCAGCCCCAGCGAAAGATCCGCGAGGAACATCACTACGACTGAAAGAAGGTGAAGGTACCCGGGCCTGAATACGGATAGCTGTAAAGTGCTGCGGTATATTGCTACAGTCGTCAGGAGGACGGCCAATAAACTCGGACCTGTTGTACCCGAAAATCTGCCTCCGTCTCGTCTCTGTGTCGTCTGTGCACGGTAAGCAGTGGACCACCCCCCAATCCGGGCCCCTACCACATTGTCATGAGGAATAAGTACATGCATCAGTGAAAACTTTCTGTCATCACTTCTCCATAACCTCACCACAGCCTCTGAATAGGACATGATTAGAGGATGATGTAACAGTAGATGTTGAAAGTGACCGCACCGCAGGGGGTATCCTGTTTCAGAGAAGTGAGTGCAGGCCATCCTCCTGAGACGTTCTGTTTGAGACCACTTTCAAATAAAACGTAAAAGGAAGTAAAGAAAAAAATGACTGATATCGAGATTACCAGGATAGAGATAATGGTAGGGAATTTTGGAATAAAGCAAATTAGAAATCAGTGTTGTTGGCGCTTAAAGATAGATATTTATAAGAGGCATTATAGTTATCTGTCAACCCCTTTAAAGCTCAGCATAGGCCAGCCACTAAATGGTTATAGGAGTTTTCAGAGCTTATGGGGCTCCAATTGTTTACCACTAGCATGATTTATCACTAATGTGGAGCCTGTAGGTAAAATGCCTCAATAAGCCAGTCTGACATGCAGTCACATGACTGCTCTCATAGTGCACTGGTAAACTGCACACCTGATTATCGCCCATATCCCACCCCCTGAAGCATAGGATGTCAGATATTACATGCCTGTTCTCCCCTCCCATCTTCACTGCCTCTTGGCTTTCTGGCTCCGGAGGGGTTTCCTATGCTGGCAGCAGATTCATTAAGCAGCAGATCAGCGTCTCAGTAGCGCTTCTGTTCGGTCTGTGAAGACGGGAGAAATTAGTAAATCGCTTTGTAATATGCATGTGAGAGTGTAAGGGAGGGACTGGACTGTAGTTGTGACTAGAGTTGAGCGACTTTTGGTTTTTTAGGGTCGAGTTTCGTTTCGTGAAACCCGACTTTTCCAAAAGTCGGGTCGAGCAAGATCGTCCGATTATAGGGAAAAGTCGGGGTCGTCCCGAAACACGAAACCCAATGTAAGTCAATGGGGAATAAAAGTCGGCAGTGAGAGGAGGACAGGAAACACACCTACAGTGTCCATTTGAATGCCAAAAGCATCAATTCTTCTTACTTAAGCTTGTCAACCTTAATTAACTTCATAATACAAGTTACGCACTGAAAAATGGGGGTTATTTGGCTACAGACTGTGGGGGGGGAGGGCTGGCTCCAGGTTTTCATGTGCCCTGGGCGAAAGAGCGCCCCTTTAACACATACCACAACTCATCATGCTCCGATACGGCAGAGAAATAGCGGTATAGTACAATGAAAAATACTTCACTTTTTACATCTCATGACGAGGCCCATCTATTTCTCCATACAGAATCATTGGTCCCATATAATGTTTGAAACAGTATATGATGAGCTCCACATAATGCTACAGTATATGTTGGTCCCCATGGATGAAGCTCCACTGTCTTATGGGCCCAAATAATGCTCCAAACATAATGGGCCCCATTTCTAATGCTCTAGTGTATAATGGGCCCTGTAAATGCTGCTCCAGTGTCTGATGTCCACCTTTGGAATGTTCCAGTGTATGGTGGGCCCCATCTATCATTCTCCAGAGTATAGTGCTCCCCAAAAATTGCTGTCCCAACATTGAAAACAATCAAATAAGTCTCCTCGCTAGGGAATCCCTGTACTTGTCTGGACTCCTCGTCGTCCCCATCTTCCATCTCACTGCACAGTATTTCAACTTTGCAAGTGCTGTGATCCTGAGCAAGCAGGGGGGGCCCACTTGTTGGCGACGGCACTGGCACAGGGCCCCTAATAGTACGGTGGTGTGTCTGATGGCGGGTGGGCCGAACCTGCACTTTCATCTGCAGCTTCCTCTTTGTCACCGTGTAAGATGGAACTGTATATGGGAAGGGTAACCTGAGTTTCATCAGGGTCAGATTCAGGCCGTGTAGCGTGCGAGGGGAATGTAGTGGTCTCGGTCAATGTACCAGCAGATTCATCGAGCAGTGGCTGGGCATCAGTGCACTTGTGTCGCCCCCAGGAGTACGGTTGCCACAGTGGCATTACCTTCTTCCTAGGGAGTGTGATGTTATGCTTGGGCAGCACGGTGGCTCAGTGGTTAGCGCTGCAGCCTTGCAGTGCTGGGGTCCTGGGTTCGAATCCCACCAAGGACAACATCTGCAAGGAGTTTGTATGTTCTCCCCGTGTTTGCGTGGGTTTCCTCCGGGCACTCGGGTTTCCTCCCACATTCTAAAGACATACTGATAGGGAATTTAGATTGTGAGCCTCATCGGGGACAGTGATGATGATGTGTGCAAACTGTAAAGCGCTGCGGAATATGTTAGCGCTATATAAAAATAAAGATTATTATTTATTATTTATTGGGAGCAACGAACGATCTCTCTAGCAGGTTAACTGATTGGGCGGCGTTATTCCCACGAGTCATGACCCTCCAAACAGCGTTCATGAAGGCAAAGTGTTTGTTTTACGTGGGCAGTATGGTTGCAAAGCTGAACCTTAACCCCTTCACCCCCAAGGGTGGTTTGCACGTTCATGACCGGGCCAATTTTTACAATTCTGACCACTGTACCTTTATGAGGTCATAACTCTGGAACGCTTCCATTGATCCCGGTGATTCTGACATTGTTTTCTCGTGACATATTGTACTTCATGTTAGTGGTAAAATTTCATTCAAATAACTTGTGTTTATTTGTGAAAAAAAATGGAAATTTGGCAAAAATGTTGAAAATTTCGCAATTTTCCAACTTTGAATTTTTATGCCCTTAAATCACAGAGATACGGCACACAAAAAACTTGATAAGTAACATTTCCCACATGTTTACTTTACATCAGCACAATTTTGGAACCAAAATTTTTTTTTGTTAGGAAGTTATAAGGGTTAAAAGTTGACCAGCGATTTCTCATTTTTACAACACCATTTTATTTTTAGGACCACATCACATTTGAAGCCACTTTGAGGGGTCTATATGATAGAAAATACCCAAAAGTGACACCATTCTAAAAACTGAACCCCTGAAGGTGCTCAAAACCACATTCAAGAAGTTTATTAACCCATTAGGTGCGTCACAGGAATTTTTTTGAATATTTAAAAAGAAATGAACATCTAACTTTTTTTCACAAAAAAAATACTTCAGGTTCAATTTTTTTTATTTTACCAAGGGTAACAGGAGAAATTGGACTGCAAAAGTTATTGTGCAATTTGTCCTGAGTACGCTGATACCTGATTTGTGGGGGGGAACGACTGTTTCGGCGCATGGCAGAGCTCAGAATGGAAGGAGCGCCATTTGACTTTTTCAATGCAAAATTGGCTGGAATTCAGATCGGACGCCATGTCACATTTGGAGAGTCCCTGATGTACCTAAACAGTGGAAACCCCCTACAAGTGACCCCATTTTGGAAACTAGACCCCCCAAGGAACTTATCTAGATATGTGGTGAGAACTTTGAACCCACAAGGGCTTTACAGAAGTTTATAACGTACAGCGGTACAATTAAAAAATCATATTTTTTCCACAAAAATGATCTTTTCACCCCAATTTTTATTTTCCCAAGGGTAACAGGACCCTAAAAGTTATTGTGCAATTTGTCCTGAGTACGCTGATACCCCACATGTGGGGGTAAACCACTATTTGGGCGCATGGCAGAGCTCGGAAGGGAAGCAATGCCATTTGACGTTTTTGGCTGGAATTGAGATCGGACACCATGTCGCGTTTGGAAAACCCCTGATGTACCAAAACAGTGGAAACCCCCCACAAATGACACCATTTTGGAAACTAGACCCCCTAAGGAACTTATCTAGATGTGTGGTGAGAATTTGAACCCCCATGGGCTTCACAGAAGTTTATAACATACAGCCATACAATTAAAAAATCATATTTTTTCCACAAAAATGATCTTTTCACCCTCAATTCTTATTTTTCCAAGGGTAACAGGACCCTAAAAGTTATTGTGCAATTTGTCCTGAGTACGCTGATACCCCACATGTGGGGGTAAACCACTATTTGGGCGCATGGCAGAGCTCGGAAGGGAAGCAGCGCCATTTGACGTTTTTGGCTGGAATTGAGATCGGACACCATGTCGCGTTTGGAAAACCCCTGATGTACCAAAACAGTGGAAATCCCCCACAAATGACACCATTTTGGAAACTAGACCCCCTAAGGAACTTATCTTGGTTGTGTGGTGAGAACTTTGAACCCCCATGGGCTTCACAGAAGTTTATAACATAAAGCCATACAATTAAAAAATCATATTTTTTCCACAAAAATGATCTTTTCACCCTCAATTCTTATTTTTCCAAGGGTAACAGGACCGTAAATGTTATGGTGCAATTTGTTCTGAGTACGCTGATACCCCACATGTGGGGGTAAACCACTATTTGGGCGCATGGCAGAGCTCGGAAGGGAAGCAGCGCCATTTGACGTTTTTGGCTGGAATTGAGATCGGACACCATGTCGTGTTTGGAAAACTCCTGATGTACCAAAACAGTGGAAACCCCCCACAAATGACACCATTTTGGAAACTAGACCCCCTAAGGAACTTATCTAGATGTGTGGTGAGCACTTTGACCCCCCCAGTGCTTCACAGAAATTTATAATGCCCGGGCGTGAAAATAAATAATTCGTATTTTTTCCACAAACATGATCTTTTAGTCACCATTTTTTTTATTTTCCCAAGGGTACCAGGAGAAGTTGGACCCCAAAAGTTGTTGTCCAATTTGTCCTGAGTATGCTGATACCCCATATGTGGGAGAAAACTACTGTATGGGCACACGTCGGGGCTCGGAAGGGAAGTAGTGATGTTTTGGAATGCAGACTTTGATGGAGTGGTCTGCGGGTGTCATGTTGCCTTTGGAGAGCCCCTAATGTACCTAAACAGTGGAAACCCCCCACAAATGACCCCATTTTGAAAACTAGACCCACTAAGGAACTTATCTAGATGTGAGTTGAGCACTTTGAACCCCCAAGGGCTTCGCAGAAGATTATAATGCCAGGGCATGAAAATAAAAAAATCATATTTTTTCCAGAAACATGATCAATTAGTCCCCAGTTTTTTCATTTTCCCAAGGGTAACAGGAGAAATTGGACCCCAAAAGTTGTTGTCCAATTTGGCCTGAGTACGCTGACACCCCATATGTGGGAGAAAACTACTGTATGGACACACGTCGGGGCTCGGAAGGGAAGCAGTGACGTTTTGGAATGCAGACTTTGATGGAATGGTCTGCGGGTGTCATGTGCGTTTGGAGAGCCCCTGATGTACCTAAACTATTGAAACTCCCCACAAGTGACCCCATTTTGGACACTAGACCCCCCACGGAACTTATCTAGATGTGTGGTGAGCACTTTGAACCCCCAAGTGCTTCACAGAAGTTTATAACACTCGGACGTGAAAATAAAAAAATCATTTTTTTCCACAAAAATGATATTTTTGCCCCCAATTTTTTATTTTCCTAAGGGTAACAGGAGAAATTGGACCCCAAAAATTGTTTTGCAATTTGTCCTGAGTAGGCTGATACCCTACATGTGGGGGTAAAACACTGTTTGGGCGCATGGCAGAGCTTGGAAGGGAAGGAGCACCATTTGACTTTTTCAACTCAGAATTGGCTGGAATTGAGATCAGACGCCATGTTGCATTTGGAGAGCCCCTGATGTGCCCAAAGAGTGGAAACCCCCAATTATAACTCCAACCCTAACCCCAACACACCCCTAACCCTAATCTGAGCCCTAACCCTAGCCCTAACCCTAGCCCTAGCCCTAACCCTAGCCCTAACCCTAACCCTAGCCCTAGCCCTAACCCTAGCCCTAACCCTAAGGCTGTGTGCACACGCTGCAGATTTTGCTGCGGTTCCGCAGCGGTTTTGGCTGCTGCGGACCCCAGTACCATGATTCCCTATGGGAATCAAAAACCGCAGTGCAGACGGTGCGGAATTTTCCGCGCGGATTATCTGCGGTTTTCAATCCGCAGAAAGAATTGACATGTCAATTCTTTCTGCGGATTCTCCTGCGGTTTGCCATCTCCTCTAATGAGGAGATGAAAAATCGCAGGACAAAACCGCAGAGCAATCTGCAGGTAAAACCGCAGGTCCTTTGACCTGCGGTTTCACCTGCGGATTTTACAAAATCCGCGCGGATGAATCCGCACCTAATCCGCAGCGTGTGCACACAGCCTTACCCTAACGGGAAAATGGAGATAAATACTTTTTTTTAGTTTTATTATTTTTCCCTAACTAAGGGGGTGATAACGGGGGGTTTGACTTACTATTTATGGCGGTTTTTATGTTTGGCGGCTGTCACACGCTAAAAGACGCTTTTTATTGTAAAATAGTTTTTGCATCACCACATTTTGAGAGCTATAATTTTTCCGTATTTTGACCCACTGAGTCATGTGAGGTCTTATTCTTTGCGGGACGAGTTGACATTTTTATTGGTACCATTTTCGGGCACGTGACATTTTTTGATCGCTTTTTATTCCTATTTTTGGGACGCAGAATGAACAAAAACCAGCGTTTCATGAATTTCTTTTGGGGGGGTGCGTTTACACCGTTCCGCGTGCGGTAAAATTGATAAAGCGGTTTTATTCTTCGGGTCAGTGCGGTTACAGCGATACCTCATTTAGGTCGTTTTTTTGTTTTTGTTGGTTTTATGCAATGAAAACTATTTTATATAAAAAATAATTATTTTTGCATCGCTTTATTCTGTGAGCTATAACTTTTTTATTTTTTCGCTGATGATGCTGTGTTGTGGCTCGTTTTTTGCGGGACAAGATGACGTTTTCAGCGGTACCATGGATATTTATATGCGTCTTTTTGATCGCGCGTTATTACACTTTTTGCTTGGCGGTATGATAATAAATCATTATTTTTTGCTTCGTTTTTTATTTTTTAAGGGGTTCGCTAAAAGGGTTAACTAATGGGACAGTTTTATAGGGCGGGTCATTACGGACGCGGCGATACCTAATATGTGTACTTTTATTGTTTGGTTTTTTTTGTTATTTTCAAAAAATGAATTTATTGGGGAATATTTTTTTTTTTTTTACTAATTTATTTGGCAATTTTTTTTAATTTATTTTTACATTTTTTTTTTATTTTTTTTTTACTTTATTACATAGTCCCTGGTGGGACATCACTGTCCTGTGACAGATCGCTGATCTGTCACATCACAGATCACTGTGACAGATCAGCAATCTGTCACAGGCATTGAAGCAGACTTCCTCTTGCCTGCGCTTTGCAGGCACTGAGGAAGCCAGCTTCCTCAGGTCCCCGAAGGCCCCCGTCGCCATCTTGGATTCGGGGGCCTGGAGGATAGGAGCCCCCCGCAGCAGCGCTGCACATTGCGCTGCCGTGGGGGCTCAGGGAAGCACGGAGGGAGCCCCCTCCCTGCCGATGCTTCCCTTTAACTCCCGGTACACCGCGATCATGTTTGATCGTGGTGTGCAAGGGGTTAACGTGTCGGGGGCGGTCCGTGACCGCCCCTGACACATAGTGCCGGGTGTCAGCTGTGATAATCAGCTGACACCCGGCCGCGATCAGCGGCGCTCACCATGTGGGCGCCGCTGATCGCGGTAGACGTACTATCCCGTCCACGGTCATACGGGCCCGGGTACCGTGGACGGGATAGTACGTCGGATGTCAGGAAGGGGTTAAAGGAATGTCCAGAAGGGCACCACCAGGAGTGGAGCCTACAGTTAAATTCGACTCCACCTGGGAAACCTCAACCATGCCAGCTACAGAACAGATGCACACATTGCAAGCTTAATTCCGTTAACGAACGAGACTACGTCATGCCCCGCGGTCCGAGTCCGGCTTACTAGAGGGACACGTGAGGCTCTGGCACATGAGATTGGCCAATAACTGGTGTGTCATGCCCTTACATGTCCGTGGCTGCATGTGCGCTACATTGAAAAGGCCAGCGTTTGTCGCTTACAGGTGCAGATAACCCGCTGAACAACGTTAGTGATGGGGATCACTAATTACAATTATTACCCGCGAACAATGATTTCCCAGTAAGTGCAGGTCAACCGCAGTTCCGGAATAAGGCCTAACCGTCATTCCTGAAAAAATGAAAAACTTACGTGTGCAAACCACAGGTGCTGTAGCTTGCTTAACAGCTCGCCAGCCGTTCTCACGCCCAGTATGGATTACACGTGATTGCACAAAGGTGAGAAAGGGTACCGTATCCCCAGATAACATGTATGGATAGCGTACACATTCAAAATATATGTCTATACATCAGGAGGCAGGCTCAGACGGTGTTAGGCCCAGTATGGATTGCACGTGATTGCACAAAGGTGAGAAAGGGTACCGTATCCCCAGATAACATGTATGGATAGCGTACACATTCAAAATATATGTCTATACATCAGGAGGCAGGCTCAGACGGTGTTAGGCCCAGTATGGATTGCACGTGATTGCACAAAGGTTAGAAAGGGTACCGTATCCCCAGATAACATGTATGGATAGCGTACACATTCAAAATATATGTCTATACATCAGGAGGCAGGCTCAGACGGTGTTAGGCCCAGTATGGATTGCACGTGATTGCATAAAGGTTAGAAAGGGAACCGTATCCCCAGATAACATGTATGGATAGCGTACACATTCAAAATATATGTCTATATACATCAGGAGGCAGGCTCAGACGGTGTTAGGCCCAGTATGGATTGCACGTGATTGCACAAAGGTTAGAAAGGGAACCGTATCCCCAGATAACATGTATGGATAGCGTACACATTCAAAATATATGTCTATACATCAGGAGGCAGGCTCAAACGGTGTCAGGCACAGTATGGATTTGACGGCCCAGACTACACAGCGGAGGAGCAGGGAGAGGTAAAGATTGCAAATGCTGGGGCCCTGCCCAAGCAAGGGGGGCCCACTCGTGGGCGTCGGTACTGGCACTGGGCCCCTCATAGTACGGCGGTGTGTCTGACGGCGGGTGTGCACCACCACCTTCAGAGACACTTGATTGCACTATGAGGGACCCTGTGCCAGTGCCCGCGCCCAAGAGTCGGCCTACCCACCTGTCCAGGGCAACGGCACTCGCACGGTGTCGTGCGCTAGGTGGTGACCCCGGCCATAGGGGGGAAGGCAGCACAGTTAGGGAGTTTTAGAAAGTGGCATATGTTGATGTTGGACATTCAGCTGATGCAAAAGGTGAAATAGGTCAAGTCCCAGGAAGAGGTGGACCAAAGCAAGCCATTTTTCTGTCACCCTATGTGTCATCAGGGGAAGGTGGGACAAAATCCTTGGAAACCCATGCGTGGTTCATTTTAATGAAGGTTAGATCATCCACATTTTGGGTTGACAGACGGGTCCTTTTTTCTGTCAGGATTGATCCAGATGCACTGAAGACTCTTTCCGATAGCACACTTGCAGCTGGGCAAGCGAGCTCCTGTAAGGCATATTGTGCCAATTCAGGCCAGGTGTCCAGTTTAGCGGCCCAATAGTCAAAGGGGAATGACCTGTGTGGGAGAACTTCGATATGGGAGGAAAAGTAGTTTGTAACCATAGTTGACAACTGCTGTCTCCTGTCACTTTCCATCGATGCAGTATTACCAGTTGTGTGAGCGGTACTTGAAAAATCAGTCCACAACATTGTCATGAAACCCCTGTCTCCAACGCCACTTCTGCTGTGTGCACCACGAACACCTCTGCCAAGCTGACCCCGGCCCGTACGGCTCGTGTGAGAACCATCACCGCTGCTGTGTGCTGGGAATGCCTCAAGCAACCGATTTACCAGAGTTGCTTGTTTATTAGCCAATATTAGGTCAAGGTTCTCCTGTGGCATGATGTTTTGTAATTTGCCTTTATAGCGTGGATCCAGGATGCTGGCCAACCAGTAGTCGTCATCGTTCATCATTTTGGCAATGCGGGGGTCCCTTTTTAGGATCTGCAAGGCATAATCTGACATGTGGGCCAATGTTCCCGGTGTCAATGATGCACTGCGAGTGCTGGTTGGAGGAGCACTTTCTGGCAAATCCACATCCCTCCAGTCACGCACAAACCCTGTACCAGACCTTGCCACGCCAACATTTTCACTTGCCCCACGAGATGCATCCTCCTCCCCTAAGTAATCATCCCCATCATCCTCCTTCTCCTCCTCCTCTTCCTCCACCTCGTCCAGGTGAGGTCCCTGAGCAGACAATGGCTGAATGTCATCAAGGATTCCCTCCTCCTCTTCCTCCTCATCAACATTGGCTGCAGAAGCCTGCTCCTTAAGGTGCGTCAAAGTTTGCATGAGCAGACGCATAAGTGGGATGCTCATGCTTAGGATGGCGTCGTCTGCGCTTACCAGCCGTGTGAATTCCTCAAAACAATGAAGGACTTTACAGAGGTCTTTCAGCTTCGACCACTGCACACCTGTCAACTCCATGTCTGCTCTCAAAGTGCCTGGCCGTGTATCCTCCCACAAATGCATTATGGCCTGCCTCTGCTCGCACAGCCGCTCCACCATGTGCAGGGTGGAGTTCCACCTTGTTGCAATGTCGATAATGAGGCGGTGGTTGGGAAGGTGGAGCAATCGCTGCAGCTTCTGCATACGAACGGAGTGTACAGGCGACCGGCGGATGTGCGCGCACAGTCTTCGCACCTTCTGGAGCAGGGCTGTTAACTCCGGATAATTTTTGAGGAAGCACTGCACCACCAGGTTCAAGGTGTGAGCCAAGCAAGGTATGTGGCTGAGTTCTGAAAGGGCTATGGCTCCACAAAATTACGGCCGTTATCACTAACTACCTTGCCTGCCTCAAGATGTACACTGCCCAGCCATGACTCAGTTTGTCGCTTCAAGTACTCGGCCAGCACCTCGGCGGTGTGTCTGTCGCCCAAACACATCATCTGCAACACAGCCTGCTGACGCTTTCCACTAGCTGCTCGATAGGGGGACACCTCGTGTGCAACAGTGGCAGCTGCAGATGGAGTGCTCGTACGACTGCGCTCTGTGGACGAGCTTTCGCTTCTGGAGGCGGAGGAGGAGGAGGAGGAGGGTCGAACGCCTACAGCCAACTGTTTCCTATACCGTGGGCTAGGCAGCACTGTCCCACCACCGCTGTCCCCTGTGGACCCTGCATCCACCACATTAACCCAGTGCGCAGTGATGGACACGTAACGGCCCTGGCCATGCCGACTGGACCATGCATCAGTTGTGAGGTGCACCTTTCCGCTCACTGACTGCTTGAGTGCATGGACAATGCGGTATTTCACATGATGGTGGAGGGCTGGGATGGCTTTGCGAGAGAAGAAGTGGCGACTGGGTAGGTCATAGCGTGGTACTGCATAGGCCATGAGTTCGCGGAAAGCTGTGCTTTCCACCAACCGAAAGGGCATTATCTCAAACGAGATTAGTTTGGCAATGTGGGCGTTCAAACCCAGTGTACGCGGATGAGAGACGGAGTACTTTTTTGACCTACTCATAGTGTCTGGGAGGGTGAGCTGGACTTGAGAGCTGCATATGGTGGAAGTAGCGGTGGACAGGGCGGACTGAGAGAGGGTTGATGATGGTGATGGAGTTGTTGTTCTTTCTGATGGCCTAGAATCAGTCTTTCGTTGATATAACAGTGGGATTCCCTGACTGCTGTGGCCTTGCAACGACACCTCAACATTTGCTGCTGTGCTAACCGGTGGGCTTACAGTGGGGGAAACAATGTAGCGTTGCTGACTACCTTCGTTGTGATCAGTTGCACATGTGGCACTTGAGGTTTGGTGTTGTGTCCACGCTTGCAAGTGCATGCTGGTTAAATGTCTAAGCATGCAACTGCTATTCAAATTTTTCAGATTTTTCCCTCGGCTAAAGGTCTTTGCGCACTTCTTACAGATAACCTTGGCCTGATCATGAGGATTTTGTTCAAAAAAGTGCCACACTGCACTCTTCCTACTTTGGCAGACATTTTGCGGCCTAGCACTCTGTGATCTTTTGACCCTCTGGACAAGCTGTCCAGCAACTCTTTTGATGTTTGGAACCTGTCTTTGGAGTGCTCCGGGCCTGCCAGATAACAGCTGTTGCGATGTCGATGTCTGCTGTGGATGCTCCTCATCTGAGCTATTGGAAGCAGCACCCTCTTCCCCCAATGGATGCCAATCTGGGTCAACAACTGGGTCATCCATCACCTCCTCTTCTATGTCATGTGCACCTTCCTCTGTGTCACCATGTATGGTGGTATAGTGTGCGGGAAGGGGCACCTGAGTCTCATCAGGGTCAGAATCTGGCTCTGTACACTGCGAGGACAATGTAGTGCTCTGAGTGAATGTACCAGCAGAATCATCCATCAGCGGCTGTGCATCAGTGCACTCCATGTCAGATTCATCTTGGCCTGGGTAATTCACCATTTCACTTGATAATCCAGGCATGGTATGTGAAAACAGCTCCATGGAGTAATCAGTAGTATGGCCTGCGTCATCCTTCAATCTTGGTTGGGGTGAAGGACACAAGGAAAGGTGTGGTTCATGAACATGAGCCTCCAATGACGACTCAGTGCTTTTTCTTTTTACAACTGAAGAAGAGGAGGCGATAGAGCTGGAGGCTGAGTCAGCAATGTAAGACAAAACTTTTTCCTGATGCTCTGGCTTTAAAAGCGGTTTGCCAACTCCTAGAAAACTAAGCGTTCGAGGCCTTATGTAGCCAGACGATGACGCAGGCTCAACACCTCCTGCATTCGGTCCTATTTTGCTCTTGCCACTACCATCAGATCCACCACCAACACCATCATTACCAGCTGCCAACCCCCGCCCAATTCCACGGCCTCTTCCACCAGCCTTCCTCATTTTTGGTAGAAATGTAGACAAAATCCAACAAACTATATAGTAATGTAAAACAAGGTACAAGGTGTCTATAGGACAGGGGAGATTTTGAATTTCTGCAGACACTTGTGGACACTGGACACTTTTGGATTGTGTGAGGCCCACTGAATATCTGCGCACTCTGTCACAGGCTCGATGGCACAGCTGTGACCAAAATGACTAGAGGATAAGGGAGATTTTGAATTTCTGCACACACTTGTGGACATTGGACACTTATGGATTGTGTGAGGCCCACTGAATATCACAGCGCTATGTCACAGGCAGAAATTGGCTAATGTATCACAAACTACAAGGTGTATGTAGAATTGGGCAGAATAGGAATCTCCCTAGAGTGCAGGTCTGTAAGAACGGAACATGTCCTCGTTTTATTCTCACAGAGTGACACACTGATAGCTTCACTGTGGCTGTGATAACAGCCGTTACACGGTACTGTGTGAGGAGCGTACACCGCTGTATGGTGTGAAAAAATGCACGCTCAGTACCTCAGCAGGACAAAAAAAAAAAATTGGGATTGCTTTTAAAAAAGCAGTTTGCGGAGCAGTGGGTAAACAGCAATGCAGGAATGTCAGGAAGCCTTAGAAGGCAGCCCAACAACCAACACCACTGATACACCACTATATAGCCTCCCCTTGCACTGCACACACAGTGACTGGTGTGTTGTACAGGCAAAATCGCTAGCAGCAGAAGCAGTTTTTTCTTCTTCTCAGTAGGACAAAAAAAAAAATTGGGATTGCTTTTAAAAAAGCAGTTTGCGGAGCAGTGGGTAAACAGCAATGCAGGAATGTCAGGAAGCCTTAGAAGGCAGCCCAACAACCAACACCACTGATACACCACTATATAGCCTCCCCTTGCACTGCACACACAGTGACTGATGTGTTGTACAGGCAAAATCGCTAGCAGCAGAAGCAGTTTTTGGTGTCTTCTTCCCTGCCTAACGCTCTCCCTACAAAATCATCATCAGCAGCAGCTCTCTCTATTCTGAGATCAGCATGAGTAACATGGCGGTCGGCGTGCACGCCCTTTTATACCCCCTATGACGCCCCCCAAAGCAAGCCAATCACTTGCATGCCCTTCTGAAAGATGGTGGTGACCCGTGCCTATGTCATCACGTTGCCCACAGTGTCCGTGGATCCTGATTGGCTGAAAAAGAGCGCAAAACAAACTTTTGAAACGCGACTTTGGCGCGTAAGTCGCCGACCTTGTGGCCGACCTCATCCTAGGGTCTGGTTTCGTTTCATGAAACCCGACTTTGCCAAAAGTCGGCGACTTTTGAAATTTTTCGACCCGTTTCGCTCAACTCTAGTTGTGACTTGTATTACTGTAGCAGCTGTGTCCAGTCCTTCCCCTACATGAAAAAATACTCTTCTCCTCGGCATACCTGCATCTCCAGATTCAGCTTCACCCGGGCACTTCCCAGGCCATAACGGTCCCTCTTCTAGGCGACTCACATCAATGGAGACACAGTCCGAGATAACTTTAACACTTTCTTTACTTAGGATTTGGCACGTTACATCCACAGTTGGTACATCATAACATTTGCTTGCTTCCTCATCTTTCCCTGGCTCGTTGTCACTTCTGTGCAGTACACGCCCGGACCGGACCGTCTTTTGACCACTTCCCAGTTCCTTCCTGGCCTGACCTCACTATAATGACATTTCCTTCAGCCTGTTTGGCCCCAGACACAAATTCATCAGTCACTACGTTTGGTGTCTCCTGGGGAAGCATCCGGCCTGTCTGTACCGATCTCATCGAAGCTCCAATTCTCTTCATTTCCTTAGTCCAGCCAACTTCTGCCCTAAAAGCATTGGCCCAGGCGATGAGACGCCATATCTTTCCTTTCCTGTTCTGGCCCACTGCTAAGACACGCAATGGCCGTGAGTAACTTGGCTATAACGACTTAAAGTTACGTGGCTGCCGAGCTGTCCGGGCCTATAGCCCATGTAGACACTTGGGTGCCCAGGCCCTGTCTGAATAAACTACTCTTCAGCGCTAATCTTAACTCCCAGCAGCCCCTCCTACAATTAACCCTCTATGAACATCCTATCAGGCCCCACTAGTATACCCCTATCTGGTGGCACGCATCATAATTACATCTACCCGGTCTATGGGGGAACTATATACTAAGAGTGCCCTCCTCTAATGTCCCACAAAGGATGCACTATCTTACCCTAACTATACATAGACAACAGACATATGATATTATACAATACACAATGATAACACGTACATGTGACAATATCATTAAAGACTGGCAATAATACTTATTTCTATGTAGCAGTACCGCAGACGTTAATCAGAACCTTTATAATACAGCAATATATACATGTTACTACATAGGAGCAAAGTAGAAATCCAGCTCAAGGAATAAAAAATAATGGGTCTTTATTTCCACGCAGCAGAATATGAGCCGTGTGTCATTAGTATTCTGCTGCGTGCGTGAGCCGAGTGTCAGTGCTCTGTGGTCTGATCCTCTCATGTGTGAGAATTGGGTCACAGGTGAAGAGGAGAAAGTAATCTCTCCATCTTCTCCATTACCTGTTTCGGCAAAAATTGGACCACACTTGGATGACATCCGAGTGCAGTCCAATGCTTTGCAAGCACATTTTCACTTGAATGGGTGTGCACCGAGTGAGATACGCTGCCCATTGCAGCATGCTGTGATTTTTTTTCCTCACACCAAGTTGGCATGAGAAAAAAATCACAGATCTGCTCTACCTCATTGAATGAGACTGGTCAGAGTACAATATGAGATTTTCTTGTATTGCATTCCTCTGTATTATTATATGCCAGTGTGAGCGAGCAATTACTCGCCTCCTCTCCTCACACGGCGGTGCAGAGTAATCTCACTACTGGTCTCAGCCTGTGTTATAGCACCAACAGGAGGCATCATAGCAATGCTGCCACCTACTGGACACAATAATGATTCCTCTGCATAGCACAGGACAGATATTATTGAGTAGGTCATCATCGTGTAGCCAGACAGCTCTGATTTAATGAGGATTGGGCTCCACAATACTTCTGAAGGAGTCTTGTGATATTTCCAAAGACATACTGATAGGAAATTTAGATTGTGAGCCCCATCGGGGACAGTGATGAAAATGTGTGCAAACTGTAAAGCGCTGCGGAATATGTAGGCACTATATAAAAATAAAGATTATTATTATATCTAGAACAAGATGCTTGTGGCAGATCAAGTACTGTAATCTAGGCCATACACATTAGGTGGCTGTTGGCTGAATGACGCTTCATCTGATCGATCAGCCGACAGCCACCTCTCCCATACACGGGAGCGCCCTCGTGTTCTCGAAAGTTGCCAACTGGCAGGTCGGCCGTCATCATATCACAGGGAGAACAATGTGATTGGTAGTCTGAAATCGGATATGTGCGATCGACATTTCTATCCCTCTGATCAGCTCCTCCTGCTCCATCACATCCTGCCTGCAGATCAGACGCCATTTTCACCACACAGACTCCCTTAAAGACTTGATTTTATTTTCTCTTTTGCTTGATTAACCTGTCACCTTCTTACATTGGGAATCCATGCATTTTTGATCAAGATGAGCAATATTTCAGGCCGCTACTGATTATTAGCCTTTTTCTCTGAGAATTGGGACACGTGTAACCAGGGCCGGATTAAGGTTGGTGGGGGCCCCTGGGCAGAAAATCTGGTGGGGGCCCCCATATCATTAACATTTTAGCCATAACAGTAGAGCGCGAACTGTAGCACTTAGATGTACAATCTAATCTTATCCTCTTGTTCTGCCACATTTCCACCACCACCATCATTGCATTCTCACCCACCACCCCATCATTGCCCTCTCGACCATCACCCCATCATTGTCTTCTCCCCATCACTGCCTTCTCCATCACCCCATCACTGCTTTCTCCCCATCACTCCCATCATTGCCTGCTCCATCACCCCATCACTCCCATCATTGTCTGCTCCATCACCCCCATCATTGCCTGCTCCATCACGCCATCACTCCCATCATTGCCTTCTCCATCACCCCATCACTGCGTTCTCCATCACCCCATCACTGCCTTCCCCCATCACTCCCATCATTGCCTGCTCCATCACTCCCATCATTGCCTGCTCCATCACTCCCATCATTGCCTGCTCCATCACCCCATCATTGCCTGCTCCATCACCCCATCATTGTCTGCTCCATCACCCCATCATTGTCTGCTCCATCACCCCATAATTGCCTGCTCCATCACCCCATCACTCCCATCATTGCCTTCTCCATCACCCCATCACTGCGTTCTCCATCACCCCATCACTGCCTTCCCCCATCACTCCCATCATTGCCTGCTCCATCACCCCATCATTGTCTGCTCCATCACCCCATCACTGCCTGCTCCATCACCCCCATCACTGCCTGCTCCATCACCCCCATCATTGCCTGCTCCATCACCCCATAACTCCCATCATTGTCTGCTCCATCACCCCATCACTGCCTGCTCCATCACTCCCATAATTGTCTGCTCCATCACCCCATCATTGCCTGCTCCATCACCCCCATCACTCCCCTCATTGCCTGCTCCATCACCCCATCACTGCCTTCTCCATCACCCCCATCATTGTCTGCTCCATCACCCCATCACTGCCTGCTCCATCACCCCCATCATTGCCTGCTCCATCACCCCATCACTGACTTCTCCATCACCCCCATCATTGTCTGCTCCATCACCCCATCACTGCCTGCTCCATCACCCCATCACTGCCTGCTCCATCACCTGGCCCCATCACTGCCTGCTCCATCACCCCCATCATTGCCTGCTCCTTCACCCCATCACTGCCTTCTAGACCATCACTCCCATGTCCCATCACTGCCTCTGCCTGCTCCATCATACACACAGATATACACACACACAGACACAGACATACATACATACATACATACACTGATACACACATACATACACACACAAGACACCACCTCTCTCCTCTCACCTGTCCTCCGCAGCATCGCCAGCGCTTCCTCCCTCACACAGCAGCGGCCGCTGAATGATGACGTGTGAAAACAGGAAGCGCGGCCTCTGGGCAGGAAGCAGGACGGACCCTTGCCGGCCGCTCCGTTCCTGCTATTCACTGACGGCGTCTAATATTTATCCTCGCGCTGCGTTGGCGGTCGCTGCCCAGTGGTGGGGGCCCCCTTAGAAGCTCTTGTGGTGGGGGCCCCGGGGCTGAAGCCCCGCCTGCCCCTCCTATAATCCGGCCCTGCGTGTAACATTTAGATGAATCTCCTTTGGCATAAACAATAAGCCGACATTGCTGTAGTCAGGATCTGTAAGTGTTAACGTCTCCCATTACCATAAGTGGAAATGAGGCCATGGCTTGTTTTACACCAGAAGCCGTAACCGTGTCCTTACCGTGTAGTGGAAGAAGTGGCATTGCTGGAACAGCGAGCACACAATGTCCTCACGATGTTGTTGTTCTGTATTTCTGAGTGCCATCTATCCTGGACACTAGCAATATGAGCCGGGTGGGCACGGCAAAGGGTCAGGGAAAAAAGCTGCTCCTGGGAAGACAGAGAAGATTTCCAGAATATGTGAGACTGTAATAGGCAGAGGATAATTGCATTTATAGGAGCTTGAAAAAATACAGGGCGGCACGGTGGCTCAGTGGCTAGCATTGCAGCACTGGGGGCCTGAGTTGAAATCCCACCAAGGACAACACCTGAAAGGAGTTTCTATGTTCTCTCCGTGGTTGTGTGGGTTTCCTCCGGGTTCTCCGGTTTCCTCCCAAAGCCATACTGATAGGGAATCTAGCTTGTGAGCCCCAATGGGGACAGTGTTGTCTGTAAAGCGCTGTGTAACATATTGGGGCAATAAAAATAAGTATGATAAATAAAAATCCCCCTCTGTCCCTACGCGCAGGGGTAAGTAAGGGACACAGTGCTGCATTGAATGTTGGTGAAATGCCCTATTACACAGTTACCTACATCGGCATGACTATCGTACTGCTTATATCATGCAGTAAACGTTGCGGCTACACAGCCATATCCATGGCCTGCGACGTATACACATCTTTGGAACTTGTTACATTGTGTCAATATAAAAGGAATGGCTATTTGTGACCTGCAATACTGGGCAGTTGTTCCACACTAATGCCTTTATCCATACCTCTGAATCCATCAGCAGACTGTTCCTATACAATATACTTAATATCTACATCGTGGTGCAAACTAGGAGCCATTTATCACTGTTGTGTCCAGAAATATTTGTGGGCAAAAAAGTAATGGCAGACAATTAAATTATTATTATTTATTTATATAGCGCCATTAATTTCATGGTGCTGTACATGATTAAAGAGAATCTGTCAGCAGAAAACGACTTCTCGAACCAAGTACAGGCACGCAGTGCATCATGACGTGGCCAAATAATTAAGTGCACCTTCCCATATGCTTGTTTTCTATCCATTTCTGCCCTTGGGAAGGTGTATATAAATGATTGGCTCCGCTGTGAAACACCGTGTGGCAGGATTTGGTTTGAACAGTCATTCTGTGCTGACAGGGTCTCTTTAAGCAGACTGTCAGTACAAAGCGACTGTTCAAACCAAGCACAGGCAGTCAGTGGCTTGCCTAAGCATTTTTGTGTACTTTTCACCTACTTGTTTGTCATTTATCTCCGCCCTCCTCGGACTTCTTTAAAGTCGGCAGGTGTCAATCAAGGAAGTAGGGGGTGGAGATAAGTGGAAGGTGCACTGAATTGTGTAGCTATGCCAAAAGTGTACTGAGCAGCTGTGTTTGGTTTGAACAGTCATTTTGTGCCAACAGACTATTTTTTGACATTCCATAACAGCAATACCAACACAAATCTCATAGGCCTCATTCAAAGATCAGGGTTTTTTACATATGAGAAAAACAGACTAAGCTTCATCAGTGCTTTTCGCTAGAGTTTCTAGAGTTTGGGCAGTTTAATTTTTTTTTTCACTGAGGAGAAAAAAAAAGTTTCTCCAACTTCTGTCTGTCAGTCAGTAAAAAACAGACAGCACGCAACGCAGATGGCAACCAAATGTCAGACAGTCAGTAAAAAACAGTCAGCATGCAGATGGTATCCAAATGACGGATTTTTTTTTCCAAAGATTCAGAGTTGCATTGACGATTATGATCTGACACTTGGAGCAGTATCGGATGTCACCACACATTTTGCACGGACTGCTAGGCCCAAGGAAAAAAATTGACATGTAAAACAGCCCTATAGGCTGTAATAGGTACGAATGCAATCAGTGAACAGATACCACTTGTTTGGGAAAACTGAGATATGAATGATGCCTGAGGCAGAGACATAGGCATGAATACCCTAAAGGCACCAGAGTATCAGGACACGTTTAATAATTAAATTCAGGTTTTTCATTCACTCCTATTACCACAGGTGATAAAAATATATAAAATCCAGCAGCTATACATGTAGTCGGGCATTACTAACCTTTGTGGAAATAAAGGGCTGTTCTAAAGAACTCACTAAATGTAATAAGTCAGTTGGTGGAATATTTAGGAGGGAAAAAAATGTCAATCAATTGTGAGTGGTATTATTGAAAAGTGGAAGCGTTCAGATTCGACAGTAAGTCAGCCACGAAGTGGCACACGAAAAAATTTCAGAGTGAGATTGTCGAGTGCTGAGGCGCAGAGTGATAAGAACTGCCAATACTCTGCTGCCTCAATAACTGCAGAGCGCCAAACCTCCTCTGGCAAGGGTATGTAGCAAGGTTAAAAGTTGCCCCCTATACATAATATAGAAACGGCTTCCCAATCACTGGGGTCTGACTGCTATGACTCCTGCGATCCTCTCTGAATAGAGTGGAGGCTGGGCATGCATACCACCACTCTAGACATTCTACCATTGGACATCCCTGAACGCTGCACGCGGCTGACTCTTGCACTTCCTTAAAGAATTACGAGGTACACATGATCAACCTCCATTATATTCAGCCAGGGCTCTTCTCCCGCGATCAGTGGAGGTCCCAGCTGTATTCTGTAGATAGGGTGTACATTCTAATCTTGGAACATACCATTTAACATCAGCCCAAGAACGGTGCACCCAGATCTTCTTGATATAGGCTTGCATGGCCAAACAGCTGTATGCAAGCCTGTATCACAAAGCAAAATATCAAATCTTAGCGCAAGTGCTGTGAACCATGCCACCACTGGAGCAGTGGAAATGTCTTCCTTGAAGTGTTGAACCATGCTTCTTTATCTGGTGGCCTAGATTTGGCAAATGCCAGGAAAATATTATCTAGTTTACTATATTGCTCCAAACTGTAACTATGTAGAGGAGGGATAATACTAGGGGATTTTCAGTGATTCCATTACGTTCTTTAGATCGAGTGAAGTAAATTCTTATTACTTCAGTATACAAAGACATTTTGCTCAGTTGTATACTTCCAATATTCCAAAGTGCACAACGCAAGGTCCATAAAGGCATGGTGGGGTGAATTTGGTGTGGAAGAAGTTGACCGGCCACAGAGTCCTGACCTCAACCCCAAAAACCTTTGTGTTGAACTAGAATTGAGATTGCAAGCCAGGCCCTGTCACCCAACATCAGGGTCTGACCTCTTCTGGGTGAATGGGCCAAAATTTCCGTAATTCAAGGAAGAGACCCTGCCTAGAAGAGTAGAAGCGGTTTTAGCTATAAGGTTGGGGGACAGACTTCATAAAATGGGATGTGATAAAAGCTTCTGAATATGTACAGGTGTCAATAATTGTCCATAAAGTGTTTGTTTGTGTTAGCAATAGCATCCAGTTTTTATCTTCTCAATAATCCTACACTACTCTCTAACAAGAGCCTACATGCAACCAGATAACAGCCACGTGAGCTTAGTTGACAATGTTTAATATATACAATAAAAACACTTTAGATGTGAGAAAAATTACCAAAAATTCATTTGTCTCCCCAAATACTAGAGGTTTACATGTCAAATTGTTTTTTCAGGAACAACAAGGCCCAAGGCTCACGTGTGTCTCCCATTGGGTGGCATGCCTCAGAAAACATTTTGTCAAGTGCAGATTAACAAGCGGTAATATGCGGTACTGTGTGTTTGCAACCTTCAGCATAAAAGACAAAAAGAACCTCAGCCAAGCAGTTTTATTGTTGCTAAATTGGCAAATAAATAATTTCAAGTTTTGAATTTTTGTAATTTGACTTTCAACAAAAAGAGAGCATGAGTACTCCACTGTCCGAGAGAAGAGAAAAGCTATAAGCCTCACCTCAAATGTATCCCTAGAAAAATGCTGGTGCTAAGACTTTTGCAGTCTAAAGTTACAACTATTTTTTTTACTTTTATGACACAATATCTTTGCACATTATGGCCAGTTACTTTTGGTCCAGTGGGTCAACTGCAATTAGCCCCTGAAAAATGGAACAATTTTACGAAACATGATTAGAACATCTCAGGTGAAAAATAAAAACCTAAATTTTGAAAGAAAGAAAATATAGTTACCGTAATCGCCTTGCGAGCACAACTCTGTGACATAACATGACTGAAAGGAGGAAACTTATGGTTCCTTCTATTGGGCTGCTAGTCAAAAATAATATTTCAATTTAATACCTTTAATTTCTTCTTTCCACACAGTCCATTTTGGAAGCCAATCATAGGGAAATAGCCCCCCTTCTCACATGTAGAGATCTCTCCCGAAGAGTTATTCCCAATATACCTTTGCAAATTGCATGGGTTCTGACCGCTAGGACCACCATTAATTCAGGGAATAGGGTTCTGAAATGCCCAATTACCTTTGGATAGGCGATAGATTAACTGGTTATTTCCTACATTAAAACTTATCTAATGGTGATTGATGGGATAGGGACACTAAACAATTAACGACTTTTATTATACACTAGCATTGCTTCGCTTTCTGGTGAAGAGCAGTGGGGGAGGCAGTTTTGACAATGATCACAAGGTACCAAAGGCTTTTTCTTGGCTGCATCCATCTCTATCTTTAGTTACATAATTGACCTTTTCTACGATTATATTAATGTAATAACATTAGAGCTGACACCATGCTTTCTCAGAATTTATTACATTTACAGTGAAGATTCTTAGAGGATACATCACTACAGTGAACACACTTCCACTAACCCGGAATCCAATGATGCAAATGTGCTAAGGGCATACCTCCCAACTTTTGAAGAAGGGAAAGAGGGACAAATGTTGCAACGCGCGCAGTGGGAAGTTGTAGGCCATGCCCCAACCACACCCATTTCACAACTAGTCACATCCATGTCCACGCCCAACTGCACCCATTTAGCACTGATGATCACACTGACTGGTACTGTGGGCACAGTGGCTGGCATTATGGGCACAGTGGCAGGTACTGTGGGTGCACTGACAGGTACTGAGGAAAAGAAAGAAAGAAAACAGAGAGAGAAAGAAAGGAGAGCGAGTGAGAAAGAAAGAACAGAGAGAGGAAGAACAGTGAGAGAAGAAAGAGAGAGAAAGAAAGAACAGAGAGAGAAAGAAAGAGGGGAAAGAAAGATCAGAGAGCAAAAGAAAGAACAGAGAGAGAAAGAAAGAAGAGAGAAAGAAAGGGGAAAGAAAGAACAGAGAAAAAGAAATAAAGAGAAAGAAAGCATAGAGAAAGAAAGAGGGGACAGAAAAAAAGAACAGAGAGAGAAGAAAGACCAGAGAGAGAAATAAAGAGGGGCAAGAAAGAACAGAGAGAACAGATAGAAAGAAAGAAGAGAGAAAGAAAAAAGAAAGATTAGAGAGAGACAGAGAAAGGAAGAACAGAGGGAGAAAGAAAGAGGGGGAAAGAAAGAGGGGGGAAAGAAAGAACAGAGAGAGAAAGAAAGAGGGGAAATAAAAAAAGAACAGAGAAAGAGAGAACAGAGAGAAAGAAAGAGGGGACAGAGAAAAAGAACAGAGGGAGAGTGAAAGAAAGAAAGAGGGGAAAGAAAGAACAGAGAGAAACAATGAGAAAAAAAAGAGGGAGAAAAAGAAAGAAAAGTAAAGAAAGAGAAAGAACCAAAAGAAAGAGGGGAAAGAGAGAACAAAGAGAGAAAGAAAGAACAGAGAGAAAGAACAGAGAGAATGAAAAAAGAAAGATTAGAGAGAAAGAAAGAACGGAGAGAGAAAGAAAGGGGAAAGAAAGAAAGAACAGAGAGAGAGAAAGAAAGAGGGGAAAGAAAGAACAGAGAGCAAAAGAAAGGGGAAAGAAAGAATAGAGAAAGAGAAAGAAAGCGAAAAAAAGAAAGAACAGAGAGAGAAAGAGGGGAAAGAAAGAACAGAGCGAAAGAAAGAGGGGACAGAAAAAAAGAACAGAGGGAAAGCAAAAGAAAGAAAGAGGGGAAAGAAAGAACAGAGAGAGAAAGAAAGGGGAAAGAAAGAAAGAATAGAGAGAAAGAAAAAAAGAAAAAAAGAACAGAGAGAAAGAGGGGAAAGAAAAAGAGCGATAGAGAGAAAGAAAGAGGGGAAAGAAAGAACAGAGAGAGAAAGAAAGAGGGGAAAGAAAGAACAGAGAGATAGAGGGGAAAGAAAGAACAGCGAGAGACAGAGAAAGGAAGAACAGAGGGAGAAAGAAAGAGGGGGGAAAGAAAGAGGGGGGAAAGAAAGAACAGAGAGAGAAAGAAAGAGGGGAAATAAAAAAAGAACAGAGAAAGAGAGAACAGAGAGAAAGAAAGAGGGGACAGAGAAAAAGAACAGAGGGAGAGTGAAAGAAAGAAAGAGGGGAAAGAAAGAACAGAGAGAAACAATGAGAAAAAAAAGAGGGAGAAAAAGAAAGAAAAGTAAAGAAAGAGAAAGAACCGAAAGAAAGAGGGGAAAGAGAGAACAAAGAGAGAAAGAAAGAACAGAGAGAAAGAACAGAGAGAATGAAAAAAGAAAGATTAGAGAGAAAGAAAGAACGGAGAGAGAAAGAAAGGGGAAAGAAAGAAAGAACAGAGAGAGAGAAAGAAAGAGGGGAAAGAAAGAACAGAGAGCGAAAGAAAGGGGAAAGAAAGAATAGAGAAAGAGAAAGAAAGCGAAAAAAAGAAAGAACAGAGAGAGAAAGAGGGGAAAGAAAGAACAGAGCGAAAGAAAGAGGGGACAGAAAAAAAGAACAGAGGGAAAGCAAAAGAAAGAAAGAGGGGAAAGAAAGAACAGAGAGAGAAAGAAAGGGGAAAGAAAGAAAGAATAGAGAGAAAGAAAAAAAGAAAAAAAGAACAGAGAGAAAGAGGGGAAAGAAAAAGAGCGATAGAGAGAAAGAAAGAGGGGAAAGAAAGAACAGAGAGAGAAAGAAAGAGGGGAAAGAAAGAACAGAGAGATAGAGGGGAAAGAAAGAACAGCGAGAGACAGAGAAAGGAAGAACAGAGGGAGAAAGAAAGAGGGGGGAAAGAAAGAGGGGGGAAAGAAAGAACAGAGAGAGAAAGAAAGAGGGGAAATAAAAAAAGAACAGAGAAAGAGAGAACAGAGAGAAAGAAAGAGGGGACAGAGAAAAAGAACAGAGGGAGAGTGAAAGAAAGAAAGAGGGGAAAGAAAGAACAGAGAGAAACAATGAGAAAAAAAAGAGGGAGAAAAAGAAAGAAAAGTAAAGAAAGAGAAAGAACCGAAAGAAAGAGGGGAAAGAGAGAACAAAGAGAGAAAGAAAGAACAGAGAGAAAGAACAGAGAGAATGAAAAAAGAAAGATTAGAGAGAAAGAAAGAACGGAGAGAGAAAGAAAGGGGAAAGAAAGAAAGAACAGAGAGAGAGAAAGAAAGAGGGGAAAGAAAGAACAGAGAGCGAAAGAAAGGGGAAAGAAAGAATAGAGAAAGAGAAAGAAAGCGAAAAAAAGAAAGAACAGAGAGAGAAAGAGGGGAAAGAAAGAACAGAGCGAAAGAAAGAGGGGACAGAAAAAAAGAACAGAGGGAAAGCAAAAGAAAGAAAGAGGGGAAAGAAAGAACAGAGAGAGAAAGAAAGGGGAAAGAAAGAAAGAATAGAGAGAAAGAAAAAAAGAAAAAAAGAACAGAGAGAAAGAGGGGAAAGAAAAAGAGCGATAGAGAGAAAGAAAGAGGGGAAAGAAAGAACAGAGAGAGAAAGAAAGAGGGGAAAGAAAGAACAGAGAGATAGAGGGGAAAGAAAGAACAGCGAGAGACAGAGAAAGAACAGAGAGAGACAAAGAAAGAAGTAAAGAAAGAAAGAGGGGAAAGAAAAAGAAAGGAGATAAAGAGGGGAAAGAAAGAACAGAAAGAGCAGAGCGAGAAAGAGAAAAGAAGGATTAGAGAAAGAAAGAACAGAGAGAAAGAAAGAAACAGAGAGAAGGAAAGAACAGAGAAAGAAACAGAGAGAGAAAGAAATAAATATTCTATAAAGATACTATAGCAGCCCGGCTCCCATTGTAATGCCCGCCTGAGCCTGCTGATGCAGGACATATCTTGATCCACTCACATGGCCGGCATCCCCGATTTCAAGGCAATCCCGCTGTCCGCGCTGTCGGAGGAGGATATGGTGATGGATCTAAAGCATTCCCTGAAGTGCCTCCATGGTTCCGTCACAATCTCCTCATGAAATTACCTAATTTCCGGTCAGCTTCCAACACATCACTTCTGGTGGAACGTCATGTGCGAGTTTTAAAGTGCTCCTTAGGGCTCCGCCGTGTACTCCTGTGTCCACGGGAAAAGCCCGCTTTGTATGCCTTGTACACACTTGGCTCCGCTCTGTACATCCCGTACACACACGGCTCCGCTCCGCATACCCCATACACACACGGCTCCGCTCCGTACACTAAGTACACACACTACTCCACTCCGCACACCTCGTACACATGCGACTCTGCTCTGGCCACCTCGTACACACACGGCTCTGCTCCGTACACCTTGTACACACACGGCTCCGCTCCGTACACCTCGTACACGCGCGGCTCTGCTACATCCACACTGTAAACCCCTCCTGACCCCACACAAACTTTACCTCATCCAGCACCATGACAACCAGCACGGCAGAGTCCTGCAGACACGAAGGCCCCTGATCATATGACCACTGACCCCTCCCCTCCTGTGACCTCATCACAGGTCCTGTGTGCACAGCCACAGAGCAGCCTAGGACATCATTGCAGGCTGCGGTGGGTCTCTGGGAGGGCGAGGATGGGGTCGGTGCATGGGGGGGGGGGGGGGGGGGGAGAGTGGCGGCTCAGTGCAGTGCGGGAAAAATAGAGTCCTGGGCGGGACGCTGGTGGGGGGGTCAAAGACGGGACTGTACCACGAGAATCGAGACGGTTGGGAACTATGGCTAAGGGTGATGGGAGTATCCTGTGCTGCTGATTAAATGACAAGCTACGATGAGATGACGCAATGCTTGTTTGATGTCAACTCGTTTCAGAGCTTTAGGTCAATTGTGGTGGCTTGGATCAAGCATTGTGGTTGTACATGTGCCTTTTCTCTTTGTCTTGACCAATCCCTCACTTGAATCTGGTGGAAGTTTGTCTTTTTTCAACCGTATTAACTAAGTAATTCAGCTAATGTCTGGTTATCTCAACAGCTGTTTGGCTGTGATAACTAGACACACGCCTACAAACTTTTAGATGGAAAGACGACTTAGATGCATCTGCCAAAACAAATATTTTTCTTTAAGTTTTTCATTTTTCATACTTTAAGATATAAAGTTGTGTTGGAATCAACATAAAATTTATCAACCAGGATCCAACAGGAGAAACAAAATTAGGCAGACTATAGATTTCTGTCCTGTTAAAGAACAAGACAAAACATTTTTTTTATATTAAAATAATGTTCAAAGTCAACAAGAAAGACATCCTGCTGCATCAAAATAATGAACCAGACTTCAGACCACTTGACAACTACTGCAAACACAGGAACCTGATATCAGAAGAACTGGGTCACTGAGTGTGTTTACATACAGTGGGGAAAATAAGTATTTCATACAATTTTACACGTTTTCTCACCTACAAAGAATGGAGAGGTCTGTACATTTTATAGTAGGTACACTTAAACTGTGAGAGTCAGAATATAAAAATAAAAACCAGATAATCACCTTGTATGATTTTTAAATATTTCATGAAATACAATGCAATTCAATTATTTGATCACCCACCAGCCAGCCGAATTCTGGCACTAACAGACCGGTTAGTTTTTCTTTTAAGAAGCCCTCCAACTCTGCACTAATTACCTGTATTAACTGCACCTGCTTGAACTTGTTACCTGTATAAAAGACACCTGTCCACACACTCAATCACACTCCAACCTCTCCAACATGGCCAAGAACAAAGAGCTGTCTAAGGACTCCGGGTCAAAATTATAGACCTGCATAAGGCTGGGATGGGCTACAGGACAATAGGCAAGCAGCTTGGTGAGAAGGTAACAACTGTTTGCACAATTATTAGAAAATGGAAGAAACACAAGATGCCTGTCAACCTTCCTCAATCATCCTGCAAGGTTCCCCCCTGCTCACACCAGCACATGTCCAAGCATGTTTGAAGTTTTCCAAAGACCATCTAGATGATCCAGAGGAGGCATTGAAGAAAGTCATGTGGTCAGATGAGCCCAAAATAGAACTTCTTTGGCATCATCTACACTTGCCACATTTGGTGGAAGAGGAAATATGAGTATAACCCCAAGAACGCCACCCCAACCATGAAGCATGGTGAGGGAAATACCATACTTTAGGGGCGCTTTTCATCAAAATGGACAGGACGACTGCACCACATTGAAGGGAGGATGGATGGGGTCTTGTATCAGGAGATTTTGGCCAACAACCTCCTTCCCCAAGAGCATTGAAGATGGGTCATGGCTGGGTCTTCCAGCGTGACAATAACCCATAACACACGGCCAGGGCAACTAAGGAGTGGCTCCATAAGAAGCATGTCAAGGTCCTGGAGTGGCTTAGCCTGTCTCCAGAACAAAAACATCTTTGGAGGGACATGAAACAATGTTGCACAGCGACAGCCCCGAAACCTGAAAGATCTGGAGAAGATCCGTATGGAGGAGTTTTGTATACAAACTTGGTAAAGAACTACATGAAACATTGGACCTCTGTAATTGTAAACAAAGGTTTCTGTACGAAACATTAAGTTGTTTTTTTATTGTATAAAATATTTAATGCAATAAGATGCAAATTAGTTATGTAAAAATCATACAAGGTGTGATTATCTGGTTTTTATTTTTAGATTCCGTCTCTCACAGTTGAAGTGTACCTAAGATAAAAATTAGAGACCTCTCTATTCTTTGTAGGTGGGAAAACTTGTAAAATTGGCAGTGTATGAAATACTTATTTTCTCCACTGTATATAAAACACGCTTGGCGACCCAGTTCTTCTGATATCAAGTTCCTGTGTTTGCAGTAGTTGTCAAGTGGGCCTATGTATGGTTCAATATTTTGATGCAGCAGGATGTCTTTCCTGTTGACTTTGACCATTCTTTAATATAAAATTTTTTTAGTCTTGTTCTTTAACAGGACAGAAATATATAGTCTGCCTAATTTTCTTTTCTCCTTTTGGATTCCATTTGATAAATTTTCTGACATATCGAGATATATCTAGGACAATACTTCGACCAGAAAAAACATTTTCTTCCTTGTTATCCACCTTACAGGATTATTTCTTCCTTAAACGCACAACTCATAGGAGAGAAAATTGTTTTGAAATGAAATGTATTTCAATATGCTCCAAGCAGCATAGGAGCTAATCGCATAGTAAAGGAAACATTTTATAAATGAATTATTTTGTTTTCACTTTAGACAATCGACCGCTAACTTGTTCCACGTGCAGGTCAGCAAAATATCATTAACAACCCCAAGTACAAGATAAAAAGGCATAAAAAATGCCTGGTAATTTGCTCTAGTCTTTTTTTCTTCCTTCTTGTTTTTCCACTACAGTGATCTAGGATATCCAATTAATTTCAGAGTACAGTATTTCTAATGAAATTATATATTCCATCACTTCAACTTTCCATTATGTGCAATTTTCATGCTAAAACACTTGAGTTCAACACTGCGTATGGTAAAAATTTTGTCTTGGCGCATCCATGGTATGGCAGTGAACTCCTCGTCCCAATTCACAGATAACTTGACACTTTGTGCCTCTTCTCCATAGCCCTTCTGTTGCCACTGGTGCCTTACTCTACTATAACCAGACTGCGATAATCCTCCAGACTTCATCATGTAATGTCTGCAGCAAACTGACTTTTTCGGTTCATTAACATGCTCTTCTACGGAGGCCACATTTAAAACCATCTTCAGAGGAGGAGAACCGGCACTCTAATGCCACCCGTTTGATAAGTAGCAATCCTAAAAGTCAATATCAACCCTCTCACGAGCCTTGCCACATGACTTTGGATAAATGCCCACACCAAAATCTCTATTTGTAGACACAGTGTTTCGGGGTACTGCCCCTTGTCAGTGCAAAGTGTGAGATCTGGTTTGGCTGGGTGAGAGGTGTCTGACCGGGATCCAAAGGGTTAACGTTTGTCCTTGCAGAGACCGACATGTCAAGTCTGATATGCCAAGGTGAGGAGACTTAAGCCTTAGGGTACCGTTACACCTAGCGATGCACCAGCGATCCCGACCAGCGATATGACACGGTCAGGATCGCTGGTGCATCGCTAGGTGGTCGCTAGTGAGCTGCCACACATGCAGATCTCACCGGCGACATCGCTGGGGTCGGGGGTCACTACTTACCTGTCAGACGCAGCGATCCTGCGTCCTCCCGCCCGGCTCCACGCGTCGCTCGTCTCCACAGCAGGAAGCGCCGCAGGAAGTGACCAACGAGGAATGGTCCAGGAGCTTCTCACGTGACCAGCGATAACCAGCGGGGGAGCCGGTTGGAGGTAAGTATCACATGCAGCGATATCGCTAGCAATATCGCTGCAACGTCACAAAATCGGTGACTTTACAGCGATATTGCTAGCGATATCGCAGTGAGTAGCGGGGGCTTTAGGCTAGGCACACACTAAATCATTGTACATAGTCTACAGGATATACAGTTATGGCCAAAAGTATTAACACCCCTGCAATTCTGTCAGATAATACTCAGTTTCTTCCTGAAAATGATAACAAACACAAATTCTTTGGTATTATTATCTTCATTTAATTTGTCTTAAATGAAAAACCACAAAAGAGAATGAAGCAAAAAGCAAAACATTGATCATTTCACACAAAACTCCAAAAATGGGCCAGACAAAAGTATTGGCACCCTCAGCCTAATACTTGGTTGCTCAACCTTTAGCCAAAATAACTGCGACCAACCGCTTCCGGTAACCAACAATGAGTTTCTTACAATGCTCTGCTGGAATTTTAGACCATTCTTCTTTGGCAAACTGCTCCAGGTCCCTGATATTTGAAGGGTGCCTTCTCCAAACTGCCATTTTTAGATCTCTCCACAGGTGTTCTATGGGATTCAGGTCTGGACTCATTGCTGGCCACCTTAGAAGTCTCCAGTGCTTTCTCTCAAACCATTTTCTAGTGCTTTTTGAAGTGTGTTTTGGGTCATTGTCCTGCTGGAAGACCCAAGACCTCTGAGGGAGACCCAGCTTTCTCACACTGGGCCCTACATTATGCTGCAAAATTTGTTGGTAGTCTTCAGACTTCATAATGACATGCACACGGTCAAGCAGTCCAGTGCCAGAAGCAGCAAAGCAACCCCAAAACATCAGGGAACCTCCGCCATGTTTGACTGTAGGGACCGTCTTCTTTTCTTTGAATGCCTTTTTTTCTCCTGTAAACTATGTTGATGCCTTTGCCCAAAAAGCTCTACTTTTGTCTCATCTGACCAGAGAACATTCTTCCAAAACGTTTTAGGCTTTTTCAGGTAAGTTTTGGCATACTCCAGCCTGACTTTTTTGTGTCTCGGGGTAAGTAGTGGGGTCTTCCTGGGTCTCCTACCATACAGTCCCTTTTCATTCAGATGCCGACGGATAGTACGGGTTGACACTGTTGTACCCTCGGACTGCAGGGCAGCTTGAACTTGTTTGGATGTTAGTCGAGGTTCTTTATCCAACATCCGCACAATCTTGCGTTGAAATCTCTTGTCAATTTTTCTTTTCCATCCACATCTAGGGAGGTTAGCCACAGTGCCATGGGCTTTAAACTTCTTGATGACACTGCGCACGGTAGACACAGGAACATTCCGTTCTTTGGAGATGGACATGTAGCCTTGAGATTGCTCATGCTTCCTCACAATTTGGTTTCTCAAGTCCTCAGACAGTTCTTTGGTCTTCTTTCTTTTCTCCATGCTCAATGTGGTACACACAAGGACACAGGACAGAGGTTGAGTCAACTTTAATCCATGTCAACTGGCTGCAAGTGTGATTTAGTTATTGCCAACACCTGTTAGGTGCCACAGGTAAGTTACAGGTGCTGTTAATTACACAAATTAGAGAAGCATCACATGATTTTTCAAACAGTGCCAATACTTTTGTCCACCCTTTTTTTAGGTTTGGTGTGGAATTATATCCAATTTGGCTTTAGGACAATTCTTTGTGTGTTTTTTCATTTAAGACAAATTGAATGAAGTTAAAACCAAAGAATCTGTGTTTGCAATCATTTTCAGGAAGAAACTGAGTATTATCTGACAGAATTGCAGAGGTGTCAATACTTTTGGCCACAACTGTACCATATCAGTATATTTTTCCAACAAATGCTATAAGTTGTCATAGATAGCCATTCAACACATGGAGGCTAAAGGAACACAATTTTGGCCTCAATCTGGCAGGCATAGGTCTGCATACCATTTAACTGTGTAAAGAAGTGTAGCAGACAAAAATAAAGGGAACACTTAGAGTTACATTGTTATTTAAGTCAGTCCGGGATCACACATGCAAGAAGCTCGAACGAGTCTCACATCTTAATACCCAGCACTGCTGCCGGCACTCGGGAGCGGAGTGTGTGGCCGCATAGAAATACATGCAGCCGCACGCTCCACTCCCGAGTGCCGGCGGAAGTGCCGGGTATTAAGATGGAAGACTCGTCCGAGTTTCTTGCATGTGTGATCCTGGCCTTAATCACTCTTCTGTGAAATCAAACTGTTCAGTTATGAAGCAACACTGATTGTGAATCAATGTCTCCTGCTGTTGTGCAAATAGAACAGACAGGTAGAAATGACAGGCAATTAGAAAGACAACCCCTAAATAGGTGTGGGTCTTCAGGGAGTGACTACAGACCATTTCTCTGTTCTCATCTTTTTAAGTCACTTTTGCATTTTGTCATTGCTCTCACCCCTAGAGGTAAAGTAGCATGAGGCAGAAATTGATCAGGTAGTGCAGCTCATCCAGGATGGCACATCATTGTGAGCTGTGGCAAGAAGGGTAACAATGTCTATCAGCATAGTGTTCAGAAAATGAAGCAGATATCAGGAGACAGGCTAGTACACCAAGAGATGTGGAGGGGGCCGTAAGAGGGCTACCTCCTCCTTTGTGCAAGGAGGAACAGTGCCAACGTCCACAAGTGGGTGTTTTGCATACAGTCCAACACCACGCAGGACAATTGACATTAGCCAGAGAACACCATGATTGACAGATTCAACATTGGCACCCTGGGCTTTTCACGGATGAGAACAGGCTCACATTGAGCACGTGACAGCCATGACAGGAGAACATCTACCCCTCATGAGAACCTTGCCCAGGTACTGTAGGAAGGTCATACTATCACATGGAGGCCCCACACACAGACACTACTGAGCATTATTTTCTTGTCTTAAGGCATTTCCACTGAAGATGAATAAACCTGTCATGTGATTTACCACTTTGATTTTAAGTATCATTCCAATTCCAGACCTTCATAAGATATTTTGATTTACGTTGATCATTTGTTTTATTGTTCTCAAGGCATTCCACCATTTAATGACTTAAGAGTTGGAATGCCACTATTGGACACAAGTGTAATGTGTACATTTACTAAGTTATACAATGAATTGTATTTCAGATATAGATTGAAGTACCTTCAAAAGACATTAACTTACCCATTTTATTTAGCACCATACTTGAATTCTGCTTCACCTCCCCAGACCTAGCTTGGCAATTATTTTTCTGTTATTCCAATATACACAGGTGTATTATAAGGTACACTGCCGCATGTACTCTGCAGGGATTTACTCATTATCTCTCTAATAAGATCTGCATTTACATACAGTTATGCTGCGCATATATATTTTTTTAAACATGCTATTTACTGTCCTTTTCAAATCCTGTCTGCATTATTGGCTGTGTGCATATATATCCATTACATGCAGATGAACTCTATTAGGGTGCTTTCACATTGCACTTTGACATCCATTCGTTGGTCCAATCGGGGCTTACTTCTAAACCTCACCCCAGCCGCTAGCCTTGATGGGATCAACGAACCAAATTTTCAAAGATTTTTGCAAATTTTGCCACAGATGTACTTGTTCTTACCCTCCTCCGGCTAGTGATTTTATGTACACCAGCTATGTACAAATGTTAAGCCATTTAGTGATGTGTGCAGTTGTTTGTGCATGTCTATTTTACATGCTAATTATATATTAAGAAAATATACAAACATTGATGGACCAGACCCATTCTTCTGTAGTTAATGGTGGAGCTCGATCTAGCATTGTGACCCACCTCCACATAAGCTGTGCAAACTCCTCTACTCAAAATACTGCTATATACAACAACCAGCCATTAAAATGAAACCACATAACTTTGTGCTAGATGGCCATACAAGCAAGAATTAACTTTTCTAGAAATCTGTGTTACAGTTCTTCTTGAACTAGAACAGCATCTCCTGTGTATTAATGCGCCTTGGGTGCCCATGACATATTCAATTATCCTTCCTTGGACCATTTTTGGAAGAAGGATTAAACCACTACATATCAGGAACACCCCCACAAGACCTGAATTTTGGGAAATGCAAATGCTCTAAGCCAGTTAGCCATCACAATTTAGACTTTGTCAAAGTCACTCAGATCTTTACACTTTCCCATTTCTCTTGCTTACAACACAACAATTTCACAAATTAACTAGTCACTTGCCGTCTAATATATCCTATTCCTTCACAGATGCCTATATCACAAGATATTTAATACTATTTGCATTACCGGTCAGCAATGTCATAATTGCCAATTGAAGAATTCAAAGAACGTTGAATTAAAGATCAAAGTCAATGAAGTAAGAGGGAGGCTTAGTTTTAGCAGAAATTTTACACCTAAATCACAGCATTCTGTCTACAACTGATGTGAATGAGGGTATTTTATACCCAATCCAATGTCCCTGAAGTTACCGTGCCGCAGATTCCAAGGTACTGTGTCTTACACCACTACTCATGCGTAAATCTACTTTCAGACTTGCGTTACCAGGCGCAGCGCTCAGCCACCGCTAAGCTCAGTCCCCTCCGGTCAGCTCCTATGGGTGCATGACGCTACATGCGATCAGCGTACCCTATATTTAGCGTTGGGTACGCTGGCATGTTTTTTGCCAGTGCATGTGCCCTTTTTGTGCTGTGCCGAGCGCACAAAAATGCAACAGGGTGCATTTGGTGCACGTTGGCGCAGTGCAAAAAAGGGCGCATGCGCTGGCAAAAACATACAAGCGCATGGCCAGCGTAGCCAACGCTAAATATAGGGTACGCTGATCGTATGCAGCGTCATGCACCCATAGGAGCTGACCGAAGGGGCACGACCAGGGGGCGGAGCTTAGCGGCAGCCGAGCGCTGCGCCTAGTAGCGCAATTCTGAAAGTAGCCTTATAGATTTATTCCACACAAATCTCCTCCACTAGGATTTTGAGCTGATTTTTGTAAAGTAGTAAATACTGCACACGAAGAAAAAAAAATTACAACCGATTTTCACACTACATGGTATCTCTAATTTGTGTAGCCTAGAATAACAACCTCCTTAACGAGCAGGGGTATTTCAGTGTTAGAGTTTTTTTTTTTTTGGTCCCCTTCTTCCCAGAATCATAAAACTTGTTTTTTGCAGGACAGGTTTTACTTTTGAACGACACCATTGCTTTTATCATGTGTACTGGAAAATGGGAAAAAAAAAATTAAGTGCAGTGAAATTGTAAAAAAAAAAAAAAAAAAAGTGTGCAATTCCACAATTTTTTTTTTAATCTTGATCACCATGTATAGGTTCTTTTTTATTTACCATAAGTGGAAGAAAAATAAAGTTTGTGTAAAAAAAAAAAAAAAAAAATTTCCAAGACCTGTAGCATCTCCATTTTTCGTGATGTGGGCCCAGATAAGGGCTTATTGTTTGCACGCCGAACCTGTTTTTATTGATGCCATTTTGGATAGATATGATGTTTTGAGTGCCCATTACTGCATGCTATTGCCATGTTGCAGCAACCAAAAAAAATTAAAAATTCTGGTGTTCTGATTTTTCTTGTTACGCCGTTTACCGAACGGATTCTTTTTATATCTTGATAGATCGGGCGTTTCTGAAAGAATTTGCGATAGAAAAAAAAAAAAATACACATTTGGTATGATTGTTTTATGTTGAATGGGGTAAAAAGGGGAGTGATTTGAACTTAATTTTTCTTTTCACCTGGGAGACTAGAAGCTACGATTATCTGATTGCTTGGGTTACACACAGCAGGGCTGCAGCCCTGCTCTGTGGAACAAAAAAATGCTTCATCTGCCACGAGCACAGACCACCATAGCAGTTTGGCAATGACAATCACAGAGGTCTCCCGCAGACCCCAGATTGTCATGCCCACCCATCGGCGCCCTGCAATAATGTGACAGGGGAGCTGGAAGGGCACAGCCAATACAAGTATCCAGTTTGCACACGTTAAATGCTGCTGTCAGAGATTGACAGCGGCATTTAACTAGCTAACAGCCAGGGGTGGATCATGATTCCATTCGCATTTGTTTGGGGCACATGACAGCTGATCAGATCAGCTGTCATGTCGGAAAAGGTGCAGGCTCAGAGCCAGAGCCACCCCTGCAGATATGGGGTTAATAAGCAGGCTGGTAGCACTCAGAAGCAGTGCAGCGGTCACACAAAGTCCAGGTGCCGGGAGGAATTATTCCTCTTGGCAGACTCCAAGTGTCATTTGTAGAGGCATGGCTTAAGTCACTGACCTGTACATACTGAGCGGCAGCTTTAACCCTTTCACGACATATGATGTAAACTCGTGCCATATCCCCGCCTTTGATGCGGACTTGCAGGTCAATCCTGCCTCTTTCCTGGCACATGATGGCAGAGTTAATCAGCCATCACATGCCTTTAAAAGCCACAGGTGGAGTGGAGCACAAATGTCGGTGTCAAATTAACAGGCGCCAGCAAGGCAGCACGTCGGTCCATGCTCCCATCAGCATGCTCATGATGTGATCGCAAGACACATCGGTCATCATGACAGGCAAGGGGGCCTTCAGCAGACCTCCAACTGTTATTACGATCCATCTTGTGAAACCAGTAAACCACAAGCAATCAGATGAGGTGCAATTAAATACTTTAAAAAGTGACGAAAAAAAAAGTTTAAGAATATGAAAAAAGTTCAAGTCATCCCCTTTTTCCCTATTAAAATAACAATTACAATATTTGGTATCGCTGCGTTCTTAAAAGTTTATATAGAACAAATCTTATCGTAAATGACGTAACAAGACAAAAAAGTTCAATAATTGCGATTTTTTTTTTTTCTTTTTTGCTCAAAAAGATGAAAAGTATTGACCACAAAATAGTATCAGTAAAAGGAAAAGTCAGCCCCAGAACAAGCCCTCACACAGCCCCATATTCCAAAAAAATGAGAAATTTACACGTTTCAGAAAATGGTGACAAAAGCAAATGTTTCTTTTTACAAATTTCTGAATTGTTTGCCATTTAAAAAGACACTACATATTTGGCATATGTGTATTCATGTTGACCTTGAGAAACATTGCTACAGGTCAGTTCTGCCATACAGTGAACTTGGTAAATAAAAAAACAAAAAGCTATTGTGAAATTGCACTTTTTTTTTTGCAATTTCAACTCACTTGGAATTATTGTTTCCAGTACAATATGTGGTAAAATGAATGGTGTCATTCAAAAGTAAAACTCCTGCAAAAAAAAAAAAAAAAAAAACAACACAAGCCATCATACAGCTATATTGATGGCGGGGTGGGGGGGGGTGAGTTATGAATCTTGGAGGGGGAGGAAAAAATGAACACAATGGAAAACAGCCATGTGATGAAGGGGATAACCGCACCCTGCCACTGGCTGACAAGACAATGTAGCATGTATATCTGCAGTCATCTGCACATACACTTGCCAGAGGGAACAAATCTGGCAACTCCCTGGTAAGTCAAAGGTAGAATTTTAGCAAAAAATAAATAAAAAAAAAGGGTTATTTTTTGCATTATGAAAAAGAATTTTAAAAGATTTCCCTATGTAGCCTTCTACTTCAGTTTTTCCAAGGTCTCCATTTGTTGTCATTGAATAAGAATCTTCATTGTTTACTTCCAGGTGACGTAAATTGAACCATGGTTCTAGGATATCTATACAGATCTGATACATATATTGTGACTGATCTGACACATATACTGTAACTAACAATCTTTTGCAGTGTTTAGAAGACATTTAAAGGAGTGTCTCAGAAATAATCCAATCTTTATGATGGCTTGAAGCCTGAAGAAAAATCAAGAGACCCATAGTAGCTACTGTATAGTAAAATCAAGTATGTCAGACTGCGGAGCAACATCGTGAATGAGCATAACTTATATGGTCACTCAACGGGACACAGGCCAGGGGAGAAAAAAAAAAAAGTTCAGTCTGCAGAGCGAGTCTCTGTCCTCTGCTGAAAACGGTCAACATGAGAGTTCACTGCAGAGCGACTTGTTACCTCCTGGCACTGTAGTACATAAACTGGTCAGGCTCACTGAGTAGATAAGTTAAGCGCGTTCATGGTGACAAAGTTACAAAGCTTGTGCTGCATCTTCAGTGCATGTGGGACAACAATGGCAACATTCCTTCAGAGCTTTCTACTTTAAGGGAAGGATTCAACCACAATACTGTACATAAGGGTCCAAGAGTGCTGTGACGCTTCCATTTCTCACAACAGGCCCAATTTAGTTAATTTTTCCCAATGAGAGCAAAAAGATCAGACAGCTTTAATGTTGCCAGTCTGCATAGTATGAGGAGGGGAAGAAAATACAAAATTGCAAAGGAGAAATTTTACAGTAATTAGAAAAAAAAAATGTCATGTATTTAGAAACCTTGGCATATATGTCTTTATTGTGGGCTTAACTGAACAGTAAACCTTAAAAGTATACTAAACTGCAGAGGAATTACTAATGAGTCGATTTCGAATGGTTGGCAGTGTAACGATGCTGTGGTCACACCAGTACAAACGCGGGCTGAAAAACCGTGAATATGACACATATTTGAAGTTGTCTCTATATTTGAAAGTAAATTAAGTCATACAATTCACCACCCTTTTTCTCTAAAAGGGAAACAATAGCAATGGGTCACTTCACCACTGGTTTTACACCCCCCCAAACCCATCTCCAAATGAATCAAATCCTTCAAGATGGAGCAAGTCACCATATTAACAAATTAAACATTGTCATATTCTCAGCCCTCTTGGCTTTAAAAGAAGGGTGGTAAATAAACTTTAAAAAAGAAAAAAAAAATAATTAAAAACTGACAGGCATGTATGAAACCCATTCAAAGGGGGCCAATTTAAGTTGTTTTGCTTTCTTTGAAACTAAATCTGAATTCAAAAAAAAAAAAAAAAAATATGGGGAAGGACAAGGGCAACACCAACCGGTGCCCCCCAAAAGCACACATTCCATGGAAGTTTGTATTCCCAAGTTTTTTCTTTGTGCACAATTTGCCTCAATGTACACCATATGGTTTTAGAGAATGTACTATTCCAGCAGAGTCCGAGGCATGATCCACTTGGCAGGGCGTTGATAAAAAGGACAAAACTACTTGAAAACTACGTATCACAGCAGTCAGAATTGTTATTTGTTTGCTATATTTGTGGTCTTTTTTCCTTAGTTCAAGTAGCATACAACGTTGGACTGCTGAACTCATGCACACAGCTACCAAAATGGAATGTGGGGAAAGGGGCACACGCTATGCACATTGGGTTGCAAAATGATCAGGAAAATCAAGACCTAAAGGGTGATGATATATCAATGCTATTATTCATAAAAACCTTGTTTAGTAATAAAAAAAATTGCTTTGTTTAAATATGAATATTATAGTCTGCTTCTCAGGGTTAGGAAATAAGTCTTTGTATTTGTTTTTCGCTTCCGAAAAGCAGATTGTATCTACTACAACTCCATGTCCTGGGCTTCATCTTCCGAGAAGTCAGACATTGAGCTTTCAGATGAGCTGTCGCCTGTGCGCTCTTCTTGTTCTTTAAGCGCCTCCTCTGTTGCATATTTCTGGATGTACTCTAGACATTAAAAGAAGAAACACAGAGCATTAACTATGGCGCATGCTTTCATGGGCAGTACATTAAAAAAAAGAACGTACGATGTCGCTTAAAAACAGGAAGTTATTAAAGTAACTGTCCTCAAAACGTTGGTTTCCTTTCTCAAGTTTTCTAATATTCACTTTAAACTTATTTTCAACCTACATTAACAGTTAAAGGCTACATGGACCTCGTACAAATAGTGCGCTATATGTGCAGTGTAATACATAACATTTTTAAATCAGTCCCATTTGGGAGGAATAAAGAGTGCTTTATAATAGCACATGAAGTTTCCCCATTAGAAACATGTTAAGAACCTTAAAGGGGCCATTCAGTGATCTATTCTTATTCCACTTGTTCCATGGCGCTGGCGCTTTACATGTGAAAAAGGGTATACATAAAAAACAAGTACAATAATCTTAAATCAATACAAGTCACAACAGGTACAGGAGGAGAGAGGACACTGCCCGCAAGGGCTCAATCTACGAAGGATGGGTCAGGATACAGTAGGTGAGGGTAGAGCTGGTCGTGCAGCGTTTTGGTGGATCGGTGGTTACTGCAGGTTGTAGGCTTGTCGGAAGACACAGGTCTTCAGGTTCTTTTTGTAGGTTTCCATGGTAGGCGAGAGTCTGATATGTTGGGGTAGAGAGATCCAGAGGAGGGGTGATGCATGGGAGAAAGCTTGCATGCGATTGAGGGAAGAGGATATAAGAGGAGAGTAGAGAAGGAGGATCAGAGGTTGTGTGCTGGTAGGTACCAGAAGACGAGGTCATAGATGTATGGAGGAGACAGGTTGTGGATGGCTTTGTATGCTATGGTTAGGGTTTTGAACTGGAGTCTATGGGTAATGGAGAGAGCTAGTGAAGGTATTGACAGAGGAAATGCCGGGGAATAGCGGGGAGATAGGTGCATTAGTCTGTCAGCAAAGTTTAGGATAGATTGGAGGGGCGCAAGAGAGTGTTAGAGGGGAGGCAACAGAGCAGGAGGTTGCAGTAGTCAAGGCATGAGATGATGAGGGCATGAACTAGTTTTTGTAGATTCTAGGTTGAGGAATGTACAGATCCAGGAGATGTTTTTGAGTTGAAATCGGCAGGAAGTGGAAAGGGCTTGAATATGTGGTTTGAAGGAGAGATCACAATCAAGGATTACCCCAAGGCAGTGAGATTGTGGGACTGGGGAGAATGAGCAGCAATTTACTTTAATGGACAAAATAGCTGATCATGTGCTGTTCAGTGGGTATCCCACCACTGGGACCCACATCAATTGGCAGCATGAGGAACTTCTGTCCCTGACTAGGTTAAAAGTACCATAATTCATCAAGTATCCCGTTTGTAGGTGATAAAGGCTTTTTCTGGCTAAAAAAGGCTAGCATATGCAGTGTATAGATGCACGCCTATGATTTGTTTTGTTCATACATTTGTTAATGCAGCATACGAGTAAGTACTCATTAATACAGACTTACTACAGCTCTGCACGAGTTCATGTTGTGTCAGGCTATTTTCATCTGAGTCAGTCAGTAAAAACCAGTTGTGGCTGCTCCGTGGCAGGTTGCGTTTTGGAGATCTTCCAGGCCAGATACCAAAATCAATTCATAAGCCATATCAAGGCTCCTATAGTTACTAATGCTCCATGGTGCTGCACTGAGTTATGATGCCGCCTAGTGGTAAAGTTATTGTAACTAGGGGCCATGTAGTCTCACCTAATGGAAAACTACATCATTAACTTGCCTGACTGACCTGGTGCAGGTGGTAACTGCGCCAATGTTTACCTTTTTGCATCATGAGATTTTTTTTTTTTTAAAGGAATGGGGTTGTGAATGTTTTGCCAACTGCTGTGCCAATTGCTGTTGAAACTGTGCATTTTTTGAGTTAAGGTTAATACACATTTTACAAAAGATACACTAGCCTTCCATTTCTTAGAATTGCACATTTACCTTTAATTTTCTGTTTGTACTCCTCTGGCCGATGCAGATACATTGCTGCAGCATCTCCATTAAGTGGATCTATTGGATTGGGGTAGGCCAGCAGCTGGGGCAAAAAGGATTCAAATATATTGGTAAGATCTGCAATATTTAGATAAAAAAAAAAAAAAAAAATTTAGACATCCTGATTATAATTTTCCAGAGTTCAAAGATCTGTCTCTCAAAAGTGTCAAAACTGCTTTGTCTGAATCACTGAGTGGCACACCGTGTTTAGGCACAGGTCAGAAGGGATTCAACTGTTGGAGGAATATTACATTATAAATATATAGTGGTGTATAGTTACACTATATTACATGGATTGCATGAGACTTCAGTGCTTTAGCATCACACTTTCTTCTGACCTTGTACTTTGTTTGGGGTAGGGGTTCATTCAATGCCATTTTACAATAAATACGTACAATACGTCACTAATTTACTAAGTAAATTTAGTTCTAATGATGCTATTAACATGAAATTCTCAACAGATGTCGGTAAGGACCCATCCAATCCACAAAGGCAAAGGAAAAACAGAGGTCCATAAATTAAAGTTGTGTGTAATTATGAGAAATAACAGGGAGAAGTATTGAACACGCTTAGGCTACTTTCACACTTGCGTTTTTTTGCGCTGCGCACCGTGCGCAAAAACGCATCATGCGTTTGTGTGCGTTTTTGAGCATTTTTTTTTTTTTTTTTTTTTAAAACCGCATGCGTTTTTATGCGCTGACGTGCGCATTACCATGCGCACCCATAGACTATAATGGGTGTTTGGGTGAAAGAAAAAAAAAAAAAAAAAAAAAAAAAAAAAAAAAAAAAAAAAAGCATTGCATGCGTTTTTTTGGGACAAGTCGGACGCACAAAAAATGCAACAGGATGCATTTTGTGTGCCCGAGCGCACATTACAAAGAAACGCATGCGCATACAAACGCGTACAAACGCATGTGTATGCGCACCCATGTAAAAGTATAGCAGAAAAAAAAAGCATGCTTTGTTTGCGCAAAAAACAAGCGCAAAAAAACGCAAGTGTGAAACCAGCCTTACTGAAATGTATTTAGCACTTTGTACAAAAGTCTTGGTTGGTGATAATGGTGTCAACATGCCTCCTGCATGGAGAAATTAGTCACATTCATTGCTCATGTGTGATTTTGGCCCATTCAACACAAACCTTTCAAATACTGATGGTCCAGTGGGCTCCATCTGCAAAGTCTTGAACTTTAGTGCTTTCTATTGGATTCAGGTCAGGTGATTTGCTGGGCCATTCCAGAAGCTTTAATTTCCTGTTTCTCTGAAACCAATTCAGAGTTTCCTTAGCTATGTGTTTGGGACCATTTGTTTTGCTGAAACATCCACCCTCGTTTCATCATCCTGGTAGATGGCTACAGATTTTTATCAAGAATGTCTAGGCACATCTGTCTATTCATGCTTCCTTTAATTATATGAAGGATGCCAGTTCCTTATGCTGAAAAAACAGCCCCGCACCATGATGTTCCTTGCCACCTCCAACCTTCACTGTTGGTATGGTGTTTGAGGTAATGTGCAGTGCCTTTTGGCCTCAATACACAGTGTGTATTAAGGCAGCCAAACATTTCAATTTTGATCTCATCTGACCAGACTATATTCTCAGGATAGCAACACAGGTGCAAAAATACCAACAAAATAACCTGCTCACATCCTACCAATATATGGAGGGGGCGGTTATCTGGTATATAGATGCACATGAAACTTGTGTTTGAAACCAAATGGGCCCAGCTGCACCCTGAAAAAAAAGTGCAAAGAAAACACATTTAAAAAAATGTGGAGTATTAACTGATATTTTGGCCAAAATACGTGAGCCCGTAACCTGCGTCAAAGATCTCCACGTTTACGGGTACCTAACACTAATATATACTAATACAGCAAAGCACAGAAAGAGGAAAAAATCCTCCAATAATGATAATGCTGTGTATCATTATTGGAGGATTTTTTCCTCTTTCTGTGCTTTGCTGTATTAGTATATATTAGTGTTAGGTACCCGTAAACGTGGAGATCTTTGACGCAGGTTACGGGCTCACGTATTTTGGCCAAAATATCAGCTAATACTCCACATTTTTTTAAATGTGTTTTCTTTGCACTTTTTTTCAGGGTGCAGCTGGGCCCATTTGGTTTCAAACACAAGTTTCATGTGCATCTATACACCAGATAACCGCCCCCTCCATATATTGGTAGGATGTGAGCAGGTTATTTTGTTGGTATTTTTGCACCTGTGTTGCTATCCTAATTATATGGGTCCACTGCACCCTGACAGTGCATTGTCTGGAGGCCTGTACGGGTAAACCTTGTTGTTCCTTTGCTGTGTATCATTATTGGAGGATTTTTTCCTCTTTCTGTGCTTTGCTGTATCAGACTATATTCTCCCAATATTTCACAGGCTTGATTAAATGTTGAACAAACTTTAAAACGTGCTATAACATGGTTTTTGTTCAGCAATGGATTCTTGCATGATGAGCGTGCATACAGGCCATGGAGGTGGAGTGCATTACTTTTAGTTTTCTTTGAAAAGTTGTACCTGCTGATTCCACGTCTTTCTGTAGCTTTCCCGAGGTGGTCCTTTATTATTGAACAACTCTTCTGAAAATTCTTTTCACTCTTGTATGAAGTCTGAAATCTTTCAAGGAGCACCTGGCTGTGGCCCATTTGTATTTAAATGATGCTCTTTCCACTCAGGATTATGGTCCCAACAGTGCTCACTGGAACCTTCAGTAGTTTAGAAATTCTTCAAAAAATGCCATCAGTAAGTTTTGCAACAATAAGGTTGCAAAGGTCTTGAGACAGTTCACTGGTTTTACCCATCGTGAAAGGTTTCTCGTATGGCACCATTTTAAAGGCCATCAGTTGGATGGGCTGTACAGACTTCTGGCAAGAGTTTCACGTCAAAAGCAACTTTACAAATATATTTACTAAGAAAATTGGTGATGTGTTCAATATTTATTTCACCTCTGTATTTAGTTTCTACTCAATGGTTTACAATTGGGTCAGTATAATAAGTCTACTTCAACACAGTGAACAGGGAGAAAGAGCCTTTCAAGAATTATCTAAAGCGGATGACAAGACCTACAACAGGTGTAAGACCACCTATATAAGGAAAAGCCATATAAACACCAGAAACAAAGCCAGAAGTGAAAGATGCTCATTAGCCATATAAAAATGCAGCTACAAGAACTGGCTGGCTTTGGACCTTTTCAATGTATATATTATGGTAGCCCAATTGTTGGTGCGATTCATCCACTACATGCAGGAATCTGTACAGACAGGTATGATGGGATAGACAACTTAAAAAAGTAAAAAGGTTTTAATTATTGCTGCATCGGACAGTAAGGCGATGGTGGAGCCATATCTGTTGCCTAAATTATTTTTTTTGTGTTTCTTTTTAACACTTCTCAACCTACCCCATCAAACATTAAAATCAAGAAAAAAGCAAAATTAGGTTGCTCTTAATAAAACCAATTAAAAGAATTTGAGAATATTGCAAACATAAGACATTAAAATCTGAGAATAGTCAGTATATTTAACTGGCATGAGTAGTGGTCATAAAGAATCCCATTCCATTATATCACTACTCCAGTGTAAGCCATTGCTTTTTGGCTCATTTGCAGTAGGGATCACCATCCATTTTACAACAAAAAAGTTCATTCCTTTACAAATCAGATTTTACAGAGCTCTCCCTACCCCAAATTACCTTTTTAAGTAACACCATCACATTTATCAAACTACCTAGAACTCATTCAGCAACCTCTCAAAAAGTCGTACTCTATAACCGAATAAAAAAAACAAACTTTTACGCTGCCAAGAGCATTGTGAATGTGTGGTGTTAATTGTGAAACAAACGTTTTTATCTTGTTGTGTAAACAGGCTGTCAATCACCTGAAGAACGAGCAAAACGCTTATTTGGTAAAATGATCTTTTGCGCAGAGTAAAAGATCATTAGTCTCAGCGGTCCATCATCCTGAGTAAACAGGACTCGCATTGCCAAGAACAGTAGAAGCCTATGAGTAGAGATGAGCGAAGTTGTCCGGAAACGATAGATGTCATATTCGGATTTGGCTTTGTGCCATATTGGTACCCTATTCATGCTTAATTTTATGTTTGACAATTGTTTCCGAACATATTTGGTCATTTCTACTCCGATTGACTTCGATGGTGTTTGGCAAATATTGCAAAAACAATATTCGCCAGCGATCATAATCTGAACCAAATATTGAAAAATTTGCTCAACTCAACTATGAGCACTGAACGATCTAGTTTGGATTGCCAAGTGTTAGTTTTCTTTAGTGTGCATGTGTAAATTTACAGATTGTTGATTGTATCGTGACCCCAGTTGATTTGTTTAAATGGACCTTGTCCACTACTTTTTTCATTGATGACCCATCCTTAGCATAGGTCATTAATGTCTGATCGGTTAAGGTCAGACGTCCAGCACCTCCGTCGATCAGCTGTTCTGTGTCGGAGGCCAGAAGTACTCTATTGCGGAGCTGCTCAGTCTTCTAATAGTGGCTGCGGCAGGATACTACACATCTGCCTCCTATTCAAATAAATAGTAGGTGGCTGTGTAGTATCCTGCAGCAGCCACTATCAGAAGACGGAGAAGCCCTGCAATCAAGCAGTTCTGGACAGTGGCCGCCACCGAGCACAGCTGATCACCAGGGGGGCGCCAGATTTCAGACTACAGCCCATCGATTTACACCTTTTTAAATAAGTCTCTAAATACCGTATGTTACGGATTATAATACGCGCTTTTTTCCCCTCCAAATTTGGGGTGGGGGGGGATGGAAATGGGGTGCGTCTTCTAATGCCGGTATCCATGCTGCTGGCTGGGATGAGGGGGTGCCCAGCGCTGCTGCAGGGGTGACCGGTGACATTTTGTCAAAGGCCAGAGCCCCCTGCAGTTTAGTGGTTTCCTGCGCAGTGGACTCCGGGAAAATGGTCGCCGGGATGCGGCGCATGAGCAGATGATCACGGCATCAAGACCTCGGGAGATGAGATTTCAGCGCTGAAATCTCATCTCCTGAGAGATTGATACAGAGATCTCTATCTACGCATGTGCCGCCCCCCCGGCGGCCATTTTCCTGGAGTCCACCGCACAGGAAACCACGACTGCGGGGGCTCTTGTCTTTCACAAAATATCGGCAGAGACCTCCCGCAGCACCAGAGACCCGCAGCGGAGCACTGCACATCGGAACTTCCCCTCATCCCAGCCAGCAGCATCACCCCAATCCTGCCTCCTCCAGCACCGATCCTGGGACCCCACTTCACCGCAGCCACCCCCCCCCCCCCCCCCGGTAAGCAATAAGACGTATGGATTATACAAAGCACCATTAAAAAAAGAAAAAAATTCCTATTTTTCTCCTCAAAATTTGAGGAGAGTCTTATAATCTGGAGCGTTTTATAATCCGAAAAGTACAGTACATACTATCGCCATATGTGCCTGTGAGGAGCGCTATTGCTGCTCGCTCAGTCCGCATCATATGACCATGCCTGCAGCCGCTGCTCACATCCACTTCCGTACTTCCCTCGATTTACCCAGGTGTGACCCAGTTGCCCACATTCCCCCTGACTGGGCTGTGAGTGGCGTTTCACCGCACATCACAGCCCAGTGTCCAGCGCACGCTTGCAGCCAATGAAAGTAAAGGAGAGGGGCAAAGAATGTGACATGAAAAATCGATGGGCGCATTATACATTGTAGTGGACCACCTCTTTAAAGGTCGATTTTTTTTTTTGGTGCGAAACAAAACACCTCACCGTACAGAGCTGTCCAGGTTTGATTGATGACATCTAGACACACTGTACCTGATCTGTGGAGAGGCAAAGCATTAGGACAACAATAATTGCACCAAATAGTCATCAAGAGCTCAGGGGACATTGCTAATAAAGTACATTTATGCAGGACTATGCTAACAAGTTGGTAATGTCTAATACCAATACCAGAGAATACAAGCAACAAACTGCATAATGCTACGTGTGATCAAATATCAATTGCTGAGCTACTCATTAACCAGTGTTCCTCAACTCAAGTTCACAACCCCACCAACAAATTACATTTTCAGGATTTCTTTAGTGCATGATCTGTTGGTGGTGTTGGGGGATCTTGAGGCCTGTATTCATTGTGGCGAGTGAAGCTTGCATGGCCCTACGTGGCAGAAAGCCACACAACTATAGTTAATTGTACCCTCATGCCTGACATTGTAAAGGCTAAGGGTCCAAATCAAAGCAATTTCACCATACTTCTGGTATAAATTGCTCAGAGTGTCCACACAAGTTTCTCCCAATTCTCCCAAATCAATAGATCCGGGTTGGGACAAAAAGGGTATGCACAGGGGTGCGGGGTCTGACAAAAGGAAAAGAGCTGGGTTGGGATGGGAGTGAGGCTGGGGACGTGACCCCACAGCTCATCTAACAAAAGATGAGCTGTTGGTGTTCCTTATGGCAGAAATCTTAGTACAGTCATCAACTGAAGTAGGATGTGTTGTGGGGCATGATACTGGTCAAATGCTCCTGATTCATGAAGAGGTGAGACTCCACCCAGCTCCCTCATCAAGACCGGCATGAATATAGTCAGTCCTGATGAATTGAGGCCTGTATGTTTTTTAGCATCATATTACTACAGAGTGCCTGGATGGTACAGTGTGCTTGCAAGGAATGCTCTAAACTCAGACTTCAGAGCTGAAATTTTAAAGAAACACTCAAGAAATTTCTTATTTCTTTTAACCCCTTCGTGACAGAGCCAGTTTGCAGCTTAATGACAGGCCAATTTTTACAATTCTGACCACAGTCACTTTATGAGGTTATAACTCTGGAACGCTTTAACGGATCCCTCTGATTCTGAGACTGTTTTTTTACGACATATTGTACTTCATGTTATTGGTAAAATTTCTTCGATATGTCTTGTGTTTATGAAAAAACGGAAATATGGCGAAAATTTTGAAAATTTTGCAATTTTAAAACTTAAAATTTTTATGCCCTTTAATCAGAGAGATGTGTCACACAAATTTCTTATTAAATAACATTTCCCACACTTTGCTTTAGTTCCTGTGAAGCACGTAATGTGGAAGGAAAAAAATTAACATTACCTTTTTTTTTTGCAAAAAAATTTACTTCAGTGTTAAAAGAGAAAATGAACCACAAAATTTGTTGTGCAATTTCTCCTGAATACACCGATACCCAAAATGTGGGGGTAAACCACTGTTTCAGCGCACGGCAGAGCTCACAAGGGAGGGAGCGCCGTTTGACTTTTAACGCAGAATTGGCTGGAATTGAGATCAGATGCCATATTGCGTTCGGAGAGCCTCTGATGTTCCTAAACAGTGGAAACCCCCAAGTGACCCCATTTTGGAAACTAGACCCATTAAGGAACTTTTCTGGATGTGTGGTGAGCACTTTGAACCTTCAAGTGCGTCACAGAAGTTTATAACGTAGAGCCGTGAAAATAAAAAATAATTTTTTTTTTTTACACAAAAATGATCTTTTCGCCCCCAAATTTTTATTTATACAAAGGTAACAGGAGAAATCATACCCCCACAGTTGTTGTGCGATTTGTCCTCAGTACGCTGATACCCCATATGTGGGAATAAACCACTGTTTGGGCGTACAGCAGAGCTCAGAAGGGAAGGAGTACCGTTTGACTTTTTCAATGAAGAATTGGCTAGAATTGAGATTGGACGCCATGTCGCTTTTGGAGAGCCCCAGGTGTGCCTAAACAGTGAAAACCCCCCACAAGTGACCCTATTTTGGAAACTAGACCCCTTAAGGAACTTATCTAGATATGTGGTGAGCACTTTGAACCCCCAAGTGCTTCACAGAAGTTTATAACGCAGAGCAGTGAAAATAAAAAAAGTATTTTTGTTATCCTCAAAAATTATTTTTTAGCCAGCTTTTTTATTTTCCAAAGGGTAACAGGAGAAATTGGACCCCCAAAGTTGTTGTGCAATTTGTCCTGAGTACGCCGATACCCCATTTGTGGGGGGAACCACTGTTTGGGCGCATGGGAGAGCACGGAAGAGACGGAGCGCCATTTTGGAATGCAGACTGATGGAATGGTCTGCGGGCATCATGTTGCGTTTGCAGAACCCCTGATGTGCTTAAACAGTATAAACCCCCACAAGTGACCCCATTTTGGAAACTAACCCCCCCCCCCCCCCCCCAAGGCGCTCATCTAGATGTGTGGTGAGCACTCTGAACCCCCAAGTGCTTCACAGAAGTTTATAACGCAGAGCCGTGAAAGTAAAAAAGTATTTTTGTTTTCCACAAAAGTGATTTTTTAAGCCCACAATTTTTTTATTTTCCCAAGGGTAACAGGAGAAATTAGACCCCCAAAGTTGGTAAATAGTGGAAACCCCTTAATTCTTGCTCCAACCCTAATGCCAACCCCAATTCCAACCCTAACCCTAATTCTAGCCTTAACCCTAGCCCCAATTCCAACCCTAGCCCCAACCCTAACGGAAAAATGAAAAAAAAAAAATGTCTTTATTTCGTTATGTTTGCCTAACTAAGGGGGTGATAAACGGGGGGCGGGGTTATTTTTTTTTATTTTGATCACTATGATAGTTTATCATAGTGATGAAAATGGATCTGTCAGCCGGCAGGTACGGGGGGGAAATCGGGAACCCCATTTCTCTCTCTTCTGATGTGCGATCACATCAGAGGAAAGAGAAATTAAATACAAAATCGCAGCTTTTTTTGCATTCACCGTTATAGGGTTAATAACGGTGATCGCAAAAGCGGGGTCGGTAAAAACCGACCCGATTCATGTTCTGCTGGGGGTAGCCGAGACCCCGGAAAAAATCCGACACAGGGGGGCACTATTTACTTTCTCCACAGCGCCGTGAATTAATGGCGCGGTGGTTAAAGTGGCCTTAATTACCGCCGCTAAAAGGCGTATCGCCAGTCGTTAACGGGTTAAACTGTATAAATCTGTGTATGCAGTGAAAGTGCAATAACTTACCGATTGCTTTCCGCTGCTCACTCATGTGACGGCTGTTCCAAATCGCTGCCTCACACTAGGGTTTAGGTGTGAACCGGTAGTTGCCTTCACAATATAAGCCTATGGAGTTTCTGAATGAGGCTTCATGAGATTTCATTGTAAAAATGACTTCCATCTCACACCTCAACCCTAGCGTAATCCAACAAGATGGAATTTCAGTCAGGTGAGTGAGAAGAGGACCAAAGCTGGAAACTGTGGGAAGGCTATTTGATAAGCATTTTATTGGCAATAATTCATTTCTTGGGAGTGCTCCTTTAACGTGAATGTAGCCAGACACACACACATATATATTACAAATAAAAAATTAACAAAATAAAGCTCTCCATATACAGCAATAATTTTTATTCAGAAGTTACTATAGAAATTTCAAGGGCAACTTACGCTTCATCGATGTTGGGGTGAAATATTTTGTTCATAAATCCTAAAAAGAAAGGCAAAACATTTAAGAACCCTAGATTTGGCAAAATGGATACCTCCTTCATAGTTAAAAATGGTATGTAATATATCAGGATGCTGAACATTTGCTCCAGCAAAGTTTTGTGCATGATCTTCACAGAGCTTTTGTTTTTAGGTGTGGTTTAGCGTAGGTCGAATTTTTTTTTTTTTTAAAAATTAAAAAGTATAAAGAAAAGTTTTACAAAATGCTAAGCTTTGAATCAAACCTGCATGACTGGTTCACAATGTGAAAAGTGTGTATTTTAGATAATATATGGAGAAGTACTATAATTTTATTTTACAGTTCATTTAACCATGTCAAAATTGTGAAAATGGTCTTAAAGGGAATCTGTCACCTTTTTTGGCTTTGTAGCTGCTGGCATAGACATCGGGGGCTTATCTACAGCATTCTGTAATGCTGTAGATAAGCCTCCGATGTAACCTGAAAGAGAAGAAAAACACGTTATATTATACTCACCGAGGTGGGCGGTCCGGTCCGATGGGTGTCGCCGTCCCGTCCGGCGCCTCCCTTCTTCATGCGATGACGTCCTCTTCTCCCATCCTGTAATGGCTCCGGCGCAGGCGCACTGCTCTGCCCTGTTGAGGGCAGAGCAGAGTCCTGCAGTGCGCAGGCGTCGGGGGAGGTCTGGCGCCTGCGCACTCCAGAATTCTGCTCTGCCCTCAACAGGGTAGAGAAATGCGCCTGCGCCATTTCAGGACGGGAGAAGAGGACGTCATCGCATGAAGGGAGGCGCTGGACCGGACCGCAACACCCATCGGACCGGACCGCCCACTTCGGTGAGTATAATATAACGTGTTTTTCTTCTCTTTCAGGTTACATCGGTGGCTTATCTACAGCATTACAGAATGCTGTAGATAAGCCCCCCATGTCTATGCCAGCAGCTAATAGGGGATAAAAAGGGTGACAGATCCCCTTTAAGCGTGATAGAGTTGAAGGGGTTCTCCATAAAGCTTAGCTTAAAGGGGCAGTCCACTACGTGGACAACACCTTCTCTTTCCCATACTCCACACTTGATCCAGATAAAATAAAGCCTAAATTCCTGTCCCATGCCGAAGGTCGCTCTCCCCGAGGCTCTTGCGTGGTTGTGACATAAGATCTTGGCACCCAGTCAGCGTTGGCGTCATTATCCTCGCCATCTGTCGAATTGAACATGAAGTTGAAGTCAGATCAGCTGCAGCCTGGAATTCCTTGTCATGATCAATATGTCTGAAGGTGGGGACAGTGACACCAGCGCTGATTGGGTGCTGGCGTCATGTGGCACAACAAACGCACTAAAGCCCCGGGGACAAAGTGATTGCGGACACCACAGGAATGGCACCAGCACGGGAGGGGAGTATAAGCTTTTATTTTATTGGGGCATGAGAAGGAGCTGTCCAATTCTTTAACCTTAAAGTTGGTCATTACCATTTTTATTAGTGGGAATATGGCCATGACGTTTCTGCAAGCAATGCAGTCATGTCATTGCTTACATGCCAACAATTGAGACAAAAGATGATCATCACAAAACAGAGGTCAAGATACAGTACCAGGCACAGCGGTTCATGCTGAAGAACTGAAACCACTGCATTGTGATGATCAACTTGAGTCTCAGATTTTACGCCACCTAAAAAGCATTGAAGGCTGATCCTATGGATAAGGCGTTTTGAGGAATACCTTAAATAGATTCACACAGACAGATGAACAGGTAAAAGGAGGTTAAAAAATATGGGACAAATTTAAAAAATATTTTATACATATGCACCCACATTATGTATAATCTGGTAAAAGGCTTCATTGTCAAAAGAATCATAGAATCGTAGAGTTGGAAAGGACCTCCTGGGCCATCTGGTCCAACCCCCTGCTCAAAGCAGGATTCGCTAACATCACCCACACAGATGTCTGTCCAGCCTCTGTTTGAAGACTTCTATTGAAGGAGAACTCACCACCTCTCGTGGTTTGCACTGTAAATCTCACAGCATCTGTTTGTTTAATTGTCTATGCCAGATTCCCTCCACCATCCACCAACTTGTCTTTTTGTTGTCTATTTTTTCCCTTTATCATGCGTCTTCCACTTTCTAAGATCCTGTTCAAACTGGGCTTCTGCAGGGTTTCCAAATCCCCCTAAAAACAGCATACAGACAAACCACAAATGGGGCCATAGAATACAAGGAGATTAACTCCGTTGAAACAAATGGGCACATTTAGAAAGAAAAACAAAAAACAAAAACAAATTGATTTAATTTGTATTTTTCCTAGTATTATATGGCCTCATCAGCAGGTTGTCTGAATCCCATTTTTAGGGCGATTCAGATGGAACACCCGTTTTGATTTCCAAATACTTTACAAAATCCTAAGTCGGATATGAACAGAAATACCTTTATGCAGCTTTCAAATTTTGAGCCCACTTCTAGTTCTGACTTAAAAATATTGCTGCAAAATGCAATCGTGTGAATGAAGCCTTATTTTTTCTTTTCAGAGTGAAGGTAGGTCCCGAAAGCCCAGACCCAAGAGTGTCAAGTTATTGTAGTGCAGGTAGAATGCATCCTACAGGTACAGGAAGCCTTTGAAAAAGGTTGCTTTGATGAGGCATTTGGAAATATATGCCAAACACCTAAACCGTTTATTTAGTAAGATTAGCCAGTTCATCAAATCAGGCCAATGGCACAATGCCAATAGCCTGTTCATTTACATGCCGCCTTTGATGGCATTACACGTTCCTGCACAAAGCAGCATCAATAGGATCAGACTCACACTGGCAGCCCTATATTATGCTAGGAATCTGAAATAATCATTATGCGCAGTGAATGCAGAAGGGCTGATCCCGCATTTCTCTGGTTGCTAAGGAATCGATTATGTCAGCAATTACGTCACAGGTATTCCCTGTGCAGAGGGGATTCAGAGACATGCTGGGGACAATCGGACTGTACAAGTAACAGTGACCTAATGAGCAAGTACCATTAGGCCAGTGGACCTGCATATGGGCACAGCAGAAAAGCTGGCACTGATGTCACCTATCCCAGTAGTGTATGTATATAATGCGTAAAGTACCGGTAAAAAAACAAAAAACAAAAACATTTTTCTGTCACACACAAACCCTACATAAGACTGATGAGCAAAATGTGTTCAGGTGCGCAAAATGTCAAAGGGGTTGTCCACTAGTAGGACAAACCCTTCTTGATCAAAATGTTTGGCCCTGATAAAATAAAGCCTGTACTCCCCTCCTGTGCCAGCACCATTCCTGTGGTGTCAGCACTCGCACAACGTTATGACAAGTGACGCCGGTGACCAATCAGCGCCAACATCACTGGCTGTGCCTTCAGACAAATAGAGCATGAAGAGGAAGTCCGGGCTATAGATCTCGGACTTCCTCTTCCTACTCAATTCAACAGAAGGCGGAGACAGCAATGTCAGCGCTGATTGGGTGCAAGCATCACAAAACCGCATTAGAGCCCCAGGGAGAGCCAGTGCCGACACCGCGAGAAAGGCACCAGCGTGGGAGGCAAGTACAAGTTTTTTTTATTGTAGCAGGGCCAAGCATGGGGTATGACAAGAAGCTGTCCAAGTAGTGGACAACTTTAAAGAATAATCAGTGGTAATTTTTTTTATCATAAATGCATAGTACATGTGAATATAGATATATTACACAGTTGCCCATCCTTGAAAATCAGCTTCTCTCTTTTTGGGTCAATATACTACTGGTCACTCAGTTCATGGGTAAAAATCTACTCAGTGAACACATTTTCCCATTACAAAGGAGGACAGTATGTGCTTGTAGGATTCTATGGAGAGAGAAGCTAGACACAGACATTCTGCTGCAAATTTTGCGTCGATTAGGCCTCTTTCACACTTCAGTTTTTTACAATCAGTCACAATCAGCCACAATCAGCCAGGTTTTGAAAAAACGGATCCTGAATTTTCTTTTGAGGATCTGTTTTTTTTCCCCATTGACTTCCATTATTGGCGGATTGTGACGGATTGCCGTCCGTTGCATCCGTTTTTTTTGCGGATTCGCCAAAAGTTGCTGTCCGTCACCATCCTCAAAGATTTGAAAACGGAGCTTGCAACGTTTTTTCCTCTGGCGGATCCTCCAGACACTCATTTAACCCGAAATTCTTTCTGGGTGCCGGACAAGAAAAAAAAAAATCTCTCTCTCTCTCGTAGAACTTTTAGCACCAACTGTCATCTCTATCAGTAATGGCAAAGTCTGTATTCACTGAAGACCAATTTCACCCATGAACTGAGAATTTTGAGACTGATTAGCCCATTTTGAGAAAAAAAAAAGGGCAATTTCTCTAATAAGACGCATTACAAAGTTCATGTGAAAAAAAATTAAAGGGACGGACACTTTTCAAACATTTTCCCAACAGCAGGGAAAACCAACTACTGGTCTTCTACTTTACCTTCAGACATCACTGCTAAGGCCAGTCCATGACATGAACACTGTACACATAGATGTACGGATGTACAGATTAGTAGTGAGCACAAATGGTGGCGATACATTTAACAGTTGAGGTATTTTGCTTTTTTTCCCCCCCATTTTTTTTTTGGGGGGGGGGGGGGGATTTTAAAGCATTTTCTGATTGTAGAAAGTTTTAATCCTGGCACACCCTTTTTTTTTATACTTTCTCACCACTTAGAATGGGGGTGCACACTAGACATACAATATACACCAAGCTGTCCTCTACACTAATTTCTGCCAGATCTAAACAGAGTCAGCATTTGTGAAAAAGAAGTTGAACCTTGGTGATTATTATATTTACACAGAGGAAGCAACAAAAGCTTTGAAAAATGGGGAATAAATGTAAAACTGAGGAGGAGTTTGTTCATGGCACAACAAAAACATATTACAATGTACACATTAGGCACTGCTATGCATGGGGGATGAAAAACAGGAATCATTTCATTAAACCTTAAAATAATATGCAAAAGAAAAATTCCTCCTTTTATCCTTCAAATAAGAGCTTGTAAATGATATCAGAGTGTAAATTAGAGCGATTCATCTATGCCATAAAAATGTGGAAGAAATAACACAACGCTAAGAAATAAGGATAATTTGACATTCAGCTTTCTATGTTCTGGACAAAACATGATGGGTAACGAAATGGTTAATAGAAGTTTTAAGCAATACCTACCTATAGAAGGAGACTTGAAAGGATATTTATCAGGGAGGTCAACCCTAACTTTCCACACTCCACCTTCATATGGTGCTGCCATAAAGAAGAAAAGACCAAGTATGACTAAAGCTTTCCAAACACAAGGAAATTATGTGGGGCAGAAACAATCTGCTCATGACAAACAAAGAGCATTTTTCAATTCATACACCGGGGATTCTGGAAAAGATCAGTTTTCGAACAGAAAAAAAAAAGGACGCATCTGACCATCAACTATTAAAGGCTTGCTCTAATCCATCTTCCGGCATGCACCACTTTCCTGGAGATTGGAAGTTGGATCCAGCGACATGAGCCCTCCAACGCTGTGGGCAGGGGCAGTTCACCTCAATTTACTTAGTAATGTCCGAAGATACTACATGCCTCATGCAATCGCATACCTCATGTGTTATCGCTTACTCTGATTACAATTTTACCATTTGCAGTTCCTAATGGAGAGAGACAAGCCATATTAGATAAGAGCAGAGTCCTAAGCAGGGGAACCCCTTGTATAAAGTCTATGGTTTAGAAACAAAAAATATATTTTGTATTTTGTAGACTCCACTGGTGCACATTACAGTAACCAGTCACATTCTGGTAATGTAAAGAGGAGTACAATCTTCAGATTTGTAACTTGCGGGATGGTGTGCCGCCTTAGGCTATGTGCACACGTTGCGGATTCCACTGCAGGTTTTTCCGCGCGGATACGCAGGTAAAACCGCAGGTAAAGTGACCTGCGGTTTTCCTGCGGTTTTACACCTCTACTATGTTAAAGGTGTGAAACCGCCCAAACAATTGACATGCTGTGGTTTGTAAACCGCGCGGAAAAAACCGCAGCGTCAGCACAGCGTTTTTGAAAACCCATAGGCTTTCATTGTACTGTACCATGTCAGTGGAACTGCTGCGTTTCCGCAGGGCCAAAACCGCTGTGGAAACGCAGCAGAATCCGCAACGTGTGCACACAGCCTTAGAGAGGATTTGTCACCAAATTTCACAATACAAACTGCATATATTAAACAGATCTTGTATCACAGCCCCCCAACGAAGCCCACGCGAAACGCGCGTAGGGGCTACACGTGTGGCATACTAATTAGCTATGGGTAAGCGTTTTTGAACAGGTTTTCATTATGTGGCCTCTAAACTAAGATTTCGAGCTATTATGCCGTGATGGTTTATTACTGCGAGGGGGTCACTCTGTGGGACTCTTTGGATATCTGAAAGAAAGACTTGAAGCACTGGCACTTTATTTATCTCTGCATATCCATTATACACATTCCATTGCTCTTAGTATTGCTGCATGTGTGTTTTTTCTGTACCTGAATTCCTTATCATATGGAGCTCTTCTATTATGTGACCCGTCTTTATGTACTTTTTTGTCTATATCATTAATCTTTGAGAATAAAACTATTTTAATTATTTTCCTTGGTGGATGTCTTTACTCCAAGTGTTTATGTATACAAGGTATTGGGAGTTATTCCACAGCTAGTGCATGTTATGGGGTGGTCACCATGGGTCAGGGCCACCTGTAATTATATGTTCACTGTCCTTGAAATTTTGTTTGCTCTTAGATCTTGTATGCCTGAAGTTTGTGAGAGAAATGATGGCTGTATAATATGGATTTTAAAGAGGTTTACTAGGAAAACAACTTATTAAAAGCCATCAGAGATGTTCTCTGGTCTTGAGCATGCGGTGATGTGACCTGCAGCGCCACACTTCCTGTTATGTTCAAAGCAAACAAAAAAAAAAAAAAAAAAAGTTCCTGTCTGTGCGTTGAACTGATCAGCCAGCAAGTATGCTGTGAACGGTGATGTCAAGGGGGCTTGCCCAGTGATCCAACACAGCTTTGACTGGATATATATACTGCAGGTGACCTATAATGTAATCTCGCTCTCCGACTTGCCCAACTCCACCCCTGTGTCCAGCTGTTAAGATTGCTGTTCTCCATGGAGCCTGCAGTGCCTCTGTGCCTTCGGCTCTCCTTCCCTATATACATATTAGACAGTTGGGAAAGTAACTATTTCATACACTGCCGATTTTACAAGTTTTTCCACCGACAAAGAATGGAGAGGTCTGTAATTTGTATCGTAGGTACACTTCAACTGAGACAAAGCCTAAAAATAAAAAACAAGAAATCACTTGTAGGATTTTTACATCATTTGCAATTTATTGCAAGAAATAAGTATTTGATCACCGACCAACCACCAAAATTCTGGCTCTCCCAAATCTGTTTACTTTTTCCTGTAAAAGGGAACCGGTCACCAGGAATAACACTTAACCTGCAGATATGGGGTTGATTTGCAGGTTAACAGCATTATTTTGCCGTCTGGCACCTGCACACAGCCGAAAGTAGCAGGGGGAAAAGGATCTTTAGTTCCCCTGGCTGCATTCGGTATTCAGCCATAGGGCCGGGGTGGCGCTGGTACAGTCTCCGCTCTGAGTATACACAGAGGCGCTGTAACCACAACCCCCGCCATGACTGACACTGGCCCTACATTTTGGCCGGCTTGCAGTCATACATCCCCATTCTTTGTAGGTGGGAAAACTTGCATAATTCGCAGTGTATCAAATACTTATTTTCCCCACTGTATATGTGTATAGGGAAGGAGAGCAGAAGCCACAGAGGCACTGCAGGGGAAGTGGGAGAAATGCTTTGTGCAGTGCTTTATCAATCTTGAGACTGTATAGGCGTGTTAGCATGGAACTTTGTAGGGCGAGTAGGTGAGCGCATGAGCTGTGCTGCAACAGATACAGGTCTTCCACTTGGGAAATGCTGTGTAGAGGCAAACAGTGGGAGGAGAGCTGGCAGAAAGTTCAGGGTGTAAACACTACCACCACAAGGATGGCTGTAAGTGTGTCTCCTTCCAGATAGAGCATTTTAGGAGCGGATTTATAGATAAACAGCCTTTGGGTTCAAGTGTATTCAGCATCCACCCAGCCTGATTGACAGCTGCAGCTTGTACAGAGCAGTGTCAGATCTTAGAAGCAGTAGGGGCACTGAGGAGCTGTCAATCAGGCTAGGTGGGTGAGGTACAAGTTAGAGGGAATCCGTCAGCAGGTCTTTACTATGGAATGTGAGAGCATCATGATGGAGAAGCACAGAGCCCGATTCTAGGATGTATCACTTACTGCACTCTGGTGCAGTTTTGATAGAATCCCTGTTTATTTGTGTAGCAGTGGTCAGAATGCTGAGCTGTATATAACACCACCTACAACATTGATTGGCAGCTTACTGACAATGCACAGTATACATAGGATGCTGTCAATCAGTGGTGTGGTAGGGTTACACAAGTTGGCCTGACTGGCCTGCATGTGAGACCTAGTCCTACCGTGATAATCTCCTTCTTAAAAAATAAAATTATTTCTATAGCGCCAATATATTCCACAGCACTTTACATTTCAGAGGGGACTTTTATAGACCATTGACATTACAGCATAACCATAAACACATAGATCATAACAGATACCAAGAGGAGTGAGGGCCCTGCTCTCATTGTATTGTGAGTACACCACAAAGCCTAGTAGGTAACATCACTGGAATCAGGCTCCCTTGCTCTATATTATGTTGCTCTCAAATTAAACAACAAAAATCTGTAGACAGATTCCCTTTAAAGGGCAATTCTCAATATCGATCTTCAGGAGGGCATATCTACTTCTCCCTCATGTCATTTTTCTTGCGAGTGGCAATTTGCGCCTGATTGTCCAAACTGGGAAACAAATGGAATTATCAGGTTGCTGGCCCAAACACTGTATTCTCTGGTGCTGCAGGTAAAAACATCTTTGCCTCTGCAGAACTGGAGGAGCGAAGTGGCACTCAAAATAGTGTCAGAGCAGTGATTAAAAGCCTTATAGGGGGAAAAAAAAAAAAAAAAGTAAGTACTTTGATCCTTGCCTAGTAGGGTAATCACAGTTGATAAGCGTTCATAAGTGGCCGATAAATGCAATCTACAATTTTACCCATTTATGGTGAAGAGAAATCCTTTACACTTTCATAAATTCAGCCATTCTGACAAAAATTTACAAGAGAATTACATCAGTCTCATCAGGTCTCAGACCTATTTAAAAGAAGTCTCAAATGACGCTCAAAACCCCAAAAACTGCTTGGTTTGTTGAAAGAGCAGCCAATTTGTACATTTATAAAATCAGTCACTCCATAACCCAAAAACACCACACTTTAATCTGTATGCAAATAAAGCTCTGGGCAGGATCGGAGCCACTGGATCCCCAACTATTCACTAAGCAGTGATCAGAGCAGGGGAAACAAAAGGTTTGTGAAGCACCCTCATCCCGCCCAGAGCACTAGAGCTTTATTTACATAAGGATTAAAACGTGGATTTTGTTGGTCATGCAGCAGTGGATTTTATAAACGTACAAATTGGCTTATCTGTCAATGAGTAACATGATAACACAAGTATTTGGGGGAGGGGTGGAGGTTCCAAGAGTATGGGTTGGATTGTAACGGCCAATTTCCTTTAGTAATGTAGGCAATATATATTGTGAACTATGAGGACCAATTCATTTTAAACATGGGCAAAAAACGGTAATTAGACCTACCGGTATTTGTGTTTCCAGGAATCCATCCTGACAGCACATTGGAGGACGTCCTTCTCATCCGTAGTGGGACAGGAAACCACGAGAGTTTAAAAGGATCCTCCCCTTCCCATCCCTCAGTGATTTCACAAAGTAACACCTCTGGATGGATGCAAACAGATTTTATTTAAACAAACATTCTCCATACACATGTTACATCACAGTTGTATGAAAAGTATTATCGGGAGGGATCTAACAGTGCTGTCAGGATGGATTCCTGGAAACACAATTACCGGTAGGTCTAATTACAGTTTTCCAGGTCACCACCTGACAGCACATTGGAGTAGTACCAAAGAATATTGGTCCTAGGGCGGGGACTACTGCATGGAGTACCTTTCTCCCAAATGCCAGCTGTGTGGATGCTATGTCTAGTTTATAGTGTTTGGAGAAAGTACTAAGACTAGACCAAGATGCTGCCCTGCAAATCTGCTCCGCCGAGGCGCCCCCCCTTTCTGCCCATGAAGCGGCCATGGCCCTGGTTGAGTGGGCTCTAAGGTTCCCCAGGGGATTTTGACCCTGTGATTTGTAGGCTATGCTAATAGTGGACCTAATCCACCTTGCTATTGTCGATTTTGAGGCTTTTTTCCCTTTATTAGGACCTCTAAACTGGACAAAAAGATTACTATCCTGTCTCCAGGGTCTGGTTGCATCCAGGTACCTGAGCACAGTTTCCTTTACGTCCAAGCTATGGTAGATTTTTTCCCTGCTATTTTTGGGGGACTGGAAAAAAGGAAGGAAGTACTACTTCCTGATTCATGTTGGAGTTTGAGACGACTTTGGGTAGGAAGGCCGGGTCGAGTCTTAACACTAACCGGTCACTGAACACCTGTAAGTAGGGATCCTGGGTTGATAAGGCCTGCAGTTCTAACCTCTTGGCTGAGGTGACTGCCACTAAGAAGGCTGTTTTATGAGAGAGATTACAAATATTTATCTCTGTCCCTATTTGATATGGCCGTCTGCAAAGCGTATTGAGGACTAGGTTAAGGTCCCAAGGTGGTATGCTGTTCCTAATTAGGGGTTTAAGCCTTTGCACCGCTCTCGAGAACCGGGCTACCCATGGGTGTGATGATAGGGCTGTGTCATAGAATACACTCAAGGCTAATATTTGTACTCTCAGAGTACTGGGTCTAAGGCCTTTCCTGAACCCTTCCTGTAAGAAGTCGAGTATTTTCGGGATGTCAGGCTGGTCAGTGCCGACTGTCTCCTCCCCACAAAAGCTGCAGAATTTTTTCCAGATTTTATTATATATTGCCACGGTCACGGGTTTTCTACTTGCTTGTAGAGTAGAAATTACTTCGTCCGATAGACCTCTTGCCCTTAGGACCTGCCGCTCAGGATCCAGGCTGACAACTGGAAAGCTTCCGGTTTTTGATGCAGAACCGGACCCTGATGGAGGAGGTCTTTCCTTCTTGGTAGAAAAATGGGTTCCTCGCCCGCTAGCTTCCTGAGTAGGGGAAACCAGCTTCTTCTTGGCCAGTAGGGAACCATCAATATAACGCTGGCTCTGTCCTCGCAGATTTTTCTGAGGACCCGTGGAATGAGGGCTAGGGGCGGGAAGGCATACAACAGACCACTGCTCCAAGACTATGATAGGGCATCTATTCCTGCCGGATTTCCCAGGGGGTTCAGGGAGTAGAAGGTCGTAAGCTTTGCGTTCTCTTTGTCCGCGAACAGGTCTAATGCTGGTTGTCCCCAACGATCGCACAGGCTGCTGAACACATCGTCGTTGAGCTCCCAGTCCGTTGCTGTTACCCTTCTCCTGCTGAGGAAGTCTGCGATCTGGTTCCGAGAGCCCTCCAGTTGTACGGCCGAGATTGAGAGGACTTCCCTCTCTGCCCATCTGAAAATCTGATCTGCTAAGGCCTGAAGTGTGGGATGTCTTGGTCCGCCTTGATGGCGGAGAAAGGCTACTGTTGTGGTGTTGTCTGACAGGACTTTGACGTGTTTGTTTCTCACGTGGGGCCTGGCGACGAGCAGCACCTTCCAGACCGCATGTAGTTCTCTGACGTTGGAGGATCTTCTGCTGTCCTCTGGACTCCATTGCCCCTGGTAATACTTTCCCGCGACGTGTCCGCCCCAGCCGAATAGACTTGCGTCCGTCGTCACTACAACCTCCGGGGACTGAACCCATGAGACACCCCTTTTTAGGTTTCTCGGAATGGTCCACCATAGAAGCGATCTTCTGGCTCGGAGGGTTAACCGTATCTTGCTGTCCAGAGAAGTCTGCCTTCTGTCCCAGGATGTTAGAATCGCGTGTTGGAGGTCGCGGGAGTGGAACTGACTCCATCTGACACAGGAAATGCAAGAAGTCATCAGCTCCAGGATCCTCATTGCATCTCTGACCGATACCCGATTTCTCGAGAACTGACGAATTTTCTTCGGCATTGAAGTCTGTTTCTCGGCTGGTAGATACGACATCCTTTTTTCTGAGTCTAACATGACCCCCAGGAATTTTACTCTGGGTTTGGGTATGAGATCTGATTTTGCCCAATTTATTATCCATCCTAAACTCTGCAGCGTGGAGATTGAGGATTGACAGTCGATCCTGAGCTGGGCTGCTGAATCGGCTATAAATAGGAAGTCGTCTAAGTATGGGACCACCGTGATATTTCGGGCCCTTAGGTAGGCCACCACCTCTATTATTACATTTGTAAAGACCCTCGGGGCCGATGCTAGGCCGAAGGGCAGGCAACGAAACTGATAATGGTATATTGTGCCATCTTTTTCGACCGCAAACCTGAGGTATCTCTGGTGATCCGGGTGGATAGGGACATGATAATATGCGTTTTTTAGATCCAAAGTGCACATTACCACATCCCTTCCCAGATGGGGAATCGTGGATCTTATTGATTCCATTTTGAAGCGCCTGTAAGACACCCATTTGTTCAGAGGTTTTAGGATTATTATTGTTCGGGTTTCCCCCGAGGGTTTTTTTTATTGCAAAGAGACTCGAGTAGTGTCCTCTGCCTTCCTCCTGGGCGGGGACCGGAGTAATTGCATCCATGTCTAGGAGATCTTGGATGTCCAACCACATTGGGGAAGCTGCACTGAGGCGTGAACTGGTCACCAGAAACCTGTTCGGGGGCAGGGAGCTGAATTCTATTTTGTACCCCTTTGAGTTGACCTGTAATACCCAGGGGCTGGAGGTGACCTTTTGCCACTCTCCCGGGAACTTGAGTAATCGCCCCCCTACTCTGGTGGCGTCACTTCCTCCGGGAGCTGGACCCTGGGCCGGAAAAGATGTTATCTCTATTCCTATTTCTACCTTCGCCTCCTTTGGGGTAGCTCCATCTACCCATTTTACCTTTCCCCCTGTAGTCCGCTCTCTGGTTGTAACGGGGCCTACGAAAGGGCTGGTATCTTTTACGCTTCTCCTCAGGGAAACCCTTTTTTTCATCCGACGCTTTCTCTAAAATGTCGTCAAGCACGGGCCCGAAGACCCTGCCCCCCCGAGAAAGGAATTGAGCAGAGTTTATTTTTTGACTGCATGTCGCCTGTCCAATTCTTCAACCAGATAGCTCTTCTGGCTGTGTTGGACAGGGACTGGCTTCTGGCCGAGAACCTAACTGATTCTGCTGAGGCGTCGGCCAAGAATCCCGTAGCCAACTTAAGCAAGGGGAGCGATTTTAGGATTGTTTCCCTCGGGGTTCTGTCTGACAGATGCTCCTCTAGGTCATCTATCCACAGATGCATGGAGCGTGCTACCGATGTCGCGGCTATATTTGTCTTTATGACCGCTGCTGAGCTTTCCCAGGCCCTTTTTAAGAGCCCGTCTGCCTTCCGATCTAGGGGTTCCTTCAAGCTTGAGAAATCCTCAAACGGAATTGCCGTTTTCTTTGATACTTTAGCTACTGGAATATCAATGTTAGGGATCTCTTCCCAGACTTTAACCTCCTCAGGGTCGAATGGTAGACGCGACCTAAAGTCCCTGGGAATAGTTAATCTCTTCTCTGCCTCCTCCCACTCCTCCAGTATCATTGCCCGTATGTGGGTGTTTACTGGGAAGACCATCGAAGTCTGGGAGCGTAATCCCCCAAACATTTCGTCCTGTATTGAGAGGGAAGGAGGGGGTTCCTCAATCTGCATAGTCTGCCGCACCGCTCCCAATAGTTCGTCCGTATCCCCAGACGAAAACAAGTATTTTCTCCCCCTTTCTGGGTGTTCTCTAGTCTCCTCTTCCTCCGCGTCAGAGTCGGACAGAATGCCTTCCGATGACGTATCAGACTCCCTCTCTTTTCCTGGATGACTGAGGGTTTGCCTGCGGGGCCTGGGAGGTGGCTAGGCCGGATACCGAGGCCTGCACTTCCTCCCTAATTATTGCTCTCATATTAGACATAAACGTAGCCTGCTCTTCCCCCATTATACGCTTTGTACATGCGTCACAAAGGGTCTTCCGCCACGTGTCCTTTAGCTTTTTAGAGCAGACCGGACACTTCTTATACTTCCGTTTAGGCTCCTTTTTCTCAGAGGTAGAGGTTTCCCCCCTAGAACATATAAAATACGGGTTCTATGGGGTTTATTCTTACGGGGCCCTCCAGTGACCTCTTCAGAGGTTACTCACGTGACCCTGGCACTCTGCTCCTGCTTCCGTCTTTGCCTGGTCCTCCATGCTGGTGGTGATGGAAGTCGCTGACTGCTGAGGAGACACATACATGTGAGTGGTGACGGGCTCCCCCTGTCACCTGCCCTGTGGAGCAGAGCTGCATACCACCTCTATTGTCGCTGCCGCTCCAATCTCCGGACGCCTGCCCCTCCTGATGGGACGATGCCGCCGCGGTGTGCTCAGTACCGGGCGGTCACTGCCTTAGGTGTCCTGACAGCGGCGCGGCCGGAAGTACTGCGTCCGGTTGGCAGTGACGCGCGCACCGGAAGTGACGCGCCCGTGACTCGCGCGCCGGAAATGACGTGCCCCCGGCCTCTGGCGCTCTAGCCTGTCCTCCGGAGGGGCGGGCGGCTGACGCGCGCCTGCTACTGCGCGCTCCCGCCCTCCGGACACAACGGCGTCACCCGGCGGTAGCTGTAGATCGACCGCTTGCGGGCTCTGGAACCCCAGTGGCGGTCTGCGGTGGTGGCGCCCAGGGTCGAGAGCCCCAGTCAGGGGGAAGCGACCCCGCGTCCGGGAGCAGCGCTACACCGGAGAAGCTGAGGGACCCTACATCGGGTTTCAGCCGCAGATCTTTATCAGGTAGGAAGGGTGAGGCTGAGCCCCCCTGATCCTGACCATCTGCATGGAACGGCCCGGATCCTCTCTCGTCGTTCCCATCCGCAGTGGGACAGGAAAAACACTGAGGGATGGGAAGGAGAGGATCCTTTTAACCTCTCGTGGTTTCCTGTCCCACTACGGATGAGAAGGACTTCCTCCAATGTGCTGTCAGGTGGTGACCTGGAAATACTGACCTTGGTAACACTGTCTAAGGCAGTAGAACATGGCCTGAGTAGAACAGATGTTCTCAAGTTTATTGGCAGATAAAAACAATTGGAGCAGTAAGGCTGGTTTCACATTTGCGTATGGAGGAACTGCGGACGTCTGCGGATTTCCTCCGTGAAGCTCTGCCCACTGCCGCACCTCCTCCGGTCAGCTCCACCTATGGTCGCATACTTCTGCATGAGGCCTGCGTACCCTATCTTTAACAATGGGTACACAGGTCGTGCGGAAGTATGTGGATGCCTCCGCATGCGTCGTTTTGACGGTACAGCGACCTGCACCGAACGCATCATGTTGGAATTTGTTTTGTTTGGTGCATCGTCAAAACGACACATGCGGAGGCATCCGCATACTTCTGCATGACCTGCGTACCTAATGTTAAAGATAGGGTACGCAGGCCTCATGCAGAAGTATGCCGCTATAGGCGGCGCTGAGGCAGTGGGCGGAGCTTCACAGAGTAGTCTGCAGCACTCCACAGCTCCTCCGTCCACAAATGTGAAACTAGCCTTTATGACCCTTTTATATTGCAAGCAGTTAAAAGCCAACACATTTTCAAAAGTCTTATCTCCCCAATGTTTAAGGCTGGAATCAGGTTTTGTATTTCTCTTGATGCAGTTTTCTGATGCAAAACCAAAATATGAAGTGGACACGAAGACTAAGGGTATGTGCACACGCAGTGAAATCTGCTGCACTTCCGCAGCGGTTTTGGCTCTGCGGAAACAGCAGATTCTGCTGCGTTGTACAGTACCTTTATTTCCAATGGGGAAAAAAAACCGCAGTTCACATGCTGCGGATTTTCCACGCGGTTTTGCTGTGGTTTACAATCCGCAGCATGTCAATTGTTTGGTGCACAAACGCTGCAGTTTTACACCTCATCCATTATGAGGTGTAAAATCGCAGGGCAAAACCGCAGATAAACCGCAGGACTTTTGTCCTGTGCACATAGCCTAAAGGAAAGGGGATACATCTCTATTGTATTCAATCAATTGGCTTCAAGAAACCGCACTTATAACTCATACAGTACAGACCAAAAGTTTGGACACACCTTCTCATTCAAAGAGTTTTCTTTAATTTTCATGACTATGAAAATTGTAGATTCACTCTGAAGGCATCAAAACTATGAATTAACACATGTGGAATTCTATAATTAACAAAAAAGTGTGAAACAGCTGAAAATAGGTCTTATATTCTAGGTTCTTCAAAGTAGCCACCTTTTGCTTTGATTACTGCTTTGCACACTCTTGGCATTCTCTTGATGAGCTTCAAGAGGTAGTCACCGGAAATGGTCTTTCAACAGTCTTGAAGGAGTTCCCAGAGATGCTTAGCACTTGTTGGCCCTTTTGCCTTCACTCTGCGGTCCAGCTCACCCCAAACCATCTCGATTGGGTTCAGGTCTGGTGACTGTGGATGCCAGGTCATCTGGCATAGCACCCCATCACTGTCCTTCTTGGTCAAATAGCCCTTACACAGCCTGGAAGTGTGTTTGGGGTCATTGTCCTGTTGAAAAATGATAGTCCAACTAAACGCAAACCGGATGGAATAGCATGCCGCTGCAAGATGCTGTGGTAGCCATGCTGGTTCAGTATGCCTTCAAATTTGAATAAATCCCCAACAGTGTCACCAGCAAAGCACCCCCACACCATCACATCTCCTCCTCCATGCTTCACAGTGGGAACCAAGCATGTAGAGTCCATCCGTTCACCTTTTCTGCATCGCACAAAGACACGGTGGTTGGAACCAAAGATCTCAAATGTGGACTCATCAGACCAAAGCACAGATTTCCACTGGTCTAATGTCCATTCCTTGTGTTCTTTAGCTCAAACAAGTCTCTTCTGCTTGTTGCCTGTCCTTAGCAGTGGTTTCCTAGCAGCTATTTTACCATGAAGGCCTGCTGCACAAAGTCTCCTCTTAACAGTTGTTGTAGAGATGTGTCTGCTGCTAGAACTCTGTGTGGCATTGACCTGGTCTCTAATCTGAGCTGCTGTTAACCTGCAATTTCTGAGGCTGGTGACTCGGATGAACTTATCCTCCTCAGCAGAGGTGACTCTTGGTCTTCCTTTCCTGGGGCGGTCCTCAGGTGAGCCAATTTCTTTGTAGCGCTTGATGGATTTTGCCACTGCACTTGGGGACACTTTCAAAGTTTTCCCAATTTTTCGGACTGACTGACCTTAATTTCTTAAAGTAATGATGGCCACTCGTTTTTCTTTATTTAGCTGATTTTTTTCTTGCCATAATACAAATTCTAACAGTCTATTCAGTAGGACTATCACTTGTGTATCCACCAGACTTCTGCACAACACAACTGATGGTCCCAACCCCATTTGTAAGGCAAGAAATCCCACTTATTAAACCTGACAGGGCACACCTGTGAAATGAAAACCATTTCCGGTGACTACCTCTTGACGCTCATCAAGAGAATGCCAAGAGTGTGCAAAGCAGTAATCAAAGCAAAAGTTGGCTACTTTGAAGAACATAGAATATAAGACATATTTTCAGTTGTTTCACACTTTTTTGTTAATTATATAATTCCACGTGTTAATTCATAGCTTTGATGCCTTCAGAGTGAATCTACAATATTCATAGTCATGAAAATAAATAAAAACTATTTGAATGAGAAGATGTTTCCAAAGTTTTGGTCTGTACTGTATAAGGGGCTATACAAATAGGATTTACACTGTGCACTAGAACAATATGAAAACACTAGCCTAAAATCAGTAGCCCATTTCATTTTTAGTGACATCTCAAATAGTCTCTATATTATGGATTTAAGCGTGAGAAATTACAATTCAGAAGAAGTGACAACCAATATGGCTGAAGTTGCTTTTGTAACATTTAGCTAATGATTAGAGTTACACCATTTTGATTAGAATCACACTTTAAAACCTAGGTTCAGCACCCACATAACTGAAACGTAGACCTTATGAGCTCTGCTAATAAAGGTGTAAAACAAAAAGGAATACGCTCTGAACACTTGATAAAAGTTCAGAAAAATATTTTTGAAAGTCAAAATGTCTTTTTTTTATATATTTTTTTAAACCATCAACAAAATAAACATTTGTAGTTATTTCCAAGTTTAGGTTGCAGTGACCCTGTCCTGTTGACATTGCAGAAACTAGGAATCTGACCAGTATAGACTATTGTATGTTTTCAACCTAGAAAACTTTTTAGACTTTGGAATCCAGATTACACCAAATTTCTGTTTTCTACTTTTAACAGATAGTTGCAAGGTCGCTATTCAAGACGACCAGTCACTTGTCAATCGATTAAGAAAAAGAAACCCCATAATGTCCTATATTTGGAGAAAAAAAAAAAAAGGCACACCTTATTACCCAACAGCATCCTTTCCCTAGATCATTTTACAGTCAGGACAGGCAAAAAAAAAAAAAAAAAAAAAAAAAAAAAAAAAAGGCATCTAAACATAAAATTGGTACACACCATTGACTTCATTTTTGGCCAGTTCTAATAAAAGTACTAATAAAAGCCTTTCTAAAGAGCCAATTTGCCTGTACTTTTATTTTTCCAGTAGAGTTTTTTTTAGCTGCAGTGTCCCATGATGTGACAGTCTTGTGCATGCACTATCTATCCTCAACACTTCCAATTAAATCACATTAAGACGCCCCATGATTCTTGGCGGCATCCGAGCGGCAAAGATGTCTGGTGTATGAGCTACACTCTCCTTTCCCCAAACAAGCAATCATAAAGAGACCTGCTCATACTGCAGACATCACTGCCGACATTGCATTCCTAGATGCCACAAGGTCTGTTTCTGTAAGAGGCAAACAGGACACTGTCACCAAGGCTTGTTTCACACTAGGGTTTGGAGGCGCAGCGCACGCTTCGTGTGAAGCTCCGCCCCCTGCCATGCTTCCTCTGGTCAGCTCCGCCTATGGGCGCATGACACTGCATATGACCTGCGTACCCTATCTTTAGCATTGGGTACGCAGGCCGTGCGCAGGTGTGATTTTGCCGGCGCATGCGTCCTTTTGACGCTGCGCTGACCAGCGTCAAACACACAGTGCTGCATTTTGGTGCGCCCGGCACAGCGTCAGAAGGACGCATGCACCGGCAAAAGCACACCTGCGCACAGCCTGCGTACCCAATGCTACAGATAGGGTACGCAGATGGCATGCAGCGTCATGCGCCCATAGGCAGAGCTGACCGGTGGAGGTGCGGCAGGGGCGGAGCTTCACGCCGAGTGTGCGCTGTGCCTCCAAATGCTAGTGTGAAAGTAGCCTAACAAAAATGTGTTCGGAAAATAAAAATACAGCGAAGATGGCTCTTTGGAAAGGCTCTTCAAAGTGCTAGCCAACCTCTAATAACACATTACTTAGGCCGGTTTCACATTTGCGCTTTATAGCGCAGCGACGGCCTGCGCACGGCCGCCGCTAAGCCCCGCCCCCTGCCGGTCATCGCCGCCTACTAGCGCACATGGACGCTTGCGATCTGCGCACCCTATCTTTAGCATAGGGTACGCAGATCGTGCGCTAGCAGGATTTTGCCGTGCGCTGCGCACTTTTGAAGGTGCGCCGTGCGCACCGAAATGCAACATGCTGCGTTCGGCGCACCTTCAAAAGTGCACAGCGCACGGCAAAATCCTGCCAGCGCACGATCTGCGCACCCTATGCTAAAGATAGGGTGCGCAGATCGCAAGCGTCCATGTGCGCTAGTAGGCGGCGATGACCGGAAGGGGCGGGCAGGGAGCGGGGCTTAGAGGCGGCCGTGCGCAGGCCGTCGCTGCGCTATAAAGCGCAAATGTGAAACCGGCCTTAGCACTTTAAGGATTGTAATTGAGTGATAATTGTCTGTGGCGACCGGCACATATAGTTTTAACAGCTAAAAAGGAAGCCTGGTGGAAAGTTTGAATCCCACTCCTGAGTCTATCAAGAAATTATACTGAGTCACTGAACAGCATTACTCTGACAGCAGAGTGAAGAATATACCTGGAAGAAGGGTCTGATGAACGGGTTCGTAATACTTACTTCCTTGTGGTCCATAAAACTTCACTATAAATTCATTTAGACCGCCTAGGATTGTGACTTCATGTTTGCTTTCAATACTAAAAGCAGTATGTTAAGGAGAACACGAAAATGGATTATAAACATGCCACAGCCCAAGGCGTTATACATCAAAAACACACGTCAGTGTCTCGTCTTGGTATTTTATCACCGTACTGTAAGAGGAATACATCACCTATTATTTTTTAAAGTGACTGTCAGCACATAATGACGGTGCTTGGTGCTCTATGGCGGAGCCAATCATTTATATACACCTTCTGCCTGCTTGGTTTCCATCTATCTCTGTCCTTTGCTGGCCCTATATAGCCAGAGCTGTCAGAAGAGAGGGGTGGAGATGGAGAGAAAATAAGCAGGAGGGAAGGATTATATCAACTATTGGCTCCGCCACGAAGCACAGAGCGGCAGGACTTGGTTTGAACAGTCATGCTATCCTGAGTCCCTTTTCCAATTAAATCCAGATACTAATTTAATTTAGTTTTTATTTCAAACCTGCATGTATCTCCGTATTCTGTTTGCTGTACATTATTATGGGGCAGTCATCTTGCCATAGCTAGATGAGCATTTTGAGATGCTTTATGGCAGCCACATACCCAATAGGAACCAGCAAACTAGAGATGTTCATTGACTTCTATGGGAGCATCTCATAGGCATACTCTGGTCCTAGTTGACCAAATAAGGGGTCCAAAAGGAAACAAAAAAGCTCTAGAGATCCAAGTAAGCAACAAAGCTGATAATGGTTTTAAGACCTCAATGAAAAGACAAAAATACTTCTGGAGTACAGAAACATAACTACATATTACAATGTCTAACTACTGTAAAGGTGCATGCACCCTGGCTGTTACACAGGCCGATGTACAATGGTGGGGACAGAACGGTCCATAACACGATTGTTCTGTCCCCATACAGTATCCTGTTATTGCCAGCATGTGTCCTGTTTATACAAATGCATTGCGCTGCTGACTTTATGCCAGCATAACCAATACATACAATCACCAAGCTTTTTGACCTTTTATCGGGTGATTGCTAGTATGAGCCATATCTATAATAGAGAATTTTACAGAATTCTGGAAACTGACAATAAGTTGCTAAAGAGCATATGCCTTTAAGTTTCAGTAAAGACTATTTTTAAATAGTTGTAATTACTTTGAAGGCGTATGTGGGGCATCCTGTAGAATTTTCTGTGTAGAGATCGCTTCCTATAATATTACAATTAGGCACACTGTTCGAGATCCTCACAGAAAGACAACTGTTACCAGCTTGTTCCTAGCGATAACACCAAAGGGTCCCTACCATGCAGGACTCAGAGGCCGGCACACCAACAGGTCTTCTCACACACCAAGGCCACCATACAGGAATCACAGAGCACATTATGTCCTTACAGATATCCACCATGCAGAAATCAAAGCCAGGCACACAACGTTCACTTACACACACAGGAGCCTCTTGTCACAAGTGAAAAATAGATTCCAGGAATCTGCACTGCCGTCATTATAAGACAGGTTGTATTTTCTGCAAGAAGACATACAACATTAGCTAACAATACAAAAACAACATGGCGGAGTACTAACCTCTAACACTACAGCCAGATGCCCTGGTGTCCATACCTGAGCAGGTAACAGATCATATCACATATTCTTCATACATAAAACAAAGATATCAGCATACCCGTACAAGCATGCCGAGCACAATGATTTTACAACCGGACATTCCTGCTCATTCCATTTGTGGTAGAAGTTCGCATCCATTAGAAATTCAGACCTGCCAAGTGTCTTTCAATTAAGAGCTACAGTCTTCATACATTACATAGAACGAAGATAATAAGTCTGCCCAATTCTGAAAGAGCTTTGTGATTAAAACTAGTAGACTACAGAAGACTAGATTATGTCTTTCATCTTTAAAAAGGTTGTCCAGGCATGGGATGAAGGCGTGCAGTCCCATATGACCACCGACTTATGAATCCTGACAGCACACTGTCAGGACTTTCCAGTGTTATTGGTGAGGGCAGCCACGCGACCACAAGCATGTCATTAGCATACATGACCGCCCAGCAACACCAGAGAATCCTGCCAGTGTGCACGCTGCACACTGGCAGAAAACGGAAGTCTGCAGTCACTGGGTGGTATAGGTATTTAGGGGACTTAGCCCCTACTAAAATCATACCTATAGTATAACTTTTACTTGCCTATAATATACCATATTTTTTCGACTATGAGATGCACTTTTCTCCCCAAAAAATTTTTGGAGAAAAATGGGGGTGCATCTTATAGTCCGGATGTACTCATCCCAGGTTGATGCGCGGCAGTGTCGCAAATGCTCAGTGGTGCAGGGGCTCCGCTGACATTTTGTGAAAGCCTGGAGCCTCCACACTTCCATTGCTGTAATGCGTTGGTCTCCAGGAAAATGACCGCTGGAGGCGGCGCATATGTAGATTGAGATCTCAGGAGACGAGATCTCGGCCACAAGAGATTTCATGAGATTTTAGTGCCGAGATCTCATCTCCCGAGATCTTGGTGCTGAGATCTCCATCTGCGCATGCGCCGCCCGTGTCATTCAGTTAAGGGATCACGCGCTTGGCAGTGAATCAAACACTTCCAGCACCAGGTTTTCATAAACCATAACAGTCCATGCGGTTTATTCCTCCATCATAAACCCACAGCAGCAATATACAACAGCTTAGCGTCCATAACAGAGCTTCACTCTGGTTATCCTGTACTCACACAGGTTATGCAAGTGTCCATTGCGCAGGCTCTTCAGCCTCAGTGTTATCTCATCCGTCAGGGTTCCTCATGCGGCTTCACCATCCCGCACACGTTCGTTCCCTCCAAGGAACTCTCAGGGACACCTTGCCATTGCTCACAGCTACCTCACATGCTGTGAGCCAGGAGACACCTCTCCTAGCGGGACCTTCCGCTCTGGACCAACCAGGTCCCTGCATTCACCACCTGTGACCTACCCTGGCCACCATATATGGTCCTATCCACGCCCACCGGGTCACATGACTATGACCTCATCACAGGTCCTTGACCCACTCACAGTCTTTTACTATAGTGTATTAAACACACCCCCTGGGTGGGTTTGTAGGTAACTAGGCCCACCAGTCTCCCTAGTTACCTGGATACTTCTCCCTGACACATTGAAACACCTCAGCAATATCACTGCTGATCAATACACACATCAGTCTCCATCTCAAGGCCACCCACCTTGAGATACATAATGGTCATTCATGACTGCCATTCATCCTCTCTCCTCGGACATCCACACAGCGCCCCCTAGCGGACACAGTGGTCACTACACCACAATACAATAAAAATTACAGACCATTGTAGGTGGGAAAACTTGCAAAGTTGGTAGTATATCAAATACTTATTTTCACCACTGCATGCATAGCTAATTGGGGGGGGGGGGGAGAGAGCCTTACCACCTTTTAATAAACCAAGTTAGAGGTCCTCCCTATGCTTGTAATGAGATCCATGCACTTGCCACATTAATTTACTGCAGCAGTATACAGCTCATTTCCAGGCAAGGCAATCTTAAAGGGATGCATTCCTGTCATGACATTTTATAGGATGACAGAACTCTGCCAGCTATAAATATAGCCATCTGTATACCTGCAACCTCTCATTTGTAATGTGACCCTGAGAGAGACTGGAAAAGTAGAACTAGGAGCACAGGCAGTTACGATTTCAATGCACAATGCTAAACGGATCCAAGCACCAGAAGTAACTGGCATATATACAAAACATTTTCCGTGCCAATTGTTGTAGACTTAGAAAACAAAAAAAAAATAAAAATACTAAAAAGTTATTAACATGTCAAGTACTAGGCCTGGAGCCAAGAAAAAGCTAAAACTGTTTTATATAGAATGCTACCTATATACAAAAAGACACCTCTTAAGCATAAATATATAAAAATATGTAAAAACAGAAGAAATTCAAGGAGTCAGGGACAATGGTATGCTGCCACCTACACACATCTCACGTACCTACTGTACAAAACAGGAAAAATATAAGCAGTTACGGGACAATTTTACAACAAATGAGTCGGCCACACGTATGCAATGTATAAGGGTATGTGCACACGCTGCGGATCCGTAGCGGTTTTGGCTCTGCGGGTCCGCAGCATATTCGGCTGCGTTTTACAGTACCTTTATTTCATATGAGAAAAAAAAAAAAAAATGCAGTGCACATTCTGCGCGGTTTTGCTGCAGTTTACAATCCGCAGCATGTCAATTCTTTGAGCGGCTTCCGCTGCGGTTTCACACCTTATCATTATGAGGCTTGAAACCGCAGGGCAAAACCGCAGGCTAATCCCCAGGACTTTTGTCCTGCGGATTTCTCTACAAAATCCGCACAACCAAAAAACTACGTGTGCACTTACCCTAAAGGTCAGCAAAAGCAACAATGAACTGCCACGTTGCTCATAAAGGCCTTTTGTAGGCCAGTGCTGACAGTCAAATCCAAGAGCCTGAAAGCTTAAATTTATTCTTTCAGTTTTCTAAAACCAAAGAACAGCAAAGTAAACCATATATTGGTATCTGCCTACAGTAAACCGACACTACACAGGATCTAAAATAAGCAGATTTGTATTTAATATGCCACGACTCAAAATGCAGTGGCCAGATGGAGACATTGAGCAAATACGAAAATTACATCCTATCCACAAAATGGGTCATAATCAAGCTATATGGGCCACAACTCTAGCATAATTTGAAGGGAATCTGTCACCTCATTTTTGGCCTATGAGATACGGCCACCGCCATCAGGGGCTTATCTACAGCATTCTGTAATGCTGTAGATAAGCCCCCGATGTAACCTGAAAGATAAGAAAAAAGTTATATTATACTCACTCGGGCATCTGGTCCGGTCCGATGGGTGTCACGGTCCGGTCCAGTGCCTCCCATCGATGACGTCCCTCCTCCTTACTTCTGTCGTGCTCCTGCACAGGCGTACTATATCTGCTCTACTGAAGACAGAGCAGAGTACTGCAGTGCGCAGGCGCCGGGAAAGGTCAGAGAGGTCCAGCGCCTGCGCACTGCAGTACTTTACTCTGGTCTCAACAGGGCAGATAAATTACACCTGCGCAGGAGCGCGACAGAAGTAAGGAGGAGGACGTCATCGCTAGAAGATGTGAGGCACAGGACCCGGACAACCATCGGACCTCCCGGACAGACCCTGGGTGAGTATAATCTAACTCGTTTTTCCTATCTTTCAGGTTACATAGGGGACTTATCTACAGCATTACAGAATGCTGTAGATAAGCCCCTGATGGTGGTGGCCGCATCTCAGAGCAAAAATGAGGTGACAGATTCCCTGTAAGGCAAAAAAAAAAAAAAAAAATATGCATCTTGTGGACAGATGAGACCAAGATAAAGATTTTTGGTTAAGCACATCATTTAAAAAGTTTACTGAAAACTGAATGAAGCCTACAAAGAAAATATACTACCTACAGTCAAATATGGTGGAGGTTCAAAGATGGTTTGGGGTTGTTTTGTAGCCACTGCCACTGGGTGTAAGGCATCATGAAATTGAGACCAAAAATCCTTTGGTATTCTTCATATGAGTGCACAGCTGGGTTTGTGTTGTCAGCCAAGAAGCACCCAGAAATTGACAAAGCGCTGGAGAGTTCTTAAGTGGTCAGCAATGAGTCTGGATTTAAATCCCACTGAACAACTGTCTAGAGATCTTAAAATTGCTGTTGGGAGAAAGCACAATTCAAATATGAGAGACCTAGATCAGTTTGCAAGAGTGGTACAAAATTCCAGTTGAGAGGTGTAAGAAGCTTGTTAATAATTATATGAAGTGATTGCAGTTATCCCAAAGGAAGTGCAACCAAATATTAAATTGAGGGTGCCAACAATTTTGTCTGGCCAATTTTTTGGGTTTTGTCTGAAATTCTGACCAAATTGTCTTTTCTCCATTTTTTGTGTTGTTCCAATACACACAAAGGAAATAAACATTTGTATAACAAAACGTGTAATTGCAGTAATTTTCTTGGAGAAATACTTCATTTTCTGTTAATTTCAAGCCATTTTCGGACACCACTGTATATTATCAGGCCACTCCTGTAACAATATAGAACTGCTGTGGCAAAGGATTTCTATGAGAGCACTACTCCTGGGACCACGATCCTTCCAACACTGATGGTACAGAGAAAAGGCAGCAAGGGGTATGGTTTCTTCCTACAGACTAGTGCTTATGGTACATCTGTCCGACCCACTGAAAAGTGAGATTCAGGGTGCCGACAGCAACAGATTCTTATTCAGATACCCTTAAAAGTGATAAAAGGGGTAAACAAGGGGTAAACATCCATCAAAGATACAGTGCCCTCTCGCAGAAATCAAATTCTGTGTAGCACTGGAGTTTTGAGAAACAGAATGGGCATCTATTGCCCATTATCAAAGCATTTTCATTTACAAAAGAATTTCTACAGCACATTTCATGTCATCCAGGGAATACACATGCCTGTTTCAATACACAAACTCCTTTCCACCCCAACGTTTAAATACCGGCATTACCAAGATTACGCCAACTTCAAGCAGGCTACATAAAGAGCTTATATTCAACTTAAATGTCCCTTTACATTTACAATTCTAAGACTGCATTCAAATTTACGTAGTAAGCTCATGGAAAAGGTTTTTCTCATCCATCAATATATTGTATGATATAAAGTAATTGATATCACTACAACACCACTTGCTAAGACTTACATTTGCTATACAAACTTCTCAGAGGAGTAAGTTCAAGCAGCCTAGGAATTCTCAAAATAAAGCTAGATTTTAAAGGTAACATTTTGGATTCATACAATGGAGACAAACATTTTAGAGGATTCGGGAATGTTTAGTTTGCAAAAGAGAAAACAGAGGAGACTCAATAGCTGTCTACAAACATCTCAAGGGCAGTCACACTATAGCGGGATAAGCTCTCATTTGCACAAGGAAAACCTAGAAGCAAGGGAATGAAACTAAATGGGAGGAGACACAGATTAGATATTAGAAAAACCTTTTTGACAGGGTGATCAGTGAGTGGAACAGGCTGCCACGAGAGGCGACGAGTAGAGGTGAGCAAATTTGTTTGGGTTCTCTCTTATTCAGCAAGCTATAGCGCTTACTGAATAAGCTGCAGAGGGAAATCAGCAGAGGGAACCGATCAGCCGGCGGGATCCAGGAAGCCGGGTTCCCTCTGCAGCTTATTCAGTAAGCGCTATAGCTTGCCAAATAAGAGGGAACCCGAACAAATGCGCTCAAATCTAGTGGAGTTCTCCTTCAATGGAAGTCTTCAAACAGAAGCTGGACAGACTTCTGTCTGAGATGGTTTAGTGAATCCTGCATTGAGCAGGGGGTTGGACATGATGACCCAGGCGGTCCCTTCCAAGGCTATCACTCTGATTCTATGACTTCCCTTACCAATAGCTAATAACTGGCAATTTGGTAATATTCACTTTTTGTGTTATCGTGCCAACGTTAATAGGGATTGTTGCATGAAGACAACCCCAGCCCATTAGACCTAGCAGGAAAATATATACACAATAGAGGGGATACCTCTATTCTTCTGTCTACTGAGGGATTCCCCCCAGAACAAAGCAGCACTGTAAGGCTATGTGCCCACGTTGCAGAAATGCTGCGGAACTGTCCGCAGCATTTCCACAACTCCCCGCCACGGGTAAAACGCATGCGGAATTCGCATTCGTTTTCCCGCAAAACCCAAGCGTTTTTAGCTTGCAGAATGCTAGCACTTTTCCAAGCGATTTGAAGCATCACTTGGAAAAGTGATTGACAGGTTGGTCACACTTGTGAAGCATAGTGCTTGACAAGTGTGACCAACTTTTTACTATTGATGCTGCCTATGCAGCATCAATAGTAAAAGATAGAATGTTAAAAAAAAAAAAAAAAAAAAAAAACCACTATGGATATACTCACCTCCTGGCGGCCCCCCGATCTCCTCAGCGGCAATCCCGGCCTTCAACGGCGCTGCCAGCAAGTTCCGTTCCCAGGCGTGCTTTGAGTGAATGACCTGTGTGACATCATGGTCGTGTGCATCATCAGAGGTCATTCTCACAAAGCATGCCTGGGAACGGAACTTGCCGGCAGTGCCGCTGTGGACTCGGGGCTGACCGAGGGTAAGTATATCCCTATTTTTTATTCTAGTTCTATTTTTTTACAGGAATATGGTACCCAGGGCAGGGAGGAGAGTCTCCTCTCCTCCAGACCCTGGGTACCATCCACACATGAAGCGCTCACTTTACACATGGTGGGCATAGCCACATGCGTAAAATGAGCGTTTCAATGCAATCTTATAGCAGCGGAATCGCCACGATTCCGAAAAATTAATGGACATGCGGATTTTTTCGCTATGCAATTCCGCATCGGAAAAATCCGCAGCATCGGCAGAGCAACTGCGGAATCCCATAGGATTGCATGGGATGCTTTTTGTTAGCGTTTAAGCAGCGGCAAGACGCGGCAGAAACGCTTAAAAAACGCAACGTGGGCACACAGCCTAAGAGTATGTGCACATGTTGCAGACTTGCCTGCAGAATTTTCTGCACAGAATCTGCATCTCTTGGCAGAAGACGCATGTAAAAATCTGTGCGTTTGATGCGTTTTTGTGCATATTTTCATGCGTTTTTTCCCTGCGGATTTGTCTGCGTTTTTGTAAACTAAAGAGATTACAGTGCTGTGGAAATTAATTGGGACAAAGCATATTTTTAAGTAAAATCGTAAGTTGGTTACCAGTCAGGCACTCACACCTGTTCAAAAGCAGTTAAAACTGGTTTGAATCACTGACTGGTAACCAACTTACGATTTTACTTAAAAATATGCTTTGTCCCAATTAATGTGCACAACACTATTTAACACAAAAACAAAAAGTTGTAATGTAATTTCTTTGTCCAATCTCTTATTTTGCATACTCCATTACACACACACAGATTGTTCGATGCATCCATCGATGGGTCCATATCCACATATGGGCACTGGACTATGGGATGGAGGATATGTATGATGGGTATATGGGCATGGGCCTATGGGATGGAGGATGTGTGATGGGTATATGGGCACGGGACTATGGGATGGAGGATGTGTGATGGGTATATGGGCACGGGACTATGGGATGGAGGATATTGATAATTTGTTATAACTAACCACAGTTAGTTACTATGCCCGGGCAGCGCCAGGCTCTTCAGCTAGTACATAATAAAAAGGCAGATGTTTATTAATGAACAATGTTTAATTTTGGAAAAAAAAAAAAAAGAAAAAGGCCAATTCCGGCACAGTCTCTCTCTTCCCACTGCCCTGTGGGGGTGGCATATGGGGTAATAAGGGATTGTCACCTTTGTAAGGGGATATTAAGCCGGGTTAGTAATGGAGAGGTGTCAAAGACACCTATCCATTATTAACCCTATAGCTGTTAAGGATTAAATAAAAACACACAGCCAGAAAGAGTCTTTTAATGAAATAAAACTGCAGTTTTCCAATTTTATTGCACGCCTAATCCATGCGACACCCTTGATCTCCTGAAAAAAAAAAAACAAATACTCCCTGTTCCGACATAGTCCATTTAATAACAAGTGTCCCATGACGTTCTCCCCTATAGAGATGACACAACAGGACCTCCTCTCTACAGGGCCTCCAGTGACACTGACAGGAGACAATGGCTCCTGCAGTGCATCACTGAGGTTACCCGAATTCAGGCTCTCGCTTTACAGCAATTCTGCGTGAGAATTAGGGTTACGGGACCTCTTTCCCAGTGGAGGATTACCTCAGCCTGTCAGTTCATCGCGGGAGCCCCTGTAGAGCACTGACATCACACTGTCAGTTTTCTACACGGGAGATTGTCGTGGGACACTCATTATCAGGAATACGGCGGAAAGGCAAGTATAGGTTGGTTTATTATTTTATTAGGAGATCGAAGGCTTCGGGGACTAAGTGATTGGTGAGTATGCACTCTGTTATATGTACTGTCTAATGCATGTATGTATGTACTATATGTTCAGTATTTTTATTTATTCTTTTTTACACTTGACATGCATTGTCTGATGGGACTACTTTCCCATCATCGGCCATGCAGAAGACCCATCAGACAATGGCTGCTTACACAACAGACACACAGCCCCACAGACCACACACACACACACACACACACACGCGAAGACCCCCGAACAAACACACATAGCTCCGCCCACACACTTCCCTCCTTCCAATCTGCAGCGTTTTTAGCACCTACATCTGCAGATCTTTTTTACATCTGCGGTTTTGCTTTGGATGTGCCTGACTCAATGGAAGTCAATGAGTGCAGAAACGCTGCAGATCCGCAAAAAGATGTGCACAACAAATCTCCATTTCCCATAGGTTTACATTGGCTGTGCACTACACTGCGGATTTGATACAAATCCGTGCGGCCAAAAACGCTGCGGCTCCCCATCTAAATCTGCAATGTCTGCACATACCCTAAGGTCTCATTCAGACACCTGTCATTCATGTTCTGGGGTTTTCATAACTAAAACACAAATCAATTACAGGCTATGGGGCGGTCCACATTTCTTCAAAATCACAGCAACATGTCAATTTTTTTTTATTTTGTCAGTGTCACGAAACACAATTAGGCTGTGTTCACACACAGCGTTTTTTTAGCGTTTTTTTTACCGCGGTTTTCACTATAAAACCGCTATAAAACCGCTAAAAATAAGGTGCACAGTCATTTCTATGCATTTTGCACTTTTTGTGCACATTGATGCGTTTTTTACTGCGAAAAAACCGCATCGCGATAAAAACCGCAGCATGCACATTAATTTTGCGTTTTTTCCACGGTTTAGGCTTCTCCCATGCTTTTAGAAACCGCTGTGGTAAAAAACACATCAAAAACGCGCAAAAACGCACAAAAAACGCCGCGGAAAAATAGGTGCGGTTTCTGGGAAGGGATTCAGGTTTTTGTGCAGAAATTTTCTGCAACGTGTGCACTTAGCCTTACTCATACAGGTCTATGGGACAGTGAAAATCATGTACATCCATTTTTTGCTTACGGGATCCAGTAAACAAAAAAAATCCGTTACAATTGAAAGAAACAGATGGGTAATTAATGGATACATTTTCCATAGACTTCAATTTTTAAAAAAAATGGAAAAAAAAAAAAAAAAAAAGTGATCCAGCAGAGATCCGTTATTTCAAAAACAGACTAAAAAGTGGTGTCTGCAGAACTTTTTTGCCAGTGGATTGCCACAGGATCTGTTTTAACTCATTACTACTGGACATGTGAGCATAGCCTTAAAGGGGCTTTCCAATTTAACCCCTTGGTGGCATTTGACATATCTATCACGCACACATGTCACCTTGTACTCTGACAGGTATGTATGTCATGCTGACTGCATGGCTTCTATGGCTTCTGTAACAGTGACCTACTGCACAAGCCCAACAGACACATGGCTGAGTCCTGCTGTAACTGTTCTGAGTCAGTGTGATTACTGATAAGAGCAGTTTACCACACAATATTGACACCAGCACATAAGGAGTTTGACAGAGGGAGAGTGGCTCCTTCTGTCAACCCATTAGCTACACTGGAGTGTGACTAAGGTGCCAATGGGATTCTATAGCAACCAAAAGCTTGACAAAGGCTTTTGGGTCTGCTATGCACTACAGCGAATCAGATCCCACCACAGATGGGGTCTGATAGGCTCTCAGTCAAACACTAAACAGGACAATGTAAAACATTGCTTTACTTAAGTAGATCAGTTGGTTATCCAAGCAACAACAGGACGACAATATTTAACCCCTTCATGACCCAGCCTATTTTGACCTTAATGACCTGGCCATTTTTTGCATTTCTGACCAGTGTCCCTTTATGAGGTAATAACTCTGGAACGCTTCAACGCATCCTAGCGATTCAGAGATTGTTTTTTCGTGACATATTGGGCTTCATGTTAGTGGTAAATTTAGGTTGATAATTTTTGCGTTTATTTGTGAAAAAAATGGAAATTTGGTGAAAATTTTGCAATTTTCAAATTTTGAATTTTTATTCTGTTAAACCAGAGAGTTATGCGACACAAAATAGTTAATAAATAACATTTCCCACATGTCTACCTTACATCAGCACAATTTTGGAAACAACATTTTTTTTCGTTAGGAAGTTAAGGGTTAAAAGTTGACCAGAAATTTCTCATTTTTACAGCAAAATTTACAAAACCATTTTTTTTTTATTTTTTTTTAGGGACCACCTCACATTTGAAGTCACTTTGAGGGGTCTATATGGCAGAAAAAAACCAAAAGTGACACCATTCTAAAAACTGCACCCCTCAAGCTACTCAAAACTACATTCAAGAAGATTATTAACCCTTCAGGTGCTTCACAGGAACTAAAGCAATATGGAATGAAAAAAATGGACATTTTAATTTTTCCAACCAAAATTTTCTTTTAGCATCAGTTTTTTCATTTTCACATGGGTAACAGGATAAAATGTATCCTAAAATTTGTTGGGCAATTTCTCCTGAGTACACCGATACCTCATATGTGGTCATAAACCACTGTTTGGGCGCACGGCAGGGCTCAGAAGGCAAGGAGCGCCATTTTACTTTTTGAATGGAAAATATGCTTGAATATTTAGCAGTTGCCATGTCGCGTTTGGAGAGCCCCTGTGTGCCTAAACATTGGAGCTCCCGCACAAGTGACCCCATTTTGGAAACTAAACCCTCCAAGGAACTTCTCTAGATGCATAGTGAGCACTTTGAACCCCCAGGTGCTTCACAAATTGATCCGTACTTTTTTTCACAAAAATTTTATTTAGACTCAGTTTTTTCATTTTCACATGGGCAACAGGATAAAATGGATCCTAAAATTTGTTGGGCAATTTCTCCTGAGTACACCAATACCTCATATGTGGTCATAAACCACTGTTTGGGCGCACGGCAGGGCCCGGAAGGGAAGGAGCACCATGTGACTTTTTGATTGGAAAATTAGCTCCAATCGTTAGCGGACACCATGTCGCATTTGGAGAGCCCCTGTGTGCCTAAACATTGGAGCTCCCCCACAAGTGACCCCATTTTGGAAACTAGACCCCCGAAGGAACCTATCTAGATGTGTGGTGAGCACTTTGAACCCCCAAGTGCTTCACAGAAGTTTATAACGCAGAGCAGTGCAAATAAAAAATTATTTTTTTTTGCTCAAAAATGATTTTTTAGCCCGCTATTTTTTATTTTCACAAGGCTAACAGGAGAAATTGAACCACAAAAGTTGTTGTGCAATTTGTCCTGAGTACACCGATACCCCATATGTGGGGGGGAACCACTGTTTGGGAGCACGGGAGAGCTCAGAAGGGAAGGAGCGCCATTTTAGAATGCAGACTTTGATGGAATGTTCTGCGGGCGTCATGTTGCGCTTGCAGAGCCCCTGTGTGCCTAAACAGTAGAAACCCCCACAAGTGACCCCATTTTGGAAACTAGAACCCCCAAGGAGCTTATCTAGATGTGTAGTGAGCACTCTGAATCCCCAACTGCTTCACAGAAGTTTATAAATGCAGAGTCATGAAAATAAAATATTTTTTTTTACCTCAAAAATGATTATTCAGCCCGCTATTTTTTATTTTCCCAAGGGTAACCGGATAAATTGGACCCCAAAAGTTGTTGTCCAGTTTGTCCTGAGTACACTGGTACCCCATATGTGGGGGGAAACCACTGTTTGAGCGCACGGCATGGCTCAGAAGGGAAGGAGCGTCATTTGACTATTTGAAATGAAAATTAGCTCCAATCGTTAGCGGACACCATGTCGTGTTTGCAGAGCCCCTGTGTGCGTAAACTTTGGAGCTCCCCACAAATGACCCCATTTTGGAAACTAGACCCCCTAAGGAACTTATCTAGATGCATAGTGAGCACTTTGAACCCCCAGGTGCTACACAGAAGTTTATAACGCAGAGCCGTTAAAATAAAAATATTTTTTTTTCCGCAAAAGATAAATTTTTAGCCTGCTATTTTTTTTTTTTCACAAGGGCAACAGGATAAATTGGACCCCAAAAGTTGTTGTCCAGCTTGTCCTGAGTACGCAGGTTACCCCATATGTGGGGGGGACCACTGTTAGGGCACACGTTGGGGCTCAGAAGGGAAGTATTGATGTTTTGAAATGCCGACTTGATGGAATGGTCTGTGGGCGTCATGTCACGTTTGCAGAGCCCCTGATGTACCTAAACAGTGCAAACCCCCCACAAAATGACCCCATTTTGGAAACTAGATCACCCAAGGAACTAATCTTTTTAAACCAAAGATTTTTATTATATTCAAATGTCGTTATAATTACATTCAAGCAAAGCTTTCAAATCATCTCCATTGCATATAGAAGAATACACGACATTCAATTTCCTCCCCGTCATAAAAAGAAAAGATAACCTAACCCGACCTCCTCCCTCCCCCCCCTTCCAAACTGCAATACAGACTTTCTCAATGTGATTGTCTCCACTGTAACCACATGGCCCAGAGTTTTTCAAAGTGAGCTTCCGTATGTCGCCTTCTATAAATTCTCTCCTCCAATCGGATTACGTTATTCACACGGATAACAAACTCCCCAGTCGTTGGGGGTTCAGCATCGATCCATTTTTGAGCTATCAGCTTACGGGCAATATATAAGAGTTTTGCTATGATGGACTTATAGGCATTCCCCACCGACACCTCCTCCACATACCCCAACACACACGTTACTGGGTCCCTTCCTATATCACATCGGTATATCTTCTCAACAAGCCCTATAACCTCCTCCCAGTATAATGAAAGTCTTGGACAAGACCAAAGCATATGGAGCATTCCCGCAGGTTCATAGCCACATCTTGGACACTCCGCATTATCCCTCAAGCCCATTTTCCTCATAAGTTCTGGAGTCTTATATGTTCTATGTACAATATATATTTGCGATATCCTACCTGGCTCACTCAAAGAGAGTTTAGGTATATACTCTAAAATAGACTCCCATGCGTCATCTACTATTTCCCCCACTTCTCTCTCCCATTTAGATTTTACTGTTAGAGGAAACCCAGTCAAGTAAGAATATAATAAATCTCTATAGATGGTAGATATAACACCTCTCGTACCCCCGGACGCACACACATAGTCCAATACCACATCCCGCTGCACCGTCATATTCATTATCTGTTTCTGCGCTTGAAATGCATGCCTGAGACCAAAATATCGAAATTCCCCACTACATGGGAGTCCAAACTCTTCTTTCAAAACAGTAAAAGACTTGATCTCAGACCCCTCCAATAGTTGCCACACATATTGCAAACCTCTCCTCTCCCAATCAATAAAGTCCTTCAGTTTGTATAGTTCAGAAAGGTTCACATTATCCCAGATAGGTGTGTATGTCGTCAATTCCTCAACTCTTCTAAGAATTTTGATATGTTGCCATATTTTGTGCATTAGTCCAAATGTGGGCATGTCCTTCCCTAATCTCCCAAAGTTTCCTGCTTCTAGACTCTGTACCAATGCTCTCTTGTTGGTCAGTTGGGCCAAAACTCTCCCCATAACGCTCAAGTTCCCCTCCTCTCGCCAACCCCTAAAGTGCTGCCCCTGCGTTGCCACAAAGTATATCCATGGATTTGGCGCCGCCAACCCACCCTCTTCCTTCCCCCTTTGCAGTATTTCCAATTTAATTTTTGCTTGTTTTTTCCCCCAGATCAATTCTCTAAAAATGGTATTAATTTTGTAAAATTTTTTCTTGGGAATCCAAACCGGGGCATTATGGAGGACGTACATCAACTGAGGCATCAGAATCATTTTAATTAGATTTGTCCTCCCCACTATTGATAGTACTAGCTTACACCACGCTGTCATCTTAACTTTAAATTTAACTAGTAATGGGTCCAAGTTTAGTTCGAGAAATCTAGATATAGGCATAGATACCCATATTCCGAGGTATTTAAATTCCTTAACTACTTTCAAGTGTCTAACTACCCCCCCACATCTTGATCTCCCAGCTCTCTATCAATCCCCATGATACATGACTTGTCACAATTAATTCTCAATCCGGAAAAGTATCCAAATTTCCCTATAAGGCCCATGACCTCAGTCAGTGCTTCTCCGCCGTCTTTTAAGAAAAGGAGTATATCATCCGCGTATAGGGCGATCTTTTCCTCCAATTCCCCATATCTAAAGCCTTGTATTTCTTTGGAGTTACGAATTTTGATCGCTAACGGTTCCATCGCTACAGCAAACAATAACGGTGACAATGGACATCCCTGACGAGTTCCTCTGAACAACCCAAATGCCTCCGAAGTCTCCCCATTAATCCTAATATATCCTTTCGGGTCTACATACAATAACTTAACCCAGGAGATAAATCTATGCCCAAATCCCATACATTTCAGTACTGCCCATAAATACTTCCACTCTACCCTATCAAATGCCTTTCGTGCATCCAGTGAGACCACCACCCTTTCCCCCCTATTATCTGCTGGAATTTGAATATTCAAAAAAAGTCTTCGCAGATTAATGGCGGTGGATCTATTTTGTAAGAACCCTGATTGGTCAGGATGTATCAATTTGGGGACAACTCTAGACATTCTTATCGCCAACATTTTGGCTAGTATTTTAACATCTGATGTCAATAACGAGATTGGTCTATAGGATTCTACGGATGAGGCATCCTTCCCTTCCTTAGGAATCACCACGATTACAGCCTCCCTCATAGATCCTGGCAATACCCCTTTCTCTACTGCCACCTCAAGTACGTGCTTAAGTTTGGGTGCTACAATTTCTATTAATTCTTTGTACACTTCTCCTGGGATCCAGTCAGATCCAGGTGACCTGTCATTTGTTAATGATAGGATAGCCTTCTCTACCTCTTCCACAGTAAATAATTCTTCCAAGTTTTGTTTATCAATATCATCTAACTTAGGTAGCGCTATCTCTTGTAAATATCTATCCATCTCCAGATCCGAGGCCCTCAATTCCGAGGTATACAGTTCAACATAATATTCCTTAAAACACTCCAATATCCCGGTGGTATCCTTATGGACTGCCCCATCTTTAGTGACAATTTCATATATTTGTGAGGGTTTTTTTCTGTGCTGCAGTAATCACTGATAATAAATGTCCCACCTTTCCCCCTCTTCATAGAACAATGCTTTTTGGAATGCCCTTTTCTTATCTATCCCTTGTAGGTATAACTTATTTACTTCCTCTTGTGCTTCTTTTAATGCGTTTTGGGTGTCGGCATTGGGTCTCACTATCATTTCTTCCTCTGCCCTGCTAAGCCTATCTGCTGCCTCCTGATTCACTTGCCTCGTTCGTGTCTTCTGTCTCGAGATATCTCGTATGAATAAACCCCGCAAGTAAGCTTTCATGGTATCCCATACAATAAGTGGATCCGCAGTACCTTCGTTTAACTGAAAAAACTCAACAATATCATTTTTAATAGTTCCCATGTTTAAACATTTGAGCCATTCCGGGAGAATTGTCCCCCCTGCTCTCCTCCCTTTCCCCATTCCCAATCTCAGACTAACCACAACTGCCCTGTGATCGGAGATAAGTCTCTGTAAGTATTCCACCGTCCCAACCATTCTGTCCATGCCCCTATTACCTAGTGCTAAGTCTATTCGTGATAAAGCGTGATACGAAGTCGAATAACACGAAAAGCATTTCTTCCCCTCATTGCGTACTCTCCATAAGTCTATCATATCCATTTCGCTAACATATATCCCAAATGGAGTCATCTTGTTTTTCCTAGGGCAATTACCCCCATTACCCGCCCGGTCCCAAAATTCATTCATAACATTATTAACGTCTCCTAATATTAGCACTGGATAATCCCCTCCCTCCAATCCACTCAAAAATCTCCTGCAGTTTCTTTTTCGAATATGGGGGTGGAATATAGAGGGCCACCACAATCATGCATATTCCAGAAATTCGACAGTGCAGAGACACAAACTGTCCGTCCTTATCTACGCAAGAATCAATTTCTTCATAATGAGTATGAGTGTATCAGTACAGATACTCCCCTTGCGTAAGCTGAATACATAGAGTGATAGGCCCGAGTGATCCATTTTTTCCCCTCCAACCAGTTTTCCTTTCCTTTAATCAAATGGGTTTCCAATAAACATGTAATAGCTGGATTATGCCTCCTAATTTCTGCCATAACTGCCGCTCTTTTATTTGGATCAGACACTCCCCGTATGTTCCAACTTAGAATTTTTGCATCACCACTCATTATGTCCTAAAAATGTAAAATATAGCCGAGCTCCTGTGGTCACTATATTGTATTGCAGTATATGAACTACCCCATAACAAGGCCCCCCCTGCCTCCCTCCACTCCCCCCCCCTCCCCTCTGTCCCAATCTAGCTGATTCTCTCTTTCCAACGAGAGAGGATACAGCCAGCCCCCAGTTATTGCAGACCCATATAAAGCCACTGAGTCTCCTTCCTCTGGCGTCCATCACTCCCACCATCAAAAACAAGAATGCTCATCAATACTAATCAGGCCGCATAACATTTTCTAACAAGGATATTGCAAGAATCATCAAAAACGCCCGGGGATCAATACCCCTAAAAATAGTTCTGAAAAAACCAGGTACCTCAGGGCACCACATCAAAAAGAAAAAAGGATATATGTCCGAGAGTCACTACTTCATCCGTCTCCGTCTCTCTCTGCTCCCAACTTGGAACGATTGTTCTCCATCCATTTACGGCTTCCTCTGGGGTCGGGAAGAACTGAACAGATCCCAATGCCGCTACTCTCAGTTTGGCAGGATACATCATAGAATACTTCACTCCCAGCGCTCTCATTCCTCTCTTGACCTCGCCAAATTTCATCCGCATTTTCTGGACCTCTGCTGAATAGTCCGGATATATTTCAATACGGCTTCCATTAAACGTGAGGTCCTGCAGCCTCCTGGCTTCCCGGAGGATAGTCTCTCTGTCCCTGGAATTTAGTATCCTGGCCAGCATAGTACGGGGAGGACTACCCGGTGGGAGGGGTCGTAGGGGGACACGGTGTGCTCTCTCCACTGCGAACACCCTGGAGAGCGTATCTCTGCCGATCTTGGATAAAATCCATTGCTCAATAAAGTCGGTGGGATCACTGCCCTCTGCTTTTTCCGGAAAGCCCACAAATCTAAGGTTCCCAAGGAACTAATCTAGATGTGAGGTGTGCACTTTGAATCCCCAAGTGCTTCACAGAAGTTTATAACGCAGAACCGTGAAAATAAAAGATCATTTTTTTTCCACAAAAATAATTTTAGCCCCCATGTTTTTATTTTCCCAAGGGTAACAGGAGAAATTAGACCCCCAAAGTTGTTGTGCAACCCTGATACCCCATAAGTGGGGGTACACCACTGTTTGGGCACATGTCGGGGCTCGAAATGGAGGGAGCACCGTTTGACTTTTTGAACGCAAAATTGGCTGGAATAAATGAGTGGCTCCATGTCGCGTTTGGAGACCCCGTGATGTGCCTAAACAGTGGAAACCCCTCAATTCTATCTCCAACCCTAACCTCAACCCTAACCCCAACACACCCCTAACCTCAACCCTAACCCCAACACACGCCTAACGAAATCCTAACCTCAACCCTAACCCCAACACACGCCTAACGAAATCCTAACCTCAACCCTAACCCCAACACACCCCTAACGAAATCCTAACCTCAACCCTAACCCCAACACACCCCTAACGAAATCCTAACCTCAACCCTAACCCCAACACACCCCTAACGAAATCCTAACCTCAACCCTAACCCTAACCTCAACCCTAACCCCAACACACCCCTAACGTCAACCCTAACCCCAACACACCCCTAACGAAATCCCAACTCTATCCCTAACCACAAGCCTAACCCTTAGTCCCAACCCTAACCCTTAGTCCCAACCCTAACCCTTAGTCCCAACCCTAACCCTAAGTCCCAACCCTAACCCTAAGTCCCAACCCTAACCCTAAGTCCCAACCCTAACCCTAAGTCCCAGCCCTAACCCTTAGTCCCAGCCCTAACCCTTAGTCCCAGCCCTAACCCTTAGTCCCAGCCCTAACCCTTAGTCCTAACCCTTAGTCCTAACCCTTAGTCCTAACCCTTAGTCCTAACCCTTAGTCCTAACCCTTAGTCCTAACCCTTAGTCCTAACCCTTAGTCCTAACCCTAAAGGAAAAAAAAAAAAAAATATTTAGTTTTTTTTTTATTATTTGTCCCTACCTATGGGGGTGATAAGGGGGGCGGTGATTTACTTTTTTTATTTTGATCACTATGAAAGTTTATTATAGTGATCAAAATAAATGAATGAATCTGCAGCGTTGCAGATTCGATTCGGCGCACTGCGCATGCGCCCGCCATCTTCCAAGATGGCGACGCCCATGACGCTGGACGGCGGGACACCGGGACGGATAGCGGGAGATCGGAGGCACAAAGGAGGGTGAGAGGGGGCGATCGGAGGGATGAGGGGGGCGATCGGAGGGAAGGCGGGGGGGCAGATTATGACGGTGGCAGCCGATCGGTACCATCAGTCGGTGGGGGGGGGGGGGGGGGGGGGGGGGTCGGGTCTCGGTGTCCAGCCATGTCCGATGCTATTTCAGCATCGGCCATGGCTGGATTGTAATATTTCACCAATTTTCATTGGTGAAATATTACAATCGCTCTGATTGGCAGTTTCACTTTTAACAGCCAATCAGAGCGATCGTAGGCACGTGGGGGCTAAGGCACACCCCCAGGTGTTAACTCTGAAGGGTCCTTTGTGTGCGGGTCGGGTGACCTTTCAGTGACCCCGGTCACCCGACCCGCAGGGGGCAATCAATTCATGACGCCACATAGGCATCATGGGTCGTATTGTCACGACTTTTCATGACGCCTACGTGGCGTCAAAGGTCGTGAAGAGGTTAAAGGGAATCTGTCACCCATTTTTAGTGATATCATGTAAAGATATCACCCAATTGTGCGTCCCATAAGGATTCTATTAGGACTTTTGATTCCCCCCCCTCCCCAACCCCACACCTTTGATGCATAAATACCTTTTTTATCTGGGTGGAGATGTATGTTAAACGCCGCGGCCCGGTCTGATGGGCGTGGCTTATTCACCTTCTCCCCCCCTCCTCTGCTTGCTGAACGTAATTTTCATCTGTGAATATCACAGATGCCGTAGTTTTCCGTGCTTGCGCATTGAAAATGCCTCCGGCGCTTGCGCAGTATGCTTTGCCCAACTGTAATCGCTACTGCGCATGCGCCAGTATTTTTCAGTGCTGTCTATGCCCCGGAAGTCTTCACATGCAGGACACACTTCCTAATAGATTCCTTATGGCAAGTTATTTTAAAAGATTTTGGAAAAACATTAAGTGTCATAACTTCCCCCAAATCCCAGGTTTCCTACCAAAAAATGGTTTAATCTGGGGAAACGCATGTATCTAAATAGAGTAACATATCTGATATTTCCACTTCTGTAATAGTGTGTACTGGAACATCGTCAGTTATCCTGCACGGAGAACTTTGTAAAAACAAAAATTTGAAAAAATAAATAACACATACACTCGGGGGGGAAAATGGGGGTGCGTCTTGCAAAGAGGGTATACCTTATCGGGTGTAGGCCGCAGCGGTGTCTCCGGTTCTCGAGGGATGAGATTTCAGCGCTGAAGTCTCATCCCTCCAGATCTCAGTCCCGAGATAACCATCAGCGCATGCGCCGTCCCCGGCCACCATATTGCCGGAGCCAGCCAATACAGAGGGAACCGAGAGGGAGCCCCGGGGCTCTGGCCTGTCGCAAAATGTCGGCAGAGCCCCGAGATGGGAACCAGAGACACCGCTGGGCACGTGGAGACACAGCTGGGCACCCGGCGACACCCACAGCGCCGATGGACACCTCTGCGGCCTACACCCGGTAAGTGCCGGCAAAGCCCCGGGCTGCTGCACAGACCCCCCTGGCAGCAGCACAAGCCCCCCTGATAGCAGCACAGACCCCTGGCAGCAGGACAAGCCCCCCTGATAGCAGCACGATCCCCCATGGTAACAGCACAGACCCCTGGCAGCAGCACAAACCCCCCTGATAGCAGCACAGACCCCTGGCAGTAGGACAAGCCCCCCTGATAGCAGCACAAGCCCCCCTGGCAGCAGCACAAGCCCCCCTCATAGTGCGCAGCACATCGGAGCACCCTCTCATCCCTTCCTGCAGCATCACCCCACTCCTGCCTCCTCCAGCAGCGACCTTGGGACCCCGCTTCACCGCAGCCACCACCCCCGGTAAGCAATAAGACACCTGGATTATAAGAGGCACCATTTTATTAAAAAAAAGTTTTTTCCTATTTTTCTCCTCAAAATTTGTGGTGCGTCTTATAAAGCGAAAAAAACGATAGATAATATATATATATATATATATATATATATATATATATATATATATATATATATATATATATATCTCCATCTATCTAATATATAAAGCCCAAAGTAAGTGTGTGTGTGTCCGGGATAGGCATCCGCACCGTCGCAGCTACAGCCATAAAATTTGGCACAGTCACATGTCTGGACCCCGAGAGCGTCCTAAGCTATGTTGTGAGGCGAAATTTTAACCCCGCGCGTTCCAATTCACCAAACAATTTTGCCCCCATCTACATACTGGGGGGAAAAAGTGTGTGCGCGTCAAGCCCCGCCCCTCATTGTGATGTCACAATGCCCCTATTTGCATACTGGGGAAGCAGTGTGTGCGTATCAAGCCCCGCCCCTCATTATGATGTCACAATGGTTGCCATGGCGATGCTGATGTCATCAAAGGTTGCAAGCCCTGCCGCTGCTCATTATGATGTCATAATGGTTGACTATGGATTGGAGGACGTGTGATGAGTATATGGGCACCGGACTATGGGATGGAAGATATGTATGACAGGTATATGGGCACGATATGCATCATGAGTATATGGGCACGGGACTATGAGATGAAGGATGTGTGATGGGTATATGGGCACTCGACTATGGGATGGAGAATATGTATGACGGGTATATGGGCACGGGACTATGGGATGGAGGATATGTATGACGGGTATATGGGCACGGGCTATGGGATGGAGGATATGTATGACGGGTATATGGGCACGGGACTATGGGATGGAGGATGTGTGATGGGTATATGGGCACGGGACTATGGGATGGAGGATATGTATGATGGGTATATTGGCACGGACTATGGGATGGAGGATATGTATAATGGGTATATGGGCATGGGACTATGGGATGGAGAATATGTATGATGGGTATATGAGCATGGGACTATGGGATGGAGAATATGTATGATGGGTATATGGGCATGGGACAATGGGATGGAGGATGTGTGAGGGGTATATGGGCACGGGACTATGGGATGAAGGATATGCATGATGGATATATGGGAATGGGACTATGGGATGGAGGATATGTATGACAGGTATATGGGCACGGGACTATGGGATGGAGGACATGTATACGGGCACGGGACTATGGGATGTAGGATATGTATGATGGGTATATGGGAACGGGACTAAGGGATGGAGGATGTGTGATGGGTATATGGGCACTGGACTATAGGATGGAGGATATGTATGATGGGTATATGGGCACGGGACTATGAGATGGCGGATATGCATGATGGGTATATGGGCACGGGACTATGGGATGGAGGATATGTATGATGGGTATATGGGCATGGGACTATGAGATGAAGGATGTGTGATGGGTATATGGGCATGGGACTATGGGATGGAGGATGTATGATGGGTATATGGGCACGGGCCTATGGGATCGTGGATATGTATGATGGGTATATGGGCACGGGACTATGGGATGGAGGATAATTATAATTTTCTATAACTAACCACAGTTAGTTACTATGCCCGTGCAGCGCCGGGCTCTTCAGCTAATGTATATATATATAATTAGCTGAAGAGCCCGGCGCTGCCCGGGCATAGTAACTAACTGTGGTTAGTTATAGAAAATTATAATTATCCTCCATCCCATAGTCCCGTGCCCATATACCCATCATACATATCCACGATCCCATAGGCCCATGCCCATATACCCATCATACATCCTCCATCCCATAGTCCCATGCCCATATACCCATCATACATATTCTCCATCCCATATACCCATCATACATATTCTCCATCCCATATACCCATCATACATATCCACGATCCCATAGGCCCGTGCCCATAAACCCATCATACATATTCTCCATCCCATAGTCCCATGCCCATATACCCATCATACATATTCTCCATCCCATATACCCATCATACATATTCGCCATCCCATAGTCGAGTGCCCATATACCCATTACACATCCTTCATCTCATAGTCCCATGCCCATGTACCCATCACACATCCTTCATCTCATAGTCCCGTGCCCATATACCCATCATATATATCTTCCATCCCATAGTCCCGTGCCCATATACCCGTCATACATATCCTCCATCCTATAGTCCAGTGCCCATATACCCATCACACATCCTCCATCCCATAGTCCCGTGCCCATATACATATCCGCCATCCCATAGTCCCGTGCCCATATACCCGTCAAACATATCCTCCATCCCATAGTCAAGTGCCCATATACCCATCACACATCCTCCATCCCATAGTCCCGTGCCCATATACATATCCGCCATCCCATAGTCCAGTGCCCATATACCCGTCAAACATATCCTCCATCCCATAGTCAAGTGCCCATATACCCATCACACATCCTCCATCCCATAGTCCCATGCCCATATACATATCCGCCATCCCATAGTCCCGTGCCCATATACCTGTCATACATATCCTCCATCCCATAGTCCAGTGCCCATATACCCATCACACATCCTCCATCCCATAGTCCCGTTCCCACATACCTATCATACATATCCTCCATCCCATATACTCATCACACATCCTCCATTCCATAGTCAACCATTATGACATCATAATGAGCGGCGGCGGGGCTTACCTTTGATGACATCAGCGTCGCCATGGCAACCATTATGACATCATAATGAGGGGCGGGGCTTGAAGCACACACTGCTTCCCCAGTATGCAAATAGGGGCATTGTGACATCACAATGAGGGGCGGGGCTTGACGCGCACACACTTTTTCCTCCAGTATGTAGATAGGGGCAAAATTGTTTGGTGAATTGGAATGCGCGGGGTTAAAATTTCGCCTCACAACTTAGCTTAGGACGCTCTCGGGGTCCAGCCGTGCGACTGTGCCAAATTTTGTGGCTGTAGCTGCGACGGTGCGGATGCCTATCCCGGACATACATACATACATACTTTGAGCTTTATATATTAGAGAAAATAAATATATATATATATATATATATATATATATATATATATATATATATATATATATATATATATATATATATATATATATATATATATATATATATATATATATTACACATACATACACACACACACATTTTAATGCTAAAATTCCAATTTTTATTCATCCTAAATCATTAAAAAAATTTAAAGTGTTCAGAAAGTTGCACATATTCCATATTAAGAAAAATAGATGGCAATACAATTTCATAACAGCATACAATCGGAACAGTAATGATATTAGGAGGATAATCAATAAATATTGGCATCTACTGAAAAGAGATGTATATCTGAAAAAAATTCTACCAGAAAAACCTAATATCACATTCAGTAGGGTACAAACTATAAGAGGCATTATTGCCCCCAGCCACTTAAAACAATTATCACAGGGGGGACAGAAAATTAATCTAACAAAAAAAAATGGATAAAATGAATAAAAATAACCACAAAAAAATAAACTGGTGTTTTGCGATGTAATTCAAAAAGTTGCTGTAAAATCATACATCACAATGCGACAGGGATTCACTGTAACAGCACGGGAGAATTTTTCCCAATTACGCAGAAATTATCCTGCGACAGCCAATTTGTGGTATATGTCATTAGGGACGGGGTGTTGGGTGTCGCGGTCCCATCTTCATACGATGTTAGGCTAGTTTCACACTAGCGTATTTTACATGCAGCGCACGGCGCAGCTAAGCCCCGCCCCGTCCGGTCATCTCCTCCTACTATTGCACATGGCTGCATACGATCTGCGCACCCTATCTTTAGCATAGGGTGCGCTGGCCGTGCGCTAGTAGGATTTTTGCGTGCGCTGCACACTTTTGAAGGTGCGCCGGTGTGCGCCGAACGATGTTGCATTTTGGCGTTCTCGGCGCACCTTCAAAAGTGCGCAGCCCACGCAAAAATCCTACTAGCACACGACCAGCGCACGGTCTGCTACAAAAAAAAAAAAAAAAAAAATATATAAAATCTATTAAAAAATTATATAAAGTGGATATCACTAATCTTACCAATGCAAGGAAACAAGGAAAAAAAATGCAAAAAATTCCAGAAGTTTAATGATCAGGTGAAAACTACAACTTTTCCCACAAGAAAAACATTCAAGACTCTCCATGGAAAAATAAAATAAGCAATTGATTTTATTTATTTTTTTACGCAAAACCAAACACTCTATAAATTGGGTAGTCATTTTTGTATCAACCTACAAAAATATAAAAAGTTTATAAGTTAGTTAAACTGAATAGTAATTTGGGCTTAAAGAACTCCCATGAAAATATTTATTCTCTAAACCTGTACTAATGGGTCTGTAATGTAGAACAGGTGTATTAATATATTCACCAAATGCCGTCTTCTCCGGTGTCCAGTCCTTTTGAGTGGTGTGAACGATGTTTCGACCTTCAGGCTCACACAGGGGATCTTTGTAAAAGTGACTTGCGGCGCACACAATGTAGGCCTACGCAGCCTCGATCTCAGAAGGGGACCAGAGCTGTACACCAGAGAAGACTGCGATCAGCAAGCATGTTAGTACATTACACTATACCCAAATACCTTCACATGGGTTTAGCCCATATCAACTTTAAAAGGAATGCTTCTTTAAATAAAGTAAAAATACTTAGGAGTTGACTGTGCTTTTCAATAGTTCATCTCCACTAAACTAATGAAAAGGAATCAAAAGTTGTATGCACTAGAAAATGGTACTAAAGCCTAAAACTTATCATGCAAAAAGGTGGCCCAAATACAGCTTCAGTCACAAAACAAATTGTATAGCTTATGGCTCTCTGAAAACAGCCACAAATTCAAGTTAGAATAAGCCAGAAAAGTTATAAAGCACAAATTAAACCATTTGTTATCGCTATAACCCTGCTGATGCACAGAATAGTTAATATCTTTGTGCAGCACATGAGTAGTAGCATAAACTTTATAAAATGTCAAAATTACAACTGGAAAAATTATTTTTTAATCTTAGTTCAGGCCTAGCACTAATATAGACGGCACAAGCCACAAAGCTCAGGAATTGGCTGCAGTGGTGGTGTGAGTTGCCAACATGATGTCACCGCTGCAGCCAAGACACCCAGACCGAAGCAGTGACTTAGAACCCAGTGAGGGCCAGTGCCCGCTTGTTAGGATATGTACTGTATATAAAAGCATACAAGGTCCACTTTTATTAAAAGTGGAAAACCACTTTAACCCACCTTTGTATTACAAGGTGGACCATTCATCTTACAGAAGCACTCCCAAGAAAATGTTCACCTTTTATTCTCAACCTTTGCTTACACAATGCATCTCTTAGGCTATGTGCCCACGTAGCGTTTTAAAACGCACAGTGAAAACCGGACTCCTTCCCAGAAAACGCGCGTTTTTTTCCGCGCGATTTTACCGCGATTCTGTTCGTGATTTTGCCGCGATTTTCTCAAGCACTTTCCAAGCGATTTGAAGCATCGCTTGGAAAGTGATTGACAGGTTGGTCACACTCGTCAAACATATTGTTTGACAAGTGTGACCAGGTTTTTACTATTGAGGCCGCCTATGCGGCATTAATAGTAAAAGATAAAATGTTAAAAATGATAAAAAAAATTAAATAAAAAAAATCGGGGTATATTTACCTTCCGACGTCCCGCGCTGCATTCGCGGGCGTCAGCGTTCCCAGTAATGCCTTGCGAGACCTGTGATGACGTTAGTCTCGCGTTACTATAGCGATCTCGCGAGACCACGTCATCACAGGACCTTGCCGCAAGGCATTACTGGGAACGCTTAGGGCCGGGAATGCAGCGCGGGACGCCGGAAGGTAAATATACCCCGATTTTTTATTTTTTATTTTTTTTACAGGGGTATGGTACCCTGGGCCTGGAGGACAGTCTCCTCTCCTCCACACCGTGGGTACCATCCGCACATGAGACACTTAGCTTCCCGCATGGTGGGCATAGCCACATGCGGGAAGTAAGCGATTCTCATGCATTCCTATGGGTGCGGAATCGCGGCAATTCTTTGCGATTCCGCACAAAAGAATGATCATGCTGCGATTTTTTCCGCGATGCGATTCCACCGCGGAAAAAAGCTCAGCATTAGTACAGCATGTGCGGAATGCCATAGGAATGCATGGGGGGCGTTCTGTACATGATTTTTAAACGTTTTCGCAGCGTTTTCGCGCTGAAAATCGCTGCAAAAACACTTAAAAATCGCATCGTGGGCACACAGCCTTAATATATCTACCAGTTGACGCTTTCTGTTAGCAGCAGCGTGCAGGTCCTCTTCTGGTCCACGTGACCACAAGACTAACTACTGCACATATCAAGGGAGAAAGCATTTTGGATTTATATTACTAGCTACAACCAGATACGGGGTAGGTTTGGAGGCAATCAATCAAATCCCTCCCGAAGTGACTGCAGCACATGTAGCTGGACAGGTTCTAGAATGAAGCACTGCACCACCCTGATGACTGGAGCAGATTATTGGAATCACAATCACATTAAAACTTATTATAAGGCTTTCATTGTTAAGGACAACACAAGGACTGTATTAATGCAGGTAAAGGGCATAAGCTGGAAGTTTAGAAGGAAAAACATTTGACATAATCATGTCCCCATTATAGAAAAGTTGGTTTATACGCATCACTCTGAGAGCTGTCTGTTTTACAGCTCTCCATTAATGGAGATGTATTAGGCTCATTTTTCCCATGACATTATGCCGTTTTCAGTGGTACTATTTTCTGGTCCATAGAATCCTTTGATTACTTTTTATTACAGGTTTGGAAGTAGAGCATACAAAAACAGCAAATCTGGATTGATTTTGTTTTGCTTTTTAAAAGAATGGTCATCATTTAATTCACATAAGGACTTTATATACCGGTAAATAGGTTAGTCATTGTACCCATCTACAGAAGTTTTTTATGCTGTAGTAACTAAAGTGAAAAACAGTTGAAAATTAAGAAATTATAGATATATACATTTTTTTGTGGTCGGGTGGGAGGAAAGGAGTGTTGCCATATTCTATGACCTATAAATGTTTTATTCTTCCACAGACAGTTGTATGAGGATTTTTTTCTCTTCCATAGTGTCACTTTTGGGCCACTTTTTACTACTTATAAACAATAAAATTACACAATCAATTTTTTGTGTAACCCATCAGTAGTCATTTATCGGTACAATTTTGGGATCTGCACAACTTTTTGATTATTTTTTATTTCATCTTTTTGTAAGGCAGGATGAACAAAAATGGCAGCTCTAGCACTTTTTTTTGTTATGGTGCTCACCATACGGGTTAAATACTCAAATAGTGTTATAGTACGGTTATAGAGTCCAGCCAGCCTGGGAGAACATTTTACAAGCCTTTATTGTCTCTTCTTAAAAATATAATACATATATTGGCAATTTCAAAACATGTGTGGTAAATTCTGACATGTTTCAAGATAAACAGCTCTTGCTGTTGTGAACAGGAGCTCTGTTTTAACCCCTTCATGACCGGAGCAGTTTTCGGTTTTGCATTTTCATTTTTCGCTCCCCTTCTTTCCAGAGCCATAACTTTTTTATTTTTCCGTCAATATGGCCATATGAGGGCTTATCTTTTGCGGGACGAGTTGTACTTTTGAACGACACCATTCGTTTTACCATGTCGTGTACTAGAAAATGGGGAAAAAATTCCAAGTGCGGTGAAATTGCAAAAAAGTGTAATCCCATACTGTTTTTTTGGTTTGGATTTTTGCTAGGTTCACTAAATACTAAAACTGAGCTGCCATTATGATTCTCCAGGTCATTACGAGTTCATAGACACCAAACATGTTTAGGTTCTTTTTTATCTAAGCGGTGAAAAAATTTTTTTGATACCCGTAGCATCTCCATTTTCGTGATCTTGGGTTGGGTGCGGGCTTATTTTTGGCGCGCCGAGCTGATGTTTTTAATGATACCACTTTTGTGCCGATACGCTCTTTTGAGTGCCCATTTCTGCATTTTAATGCAATGTCGCTGCGACCAAAAAACTTAATTCTGGCGTTTTGATTTTTTTCTCGCTACACCATTTAGCAATCAGGTTAATCCATTTTTGTTATTGATGTATCGGGCAATTCTGAAGGCAGCGATACCAAATATGGGTGTGTGATTTTTTTTATTGTTTTATTTTGAATGGGGCGAAAGGGGGTGATTTTAACTTAATTTTTTTTTTTTTAAATTTTTAAAAAGTTTTCTTTAACTTTTGGCATGCTTCAATAGCCTCCACAGGAGACTAGAAGCTGCCATAGCTCGATCGATTCTGCTTCATAGAGGCGATTCTCCGATCACCTGCATGTAGTAAAATTACTGCATTGCTATGAGCGCCAACCACAGGGTGGCGCTCATAGCAATCTGGCATCAACAAACAGAGGTCTCAAGACGACCTCTGGTTGTTATGCCAACGAACTGATGACCCCAGATCACGTGACGGGGGTCAGAGGTGCGCGTATTTCCGGCCCAATGGCCGGAAGCGCGCGTTAAATGCCGCTGTCAGCGTTTGATAGCGGTATTTAACTAGTTAATAGGCGCGAGTAGATGACGATTCTACCTGTGCCTATTGTGGGCACGTCAGCTGTTCAAAACAGCCGACATGTCCCGGCTTTGATGCAGGCTCACTGCTGAAGCCCACAGCAAAGCAGGGGATACTGCCATGGGAAGTACTATTCCGTCCAATGGCAGTAAGGGGGGTTAATAAAGTTTTGACAACGTTCACCCCAGTAGATGGACTCCCTCTTGCTATGTGTAGACATATAACGGCCCAAATTTCAAGCACTGGGTGATAAACAACAAAGTTTTGCTGTAATTTCAAGCATGACAAGCACATACACTGGTCTGGAAATATAGTACATTTAGTTACAGATTCAAAAATACCAAAATGTGTGCATTTTAAAACCATTTAATTGCAAAACTGGACTTTAGGGGAGGGAGTTTCCACTTTTTGTTAACATTATGTGTTAGTACCTCAAAAGGACTTGAACATGATCACATCAGTAAGGGTGCTTTCACATTGCCTTTAGGCATCCGCTCAGTGGCTCCACCGGGGCTTATGTCTGAACACCACGGGTTCAGACATATGCGACGACAGGGCCATAGACTAAGTGATGGCAGTGCGAATGTGCACTCTGCTATTTTTGGGCGTGTACGCCTACTGGAGGCGGACGCTCAGATGCAGTTTATTATGTTTGAGTGTCCACCTGCAATAAACAAACACGTCCGAAAAAGATGATGCATGGCAGAGCGCACATTCACTCTGCTGGCAACATGATAGTATATGGAGCTGTCGACGCAAACATCCAAATCAAGCTTTGCAACGGATTCGGCTATAAGCCACTGAACACAGAGAAAGCACCCTTATAGACAACACTACTTCAATAGGGCTGTGTTTTACACTATTCTGTCAGTGTTTGAGTGGCCGTAGCCTATGTATAGCAGACCTGGCTGGAGGCCTTTGTCAGGCTACAAATTGCCCTAGCAATCAATAAGCACCCCTCAATTGTGCTGCAGGAGTGCCAATGAGATGACAGAAGGTGCAATTTTTTTTTTTTGAGGTGTTTAACAACAAGAGACCAGCTGGGTTTACATGACATGCAAGAACCTACTGGTATACCCAGAAGTCAGAGCAACCATAAGCACTCCGCATTCATGCTGCAGAGGTTGCAGATGGACTGTCAGAGGGAGTGTTTCTCTTTATCAAATGCCTCATGCATGGTTGTCAATATGGATTGCAGCGTATGAGGCATTAAACTGCTAGGATCAGCAAGAATGTCGATCCAAACAGTTACAGCATAAGCCCAGCTGTGTATCAGCCTGCAAAACTCTCCTGGTATATGCATAAGTCAATGCTTGGCCTTTGTTTGCATGGCAACCATCATCACTCCTTGATCCTGTCACGGGTGGGGGGGGGGGGGGGGGAATTGGGGAAAAGGAAGCCCTTTACCTCTCAACCATACAAATGCAGCTGTCACTCTTGACTGCAGCATCTAGAGTGTTAAACAGTCTTGATCGGTGCTGACAGTAACCCTTACTGCTGCTCTAGGAGCTCGGCTGTCACTTAAGGCTAGGTTCACAATTGCGGATGGCCGAGCTGCGGACTTCCTCCGTGAAGCTCCACCCACTGCCACACCTCCTCCGATCAGCTCCGCCTTTGTCGGCATACGTATATATCTTTAACATTGGGTACGCAGGCCGTGCGGAAGAATGCGGATGCCTTCGCATGCGTCATTTTGACGATGTGGCGACCACATCAAATTCCAACAAGTTGCGTTCGACTCGGGTCGCAGCATCGTCAAAAAGGCATCCGCATACATCCGCACAGCCTGCGTATCCAATGTTAAAGATGGGTACGCAGGCTGTATGCAGACGTAGGCGGAGCTGACCGGAGGAGGTGTGGCAGTGGGCGGAGCTTCACGGAGGAAGTCCGCATCCCTCCACAGCTCAGCCATCCGCAAATGTGAACCTAGCCTAAGCAGAGCTTCTGGTGCTGATCAAGCAGGCACATGATCACCATGATGTGCCCCATACATCATGACTACGTCAAATGTCGAGAAGGTGTTAAATCTTTTTTCTTGGCATATGATATATTGATTACCTCTCTTGAATGATAGGCTATCAATATAAGATTGGCGGAGGTGCTACCTGTCAGACCTTCACCAATCAGCTGTTTACAGCTCAGGCTCGATGCAAACACTAGAGGCAGCAACACTGGACATCGCCAATCAATGTGTAGCAACCGCTACCGGGCCCTGCAAATCACACGAGTTGATCTAAACTATCTGTAAGTGGCTGCAACGCATTGCACAGATGATAGTTCAGAATATTATATACACAGAATATCTTGTTTTATATCGCTTGTTTGTTTATGGAAGATAAAGTTTTCCTCAGCAAATTTTGTGCCACATAAGTTATGCACAAATCTAAATTTCATTCAAATTGCTTGTATAGGTTCTAAATGTAACCCTCCTTGTTTCAACAGGTGTCACACAGCTGAATACACCATGTTGTTATAATCTAAAACCAATCAGCTTCCCCAGCATGTTGGAGGTGGCAATAAAACTGCTTTTGTCTGACAGTCATGGAGGGGGTGCAATGCCATGTGACTGCAAAACGACAAATAAAGGCACCCATACACATTCGATAAAACCTGCCATTGTAAGCCAACCATCTAATGTGTATGGGGGCCTTCCAACTCCCTCCTGGCAGATTGCGGGGAATTCAATCAACCAATCCTTTTGCTCAGCTTTGATGGGAGAGGAGACAGATACTTCTAGCAGTGTCTTCTCAGCTGAGCCTTCCTCTCTTTGGGGAAGTTGGGAGATATATCCTTCAGTTGACACCTATCTAATGTGTATGGCAAGCTTAAATCATACAAGGCTCAGAGGGCATATAAACATCATGGCATGGCAGGTCTCTGCCCTTGTGAAAATTGGTCACAAAGTATTACCACACCCTAAAGGCCCTTTTACATTTAGCGATGCACCAGCGATCCGACCCGGTCAGGATTGCTGGCGCATCGCTAAATGATCGCTAGTGAGCTTTCATACAGAAATATCTCACAGCGATGCAGCAGCAACGCAGTGCTCGATACTCACCTTTCACACACAGCGATCCTGACGTCCTCCCGCCCGCCTCCACGCGTCGCTCGTCGGCGGCAGCAAGAAGCGCCCGACGAGAAATGGAGCCGCCCGATCTCGAGCGATCAGCGATGGACAGCGGGGGAGCCGGTCGGAGGTAAATATCACACATAGCGATATCGCTATAACGTCACAAAATCAGTGACGTTTTAGCGATATTGCTAGCGATATCGCTATGTGTAAAACCCCCTTAAGGCTATGTGCACACGTGCAGATTTTTCGCGGTATTTTCTGAGGGAATTCCGCAACTCCCTCCTGGGAAATACGCTAGAATTCCACATTTGTAATTCCCGTGTATTTCCCGCATTTTAACTAGCGATTTGCAAGCGTAATTAGCTGGCAGAATGCTAGCGTTTTCCAAGCGATCTGTACCATCGCTTGGAAAACGGATTGACAGGTTGGTCACACTCGTCAAACAGTGTTTGACGAGTGTGACCAACTTTTTACTATGAGGCTGCCTATGCAGAATCAGTAGTAAAACCTGCAAAAGACAAAATGAGCAAAAACCCTGCTGTAACTAAATAAGCAAAAAAATATAAAGTTAAAAATAAAATAAAAAAATGTTTTTTTCTCTCACCTTCCGGTGTCCTGCGCAGCATCCCCAGACATCAGCGATGCTCCTGGCAAGTCCCGTTCCCAGCGATGGCCTTGCGACAATGACCGCAGATGATGTAGAAGTTTCACAAGACCACTACGTCAAAGGTCATTGTCGCAAGGCATCGCCGGGAACGGGACTTGGAGGGAGCATCGCTGATGCCTGGGGACGCCAGAAGGGGAGAATATCACAATTCTTTATTTATTTATTTTAACAGGGATATGGTACCCAGGGCATGGAGGAGAATCTTCTCTCCTCCAGACCCTGGGTACCACCTGCACATTTTCTACTTTGCGCATGTGGGCATAGCCACATGCGGAAAGTAAGCGGAACAATGCTTTCCTATGTGTGTGGAATTCACGCAATTGTGCACAAAGAATAAGCATGCTGCGTATTTTTCTGTGATGCGATTTCGCCATGGAAATACACAGCATGTGCGGAATGCCATAGGATTGCATGAGATGCTTTTTTTTGCGTTTTTCGCAGCAAAACCACGTGTTAAAAAATGCAGCGAAAACGCAAAAAAATGCTACGTGTGCACACAGCCTAAAGCTGCCCATAAATCTAAAACAATCTCAGCAGACAATGTTTATAAGGGCAACGCAACGGTCTCCAAATCAAGAAAACTGGTGTGAATTCGACCAGACTAACTACGGAGCGGTACAAAAACACTGAAATACAATACAGGAAAGATGTATATCTTTGTACCGTGTTAGCCAGTGGATAGAAAAATATTCAGGATTGAGAGTCCTCAGTAGTTGATACCTTTTAATGGCTAACTGAAAAGATGGTAATACATTGCAAGCTTTCGAGACTACTCAGGTCTCTTCATCAGGCTAGACTAATACAAAATCTGAAGTCACATATTTATGCACAATACAGCCTAGAAAAAATGCAATAGATAAGACAAGTGACGTGAAGCAGAACTATCAATATGGGAGAGGGAGAAACAAATATAAACATTGGACCAGTTCATAGATAAGGAGTCTGGATGTTTTATGGTCCTCTGATTGGGGTCTAGTTCTGTGTTGCCCCGCAAGGTTTTAAAAGGAAATTCCTTAATTGATGTAAAAAGACATAAATCCATGCAACACATTCATTCCAGCACTGAGAGTGTCAAAGTTCGTCATAAATTTGTACTTTCGTCATAAATTTATGTTTCTCCCTCTCCCATATTAATAGTTCTGCTTCACGTCACTTGTCTTATCTATTGCATTTTTTCTAGGCTGTATTGTGCATAAATATGTGACTTGAGATTTTGTATTAGTCTAGCCTGATGAAGAGACCTGAGTAGTCTCGAAAGCTTGCAATGTATTACCATCTTTTCAGTTAGCCATTAAAAGGTATCAACTACTGAGGACTCTCAATCCTGAAATACAATAGAAACCCAACGTGCTCATTGATGGGATGGATGATACATCGCTACACGTCTATCACTGCATACATGAAAATGCAAAAAAAAGAAATTACTGGTTTTAAATTTCCAATTGCACCAAAGTAACAACATGCGATCATATCACAGCTGAAGGATCCTCACAATGTCCAAACTACAATGGCAAACAGAAAAATCAAGTTAAGCTAAGGTCATTACTTGGCAACACCAAATGACTTCCCAACTATGCACACATCCTGCATGGCTAGTCTGCCCCTATACACAGCACAGTTTCCTTTGTCACCGATCAGCTGTTTGCTTGGCCCTCCTCTCTCCCTGCTTCCGGGTAGTAACAGAGCAGCCAATAATATGACAGCAAGCTGACAAAACAAGCAGCTCAGCGATCCAGATCTGCTCTAGTAATATGCAACAGTTTCACAAGGAAGTCACAGAAGGGGGTAGGGTCTCCATATTTACATCACACACTGGCGAGGCCCTTTAAACCTTAGCCGTGACCTCTTCCCTACATAGGTGCTGAACTTGGAGAAACCGGTCTCCCCAACAAGATGTCTGTTTACTGCTCCATGACATCAAACAAAGAAGTCCAAACAAAAAACAAACAAACTTCTTAAATACAAGTAGAAATCTAAGCCAAGAATAAGGTCATAAGTAATAGGCATAAAAATAGGGCCAGCCGTAGGGAGGGGGAATGAAACAGCAGTGACTCACAATTTCTGGTGGCTGGTTGTCATTACCAAGCCCTAAACATTTCCACCTCAGTATTAAAACAGATCCTAAAAAAGGTAACCATACATTAACCCCCTCCTTACCAGGTTGGACACTATTCACATAGGTTTTTATAGCCTATTTCCTAAAATATAACTCCTAAATCAGAACTACAGCTGAATTTAGGCCTGGGTGCTAAACGTAGGCTTGAGGAGACTGAAGGGTCACATTCCTCCTTCGCTTCACCAAACATCTTTGACAAAACTCCCTTTCACAGCAAAAAACCCACCACCTTCATTTCTTGGGAGCAAAAACAAACCTATAGTGTCCTCTCCCACTTTATACACTGGGGCAAATAGACTTCCAGCAAAATAAAAGGGTGGAGAGGAATAACATTCATACAAAACAGTTTCAGAGCCAATCCCCCCCCCCTCCCTTTAGCACAGCCCCCTTAAAGCCATTGGTGCCAGACAGACCCCTAGGCAGCATACAAGGTCTGCAATCTTAGACACCAAAGTTAACTTTGCACAACCCAGGGAGGGAAGGAAGGGGGGGGGGGGTGAATTGTGTGAAATCTACTTAATGCAGACCCATATCCTCCTTATACACAAAAGATACAGCATAAAAGAATAGTGGACATGTATCCTCCATTACTAGTGTTTAGTGAAGATCGGCGACCATTTCTTTACCGGAGATCCTGCATTGCAGACCTGAAAAGTCCAATAGGATTCTGTGTGCTCATTTAATGTAATGACACTTTCGGAAATCATTGTGTCTGAAGCTAGAAGCGAACAAAGAAGCAGCGGTGTAGCCTAAAACGTCAACGCACCAATGTACCCTGTGGTTAGCGATCTAATTGAAGCTCTGGGGAGAGGAACCTGCACATCAGTAAGAAATCGGTCTTATTAATCTACAATAGAGACCAAGGAGAAAGGATCAGCAACGGGGCCCGAACCAGTTCTGAAGAGACAACAGCCTTTTGTGTGCTGCCTTACAAGAAAAAAAAACACTAGGACAGACATAAGGCGACTGCATCCAGCCCTGATGACACATAGATTATTAATATAGGACGTGTCACACAAGGCAGGCGACAGCAAACACCAACAAGTAGGTTCTGACAGCTCTTAAAGGGACGAAACAAAGTGCTGGAAGCACAAAGATCAGCCTATGGCAATGGCCACAATAGAGACCAGCCTATGGCAATGGCCACAATAGAGACCAGCCTATGGCAATGGCCACAATAGAGACCAGCCTATGGCAATGGCCACAATAGAGACCAGCCTATGGCAATGGCCACAATAGAGACCAGCCTATGGCAATGGCCACAATAGAGACCAGCCTATGGCAATGGCCACAATAGAGACCAGCCTATGGCAATGGCCACAATAGAGACCAGCCTATGGCAATGGCCACAATAGAGACCAGCCTATGGCAATGGCCACAATAGAGACCAGCCTATGGCAATGGCCACAATAGAGACCAGCCTATGGCAATGGCCACAATAGAGACCAGCCTATGGCAATGGCCACAATAGAGACCAGCCTATGGCAATGGCCACAATAGAGACCAGCCTATGGCAATGGCCACAATAGAGACCAGCCTATGGCAATGGCCACAATAGAGACCAGCCTATGGCAATGGCCACAATAGAGACCAGCCTATGGCAATGGCCACAACAGAGACCAGCCTATGGCAATGGCCACAACAGAGACCAGCCTATGGCAATGGGCACAATAGAGATCAGCCTATGGCAATGGCCACAATAGAGATCAGCCTATGGCAATGGCCACAACAGAGACCAGCCTATGGCAATGGCCACAACAGAGACCAGCCTATGGCAATGGCCACAATAGAGACCAGCCTATGGCAATGGCCACAATAGAGACCAGCCTATGGCAATGGCCACAATAGAGACCAGCCTATGGCAATGGCCACAATAGAGACCAGCCTATGGCAATGGCCACAATAGAGACCAGCCTATGGCAATGGGCACAATAGAGATCAGCCTATGGCATTGGGCACAATAGAGATCAGCCTATGGCAATGGGCACAATAGAGATCAGCCTATGGCAATGGGCACAATAGAGATCAGCCTATGGCAATGGGCACAATAGAGATCAGCCTATGGCAATGGGCACAATAGAGACCAGCCTATGGCAATGGGCACAATAGAGACCAGCCTATGGCATTGGGCACAATAGAGATCAGCCTATGGCAATGGGCACAATAGAGATCAGCCTATGGCAATGGGCACAATAGAGACCAGCCTATGGCAATGGGCACAATAGAGACCAGCCTATGGCAATGGGCACAATAGAGACCAGCCTATGGCAATGGGCACAATAGAGATCAGCCTATGGCATTGGGCACAATAGAGATCAGCCTATGGCATTGGGCACAATAGAGACCAGCCTATGGCAATGGGCACAATAGAGACCAGCCTATGGCAATGGGCACAATAGAGACCAGCCTATGGCAATGGGCACAATAGAGACCAGCCTATGGCAATGGGCACAATAGAGATCAGCCTATGGCAATGGGCACAATAGAGATCAGCCTATGGCAATGGGCACAATAGAGATCAGCCTATGGCAATGGGCACAATAGAGACCAGCCTATGGCAATGGGCACAATAGAGACCAGCCTATGGCAATGGGCACAATAGAGATCAGCCTATGGCAATGGGCACAATAAAGCAGCTCAACACAAACCAGGCAGATCTCTGCATCTGTGACACCCTACCAAATATAACTAGGCCTAGGAGCCATGGCAGCCCTGTGCTCAGCAGCCTGGGAATCAGCTCCCCCGAGACAGGAGGCACAGTATATAGTACACAGTACGTACATAGTGAGCCCAGCACACAGGCCACGTACACTCCAGGACTGCCCTCCTCACTCCGCCACTGCTGTCCAGCAGCCATGACAAGGTAAGATGGCAGCCACAATGAAGGCTTCCCCAGCCGCAGTCCTCCCAGCGCCCCCCACATACCCCCGGCACCCCGAGAAGGATACAGTTTGACCACATCCGTGTCCATCCGCCTCTTGCCCGGGCTGGGAGATGACATGGCTTCAGCTCCCCCCCGGGGTCTCCCTCTCGGCTGGCCGCAGTGCTGAGGACTGGAAAATAGGCTTGACGTTGACACAGAAAGCGGGACTTATTTTTCCTTCCCCCGGGCTCGGCTAACCGGAGCTTTAGTCTCAGTCGGTGTTTATATATATGACGGAGGGGTCGGGCCTCACTGTCGCTTCCCCCTGGACCCCGCTGTCGGGTGCTGTCACAGCCGCCGACGTCTTCTCTCTCCGGGGAACTTCCACTTCAAACACGTAAATAATACAACCGACTACGAGAACCGCTGTCACGTGACCTCACCAAATAATGACGCGCCGGTCGCGGAGGAAGACTTAAAAACAGAGAAGGGAGAGGAGGAGTCAGACTAGATGGGCGGAGTGATCTATATTGCTTTCCAAGCCTCGCTCTGGGAGGAAAAAAAGGGACTACCTGTTCAGGCAGTTTGGCGGCTGTTATCGAAGATGGCGTTATAGGGAGCCGCTATGCCTTGTGGGAGTTGTAGTCAGGGTGTTTGTGGCTGCAGGATTGTTTGTTTTTCTCTCATTGAGTGAGCAGGTTGGGAGCGCGCACTGTCAGCACTTCCTCCCAATGGTGCAAGCCATGAATTTCCATCTACCGTAGGGTACAGGAAAGATCTATAGTATCAATTTTTAGTGTAACAGCGGTGAGCTGCAGGTGGCTGGTTACATAGTAAGGAGGCTATGAATTTCCATGGGAAAATGTGTAGCGTAGGGGTGACCACAGCATTCGTGCAGGCACCCGAGGGCGCATTTCACCTCCAAAGCAGGTGGAAGAGTGCAGTATATTGAGCTATTGGGTTGCAAAGGGCCAATGTGCTTTTCTAGCAGAGGCGCCCACTCCTGACTGCGTCCCCCAGTGGTGCTGAGGTAATTCATGGCATGGAAACATCTCCTGGGAGTATGTGCACACAATGCCTTAGGCCTCTTTCACACATCAGGTTTTCGCCGCCAGGCGCGATCCGGCGCTTTTGACAGAAACCGGATCCGGTTTCCCCCCCATTGACTTGCATTTGCGCCGGATGGCCATGCGTTTCATCCGGTTTTCGCCGGATCCGGCAATTTGTCGCGATCCGGCGTCTGGAAAAAACGGCTACTGTAACATTTTTTGTCTCCGGCGAAAAAGCCGGACACGCCGGATCCGGCAAGTCCGGCTTTTTCACACAATGAAAGCCTATGAGCGCCGCAATGCGCCTGATCCGGCGAAAGCCGGATCCGGTGGCCGGATCCGTTTTTTTTGGTCTGAGCATGCTCAGTAGCTCTGCCCACAAGACATATATAAAAGCAAGACAGTGGGACCCACAGCCACACCCAACATGCCACCCAAGAAAGCAACCAAGCGCAGCAGGAGAAGGCAGGAGACCACTGCAGCACCATCAGCACCACCACCACCCCAAATGGAGCAGCAAATGGAACATGCTGAGGAGGGGAGGCCAGCAGCAGATGAGAGACGGTAATTATCAAATCCCCCATTCCTCCAAACTAGGGCTATTGAATATCAAGATATTCATTGGCCCTTTGTTTCTCTTTATTCAACAGCCGCCCAATAGATGCAGCAGCAGCAGCAGCAATGGCAGCAGCTGGAACACCACCCACAGGCATGGAGTGTGGCCACCAGGAAGACAGCACATCATCTTCTGGGAGCCCTCCCTCGCATCGTCAGCGTTTGACGGTAAGTTTTTATTTCCAAAGTCCATCATCTCTGTAATATATGTCTATTCATTGCCTTTTATTTCAAAACAGGATTCACAAGATGAAGAGTAGCTCCAAAAGAAGAAGGAAGGGGTGGACAGACACCTGGAGTGGGCTCACAATTGGTAAGTTTTTTGCATCAAACGCAGAAACACAACATCACACTACACACAACACATAGAAAACAATGTTCTGCAGACCACACACAGCAAACAAATGCCTACATCCAAAGACATAACATTTTTTGTTTTCTTCTCTAGTCTTCCCAATCTGGTGCTCGGCCAAGAGGTCCTCGCAGTGCCTCCCAGGGTCGTCGGCGACAGCAACGCGGCGGTCACCAGCGTGTAAGTATAAATATTTTTGCTTTGTTTTTTTGCACTTTTTATTTCATTTCTTTTGTGGAGGCTAATTATGTTATTTTTGTCTTTTTCTTTAACAGCCTTCACAGCGTGCTCCCGACTCTGACGGTGAGGATGGAGGACTCGATGTGGACCACCTCATCGATCTCGTCAGAGAAAGGGAGCCGCTCTGGAATATGGCTGACCGCCGCCACGCTGACCTTATCGTTACCCGACGACTCTGGGAGGAAATCTGTTCGCTCCTTGTGGGCCGCTGGGAGGACCTCGATGTTCGGGCCCAGATTAAAGAGCGTAAGTATATACAGTACCGGTTGCTTGATGTAAACCAGTGTTTCCCGAACTCCAGTCCTCGTGGTCCCCACGGATCATGTGTTCAGGATTTCTATTTACTATGGAAATCCTGAAAACATGACCCCTGGGGACCATGAGGACTGGAGTTTGGGAAACACTGATGTTGTATACTGACCACTTTGTCCTTTCTCGTTTCAGGGAACAGAATTGTGAATCGGTGGCGGTCTGTGAGGGATCGTTTCAAGAAGGAGTTCAATAAAGAGATGCGGGCCCCAAGTGGATCTGGAGGACGCAGGAGCAAGTACAAGTACGCAGAAGCCCTGTCGTTCCTCCGGGAAACAATGGTCACTAGAAGGTAAATATTACACACCACATGTGAAAAAAAAATGTTAGATGTAAATTTTTTTTTTCAGCCAGGGCCATACCATGTCAGTATTTTAATTGTTTTTTTTTCTCTTTATTCCACGGCACGGTGAGCAGCACTCGGGAGCCTGCACGATTGGACCCTTCTGAGGCGATCCCTGAGGAGACCGGCACCGAGGGACACTTCGACCGCCCCGGTACATCTGCACCTTCCCAGCCTTCCCACACATTCGACCCATCTGTCCCATCCACCAGCACAGGAGCATCGTGGCCGCCTACATTACATGAAGCTGCTGGTGAGGAGATCGCTTTCCCTTTACCCCACCCTTCTGCCCCTGCCACCTCTAGTACACCTGCGGGTACTGGGCGGCAGCGGCAGAGGGGTCAGGAAAAGACTTATGCGCCAGAGTTCTTGCATCTGAATGCATCTTTCCAGAACTGTCTAAAAGTCTTGTCAGAGCAAATCTCCGCAGGCTATCAGCAGATCAACTCCAGCATTCTGGAGGTGAAGACACTTCTGCAAACCATGCATTCAGAAGCAAGATCTTCGCCAAACCACACCTTTTTCAGGTCTGTTGTGGAGCGCATGGAAACGCTCTCTCCTGCCCAGCAGATGCATGTAATGCATTCATGCCACGCTGCTCTCCAGCAAGTTACCTCCCAACCTCCTCCTCCCACCACAGTAGTTCCTCCACCTGCACCCCCTCCAGCCACTTTCCATCCTCCCCCTCCTATTACATCTACACCCCCTCCAGCCACTTTCCATCCTCCCCCTCCTATTACATACCATCCACCTCCCCAGCACCTGCAACCTCCCCAGTACCTGCAAACTCCCCAGTACCAGACATCTCCCCACTTCCAGCAACCTGCCCCGTACCAGACATCTCCCCACTTCCAGCAACCTGCCCCGTACCAAACTCCTTCCCCATACAACTTGCCATCAACATCATCTGCTCCTACAGTCCCTGCCCAACCCTCCACTCCACCACCCACCACCTCTTCTGCTTCCCACATGTCCACCCATTCTGTAGTTTTTTCCACACCTTCACCTCTAACTGTTCCTTCCCCACCACGATCCCAGTCCTCTCTCCACACTCCCAGTGTCGAAGTGTCCCGCAGCCCCTACAGCAGTATTTCCACCACACACTACACAGATTTATAATGTGTGTATTTAAATAAAAATGACCAGTTTTATGGTTTCAGTTTTATAGTTTCAAAGCTTTATTAAACAAGTTTATTAAAATTTTAAAAAAGTTTACTAAAAAAAACATTTTTGAATAAAAGTTAAATTATTTTACACTGGTTGTCTGTCATTTCTTTCTGCGGCGAAAAAGGTTAAATACAGGGTATTTAAAAGGTGAAATGGTATTCAAAACTAGGTATATAACTGTGGGTAAATTTTAGCTTTTTGCCACAGTTGTGTTCCTGGTTGTGTTTGAAGCAAAGTATTTCACCTAAAAAGTTGTGTTTATTGTTGGTGATTTCCTAACAATGTACACAACTTTTGTTAAAAGGTGAAATACTTTGCATAAAACACAACCAGGTACACACCTGTGGCCTAAAGCTAAAAATAGAGACCATGACAAGATAGCCAACTTTGGTTGGCAAAGGTATATACTGTTGGTCCAGAAGGTACACAAGTTTGGTTAGGGCACAAATCTTTCACACTCTGTCATCCTGCCAGTGTACTCTGCCTTGAGGTGACATAAAGTATAGTGCAAAATTGTCCCTCATTACTGAAACCGTCACAGAACTTCTAGTGGTAATGTCATGGTAATCTTGCAAGGTGGTTTCTTCAGAGGTGTCCTCAATGGAAATGGGTTCCTTGCAGATAACAAAATTGTGGAGTACCACGCACGCTTTGATCACCTCGTCCACAGTTTCTGTCTTGAGGTTGATCGCAGTCAATAGGACCCGCCATTTGGCTGTCAGAATACCAAAGGTACATTCAACCATTCTTCTTGCTCTTGTGAGGCGGTAATTAAAAATGCGTTTTGGTCTTGTCAATCCTCTGCTAGAGTACGGTTTCAAAAGGTGTTCTGACAGCTGGAAGGCTTCATCCCCTACACAGACAAATGGCATACGTGGACCAGATGTTTGCGGCAGCGGTCTAGGTGGTGGGAACTGGAAGGTGTTTCCATACAGTTTACGCCCCATGGCAGACAGTTTGAAAACTTGAGAGTCATTGGAGCGGCCATAGGCCCCAATATCAACCGCAATAAATTTGTATTCCGCGTCAGCGATGGCCATGAGGACAATTGAAAAATATTTCTTGTAATTGAAATATTCCGATACCGATCCAGCTGGCTTTACAATGCGGATATGTTTCCCGTCCACAGCGCCCAAGCAGTTTGGAAACTGACATATCTGTTGAAACTTGTCAGCAATTTCAATCCACCTCTCTGTTGTGGGCTCTGGTAAAAACTCTTCAGCTAAGGAGTCCCACAGTGCACGGCATGTGTACTTCACAATTCCAGATATGGTGGAAATCCCGAGTCTGTACTGGAAATGCAGTGACGAAAGGGATTCTCCAGTTGCAAGAAATCTGTGGGGAATTAAAAAACAATAAATTAGTTTTAAATCACAGCATTACATACCAAAACTGACCTATAACACTTGGAGATACAAACTACCACCAACAAGATTGCAGTGAAAGTGTGCTCTGATGCGAGCATATCCAATAAATGTGGCTTACCTTAAAGTCACCATCAGACGCTCTGCGGGTGAAACAGAGAAGCGGCAATAGGTGTCCGCTTTTCTTATGAGGTGTGCAATGCGCTCCACCAAGTAATCAAAATTCTCCATTTTCATCCTAACATATCCTAAAAATTTATCCGGGTTTCGTCGAAGGTCCATGCAGAGTGTAGAATAGACCCCACGCGTCATTCTCTTGGCTGTGATGGGGTGGATCCACAAACGTCGTCTACGATGCCTGATGCGCTGCTGTCTCGCTCTCTCCTATATAGAATGGGAGGAATAGGGCTAAGTGACAGCACATGTGAAAAAGACTTGGGTATACTAATAGATCACAGACTGAATATGAGTCAACAGTGTGATGCAGCAGCAAAAAAGGCAAATGCAATTCTAGGATGTATTAACAGAAGCATACAGTCTAGATCACGTGAAGTCATTATTTCCCTCTACTCCTCTTTGGTCAGACCTCATCTGGAATATTGTGTCCAGTTTTGGGCACCACATTTTAAAAAAGACATCAACAAACTGGAGCAAGTTCAGAAAAGAGCGACCAGAATGGTGACCGGTCTGCAAACCCTGTCTTATGAGGAAAGGTTGCAGGATTTGGGAATGTTTAGTTTGCAAAAGAGAAGACTGAGAGGAGACTTAATAGCTGTCTACAAATATCTAATGGGCTGTCACATTGTAGAAGGATCAACTTTATTCTCATTTGCACAAGGAAAGACTAGAAGCAATGGGATGAAACTGAATGGGAAGAGACACAGATTAGATATTAGAAAAAACTTTTTGACAGTTAGAGTGATCAATGAGTGGAACAGGCTGCCACGAGAAGTGGTGAGTTCTCCTTCAATGGAAGTCTTCAAACAGAGGCTGGACAGACATCTGACTGGGATGATTTAGCGAATCCTGCTTTGAGCAGGGGGTTGGACCAGATGGCCCAGGAGGTCCCTTCCAACTCTATGATTCTATGATTCCTTCTCCAGAACAATCACCCTCAAACGATTTGCCTCCGCTATAAAATCCGCCAAATTCTTCAAAATATTTCCAATGACAACATCCATCTTCGCCAGTAACTTGCTCTTCTCTCCAACCTGCACTTTCTCCTCTACAACCTGTCAAAGAAGGGCTGTAGGAACATGCTATATATAGTTTTCCAGTAGCCAATCCCGTTCGGAAGGCCACAAGGGTCAATTTTAAAAACCGGATCCGGCGTAATCCGTAGAAAAACGGATGAACCGGATGAGACGGATCCGGTTTTGTCTGTCAAGAAAAAGACGGATCCGGCAGAAAACCGGATCCGTCACATCCGGTTTTACGAAACATTTGCCGGATCCGGCGTTCCGGCACGACGCCGGATCGCGCCTGACGCCGAAAACCTGATGTGTGAAAGTAGCCTTAAAGGGAATCTGTCACCAGGTTTTTGGAATCTAATCAGAGCATCATAATGTAGAAACACTCTGATTCCAGCGATATATCACTTACTGGGCTGCTTACTGTAATTTTGATAATCTCCTGCTGACAAAACAGTGATTTTATCATTAGAGGACTAGTAAACCTGCTGCCGGGTAGTCCAGCATATTCATAAGCTCTGTATAACCCCCTCCCCCACTGCTGATTGTACATGGGGAGAAAGCTGCCAATCAGTGGTTTAGGGTGAGTTATACCAAGCTCTGCATTCACAACTGGTAGATCTGCAGTAGATAAAACAGTGATTTATTCAAAATGACATTAATCAGCCCAGTAAGGCTAGTTTCACATTAGCGTTTACGGCCGCAGCGTCGGGCTGCGCACGGCCGCCGCTAAGCCCCGCCCCTTCCACGCCTCCGCCAGTAGCTCCGCCTACGGACGCATGACGCTGCATGCGTCCTGTGTCCCCTATCTTTAGCACTGGGGACGCAGGCCGTGCGCAGTATGCGTTTGGCGGCGCATGCGTCCTTTTGACGCTGTGCCGACCAGCGCCAAACGCAACAGGTTGCAATTTGGTGCACTCGGCACAGCGTCAAAAGGACGCATGCGCCGCTAAACGCATACTGCGCACGGCCTGCGTCCCCAGTGCTAAAGACAAGGGGACGCAGGACGCATGCAGCGTCATGCATCCATAGGCGGAGCTACCGGTGGAGGCGCGGCAGGGGGCGGGGCTTAGCGGCGGCCATGCGCAGCCCAACGCTGCGGCCGTAAACGCTAATGTGAAAGTAGCCTAAGTGACGTTTTACGGAATCAGAGTCTCTGTCCCTACATTTTGATGCTCTCTGATGGGTAGTAAAGACCTGGTGATAGACTCCCTTTAATTCCAAAGTGGAAAACCAGAGGTTTTCTTAGGCTATGTGCACACGCTGCGGATTCACCAGCGGATTTTTCCGTGCGGATCCGCAGGTAAAACCGCAGGTAAATTGACCTGCGGATTGGCCAGCAGTTTGACACCTAGACAATGGAATAGGTGGCAAACCGCAGCGGAATTCGCAGAAAGAATTGACATGTTAAAACCACAGTGAAAAAACCGCAGCATGTGCACTGCGGACTGTAAATCCCATAGACTTACCTGGTACTGTACACTGCGGAACTGCTGCGGAGCGGCAGAGGCCAAATCCGCTGCTGATCCGCAGCGTGTGCACATACCCTTAGGGTATGTGCACACGCTGTGGATTTATCCAGGCGGATTTTGCAAAATCCGCAGGTCAAAAGTCCTGCGGTTTATCTGTGGATTAGTCTGCGGTTTTGCCCTGCGGTTACACACCTCTACAATGCAGCAGGTGGCAAACCGCAGCGGAATCCGCAGAAAGAATTGACATGTCAATTCTTTCTGCAGATTTGAAAAAGCAGCAAATCCGCGTGGAAAATTCCGCACAGTGTGCACTGCGGATTTCATTTTCCATAGGCTAAAAGGTACTGTACAACGCAGCAGAAACTGCTGCGGACTCGCAGGGCCAAAACCGCTGGGGATCCGCAGCAGAATCTGCAGCGTGTGCACACACCCTTAGACTAAGCCCCTTCAGGAAAAAGCTGGCGGTCTTTTCCTTGAAGCTGCTTCGCTGGCGGCACTGCCGTCATTTTTGCAGTGGCACTGCCACTGTTGTTTTTTCCTTGAAATTTGAAAAAGTGTTGGGCTTCCAAACAAAGACACCTAAAGAATAAGCATGCTTCTTTTAACTGCTTCATGGTTAGTGACACGCCTAAAAGAATTAACAATGTACTGAACATGTGTTCAGCAATGTCATTTTTTACAGTGCTGTGCACTATGTTAATTTTTCGTCAGTGTAAGGGTGTGTGCACACGTGGATTCTGCTGCGGATCCGCAGCGGATTTGGCCCGACGGATTCGCAGCAGATTCTGCTGCATTGTACAGTACCTTTAAAGTCAATGGAAAGCGCAGTGCACATGCTTCGGATTTTTCCGCACAGATTAGCTGCGGATTGAAATCCGCAGCATGTCAATTCTTTGTGCGGAATCCGCAGCGTTTTGACACCTGCTTCATTATAGAAATCCGCAGGTGTCAAAACGCAGGGGAAATCCACAGGCTAATCTGCACTGAACCCGCAGGTAAAACGCAGGTCATTTTACCTGCGGATTTAGCCAAAGCCACGCTGAAAAATCTGCAGGACAATCCGCACCGTGTGCACATAGCCTAAGGCTTTGTGCATTTGAGTATTTGATTGCAGAAATTTCTGCAACGTTTCTGCATCTCTAGGAATTTGTTGGCAGCAAGAACAAAATACGCTGGGATTTGCTACGTTTTTGTAGTTTTGAATACTTTTTGAAGCAAAATAAAGATATTTGAAAAAAAGTTTTGTGATATAATTTCCTTGTTCAACCCCTTCTTTTTCATGCTTATTTGCCCCATCCCAGGCTAAGAATACCAACCTTCTACTGCCCCAGAAATGGCGCTTCATATTTGAAGCGCCAATTCTGGCACTTAGCCCAGGCTCTTCCCGATGCCCTGGTGCAGTCCCATCCTATCGCTGACACCAAGCCCTAGGTTTTGTAATGAAGAGGTGTCAGCCAGCCGTCTACCCTCATTGCTAAACCTGTAAGTAAATAGTTAAATATACACACACCAAGAATAAAATACTTTATTTGAAATAAAACAGACAGAAATTAACCCAATATACTCACCTCAGGTCCGACACAGTAATCCACGGGTTAAATCGATGTCCAACGTTGTCACCAGCCTATGTAGGAGCGTTCACAGAATGAACTGTAACCAAACAGCAAAGGTACGTGCCCTCGATCAGGAAATAGCAGCACTTTGCTGTATTTTCACTGCGTTCAATCACGCAGTTAACTCTACGTGTGTTCATTTAACCATGGAGATTTACCGCATCCAATATATTCTATTGTGGAAATTTCTGTTGTGGAAACTAGCCTCTCTGCAACAGAAATTGACTTGCTGTGACTGGTAAACTGGCACCGCGGCTGAGTCTATGCAGTGTCAAATAGAAGCACTACACACTGCAGGAGCGATTACACGCTCTTGTCAGTGTGTCACCGGCTGCTGGGTAGAGCAGTCGCATCAGCTGATGTGACTGCTCTACACGTTATCCAAATTTTTGTGGGACCATATGGATTACAGTGGATAGGTGAGGGATATGGTAGTTTATTATTTTTCCTCTTTTCCAGATCACATGGGCATTGGAGATGAGGCGTTATTGTGAGTATATGGGGTTTTTTATTTTTAACTTTTTTTTATAGGAGACAAGGGCTTCAGGGATTACCGTATTTTTCGGACTATAAGACGCACCGGACCATAAGACGCACCCCAAATTTTCGGAAGGAAAAAAATAATAATGTGTCAAATGGGGGTCCGTCTTACAGTCCGAATTCAGCTTACCAGGGAAGGGATCCGGCACAGGGGAGGAGTGGTCACAGGGGTCGTTCGGTGTTCCACGCTGGTGCGGTGGCCTCTAGGAAATCCCATCCCAAGCTGGTGCGGTGGCGGCTCTGTGCTGGGGCAGGGGTGCTGTGCTGGGGTAGGGGGGCTATGCTGGGGGCACCGTGCTGTGCTGGGGCGCCATGCTGTACTGGGGGCACTGTGCTGGGGCGCTGTGCTGGGAAGGGGGGCTGTGGAGTGCAGTGCTGGGGGCTCTGTGCTGTACTGGGGGCATTGTGCTGGGGCGCTGTGTTGGGAAGGGGGGCTGTGGGGTGCTGTGCTGTGGGCTCTGTGCTGTACTGTGGGGCACAGTGCTGGGGCGCTGTGCTGGGAAGGGGGGCTGTGGGGTGCTGTACTGGGGGCTCTGCTGTACTGGGGGCACTGTGCTGGGAAGGGGGACTCTATGCTGTACTGGGGGCACTGTGCTGGGGCTTGCGGTGCTGTGCTCAGGGGAGCTGTACTCTGGTGCAGTGGCAGCGGCTCCGCCGGCATTTTCTCACAGCCCGGAGGCCCGCGCACATCCGTAGCTGCCATGTTGCGGTGGCCTCCGGGAACAGGATGCCGGGAAGATGGCCGCCGGTCCGGGGACGGCGCATGCTCAGGTACAGATCTCGTCCCGAGATCTCGGGAGATGAGATCTCTGGACGAGATCTCGTTGCCGAGATTTGAATCTCGTCTCCCGAGATCTCGGGACGAGATCTGTACCTGACCTTGCACCGTCCCCGGACCGGCGTCCATGGCCATCTTCCCGGCGTCCATGTTCCTGGAGGCCACCGCAACATGGCAGCTACAGATGTGAGGGAGCCTCCGGGCTGTGAGAAAATGCCGGCGGACCCTCTGCCCCACGGAGAACAGAGAGCCGCTGCCCCTGCTCCGGAGCACAGCCCGCCGCCACCACCACACCACAAAGCCACGCTGCACCCGCACCAGTTTGAGTATATTGCGACCATAAGACGCACCCCCCACTTTCCCCAAAAATTTTTGGGGAAAAAAGTGCGCCTTATGGTCCAAAAAATACGGTAGGTGTAGCTGAGTATACTGTGTTTTTTTGTATTTTTATTTCAATATTTATTTTAACTTTTTTTTTTCTTTACGTTGAGCACAGGCGCTAGCTTAGGGCTACGCCATCAGCTGCCGCCTGTTCTTGCTGTTATCAGCGACAGCAGGCGTAAGCTGATGGAAGTAGTAGGCTGGAGTCACACTAACCTGCGCAAAATACGGTCAGTATTTTACATGCGTAATACGGATGACAGACCCCTAAACAGTGCTCCGTATGTCATCCGTAATCAAGGTGTGGTCGCGTATTTTGCGCATGTCAGCATCCGTATGTAATCCGTATGGCATCCGTATGGTGAGATTTTCTCGCAGGCTTGCAAAATGGACATATAATGGAGCCCTATGACAGTTTTAATAAAGAAATGAAAGAATAGATATATACACATAGAATACATATATATATATATATACACTCACTGGCCACTTTATTAGGTACACCATGCTAGTAAGGGGTTGGACCCCCTTTTGCCTTCAGAACTGCCACAATTCTTCGTGGCAGAGATTCAACAAGGTGCTGGAAGCATTCCTCAGAGATTTTGGACCATATTGACATGATGGCATCACACAGTTGGCGCAGATTTGTCGGCTGCACATCCCTGATGCGAATCTCCCGTTCCACCACATCCCAAAGATGCTCTATTGGATTGACATCTGGTGACTGAGGAGGCCATTTGAGTACAGTAAACTCATTGTCATGTTCAAGAAACCAATCTGAGATGATTCGAGCTTTATGACATGGCGCATTATCCTGCTGAAAGTAGCCATCAGATGTTGGGTACATTGTGGTCATAAAGGGATGGACATGGTCAGCAACAATACTCAGGTAGGCTGTGGCGTTGCAACGATGCTCAATTGGTACCAAGGGGCCCAAAGAGTGCCCAGAAAAAATTCCCCACACCATGACACCACCACCACCAGCCTGAACCGTTGATACAAGGCAGGATGGATCCATGCTTTCATGTTGTTTACGCCAAATTCTGACCCTACCATCCGAATGTCGCAGCAGAAATCGAGACTCATCAGACCAGGCAACGTTTTTCCAATCTTCTACTGTCCAATTTCGATGAGCTTGTGCAAATTGTAGCCTCAGTTTCCTGTTCTTAGCTGAGAGGAGTGGTACCCAGTGTGGTCTTCTGCTGCTGTAGCCCATCTGCCTCAAAGTTCGACGCACTGTGCGTTCAGAGATGCTCTTCTGCCTACCTTGGTTGTAACGGGTGGCAATTTGAGTCACTGTTGCCTTTCTATCAGCTCGAACCAGTCTGCCCATTCTCCTCTGACCTCTGGCATCAACATGGCATTTCCGGCCACAGAACTGCCGCTCACTGGATTTTTTTTCTTTTTCGGACCATTCTCTGTAAACCCTAGAGATGGTTGTGCGTGAAAATCCCAGTAGATCAGCAGTTTCTGAAATTCTCAGACCAGCCCTTCTGGCACCAACAATCATGCCACGTTCAAAGGCACTCAAATCACCTTTCTTCCCCATACTGATGCTCGGTTTGAACTGCAGGAGATTGTCTTGACCATGTCTACATGCCTAAATGCACTGAGTTGCCGCCATGTGATTGGCTGATTAGAAATTAAGTCTTAACACACAGTTGGACAGGTGTACCTAATAAAGTGGCCAGTGAGTGTATATATATATATATATATATATATATATATGCATTCTATGTGTCTATATCTATTCTTTCATTTCTTTATTAAAACTGTCAGTGTGAGTTTACTGTATAGCGCACTGAATTGCCGGCTTTGCTAAAAGACACCTGGTGCGTATTTCTCGCAAGTCACATGTGTGGTCCGTGTGTAATCCGTATTTTTTGCGCACCCATAGACTTGCATTGGCGTATTACGGCCGTAGTACGCTGACAATCGCAGCATGCTGCGAGTGGCACGGAGCGTAGAATACGGATGAGAAATATACGGCTGGTGCGAGGGACCCCATAGAGAATCATTGGTCCGTGTCTAATGCGTGCTTTTTGCGCCTCTCACTCTCCCGTATTCCTCGCCAGTGTGACCCCGGCCGTAGTCTCTCATCAGCCGATGCCTGTGACCAGCAGTAAGCTTTTTACCGAAGGTCAGTTACAGCTGCGGGGTCACAATGAAATCTGACAGCGGACCCTGCAGTTGTCTGACAGGCAGTAAAGATCTTACCGCCGATCAGAGCCGCCAGTGTTTCTCACGCTGTCACACAGATGACAGCGTGGGAAACACCAAAAGAAGAACATAAAAATGTAGCAAATCCGCAAACATTTTATACCTGCGTTTTTGCTGCAGATTTCACTGACTCAATTGAAGTCAATGAGTGAAAAACTCAGCAAAAAAGCACAAAGAATTGACATGCTGTAGATTTAAATGCATAGCAAATCCTGAGAGGAAAAATACTGATCATATGCACAGGACTTCAGGATTCTCGTTGCCTTTGCTGTCAATATGATTCCCTATCATTTTGTGGCCAGTTCTGTGCAGAAAAAAAGTTGCAAAAACGCACCGTGTACACGCAGCCTGAAAACATGAGTTTTGTAGTGAAAAGTAATTTAGATTGCGAGCCCCAGTGGCGATCCATATTAGGGAGCCTGCAGAGTTGAACCCTTCTGGGGCAATCCCTCAGGAGTCCGCCACCGAGGGACACTTCGACAGTCCCATCCCATCTGCACCTTCCCAACCTTCCCTCACATCTGATCCCTCGGTCCTACCCCCTTGCGCTGGAGCTTCGTCGCCGACTGCATTGCATGCATCTGCTGGTGAGGATATAGCTTCTCCTTTACCCCACCCCTCTGCTGCTGCCACCTCTAGTACACCTGTGGGTTCTGGGCGGCAGCACCAGAGTGGTCAGGAAAAGAGCTATGCGCCCGAGTTCTTACATATGAATGCATCCTTCAAGAACTGTCTCAAACTGTTGTCTGAGCAAATGAATGCAGGATATAATTTGCTCAACAAAAGTATTCATGAGTTGCGCACACTCCTGGTTAGGATGCAGTCAGATGCAAGTAAAGCTCCCAACCACACATTTTTCCAGTCAGCACTCGAGCGCATGGATAAGCTATCTCCTGACCAGCAGATGCATGTAATGCAATCGCGCCAGTCTGCTCTAGCGCATGTTAGCTCCCAAGCCCCTCAACCCACCCCGGTACTTCCTCACTTCCTCCCACACCTGCTCCCCCTCCAGCCACTCTCCCTCCTATGCAATACCAGCATCCTGCCCCCTACCAGCATCCTGCCCCGTACCAGCATCCTGCCCTGTACCACTTCCCAACCACATCCGTGCCTCCACTCCCTGCCCACTACCACTATTCTCCTCCAACACCCATCATGTCCCAAACACAACCCTCTTCTCCACCCTCCAACTCTTCTGCTTCCCAATCCATCCACTCCACCCCTCAAACCTTCCAAATTCCCAATACTACTCCTGGTTTCATGTCCACCCATTCTATTTCTTTCTCCACCCCTCGACCTGTTTTACCTACTGATCCTTCACCACCATCACCATCACTTTCCTCTCTCCACACTCCCAATGTCAAAGTGTCCCAATCTGACAGCCCCTCCAGCATTATCTCCACCCCCCACTTTGTAGATTTATAACTTTGTCTTAATAATTTGTTAATAAAAAAAAAAGTTTATTGGTTAAAAATTTTTGTATTTTATTTAGTTATAAGGTTTATAAGGTAAAAAAAAGTTGGTCAAAAGAAGGTAAAATACTGTGGGTAAAGAAGGTATAATACTTTGGGTAAGACACAACCAGGTACACAACTTGGGTAAAGAAAGTAAAATACTTTGGGTAACAACCACATACACAACTTGGGTAAAGAAGGTAAAATATTTTGGGTAAAGAAGGTAAAATACTTTGGGTAACAACCAGGTACACAACTTGGGTAAAGAAGGTAAAATACTTTGGGTAAAGAAGGTAAAATATTTTGGGTAAAGAAAGTCAATGATTTTTGGTTACAAGGTACAAGAGAAATTTTTCAAACTCTCTCATCCTGCCAGTCTAGTCTTCCTTGAGGTGACATATTCAGCAAATTTGTCCCTCAGTCTGGAAACTGACACAGAACTTCTATACATTATGTTGTGATAATCATGCAAGGTGGTTTCTTCAGGGTGGTTATCAATGGAAATCTGTTCCTTGCATATAACAAAATTGTGCAGAACCACACAAGCTTTCACCACCTCGTCCACAGTTTCAGTCTTCAGGTTGATAGCAGTCAATAGATCTCGCAATTTCGCTGTCAGAATCCCAAAAGCGCACTCCACCATTCTTCGTGCTCGTGTGAGGCGGTAATTAAAAATTCTTTTATTTGGCGTCAATCCACTACTAGAGTATGGTTTCAGCAGGTGTTACGATATTTGGAAGGCTTCATCCCCAACACAAGCAAATGGCAATGGTGGCCCAGAGGTTTCAGGCAGCGGTCTTGGGGGTGGAAATTGGAAGGTGCTTCCATAGAGATGACACCCCATTGCAGACAATTTGAAAACTTGGGAATCATTGGAGCAGCCATAGGCCCCCATATCAACCGCTATAAACTCGTATTCAGCGTAAGCGATGGCCATAAGCACAATGGAGAAATATTTTTTATAGTTAAAATATTCCTATCCAGATCCAGCAGGTTTGACGATGCGGATATGTTTCCCGTCCACTGCACCCAAGCAATTGGGAAACTGGCAGATTTGTTGGAATTTATCTGCAATTTCCAGCCAACTCTCTGCTGTGGGATGTGGTATAAACTCGGCATGTAAAGAGTCCCACAATGCACGGCATGTGTGCTTCACAATTTCGGAGATGGTGGAAATCCCAAGTCTGATCTGGAAATGGAGTGACAAAAGGGATTTGCCAGTTGCAAGGAATCTTTAAGAAAAAAAGGGAAAAATGAGTACAAAATACCAGAAATAACATTACAGTGATAAGTCAGCCTTAACAGTTGGAGATGCAATAAAAATAATTATTAAAAACTACCAGCAACAACATTACAGTTAGAAGTGTGCTTTACAAGGAGGAGATACAATAAAAATGGCTTACCGAAGAGTCACCATCAAACCCCCCGGCAGTGAAATGGAGAAGCGGCAATACGTGTCTTCTGATGAGGTGTCCAATTAATTCCACCAATAAATCAAAGTTCCCCATTTGCATGAGAACATATGAGAAAAATTTCTCAGGGTTTCCTCGTAGCTCCATGTACTTTATAGTGTAGAATAGACACCACGCGTCATTCTCTTGGCTGTGATGGGGTGGATCCACAAACGTTTTCGGCACAGACGCATGATGCACTGCTGTCTCTCTCGCTCCTTCTCCAGAACAAGCGCTTTCAAACAATTCGTCTCAACAGTAAAATCCACATTAATCTTCAGAATGTTTGCTATCACGCCTTCCTTCTTCGCCAGCCACTTGATCTCCTCTACAACCTGCACTTGCTCCTCTACAACCTGTCAAATATGGCCTATCGGAACACTGTATGTATCGGTTTTCAGTAGCCATGGGTGTTTTTAAAAATCGGATCCGTCTTAAAACGGATAAAAAAACGGAAGAAACAAATGGAAAGCTGATGAAACGGATCTGGATTTTTGCCGGATCCACTAGACGGATCCGGCGGAAGAACGGATCCGTTTCGTCAGTTTTTCAAAATTGACGCAGGATGCGGCATGATGCCTGATCCTGCCTGTTGGAAAAAACCTGATGTGTGAAAGTAGCCTTACCGAGCACTGATTTATTTGAATATAGTCGATCTGAGTGTCATGCTCACGCCCTGACTAGTTGGTGTGAGCCAGGGGGTTGTGGCTCCACTGTGCGACAAACCAGACTACCCAGGAAGGGACGTGACTAAGACAGCTGCCTTGGTTTTCACTGGAGCCTCTGATGGTGAGGTCAGGCTTGTGCGGCAGGCAGCTGCCAGGTGCCACTCCAGGGTGGTGTCTGGCTCTGGCTGCTGATCCCACTTGGGGAGACGGAACACTAGGATAGGTACAGGCGACAGGTACGAGCAGCAGACAGGCAGGTGAGCACGGCTGAGACACAGGCAGGCGGGCACGGCTGAGACACTGGCAGCGGGCATGGCTGAGACACTGGCAGGCGGGCACAGCTGAGACACTGGCTGGCAGGAACGGCTGAGACACTGGCAGGCAGGCATGGCTGAGACAAAGGGACACAGACCAACTGGAAAGGCACAGGGACATGGGCAGGAAGGAGTGGTGTATGGAATAGGTAGGGTCCTGTTCACACAGCGGGTGCAGGTACTGGCAGGAAGGAATGGTACTGGTACTGGCAGGAAGGAATGGTGTATGAAGGAACAGGTAGAGACCTGTTCACACAGCAGGTGCAGGTACTGTTACTGGCAGGAAGAAATGGAGTATGAAGGAACAGGTTTGGACCAGAAGGGCCTGTCTGGTAGTGGGCTGCCTTGTCTGCTACGTTGTTAACAGAATCTGTGTTCTCAAGACACCCATACTGTTAAGAGTTCTGACGGAACACAAAGTTACTTACCCCAGCAGGCCACGGGTATCATTAAAAATATTGGTCTTGTAGTAAATCTTGCTTTCTTCAATCCAGGGTAATATTAGTAATATATCCCCATCTGGTGCTTGGGGATGGCGACAGAATGGGCCTGTGTGATTTCAAATGCCAGGGCTGAATTTCAGCCCCAGTCCGTACCTGCACAGGAGGTGCAAGTGCGGATACTGGCAGGAAGGAGTGCAGTATGAAGGAACAGGTTTGGACCTGTTCACACTTGAAGGAGAACCGCAAGGCTGTGGAGAAGAGCTGCAGAGCAGCAAGAGGTTCTGCAGCAGCAGAAACAGAACAAAAGCAGAACCCCAAAAGTATGGAGCATAGGTAGAGCCGCAAGAGTACAGAGCAGGCAGAGCCGCAAGAGTGCGGAGCACAGGCAGAGCCACAAGAGTGCGCAGCACAGGCAGAGCCGCAAGAGTGTGGAGCGTAAGCAGACAGAGAGGACACAAGGAAAGACACAGAAGGGAAAGGAGCCCCAGACAAGGAGACTGAGACAGAGGTAGGACATAGTTCAGACAAGGTAACGGTGCGAGACAAGTTACAGGACCAAGGACACAGGAGCCAGGATATACTGCCTCCTGGTGGGCAGAGAGGATAGGTACAAGACAAGGCAGGGAGCAATAGCACAGGGACCAAGATATTCTGCCTCCTGGAGAGCGGAAAGACAGGTACAAGGCAAAGCTAGGAATCAAGCCTCCATAGAAGGCAAATCACAGGACAGGACCTGGCCAGGTACACATTAGACAGGTGCACTCTGATTCCATAAGAACCAAAGAGTTCTGGCACCGCCCCCCTATGCACACAGCCAGGAAGCATGCAGAGAGCAGGCAGGAAGCAAGAGGCACACAGCATAGAGCCAGCAGCAAACAGAAATCACAGTAATAATAATAATAATAATCTTTATATAGCGCTAACATATTCCGCAGCGCTTTACAGTTTGCACACATTTTCATCACTGTCCCCGATGAGGCTCACAATCTAAATTCCCTATCAGTATGTCTTTAGAGTGTGGGAGGAAACCGGAGTGCCCGGAGGAAACCCACGCAAACACGGGGAGAACATACAAACTCCTTGCAGATGTTGTCCTTGGTGGGATTCGAACCCAGGACACCAGCGCTGCAAGGCTGCAGCGCTAACCACTGAGCCACCGTGCTGCCCGTAAGTATGGCCTGGAGCACTGAGTAAGTTGGTGTGTGGGGGATGAGAGGCCATGCAGTGATGCCGGCAGGGTTGTTACACTGAGTTTGTTTATGGGCAGAATAAAGTGGTCTTCACTTTATCTAACAACTTCCTTGAGTCTGACAACAAGGCCAACTAGAGATCTTATTAACATTCTTAAGGCCCCCATAGCCATAAGACTAATGTCGGCTGAACCCTTTGATATCATCAGATTCGACTACCAGTGTGAGCGCTCCTGTGGATAGGAGAGTTGGCTGAGATGGCCGTTGGCAGAAGCATTGTTCCGCAGACAGGCATCTAATGTGAAGGGCCATCCTTATTCTGATTTGTATCCTCCCGATTTTGCCTGGAAAAATAAGCTGTTCAAAGATGGCTATTAGTGATGAGCGAACGTCTTATCCGAGCAGGCTCCGGTGTTATCCTAACATATAGGAGTGCTCGTATATTATATTTGAGTCCCCACGGACTCACAGACTCGAGTCACCACAGCTGCATGATTTATGGCAACCCTCATATGTGTTGAGGCTGTCTAAGCTACAAATCAGGCAGCCACGGGGACTCAAACATAATATACGAGCACTACAAGATGCTAGGATAACACCCAAAAGTGCTCGGATAAGACGTTATTCGAGCACGCGCAGTCATCATAATGCCTGAATTGCACTGATATCTTATATTATAGTTTTAAAGTTTAATTTATTTTAACCAAATCAACTGTAATCTACATCTGTCCTCCACTATGTATTTTCCCTTTATCTACAGCAATAACACCAGATTGTTCCCTTGTTATTGTACCCAGCATTATCTGCTATGTAACACTTTTAGTGTAGGTACTTCTGTTAACATTAGCTTAGGGTCAGAGTCCTATTAGATTAAAAGGAGCCTGTCAGGCAATCCATGCTGCCAAAATCGTGGGCAGCATACATCTCAGCCTAGCTGCACAAGGTATATTTTTCTTTAAAATGCTTTTTCGTCACAGAAAAAAAATTATCTGAATATCTGGCTGGGGACCATAGCCAGAGAAAAGGTTAGAAAAGTTCCGCCTCTGGCCACTGCAGGTGATTGACCGGTCTTTTCTAAAGGTACTGTCACACTTAGCGATGCACCAGCGATCCCGACCAGCGATATGACGCTGGTGCATCGCTAAGTGGTCGCTAGTGAGCTCCCACACAGGCAGATCTCACCAGCGACATAGCAGCGGACGGGGGTCGTTACTTACCTGTCATATGAGGCGATCCTGACGTCCTCCCGCCCGCGTCCACGCGTCGCTCGTTGGCGCCACAGGAAGCCCAGCAGGAAGCTGACGACGAGAAACGGTCCAGGACGTTCTCACGCGATCAGCGATAACCAGCGGGGGAGCGGTCGGAGGTAAGTATCAGACATAGCGATATCGCTAGCAATATTGCTATAACGTCACAAAAACCAGTGACGTTATAGCGATATTGCTAGCGATATCGCTTAGTGTGACAGCCCTTTAGTGTATACATAGGGAGAAACCTTTCCATCACCTCTGGATCTTCAAACAATACGTTCTCTGAAACACTGAAGCATTTCAGATAATATTCATGGCTGCAATTGTGCAGCCTACCTGCAGTTCATGCTGCCTGCAGTTTGGGCAGCATGAGTTGTCTCAGCTTTCCTTTAATTAATTGTTTAGTACAAGACAGCTGCCTTAAATGGAACCTGTCACCAAAAAAACGCTATTAACCTGCAGATATGTGATTAATCTGCAGATTGATAGCGTTATTAAACTGCCCGGTGCTTGCACGTAGTCGAGCGCTGCTGAGAGAAAATTAATTTTATTTGCTCCGGCAGCCCTTGGGTTTCAGTCACGGGGGCAGCAATAGCGTGGGTTCAGTAACCGCTCTGAGTATGCAGGACAGCGACTGTAAGCGGGGCTTGGCCGCCACAGAGGCGGGAAATTCGAAAATGGCACCTCATATTATAAAAGGTGCTCTTCTCCTACCATTCTTGTAGCTGCACCAGTGGATCGGCGGAACTGAAGAAGGGAGCTAGGCCAGGCCAGAGATCCTGCAAAAGAAGCCCCTCCGTGCACAGTAGTTTCCTGCTGCTGGGTTGAGTGAAGTAAATACCTCTTTTACCTTTAGACTAATGCTGTGTCCCTTGAATATGTTTTGTTGTATGACAAGCCAGGGAAAGCGCTGAATAAAACAAAGAATAAGGAATGTGCACTTTTAGAGCCAAATGTTGCCATCCTATAACAAAACGTTGTGCCAACTTTGCAGGCACAACGTTACGTTAAAGAGGACAGTGGCAGAGGAATCCTTGTCCCTCATGAAAAACTTGAAGGCTATAGTAAAAACAGAGGTCAGGAATTTATTTAAGGGACTTAAGAATAGGTCCTCTTATGTTCCTGCTGAGAAGTTGGATACAATCTCGAACGAGGATTTGGAAGATGAGGAATTAGAAGGGCTTTATTCAGATGTCTCATCTTCATCTTCATCCTCATCTTCATCCTCATGTTCATCCTAATTGTTTCCCGGCAGAGGACACAAACAAATTAATTAAAGCTGTTAGGGCCACAATGAAAATTGAGTATATTAAGGAGCCCAGAACCATACACAATGTGATGTTTGGAGGGGAAGAAACAGAAGTGTTTTCCAATATGTGGCGCCCCTGAGGGTTCAGTCGCCGCAGAGGTACTGCACCTCCTCCTGAGGTGTGGTACCCCACCATTCAGGTAAGGTGGAGACACCTGACCATGCTCCAACACCTGCATCCCATACAACATAGTAGTGTAGCAAAGCACCCTTTGGTGGCTCCCTGCTTGGAACACGAAGCATGCCGGGAGGCGGGTGGAGTTTAGTCTGCACTAAAAGAGCAGGAAGGGTTTAGGATTTAGTCAGTCTGACAAAGTCAGAGGAGGAGAGAATATCCACTGAGTGGGATGGATGAAGGAAGTGCTGCAGCCGACCTCAGTGACCTGGGTCCGCTGGCACAGGAAAGGAACTTTGATAGAAAGCCTGACTCTCCATAAGAAGAAAAGGATTAGTACAGAACGTAAGGAGAAGAAGAGAACTAAGGATTAGGGTTAGAGTAGAACCCTTTCCAAGTTCTAAGCGCAAGGCCGGGGTCCGGTCCCCGAGGTTGTATGGATACTAATGGTCCTGCAGCAGACACCGGAGGAATAGAAGTTGTCACCACTTTATTCCCACTGTGATAAAACACTCCGGGATCGCCTTTGCTGGGGTCAAAGGTCACGTGCCTTCAGCATGAAACTCAGGCGCACAGCCGGGGTCCAGGTATAACTGACACTGGGTCAGGTTTATTAAAGGTGAAAGCAATGCATAAAGAAAAAAAACATAAAACAAATCCTTGCTTGTCCGGCACTAACTAAACAAGGTGCAACCTAACTACCAACTGGCGGGCTTCTCCCGTCCAGCCAAACCACAGTTGCAGTGGGCACTGCTTTCATTCACGTGTGTCTCTCACACACACAGGCTCTCTGTGTTCCCAGGCTGAGACACTCACACAACCACCTGGCATCCTTTTATATCCGCCTCCCATTATTCATTAGTCACCAGGTGAGATACTGACCAGACTAGGCCACATAGGAAAGGTATCTGGGTGAGATATACCTGCCCTCATCCACTATTCCCACATGATTCTCACACCACACCAGACTTGGGGGGCACAACAGTATCGTAAGAGAGCCGGGACTAGGTAGTAAGGAGTCCCCGAAGCAGGCTACAGCTGTCTGCCGTACAAGTAGAGTTCATAGGAACATCTGACAGGAGGAACTCCAGTGTAACTCAGTACTGTGAGTCCTTCACTAAAGGCGCTAAGAGGGAGATGTTCAGAAAAGGCACAAAAGTTGTCGGAGTGTTGGAAAGGAGTACCTCATCTTGCCTGGAAATTGGCTGAGCTCCTGACCCGGAGGACACGGCACGGATGCGGGCTCTTGTGCCAAAACAGACTGTGAGTAAAGCTTTGGAACTGTTGTGAGTTCATTCTCTGGTTCACCAGTTGTGAGTTCCCCTTCTGGACTTCCTCTGGTGGTGACGGGAGGTGGTGCGGCTGGTTTGATCGGTGGAGATCTGCCACCTGAGAATGAGGATGACGATTGGATCTCAGGATTCTCAGATTGGATTTAAGACAGCCGACGCCCTATTCAGTTGCTGGTGATTCCTTCTGGCTTGTCAGCTCTTGGTTTTCAGCTCTGTTCCCGTCATCTAAAGCTAAGTTTTTCTGCTAATGCTCACACTTTATTTTGTTGGTCTATTCAGGCTGGGGGCTGAGCTGAATTTCCACTCTTATTTATCAGTATTTTGCCAATTGGCTTTTTGTCCCTTACTAGTTCGGTCTATTTTTGCTCTGTCTCAGAATATTTCAGAGTACTGATATAGTGGGAGAAGTCTAGTGACTTCAGGGTTAATTTTGCTATCAGAAGTGTTTGATATGATTTTTGTAGGGTTTTTTGCAGGTTGCAGATAGTGTCTTCCCTTTCCTTTCCTGTCTAGTTAGTTTGGGCCCCATCATTTGCTCAGCCTATTTTCCTGCCTGTGTTTGTGCCTTCATCTTGTTTCACCATCAATACATGTGTGGGGGATATCTATTCATTTGGGGTCTGCTCTGGGGCAGTTAGTTTTCCCTTTTCTTGCTTTAGGCTTATGTAGTCCTCTGGCCGTGACGAGGCGTCTAGGTTCATCGTAGGCACGCTCCACGGCTACTGCTAGTTGTGTGGTAAGATCAGGGATCTGCAATCTGCATAGTTACCAACCACTCTGGTTCTCTGTGGCTTAGCTTGTTTTGCTTTTTTCTCCTCGGTGACCCATTCATAACAGAATCACCAGCCATACCGCAGATTCTAGGGTACTCAAAAGCAGGAAAGAATTGTTAAAAAAAAAAAAAAAGTGTCAGAATTTTTCTTTTTGTATATTTTTTCCTCTTTTTCTCTGGGGCCGTAGGAGGATTTTTTTTTTAAAATGGAGATTAAGCAATTGTCTGATCGTGTGGAGCAGCTCACTGCTGAAGTGCGGGGAATTTCCGCCTATCTCGCTCATTCACATGCTGCTGAACCAAGGCTCCCTACTCCTGATGTGTTTTTTGGGGATCGGTCTAAATTTTTGAATTTTAAGAATAATTATAAATTATTTCTTGCCTTGAAGCCTAATTCAGCTGGGAGCTCTGCACAGCAGGTTAAAATTGTCATCTCTTTGCTGCCTGGCGATCCCCAGGATTGGGCGTTTTCTTTGACACCTGAAGATCCTATTCTCACTAATGTGGATGCATTTTTTCAAGCCTTGGGTTGTTGTATGATAAACCTAATGCTATTGATCAAGCTGAGAAAGCCCTATTGGCATTGAACCAGGGTCAGAATTCTGCAGAGTTATACTGTCAAAAATTCCGAAAGTGGGCGGTCCTTACTACCTGGAATGATGGTGTCTTGGCAGCTCTCTTTCGGAAGGGTTTGTCAGAAACCGTAAAAGATACTATGGTGGGATTTCCTGTTCCCTCTGGTCTTGACGATTCTGTCATTAGCCATTCAAATTGATCGGCGTTTACGTGAACGCAAAACTACACGAGAGGAGTTGCCACCTTTTGGACAAACGTCTGAACCTATGCAATGTGATAGAGTTTTGTCTAGGGCGCAACGTCAGGAGTTTAGAAGGCGTAATAAGCTGTGATTTTTTCTGTGGAGACGTCTCTCATATTATTTCTGTCTGCCCAAAACGAGAGAAACGTTTTGCACACACATTTGCTGTGGGCAGTATACAACCGAAGTTTCTTTTGGCAATTACACTGATCTGCTCCTTATCCACACTTTCCACGAAGGCTTTTGTGGATTCAGGAGCAGCGTTGAATCTGATGGATTTGGACTTTGCTAAACATTGTGGTTTTTCCATGACGCCTCTGCGGACGCCTATTCCTTTGAGGGGTATTGATGCTACTCCTTTGGCGGAGAATAAACCTCAGTTTTGGACCCAGGTGACGATGCGAGTTGCCCCAGACCACCAAGAAAATTGTAAATTTTTGGTGCTGCATAATTTGAATGATACTATTGTTCTGGGTTTTCCTTGGTTGCAAACTCATAATCCAGTTTTTGATTGGAAATCTGGGTCTGTGGTGAGTTGGGGTTGACAGTGTGTTCTTAGGGAAGCTCCTGTTTTCTCCACCTCTCCCCAGTCTCATGATATTCCTGATTATCTAGCCGATTTTTCTGATGTATTTAGTGAGAGCAAGTCTGCGTCTTTGCCTCCTCATAGGAGTTATGACTGTGCAATTGAGTTGATGCCTGGGTGTAAATTTCCCAAGGGTCGGCTTTTCAACTTATCAGTACCCGAACATGATGCTATGCGATCCTATATTAAGGAGTCATTGGAGAAGGGTCATATTAGACCATCCTCGTCACCTTTAGGTGCTGGGTTTTTTTTTTGTGGCCAAGAAAGATGGTTCATTAAGACCATGTATTGATTATCGTTCCCTTAACAAGATGACGGTTAAATATCAGTACCCGTTACCTCTGATGTCTGATTTATTCTCCAGAGTTAAGAGTGCCTGCTGGTTTACTAAGCTTGGCCTCAGGGGGGTGTATAATCTTATTCGCATCAAGCACGGGGATGAATGGAAGATGGCGTTTAATACTCCGGAGGGACATTTTGAGTACCTGGTGATGCCTTTTGGACTCACTAATGCCCCTTCTGTCTTCCAGTCCTTTATGAATGATATTTTCCGTGACTTTGTGGATAAGTTTTTGATCATCTATCTGGATGATATTTTGATCTTTTCTAGTGATTGGGATTCTCATGTGGAACACGTCCGGACTGTGTTCTGGATTTTGAGAGAGAATTCCCTGTTTGTTAAGGGATCAAAATGCCTCTTTGGTGTACAGAGGATTTCATTTTTGGGATTTATCTTATCTCCATCGACTATTGAATTGGACCCGGCCAAGGTACAGGCCATTTATGATTGGGTTCAGCCTACTTCTTTGAAGGCCCTCCAGAAGTTTTTGGGTTTTGCTAATTTCTATCGTAAATTTATAGGTAATTTTTCTGGTATTGTCAAACCACTGACTGATCTGACCAAGAAGGGTGCTGATGTGCTGAATTGGTCTCCTGAGGCTATCTCAGCATTTCAGGAGCTTAAGCAGAGATTTACTTCAGCTCCAGTTTTACAGCAACCTGATGTCTCACTTCCATTTCAGGTGGAGGTAGATTGGTGCAGGAGCTGTTTTGTCCCAAAAAGACCCTGTGACTTCTAAGATGAATCCCTGTGCCTTCTTTTCTCGAAAGTTCTCCCCATCTGAACGTAACTATGACGTGGGGAATCGGGAATTGTTGGCCATGAAGTGGGCATTTGAGGAGTGGAGACATTGGTTGGAGGGAGCTAGACATCAAGTTGTGGTCCTCACCGATCACAAGAATTTGATTTATCTGGAGTCGGCCAAACGCTTGAATCCTAGACAGGCTAAATGGGCCTTGTTTTTCACGCGTTTTAATTTTGTGGTCTCTTTTCTTCTGGGCACTAAGAATGTTAAGGCAGACACCCTTTCTAGGAGTTTCTTTGCCGATTCTCTTAGTGTGACCAAGCCTACTACCATCCTAGGTGAGTGGGTAGTTCTTTCTGCCATTTCGCCCGATTTGAGACACGCCCTGGAGGAATTTCAGGAGGATAAACCTGAGCGTTGCCCTATGGGAAAATTGTATGTTCCTGACCAGTGGAGAAAGAGAGTGATGTCTGAAATTAATTGCTCCGCATTGGCTGGTCATCCAGGTATTTTTTGTACCAGAGATTTGGTGAGTCGGTCCTTTTGGTGGCCTGCCTTATCTCGTGACATCAGGAATTTTGTACAGTCCTGTGGGACTTGTTCTCTGTCTAAACCCTGTTCTCGTTCTAGTGGGTTGCTGATGCCCTTACCGGTGCCCAAGAGGCCATGGACCCATATCTCAATGGATTTTATTTCTGATCTTCCTGTCTCTCAGAGAATGACTGTTATCTGGGTGATTTGTGATAGATTTTCGAAGATGGTCCATCTTGTACCACTCCCAAAGTTGCCATCTTCTGATGAGTTGGTGCCCTTGTTTTTACAGCAGGTGGTTCGGTTACATGGGATTCCTGAGAACATTGTGTCCGACAGAGGAGTCCAGTTTGTTTCCAGATTCTGGAAAGCCTTTTGTTCCAATCTGAGAATTCAGTTATCCTTCTCCTCTGCGTTTCATCCCCAGACCAATGGACAGACTGAGAGAACAAACCAGACCTTGGAGTCTTATTTGAGATGTTTTATATCTGCTGATCAGGATGATTGGGTCTCATTTTTGCCCTTGGCCAAATTCGCACTGAACAATAGAGCTAGTTCTGCCACTTTGATGTCACCCTTTTTCTGTAATTTTGGGTTTCATCCTCGATTCTCTTCAGGGCAAGTGGAATCTTCGTCCTGCCCAGGTGTGGACACTGTGGTTAAGAGAATGCAGCAGATATGGGACCAAGTGGTGGAGAAGTTGTCACTCTCTCAGGAAAAGGCCCAGCGATTTTCCAACCGGCATAGGACCATTGGTCCCCGGTTTAAAGTGGCTGATATGGTTTGGTTGTCGTCTAAGAATATTCCTATGAAGGTTGCATCTCCTAAATTTAAGCCAAGATTTATTGGTCCTTATAAGATTTTGGAAATTCTTAATCCTGTTTCGTTTCGATTGGTTCTTCCAGTTACGTTCAAGATCCATAACGTATTTCACAAATCTCTGTTGAAGAGGTTTGTTGAGCCAGTGGTTCCTATGGCAGCACCTCCTGACCCTGTGTTGGTCGAAGGCAATGTGGAATATGAGGTAGAGAAAATATTGGATTCTCGTTTGGTTAGACGGAGACTCCAGTATTTGGTCAAATGGAAGGGTTATGGTCAGGAGGATAATTCTTGGGTCTCTGCCTCCGATATTCATGCAAAAAGATTGGTTTGTGCTTTTCACCGGGCCCATCCTGATCGGCCTGGTGGAGTGGATGAGGGTTCGGTGACCCCTCCTCAAGGGGGGTACTGTTGTGAGTTCATTCTCTAGTTCACCAGTTGTGAGTTCCCCTTCTGGACTTCCTCTGGTGGTGACGGGAGGTGGTGCGGCTGGTTTGATCGTTGGAGATCTGCCACCTGAGAATGAGGATGACGATTGGATCTCAGGATTCTCAGATTGGATTTAAGACAGCCGACGCCCTATTCAGTTGCTGGTGATTCCTTCTGGCTTGTCAGCTCTTGGTTTTCAGCTCTGTTCCAGTCATCTAAAGCTAAGTTTTTCTGCTAATGTTCACACTTGATTTTGTTGGTCTATTCAGTTTTTTGTGTGGTCTGCCAGCCCCGGCTGGGGGCTGAGCTGAATTTCCACTCTTATTTATCAGTATTTTGCCAATTGGCTTTTTGTCCCTTACTAGTTCGGTCTATTTTTGCTCTGTCTCAGAATATTTCAGAGTGCTGATATAGTGGGAGAAGTCTAGTGACTTCAGGGTTAATTTTGCTATCAGAAGTGTTGGACATTATTTTTGTAGGGTTTTCTGCAGGTTGCAGATAGTGTCTTCCCTTTCCTTTCCTGTCTAGTTAGTTTGGGCCCCATCATTTGCTCAGCCTATTTTCCTGCCTGTGTTTGTGCCTTCATCTTGTTTCACCGTCAATACATGTGTGGGGGCTATCTATTCCTTTGGGGTCTGCTCTGGGGCAGTTAGTTTTCCCTTTTCTTGCTTTAGGCTTATGTAGTCCTCCGGCCGTGACGAGGCGTCTAGGTTCATCGTAGGCACGCTCCACAGCTACTGCTAGTTGTGTGGTAAGATCAGGGATCTGCAATCTGCATAGTTACCAACCACTCTGGTTCTCTGTGGCTTAGCTTGTTTTGCTTTTTTCTCCTTGGTGACCCATTCATAACATGGAACTACATGCCCTGGTATTCCTGCGTCAACCTGCCCGACACCGCTACATCCCCTGCGCCCGACACTGCACCATCTAAGTGTCACTTCACCTACTCTGCACTGGGACTAAAGCCCTGCCTGTGGAGGGCTATAACATCATTGCTGCACCACACCATCTGTCCCAGAGGATCTGTCTGCAGTGTCGGCTTAACACCTTCATTGCCGAACACCACAGGTGGCGTCACGACTCATTCATTCTAATCATCAAAAGCACACTGAACATACTCCCCTTTTACAATGGGCGCCCAGGGCCACGGGCCGGGTCCCAGCTGCCGTGACATCCCCCATTGAAGCTCATCGGGCCCGGTACCGAGTACCCCACGGCCCTGAGAGGGCGACCCAACTACATAAGAACGTATCTTCCTTGATAAAGAAGGAATGGACGAAGCCTGATAAAAGAGGTTTAATTCCTAAAGAAGTTAAAAGGAAATACCCCTTTGAAGCAGATATATCTGAGAGTTGGGAAAAGACCCCAAAAATTGATGCAACAATTTCACATGTATCCCAAAAATCGGCCTTGCTTTTTCAACACTCAGGGCTCCTAAAGGACCCCTTAGGTAAAAAGGCAAAAAATGTCCTCAAAAGGGCCTGGGAGTCGGGGGCGGCAGCATTTAAGCCAAATATCGCTGCAATATGCACAACAAGATCCCTTATTGTATGGATAGATCAGCTGCACTCTCAGATAAAAAATAAATGCCCATGGAATCAGATTTTAGCCATTTTTTCCAAACATTCAAAAAGCTGCTGATTTTCTAGAATACAAAAAAGTTCTGATGAACATCATCGGTGGTAACAAAATACATATGAATCTCTCTATAGATATATTAAACAACCACCATAGTGTGGATATAGTATGGACAACTGCAAAGAAGGACCAATATATAGAGAAGCAAGCAGTCATAGAATCCAAAATTATAACATCATCTTTATTCAACATATATTTAATAAAAATCATACAGACAGATGGACATACAGGGCTAAAAGATGGTAGCATGATGATAGGAGCATCAAAAAATTGCCTCAAGGAAGGTACTGCTGCCGAAACGCGCGTAGGGGTGGGCGGGTTTGTCCTGGAGAGCGGTCCACTTTATATGAGGTACTGTTTATACACTGTTATGTAATCTTTTGGATATTTGAGCAGACTTATCTTGCTACTTGAACGCACTTATACCATGTGGTGGTTTGTTTTTTCTTGTGTGGATGCTATGCCTCTTATGAGATAATAATATACTTTATATCCAGTGACATACCCAACCTTGGGCAATTTTTTGATGCTGGTATCATCATGCTGCCATCTTTTAGCCCTGTATGTCCGTCTGTATGATTTTTTATAAAATATATGTTGAATAAAGATGATGTTATAATTTTGGATTCTATGACAGCTTGCTTCTCTCTCTATATATATTGATTTTCTAGAATCTAGAGGATATCTAAAATGGACACAGTACGGCTCATGGCCCGTTCATGAGCATTATCCAACTCTGCTCACCAGGCTCTTTGGTTGAAGAATTGGGCAGGAGATCTTCAGTCAAAAAGTAAATTATACGGTATTACATGCCAAGGAGAATTCCTTTTCGGACCAGTCCTAGAAGAGATACTGGAGAAGGCGGCAGATGCCAAGAAAAAATTCCATGCTAATTCCTTTCAGAGGAGGTCCTTTCGTCCTTCTGGAAGAAATCAGTTTGCATCTACAAGGACCAGGGTCCCAAGAAGAAAAGGCCCAAGAAATGGGAAAGGATTTAATTTTGACTACTTTCTTTCTGGTCCCCCAAAGAGATCTGGACGACAATGACGCCAAGCCACAGGTAGATGGAATGTTAAAAAAGTTTTTTTGCTACCTGGGTAGAATTTTCAGAAAACAGATGGATTTTAGATACCATAGAGCGGGGTTTAAAGCTATAATTCAGCTCCCAACCCCAAAAATATTCTTGGTCGCTAAAATATAGTCCTCAAAAGCAGTACAACAGGCCTTAGAACAGGAAATCATGTCCTTGGTGCAGAAGAGGGCATTTACTCAGGTTCCTGAGCTAGAAAAAGGGACAGAATTCTACAGTCCTATTGTTTTACGGGAAAAACCAGACCGCCCCTAGGAACCATCGTGAACCTGAAACATTTGAATCATTATTTAAAAATCAAGCAATTCAAAATGGAAACAATAGGAACACGGGTGAAACTTCTCTTTCATGAGCCCTTGAAATGCCCAGGAGGCAGGGTTTCGCACACCATGACCAGTGCCAACGTCACAACCCAGGCAAGTGCTAGGATCCGGGGGGAGATACTCATTATGTTGCCTATGAGTCGAGAGACCCCCCTCAAATACTCACATCTCCTCGTTCCCAGCAGCTGCAGTGTTTTCAGCGCCCTTTGATACTCTGACGTCTCAGGGCAGAGGGCGCGATGACGTCACTACAGCGCCCTCTCTGTCCTGATCACTGCAGTGAGTAAGAAGGCGCTGAGTATATTGGACCTGCGACGGAAACTGGAGAAGTGAGTATTTGATTTTTTTAATATATGCAGCGTTATATGGGCCCAATATACTGTATGGTACATTATATTGGTCCCACTATATTTATATACTGTATGGAGCATTATATGGGGCCATTATACTGTATGGAAGATTGTATTGGTCCCATTATATACTGTATGGAGCATTATATTGGTCCCATTATATATTATATGGAGCATTATATGAGGCCTATTATACTGTATGGTGCATTATATGGGGCCTGTTATACCGTATGAAGCATTATATGGGGCCATTATACAGTATGGAGTATTATTCTGTATGAAGCATTACATGGGCCCATTATATACTGTATGGAGCATTATTCTGGACCCATTATACTGTATGGATCAATATTTGGGGCTCTTTATATACTGTATGGAGCAATATATGGGGCCCATAATACTGTATGGAGTAATATATGGAGCACATAATACTTTATGGCGCAATATATGGGGTCCGTTACACTGTATGGAGCACTATGTAATGTGTTGCCCATTATACTGTATGGAGCAGTATATGGGGCCCATAATACTGTTTGGAGGACTATGTGGTGCCCATAATTCTGTATGGAAGGCTATATTGGGACCATAATACTATAATACTATATGGAGGACTATAGTGCGTCCATAATACTTTATGGAGGACTATACTGGACCCATAATACAGTTTGGAGAACTATATGGGGCCCAAAATACTGTATGGAGGACTAAATTGGGCCCATAATTTAGTATGGAGGACTATGTGGTGCCTATATACTGTTTGGAGGACTATGTGGTGCTCATAATATTGTATGGAGGACTCTTCTGTCCGGTCTAAAATGATAACTCTGCAGTCACACTGTGCACTGCCAGGATTTGCCTGTTTCTGAGCTATTGTAGAATTTATAATCAGGGGCTGACTGGCACTTTTCAGCCTGGGGGGCAATCACTAGGCAGTGGCCTTTGAGTTGCGGTGGTTCACCTTTTCCCTGCTTATCTCTGGCCGCACATTAAAGCAGCAGAGATAACAGGCTTTCAAAATTGATGGTACATAGATATGGGAACAGAACGGAGATTGCTGCATAGATATGGGGGAGCAGAGCCAAGCTTACTGCCTACATAGCTACTGCAACAAAAGCAAGCTGACTACATAGATTCGAGAACAGAACCAAGATTGCTAGGGAGAAAAGGGAACTGAAAGGAGCTTACCACAGAGCTGTGGGAGCAGAATCAAGCTTACTACAGAGATAAGAGAGCAGAACCAAGCTTACTACAGAGATAAGGGAGCAGAACCGAGCTTACTACGGAGATATGGGAGCCAAACTGAGCTTACTCCAGAGATATGGGAGCAGAGCTGACTACAGAGATTCCCCCTATATATAGTACTAGCTGAAGAGACTGGCGCTGCACGGGCATAGTAACTAACTACGGTTAGTTATAACAAATTATAATCTCTCTCTCTCTCTATATATATATAAATATATAAAGCTGAGTGTATAGCCCCGCCCACTTCACATAGCCACATTCACTATAATATCCCACATCATCCCGTCAGCCAGTGCTACCGGACTACTACCCCTAATATCCCACATCGTCCCATCAGCCAGAGCCACCGGACAACTACCACTAATATCCCACATCATCCTGTCACAGCCGCCGGACTACTACCACTAATATCCCACATCATACCGTCAGAGACACCGGACTACTACCCCTAATATCCCACAACATCCCGTCAGCCAGAGACACCGGACTACTACCCTTAATATCCCGCATCATCCTGTTAGCCAGAGCCACCGGACTATTCCCCCTAATATCCCACATCATCCTGTCAGCCTGGGGTCAGAATCAGACCGCTGAGTGGAACGGTCCTAACTTCCATACCGGGGATCCTTTTAAGAGAGGCCTGGCATCAGAACCAGAGCACTGAGTGGATTTGCCCTGACTTCCATACCAATGATACCTTTAATAGGACCCTGGGGTGAGAATCAGAGCGCTGAGGGATTTACTCTAACTTCCATACCACAGATCCCTTTAAGAAAGTCTGGGATCAGAACCAGAGCTGTTATGAATGGGTCACGAAGGAGGAGAGCACAATAGGCTATGCCACCAGAGCGCCAGAGAGGTTGGTCGCTCAGCGGATTGCAGACCCCTGATCTTAACAACACAACTAGCAGTAGCCGTGGAGTGTTCCTACGTTGCCCTAGACGCCTCGTCACAGCCGGAGGACTAACTAAGCCTAAAGACAGAAAGGTGAAATCTAAACTGCCCCGGAGCAGATCCCCAAAGGAATAGAGAGCCCCCAAACATATATTGTCGGTGAGACAAGATGAAGCACAAACACAGACAGAAAATAGACTGAGCAAATGATGGGGCCCACACTGACCAGATAGGACAGGGCAGAAAAGGCACTGTCTGCAATCACGCAAAAACCCTAACAATTCCAACATGACTGATGTACAAAAATACTGAGGTTTGCACAGACCTCGCCCCCACTATATCAGCACTCAGGTGTGAACTGGCAGCTAGCAACAGGCTAATACAGCAGGGGACTGAGCAAACAAACACAAGAAACAAAAATACAGGGCAGGAGCCAGCAGCCCCTGGGGGAGCAAGCTGACCCCTGACAGCAAGGCAAAAAAAGATGCAAAGGGTTTAGCAAATGACACTTAGCTGAAAAATGCAGGATCAGGGAGAAGAAAGAAATCCTCAATAAGCAAAGAAAGGAGTATCACCGGCAGCCACTGAGAGAAGTCTGCTCGCTTATGTAGTCCCAGTCACTACCCCCACTCATCCAATTATCTTCTGCAGCTGTTGGGTTAACATCATGTTGACCAGCTCCACTACCAGCAGTATCCACAAGAGGGAGCCTTGCCTGAAAAGTTGGATTAAGAGAGTTCACAACACAGAGCGCTGGGTGGATTTGCCCTGATTTGTATACCAATGATCCCTTTAATAGAACCCTGGGGTTCTGGGATTTGCCCTAACTTCTGTACAGGAGATCCCTTTCAGAGAGCCTGGGGTCAATACCAGAGCATTTGAAGGCAATTGCCCTGACTTCCATACCGGTGATCCCTTTAAGAGAGGACTGGGGTCAGTACCAAAGTGCAGATTGGATTTGCCCTCACTTCCATACTGGGGATCCCTTTAAGAGGGACCTTGGGTCAGAACCAGAGCGCTGAGTGGATTTGCCCTAACTTCCATACTGGGGATCCCTTTAAGAAAGCCTGGGATCAGAACCATAGCGCTGGATGGATTTGCCCTGACTTGCATACCAATGATCCCTTTAATAGAACCCTGGGATCAGAATCAGAGCGCTGAGGGATTTGCTCTAACTTCCGTACAGGAGATCCCTGTCATGATCCCAGTGCAGGTTGGACCCGCACGCTTGGGTTTAATGTCTGGAACCAGTGCTGGTGGACCTACACTTTTGGGGTTAAATGTTATGATCTCAGTGCAGGCTCTTACCTGCACACCTGGGGCTTATTATTGTGGCCTCTCCTTGGTTCTGGGAAAGCTTTTTATAGCCTCAGGAAGCTCCAATCCCCATCAGTTATACTTTCGCCCTTGGCAGAGTGTGTTGACCCCTGAGTGTGTTTGTGCTGTGTTCTTGTTTGCCTGATACTTTGGTTTCGACTCGGTCTGTTCTCTGGATACAGCTTGTTGGATTCTGCTTGGTACCTTCTATGTCTGTTTGGCTTTGACCGCTGCCTGGCCCTGACAATCCGTTCTGTCTCATCCCTGGTACTTTACTGCTATCTCTGTGTATGACCCCCGTTTGTCTGACCTGAGCATTCCTGTAGTTGTGTCCTGCCGATCTCTGGCAGCAGGACGCTAAGCCCCGCCCCTTGCAGTCACATGACCGTAGGTCCTTCACTGCTTGCTAACTTCAGCGTCTCCAGGTCCTGTTTGCCTGAGCTTCCTGGCCGTATCTGACCCCGGGCCCCCCTGCAGTGTGGGTGAGTCCCTGCTCAGTGGTGGCTGCACGCCGGTGCTGACAGGACCGTGACATTATAACTGACCATTAAGTTTTTGGGGGTTTTTTTGTGCAGAGAATTATGGATCCCATACAGTCTCTGGCTGAACAGATGAAAAATCTGAGTCAGATGTTTCAGGGTTTATCTCTGGAGCAGCAAGCTCTTGCTCATTCTCAGCAGCAGGTTTCTGAGACAGTGCGGGGGGCTTTATCTGCTGGGTCTCTGGGGGCTGGGGCGAGTGATGTTGTTCTGGTGTCCCCGGAACCACCTGTTAAACTGCCTGACTTCTTTTCTGGGAACAAAAAGGAGTTCAGGATCTTCATGGAGGGTTGCAAACTTTTTTTTAGTTTGAGACCACGTTCCTCTGGGGATGAAAGCCAGAAGGTAGGGGTCATTATGTCCTTATTAAGAGGGGGCTTTTTCTCTTCCTCCCACTGCCCCTGAGAGTGTCGGTGAATGCATTTTTTGAGGTCCTCGGGCACATATATGATGAGCCGGACCGAGTACGAATGGCAGAGGACATGGTGATGAGTCTCTGTCAGGGGAAACACTCGGCTGAGTGGTTTTGTGCTGAATTCCACCGCTGGGCCGCAGAGGTCTCTTGGGACGACACCGCGCTTCGAGGACTCTTTCGCAGAGGCTTGTCCGAGCGGCTGCAGGATGCCTTGGCGTTACATCCCCCACTTAACTCTCTCGAGGACGCTATGACCCAGGCCGTCCGGATGGACCGGCGGTTGCGGGCCAGGGGGGTGATGCAGGTGGAGACTCCATTGTTCCCCAGTGGAAAAGAGACTGTCTCTGAGCTCATGGACGTAGGCGCTCTCTCCCTGAAGGATAAGGAGAGAAAACGCCGGAGGGAAAAGCAGTTATGCTTCTACTGTGGTAAAATGGAACATTGGAAAAGGGAGTGTCCTGATTGCCCATCCTCGACCCGGTCGGCGGGAAATGACTAGGTCTGGGTAGTCAGCGGGGAGACTACTCAGACCCTCAGGTACCCTGTTCTTTGTTTTCTAAGGTTTTGCTTCATGTGGAACTGTTAGTGGACGGTTGTTCTTTTTCCTCTACAGCCTTCGTGGACTGCGGATCATCCATCAATCTTATTGACTCCCAATTGGTCACACGCTGCAAGATAGGGACAGCTAGGCTCAAGGTTCCGATCAAGGTGGTGGCCATTGACTCCTCCCCCCTCACTAAAGAGGGAATTCTCTTTATGTCTGATTTGTTTTCGCTCAGAGTGGGCGCTACTCATGTGGAAAACTTAAGTTGTTTGGTTCTGGACAATCTAGCAGCAGGGTTAGTGTTGGGCATGCCCTGGTTACAACGCCATAACCCAGTTATTAACTGGAAAATTGGGGAGATTGTTCAATGGGGGTTTAATGATTCTATGTGATAATTCTGCACTGCTGGTTGAACCTGTTAAATCTGTGTCTGTGTCATCTGTCGAGCTGGAAGGTATTCCGGAGTACCTGAAAGACTTCGAAGATGTATTATCTGAAAGCGAGGCCGAGACGTTGTCGCCACATAGACCCTTTGACTACGCTATCGAGCTATTCCCGGGGGCTAAATTGCCTAAAGCTCGTCTGTTTAATTTATCTGGCCCTGAGCGCTTAGCTATGAAGGATTACATTGCTGAGAGTCTTCGCAAGGGACACATACATCCCTCAGTCTCACCTGTGGCGGCAGGGTTTTTTTTGTAAAGAAAAAAGATGGCGGTTTACGTCCCTGTCTCAATTTTCGTGAGCTTAATAAGATTACTGTTAGCGTGGGTGGTCTGGAGAAGGAACCTCCGGGAGTGGACCCTCTGGACCGTGGCAACGAGGGGCCCCGGACGATCTGCCAGATGGAACCGACCCCTATACAGGGACCGTTAGGAGCAGGCCCAGGGGTTCGAGTAGCACGGTAGCCAGTACCAAGAGGGGCGGCTCAGGATGGACCGGAGTAAGACTGAGACTGGAGTAAGACGGCAAGGACACTGAAGGCAGGACTGGAGTAGGACAGCAGGAATACTGGAAGCTGGACTGGAGCAGGACGGCAGGAGTACTGGAGGCAGGACTGGAGTAGGACGACAGGAACACTGGAGACAGGACTGGAGTAGGATGGCAGGAACACTGGAGACAGGACTGGAGTAGGATGACAGGAACACTGGAGACAGGACTGGAGTAGGACGGCAGGAACACTGGAGACAGGACTGGAGCAGGACGACAGGAACACAGGAGACAGAACTGCGGACGAGAGCAAGGAACGCAGGTAGCAGGACTGAGAGGCTGCTGCGGGGAGCAGCCAAGAACAGAACTGCAGGAGCAGAGAGCACAGGAAGAAGCGAGGCCAGAGTGCTAGGAAACACAACAATCAGGCGCCTCCCTCAGGGGGAAGCGGCCTGATATGGCCCCGTCTGGTCAGCCATTGGTCCAGAGGTGCTTCTGGGTCAGGGCACAGCCAGAGCACAAGAAGCAGGAAGGAGGTGCGGCCTATGGTGCATGCGCATAGCATGCAGGGAAGGCATCGGTCGCTAGCCCGTGTCAGGTGACTGCCGCGGCCGTCGGTTGGAAAGAGGCTGCGGCGTGGAAGCGGAGGCCGACTGTGGCGTGGAAGCGGAGGTCGGGTGAGTATGGCGGAGCAGTGTAACAGTACCCCCCCTAAGCCGCCCCCCCCAGAGGTTAGCAAAAAACCTCTTGAGGATACGGGGAGCATTGATATTCTCCTGAGGCTCCCAGGATCTCTCCTCAGGACCAAAGCCCTTCCAATCAACAAGAAAGAAAGTCCTACCTCTAACCCTCTTCACAGCGAGAATGTCCTGCACTTCAAAAACATAATCGGCACCCTCCGGCTGCGGACCAGGATCAAGCGAGGAATGGAAGCGATTCGGCACCACAGGCTTCAGGAGAGAGACGTGAAAAGTGTTCGGGATCCAGAGCGAAGCAGGCAACCTCAATTTGTAGGCGACTTCGTTAATATGTCCCAGAATTTCAAACAGACCGGGGTAGTGTGGACCCAATTTGTAGGAGGGCAGTATTAATCGAACGAATTTGGAGGAGAGCCAGACCTTGTCCCAAACACGATACGGAGGAGGATCCAACCTCTTTTTGTCCGCATAGTTCTTCATCTGATCAGCGGATCTCTTGAGTCATGTGTTGGTCTCTGCCCAAATTTTAGAAAATTCAGAGGACAAGGCGTTGGCCGCGCGTACCTCGGAGGCAAGAGTTATCGGAAGAGGAACACCAGGATGTCTGCCAAAAACAATGAAAAACGGAGACTTGGCTGAAGACTCACCAGCATGGTTGTTATAAGCGAACTCTGCCCAGGGAAGTAAGTTGACCCAATCGTTCTGGTGGGCGTTGGAGAAGTGACGTAAGTACCCCGTAAGCGTCTGGTTGGTACGCTCTACCTGTCCGTTGGACTGTGGCTGATAGGCCGAGGAGAAGTCGAGGGAAACGTTCATGAGCTTACAAAGCGAACGCCAGATCTTCGAGTTAAACTGAACCCCTTGGTCAGACACAATGCGTCGAGGTAGTCCGTGGAGTCTGAAGATTTGATGAATGAAGATTTTGGCCAGCTCCGGCGCTGAGGGAAGACCGGGCAGAGGGACGAAGTGAGCCATCTTGGAAAAATGATCCACCACCACCAGGATGACTGTGCAGCCCGCAGAGCAGGGTAGGTCGGTGATGAAATCCATGGCGATGTTCTCCCAAGGAACCGTAGGGACGGGCAACGGAAGCAACAAGCCAGACGGAGGTCTCCGTGGTACTTTGTTTTTTGCACAGGATGGACAAGAAGCCACAAAGTCGAGTACATCTTGGCAAAGAGTGGGCCACCAGTAGTGACGCGTGATAAGGTCAAGGGTCTTCTTAGTTCTGGCATGACCGGCCAATTTGGAGGAGTTCCCCCATAGAAGAACCTTTCGCTTGAGATTCTCTGGCACAAGCGTCTTGCCAGGTGGGAGAGTAAGCCAGTTCACCGGAGCCACGGTGATGATCCTAGTGGGATCAATGATATGCGAAGGTTCCTCCGTGGATTTGTGTGGCTGGAAGACCCTGGACAGGGCGTCGGCTTTGGAATTCTTGTTGCCAGGATGGAATCGGAGCTCAAAATCAAATCGGGCAAAAAATAAGGACCATCTGGCCTGGCGAGGGTTAAGTCTCTGGGCAGACTGGAGATAAGCCAGATTCTTGTGGTCCGAGAAGATGACAAAAGGATGGACAGCTCCCTCCAGGAGGTGGCGCCATTCCTCCAAGGCCAACTTGATGGCCAAAAGTTCCCGGTCGCCAATCGAGTAGTTACACTCGGATGGAGAAAAGGCCTTCGAGAAGAAGCCACAAGGGTGCAGGCGACCGGAGGCGGTTCTCTGGGACAGTACCGCCCCGGCACCCGTCGAGGAAGCGTCCACCTCGAGTACAAAAGGTCGATCGCTCTCAGGGCGATGCAGGACTGGAGCTATGGAGAAAGCCTGTTTTAGGGTCAGAAAGGCCTCCTCTGCCTCAGGAGACCAATCCTTGGAAGTAGACCCTTTACGGGTGAGCGCAGAAATGGGTCTTGTGATCGCGGAGAAGTGGGATACAAATTGCCGGTAATAGTTGGCAAACCCGAGGAATCATTGTATCGCCTTTAGTCCAACGGGGCAAGGCCATTTGAGGATGGCAGACAACTTCTCGGGATCCATCCTTAGAACAGCGTCGGAGATAATGTATCCCAGAAACAGCAGAGAGGTCTGTTCGAAGAGACATTTCTCGATCTTCGCATACAGGCGGTTCTCCCGAAGATGCTGAAGCACCAGGCGGACACTCTTTCTGTTGGACGAGAGGTCCGGCGAGAAGACGAGGATGTCATCAAAGTACACGACCACACAGGAGTACAAGAGATCCCGGAAGATCTCATTGACAAACTCTTGAAAGACTGCAGGAGCATTGCAAAGACCGAAGGGCATGAGCAGGTACTCGTAATGGCCATCTCGAGTGTTGAAAGCGGTCTTCCACTCGTCACCTGCACGGATAGGGACCAGATTGTAGGCTCCTCTGAGGTCCCGCTTGGAAAAGACCCGAGCCCCTCTGAGACGGTCAAACAGCTCCGGAATGAGTGGAAGAGGGTACCTGTTCTTGATGGTAATCTCATTCAAGCCCCTATAGTCAATGCACGGCCGTAGAGTTCCGTCCTTCTTTTTGATGAAGAAAAACCCGGCTCCCGTGGGCGAAGAGGATTTCCGTATAAAGCCTTTGGCAAGGTTCTCTCAGACGTACTCGGACATGGCGGTGGTCTCTGCGGGAGACAGAGGGTAGATTCTGCCCCTTGGAGGGGTTGAACTGGAAACAAGTTCAATAGGGCAGTCAAACGGCCGGTGTGGAGGGAGGGACTCCACTTCCTTGTTATCAAAAACATCAGCGTTGGAGCTGTAGGCTGGAGGAAGACCCGGGAGGTCTGGAGATGACCAAGGAGCGGCCACCAGGCGGACAGGAGTCAGACAGCGAGTTTGGCATGGGTGCCCCCAGCGGAGTATCTCCCCAGAAGACCAGTCGAGAACAGGCTGATGAGTCCTTAACCATGGAAGACCGAGTAGAATGGCGTGAGAGAACTTAGGCAAAACGTAAAAGGCTATCTTCTCTCGATGTAAGGCTCCGACTTGCAATTCCACCTCTTCAGTGACCAAGGTGACGGCCACCTGTAGCGGTTTGCCATCCACGGCGGCAATCTGAATTGGGTTAGATAGAGTGACTACAGGAATTTGGTATTTGTCCACCTCTTCTGGCCGAATGAAGTTACCTGCTGAGCCCGAATCCACGTAGGCCACCTCGGAACCACGCCTCCCTCCTGAAACCAAAAGCACAGAAATCGTAAGGGGTTGAGAGGGATCATCATCACTTTGGAAGGCCTCTCTTACCTGACCTAGGTGGAGTCGTTTCCTAGGACAGGTGCGGACATAGTGTGACGAATCACCGCAATAGAGGCACAGACCTTGTGCTCGTCTCTCTCTCTGACGCAACTCGGCCAACCTGAGACGGTCTATCTGCATGGGCTCACCCGAAGAGAGGGAAGAGGACCCGACCGAACGGGAGCTGGCAGACCGGGTGAAAGGAAAAACTGACCTGGGGGACCGCCTGTCTCTCGCTGACTCCCGAGCACGCTCCAAGAAGCGCAGGTCAATGCGGGTAGTCAGCGAGATAAGGTCTTCTAAGGTGGACGGGGTATCTCGACCTGTGAGTTCATCCTTTATTCTACAAGAAAGACCATGCCAGAATGCCCCCACCAAAGCTGTGTTATTCCACCTGAGCTCGGAGGAGATAGTGTGAAAGCGAATAGCGTACTGTCCGACCGTGAGAGAGCCCTGGTGTAAGTTAAAGAGTGACTCCGTGAGAGAGGCTAACCGACCCGGCTCATCGAAAACCTTATGAAACGTATCCAGGAAAACCGGGAGACTCGAGATGACCGAGTCGTCACGTTCCCAGAGTGGGTTTACCCAAGACAGGGCCTCTCCCTCCAGATGGGACATGATGAAGGCCACTTTGGCCCGATCCGAGGGATATTGCTGCGGCAGCCATTCAAAGTGGAGGCTACACTGATTTAAGAACCCCCTACAGATCTTGGGATCCCAGGTGAAACGAGGCGGCTTGGCGAGGCGGGGCGTCGGGAGAGCAGTAGACGCGGGAGGAGGAGTCGGCACTGCAGCGGCAGCCTGGAGGGCCGACAAGCGACTATCAAAGGAGGCCATGTAAGACAAAATGTGGGCTTGAGTATCTTGCTGCTGACACAGCTCCTGTTGGAGACTGGCCAGCTGAGTGGCATTTCCAGGATCAGCCACCTGTAAGGCCGACAAACGGGTGTCCATCGACTTCATGACTGACATAATGCGACCCTGATTCTCCCGTAGGAATAGCAAGTCTTTCTGGGTAGCAGCCGTAGTACCGGCGGAGTCCATGGCCTGATCGTACTGTTAGCGTGGGTGGTCTGGAGAAGGAACCTCTGGGAGTGGACCCTCTGGACCGTGGCACCGAGGGGCCCCGGACGAGCTGCCAGATGGAACCGACCCCTATACAGGGACCGTTAGGAGCAGGCCCAGGGGTTCGAGTACCACGGTAGCCGGTACCGAGAGGGGCGGCTCAGGATGGACCGGAGTAAGACTGAGACTGGATTAGAGTAGGACGGCAAGGACACTGAAGGCAGGACTGGAGTAGGACAGCAGGAACACTGGAAGCTGGACTGGAGCAGGACGGCAGGAGCACTGGAGGCAGGGCTGGAGTAGGACGACAGGAACACTGGAGACAGGACTGGAGTAGGACGGCAGGAACACTGGAGACAGGACTGGAGTAGGACGGCAGGAACACTGGAGACAGGACTGGAGCAGGACGACAGGAACACAGGAGACAGAACTGCGGATGAGAGCAAGGAACGCAGGTAGCAGGACTAAGAGGCTGCTGCGGGGAGCAGCCGAGAACGGAACTGCAGGAGCAGAGAGCACACGAAGAAGCGAGGCCAGAGTGCTAGGAAACACAACGATCAGGCGTCTCGCTCAGGGGGAAGTGGCTTGATATGGCCCCGTCTGGTCAGCCATTGGTCCAGAGGTGCTTCCGGGTCAGGGCACAGCCGGAGCACAAGAAGCAGGAAGGAGGCGTGGCCGCGGCCTATTGTGCATGCGCATAGCATGCAGGGAAGGCATCGGTCGCGAGCCCGTGTCAGGTGACCGCCGCGGCCGTCGGTTGGAGAGAGGAAATGGAAGCGGAGGCCGACTGCGGTGTGGGAGCGGAGGTCGGGTATGGCGGAGCAGTGTAACAATTACTGTACGGAATACGTACCCCCTTCCGTTGATTCCCGATTTGTGTAACTGGATCGCCCTCCCAGGGCTGTGGGGTACTCTGTACCGGGCCGGTGTCAGAGGGATGTGTCACAGCAGCGGTGACCCGGTCCATGGCCCTGGGCGCCCAAGCAATGGGGAGATGTAGTTAATGGTAGGATAGTTTGTGACGCCACCAGTGGTGTTTGGCAAATATGGTGTTAGGCCAACGCTGCATACAGATCTGCTGGGACTGATGGTATGTGCAGCTTAGATGGTAAAGCTCCCCACAGGTGGAACTGTAGTCTCAGGGCAGTGTAGATGTAGCTGGCACGGGGATGTAGCAGTGCCGAAAGCGTAGGGAACAGACAAGACACAGTGGTTGTAGTTTCTGTACCTTTACTGAGTATATGCAGTCCAGAGTCCTGATTACAGATGGTATTGGAGCAGGTTAGCCTGGAAGCAGATCAGGATTCTCTCTCAGCAGAAGGGCTGTGCAGTCTCCTTCCTAGCGCTTTGTAGTGTGAAGCACTCCAGTACTTAGTTACCCTAGAATGCCTCTCTCTAGGTGTTCCTAGTCTTTACTTGTATGACAGACAGCTGTAGCCTGCTTCGGGGACTCCACTCTGCGTCCCGGCTCTCTATTCAGTTGCTGTTGTGTCCCAAGTCTATGATGGGAGCAAGGCGTTAGCGGCTCACTACTCCTCCGGTGTCTGTTGCCGGACATAAAGATCCAATCAACCTCGGGGACCGGGCCCCGGCCTTTGCGCTCTCTGGAATGGAAGGGTTCTCTCTCTTTCTCAACCTGCTTCCCACCGTCCTTCTATTCTCCTTCGTTCCAATCTGTTCTATCTCTCTTATGGAATCTGTAGTCTCCAGTCTACGTCTCTTTCTCCTTCTCTTCCTTCCCTAGGGAGCTCGTTCCACTAAGACCAGTCCTTAAAATCCTACACCTTCCCTCTCTTTTATATCTAACGCCACCCGCCTCCCCAGCACCTCTCGTGTTACGAAGCCAGGGACCACAAAAGGCACCCTATGACCTTTCCAGCATAAAGCATGGATGGGTCCCTGCTGAACTATCCTGTGTGTGGGTTGCAGGTGTTGGAATGCAGAAAGGAGTTCCCAGCCTACCTGGATGGTGGGGCACTACACCTTAGGAGAAGGTGCAGTACCTCTGTGGCGACTGAAGCCTCAGGGGCGCCACATAACCAACTATCAGGGGGAAAATGGTTCTCTAAACTGCATCTTCGGGGGGCATATAATTTGATAAGGGTCCGGGAGGGGGATGAATGGAAAACGGCGTTCCTCACCTCTGAGGGACTGTTTGAAAATTTAGTCATGCTGTTTGGTCTTACCAATGCCCCCGCCATATTTCAGAATTTCATCAACGTAGTATTTTCGGATCTCATTGGTCGTTTTGTTATCTACTTAGATGATATTTTGATATACTCCTCCGACAGTCATTCTCATCTGAAACATGTACGAACCGTTCTCCAAGGACTGAGGGAAAATCATCTGTTTGACAAATTGGAGAAATGTGTGTTTTTTTGTTCAGGAATTGTCTTTTTTGGGATTAATTGTGTCCTGTGAGGGTTTTCGCATGGACCCCAAGAAGGTGCAGGCCATTGCGGATTGGATGCAACCCCGAGATCTTAAGGGTCTTCAGTGCTTCTTGGGGTTCGCCAATTATTACCGCAAATTTATTCGGGGGTTTTCGCAGGTGGTCAAACCACTCACAGATCTAATATGCAAAGGTGCGGATGTGAGAAATTGGTCCTCGCTCGCAAAAGAGGCCTTTGCGACTCTGAAAAAATGCTTTATGTCTGCTCCTGTGTTAGTACAGCCAGATCCGTCCAAACCATTTATTGTGGAGGTCAGGGGCGTATCTAGGGGGGGGCAGCCGGGGCAGTTGCCCCAGGCGCAGCCAGCAGGGGGGCGCAGTCGGGCCGCCTAATGCAGCGGTCCGCAGTGTCCTCCTTGGCGGCTGCGTTCTGCCGCCCCCCCGGCCTGAGAGTCGGTGGTTCTCTGTGTCAGCTGTCAAGCTGACAGCCGGCGCAGAGAAGGAGCACGTGCCGGCTCCCAGGGAACAATTGTACTGGCGTCTATACAGACGCCAGTTCAATTGAAGCTCTGACCGCCGGGCCAGAGCGATGTCAGCAGCGTGATCAGGTCATGTAATCACGCTGCTGACGTCACTCCCCGGCGCCCAAAGCAAAAGCTGGTGGTAAGTGTGCTCCTCTGTGGAGCTGAAGAACCACCGAAGATGGGAGATGAGGGGGAGTTAATGAGTGGAGATGGGGGGGATTTGTAGAGGGGATGGCGGTTAATGTGTGGGGGTATTTAGAGTGGGGATGGGGGTTAATGTGTGTGGGGGTTAATGAGTGGGGATGCCATGGGGTTAATGTGTGGGGGGATTTGGAGTGGAGATGGGGGTTATTTAATGTGATGGGGGTTAATGTGTGCAGGGGTTAATGAATGGGGATGGGGGTTAATGTGTGTGGGGGTTAATGAATGGGGATGGGGGTTAATGTGAGGGGGTATTTGGAGTGGAGATGGTTATTTAATGTGTGGGGGGATTTGGAGTGGTGATGGGGTTAATGAGTGGGTATTGGGTTAATGTGTGTGGGGGTTAATGAATGGGGATGGGGGTTAATGTATGGGGGCGTTAATGAGTGGGGTTGGGGTTAATGTGTGGGGGTGGGGGGATTTGGAGTGCTGATGGGTGTTAATGAGTGGGGATTGGGTTAATGTGTGGAGGGATTTGGAATGGGGATGGGGGTACTTAATGTGTGTGGGGGATTGGGGATGGGGGGATTTAATGTGTGGGGAGATTTGAGGACACAAAATAAAGAGTATGTATGAGGAAACAGTATGGGGGATTGGTGCAGACAGTATGGGGAGCGAATGGGTTAATGTATGTGGATGGACACAGTATGGGGAGTCAGGGATATGTGTGAGCAGACAGTATAGAGAGTGAGGGGGTAAATATATGAGGAGACAGTATAGTGAACAGGTGGGATGCTAGAGGGGAATAGTGTGAGGCGACAGTATATTGCAGATATTTTTATTCAGGAGCATTATAATGACACTTCTATCTTTAAGGGCATCGTGTGGAGATTTGCTGCAGAAGACCGGAGAAGATGGAAGTCTGCAGAGACGAGATGTGGATGAGAAAACTCATCATGGGGTCTAGAAGAAAAGGTGACTGACTGCAGAGACGACGTCATCTATAAGGTACCTGGATGTAAATATTATTTGTGATACTGACTTATTCTCATGTTTTTATTTGTTAGGAACATTACAGGGGTTGTCCAGGTTTGTGCTGAGTCTGCAGTCATTCTATGTGACTGCAGACGTCTGAATTCTCACAGTGCTCACTGAACGCTGTCAGGATTCTCTCGTGCCGGTAATTTACATACATGCGGTCACATGCTTACTAGACATGTGTGGCCTCACTCAATGAAAATGAACGGAGCGAGGCCGGGCACGTCTAGTCGGAATGTGGCCAGAAGTATATAAACCACATACTTGTGCTGACATGACTGTACATCGGCAAGGGAGAATCCTAAAAGTGTGCAGTGCATTCGTTGTGAGAATTCAGAAGCTGTGTGTTCAAGTCGCATATGTACTTGGGCGGGGGGGGGCGCCGAACCGAATTCTTGCCCCGGGTGCCAGAAAGCCTAGATACGCCTCTGGTGGAGGTGGGGGCAGTGTTATCCCAAGGGCCTTCCACTCTAACCACCCTCAGGTCATGTGCTTTCTTTTCCAGGAAGTTCTCTGCTACTGAAAGAAATTACGACGTAGGCAATAGAGAGCTACTGTGATCACCGATCACAAAAATTTGTCATACATTGAGTCTGCTAAAAGACTAGCACCCAGACAGGCCCGTTGGTCGCTTTTTTTTCCCGTTTTCAGTTTACTATAACATTTCGTCCAGGGTCAAAGAATGTCTCGCAGTTTTCATCCTGTGTCTTCCCCTGATCCACCGTCCTCCATTCTTCACCCTGGGGTTGTGTTAGCAGGGATCTCATCTGAATTGGAATGGGAGATTGAGGGGGCCCAGTCGCTGGCTCCTGCGGCCAAGCCAGGGGGCAAGTTGTTTGTCCCAGAGCAACTTCGCCTTAAACTCTTGCAGGAGTTCCATGAATCCAAGCTGAGTGCTCACCCTGGTATATCAGCCACGCATCTGGTGGTAGCTAGGATCTTTTGGTGGCCTACTCTTGGTTCTGACATAAAAAAATTAATTTCTGGTTGTGGGGTCTGCGCTCGTTCTAAAAGCTCTCATAACTGGCCGGCGGGGGAAGTGATGCCCTTGGCAGTTCCCAAAAGACCATGGACCCACCTGTCCATGGATTTTGTTACCAATCTTCCTTCATCCAGGGGTAATGCGGTGGTATGGGTAGTGGTGGACAGATTTTCAAAGCAGGCTCATTTTGTAACCCTGTCCGCACTACCTCCAGCTGAGACTTTATCCAGATTGTTTGTGCAGCATGTGGTCCGGTTGCATGGGGTACCCCTGAATGTGGTGTCTGATCATGGTGTGCAGTTTGTGGCTAAGTTTTGGCATGCTTTCTGCAAAAAATTAGGGATGTCTCTGTCCTTTTCGTCTGCATACCATCCTGAGAGCAATGGTCAGACGGAACGCACTAATCAGTCTCTGGAACAGATCCTCAGATGTATGACTTCTGCTAGACAGAATGACTGGTGTGATGTACTGCCGTTGGCTGAATTTGCCTTCAATAGTCGGGTGAGTCAATCCACGGGTATGTCTCCTTTCTTGTTCAACTATGGGTTCAGTCCTCATTTTGGTGAGTTTTCTCGTCTGGATTCGGGGTGTCCCGGGGCTGAGGGCTCTGTTCAGCGATTAAAAAATACATGGGCGGAAGTCCAGCGGAATATATCTAGGTCTCAAGGCAGGTATAAGTTTTTCGCGGACAGGAAACGAACACCTGGTCCCACGTTTCAGGTTGGAGAGAAAGTTTGGCTCTCCATGTGAAACATTAAGTTGAAGATTCCTTCAGCCAAGTTGGGCCCCAAATTCATTGGCCCGTACAAGATTGTGGAAAAAATCAATCCAGTGGCGTACAGGCTGTGCCTTCCACCCTCTTTCAAGATCCCTAACATCTTCCTTAGATCTCTACTGAAACCTTTTGAAGCAGTCCGGGGAGAGTCTGAGTCCACTGCTCCTCCGGCTTTGGTTGAGGGACATGTGGAATATGAGATTGATCATATCGTAGATTCCAGGTTGGTACGGCGGTCAGTACAGTACCTGGTTCATTGTAAGGGGTATGGGCCGGAGGACAGGTCCTGGGTGCCGGCCCGGTTGATGCATGCGGATCGCCTGGTTTGGGCTTGCCATGCTAGGTACCCGGGCAAGCCTGGGGGTCCAGAGGCCCCCCGTTGAGAGCTTTTTATAGCCTCAGGAAGCTCCAATCCCCATCAGTTATACTTTCGCCCTTGGCAGAGTGTGTTGACCCCTAAGTGTGTTTGTGCTGTGTTCTTGTTTGCCTGATACTTTGGTTTTGACTCGGTCTGTTCTCTGGATACTGCTTGTTGGATTCTGCTTGGTACCTCCTATGTCTGTTTGGCTTTGTCCGCTGCCTGGCCCCGACTATCCATTCTGTCTCATCCCTGGTACTTTACTGCTATCTCTGTGTATGACCCCCCTTTGTCTGACCTGAGCATTCCTGTAGTTGTGTCCTGCCGATCTCTGGCAGCAGGACACTAAGCCCCGCCCCTTGCAGTCACATGACCGTAGGCCCTTCACTGCTTGCTAACTTCAGTGTCTCCAGGTCCTGTTTGCCTGAGCTTTCCGGCCGTATCTGACCCCGGGCCCCCCTGCAGTGTGGGTGAGTCCCTGCTCAGCGGTGGCTGCACGCCGGCACTGACAGGACCGTGACAATCCCTTTAAGAGAGCCTGGAGTCAGTACCAGAGCATTTGAAGGCAATTGCCCTGACTTCCATACCGAGGATTGCTTTAAGAGAGGCATCGGGTCAGAACCAAAGCACTGGATGGACTTGCCTTGCTGAGAGAGGTAAAGAAGAACCCCAAGATCATTGTGGCTGAGCTCCACAGATGGAGTAGGGAGATAGCATATAGTAGGATGGCTAGTTCCCCTATATATATAGTAGGATGGCCCCAGTTCCCCCATATATATAGTATGATGGCCCCATTTCTCCCGAACATAAAAAAAATATAAATCTGGTATCACTGTAATCGCAAATACCCGAAAAATAAAGTTGTCTAATCACTTATAGCGCATGAGGAACAGCGTAAAAAAATAAGTAAAATTAATTTTTCATCTGCTGTTGATTTTTTAATTCTGCCTCCCAAAGATCGCAGTAAGGCTCAGCGCACATCTACGACGTGCTCCGTGCTGAGCGCTTACATCAGGGTTTCTGTGTAAATCTCTGTAATACGTGATTTAGACGGCACCTCCTGTGGAAGATTACCTATAATGAGGTATGTGGAGGCACTGTGGACACCGTCTAGCTGCCTATGATCCGTTGGTGTCCGTTTTTTTAGGTGTGCATAAAATCGCGGTCCACCACAGTTTTGTGCATTTCTTAAAAGAAGGAAACCACTGAACAGAGGCCATATGGAGTCCAGAGTATCTCTACTGCCTCATTATAGTGAGTGTCTCTCTCAGGGATTTCATCTGAATCACGTCACATGGAAACCCCAAAGTAAGTGCTCAGTGTAGATCGCCGGATAAATGTGATCCCAAACGTTATTTAAAATGTTCCCAATGAAAGCTTCAACTCAATACACAAAAATAGCAAGTCCCCACACAAGTCATTCATTCACCTGTCAATGGAAATATAGGGGGCTTATACGTTACTGGTAGTACAAAGACAAAGACTCTGGAAAAGCGCTATGACTGCTCATACCTCAAAAGGAGTCCAGCAAATTCTTCACTCCCCCTATCTTCAGAGTGCCTAAATCACATTTAGTGTCCGCATGTTTGGAATTTCTGTAATGATGAGAGCCTCCCTAATTTACGGGTGTGTGAGGAGGAAGACTGGGTTGCGGGGTACCTGCGCAATGCCGGGTCCTGAACTGTCGAGGCTGCGTCCAGTGTTGCTCGGGGAAAAGAATTGAGAACCGGGCAGAACCCATCACCTGGTGAGAGGGGGCGTTGTGAGACCCGGGAAGAGCAGGAAGGGCGGGAAAAGTGCAGTTTCCCACCGGCAGGGAGAGGAAGCAGGTGTGCGCCGCGCTCTGCGGGGAGAGAAAGAGAGCAGAGCTGAGACCCGGCAGAGGTTATGGAGGGACCCGCAGAACCAGTGAGTGCGCAGAGCTTTGGGCACTTGGACAAACAGTGTGCGGTGCTCGCATTGAGAAGCGAGTGCAAGGTGCAGGATCGTGAGGTGCATCCCCCCTTGCTGACAGGCGTGCTGCGGAGCACGCACCGAGTAGAGACTTCTATGGCATTACTCATTTCGGCTTTACAGATTAATGGACTAGGGGCTCAACGGGTAAAACTGGTGACCGTCCTTTGCTGCCAGAAGCTAGGTCACGTGTTGGCGGGTTACGCCTGAAGATACTGTGCCGGCCGTTGCCGTATTACAACTCTCATCAGACTGCATGCGATTGAGGAACAGAGAAGTCATGACAAGTGAAGTTTAATAGCAAGACTGTTGTGTTATACCATAATTCTGTTGTTAATTATCTTTTGCCTCCCTGCAAGGAGTTCATTGTTATAAATTAAACCACATTCCCTGCTTTACTGCATCCCTGTACCTGCTTACATTTGGTGTGGTCGGCAGGATGTAGTCTATGAATGCAGAGGCAGCAGACCAATCGGTCATGAGTGTCCCAAAGGTCCACTTTGCCACTGGGGGCCATGCTCACCAATCTCCCAATCTCCCAAAATTCATGGGGAGTAATTTAATGCTGTGGAACTGGACTGAGCGGGTTAAAGGCATGTTGAGGATGCATCCTATGACCACTGCTATGCAAGCAGAGATTGCTGTGATGACCCTGGATGAGGAGGCTAGATGTTCTGTAATGTTCGCCCCCCTCATGAATGGGACACTTTGAACAAGGTGTTGCAGATTTAGGAAGAGATGCATGGGCATCCCACCAATGTCGGGAAATTGCGGATGCAATTGTTTCGCCATGTTCAGAGGGATGGGGAGTCAGTGACTCAATACGTTAATGCGCTACAAGAGGTGCACACACATATCATCAAACGGGATGATGTGGGGGCAATAGGAGTGGGACCTCCTGATGTGATATTGACAGACCAGTTTGTGGCGGGCCTCAGGGACGCATCGCTTAAGCAAGCTTTTCGGGAGAGCCTGTGTGCCAGCCCGCGTATGAGCTTCTTAGAAATTGGGGTGGAAGAACGCTTCAGGGAGCAAGAGCAGGGGACAGCAGCCTTGGCAGGATGGTCCAGAGCAATGAGATACCTGCCTCACCCGCGGCTGAACCAGAATGGGCCCGAGAGATCCGGAACGAAATTTGGGACATGCAGGAAGAGTGTCCAGCCTCAGAAGAGCCCCACCACAGCTCAAAATATGCCCAGAGACAGGAGTGATTCCAAGTCCTGCCTGTCCATCGAACATCGCCAGGGAGTTGGAAAATCCCATACAGAATTGAATCCGACTTGTTTTAGGTGTGGGGATACCGGATACTACGCCCGAGGGTGTACAAGACAGGGACGTCCCTACCTTGGCAGCCGTTAAACTAGTGGGCTCTGTGGCTGGGGGACACCGCCTGCAGCCTGAAAGACCAAGGAGGAGAGAGGGCAGTCCTGAAAGTTTAATTTCTACCAGCCCTACCATCTGGGCTAAAGTGAATGGGCGAGCTGTCCGTAGCTTGATAGATACTGGATTGCAAGTGACCACCATGCCGGAAGCGTATTTTAGACGTCATTTTCCAGAAGTGTCGCGGCCGGAGTGGGACCCAGTGATCAGACTGACGGAGGCCAACCAGTTGCCCATCCCGATCGCAGGGGTGGTATGGATGGAGATTAAAGTGTGTGGAAGGATGTGGGCCTAAAAGGGGTCATGTTGGTCTCCGGAGACGTCGGCAACGGGCCTGCGGTGACTCTCGGGATGAATGTACTGAAACAAATTGGAACCCTTCTGATCAGTGAGCCGCAGGAGGCCTTTCTGGACCGTTGGAGCCCACAAACCCCCCAGAGAAAGGTATTTAGCAACTGATACGGGCCGGGGCTGAGAATACACATGCTGATGCTCTCGAGAGAGTGACCCATGAGCAACCTGAACAAGACCGATATAAAGAATTGGAGGCAGAAGAGATTCCTGGTTTTCAGAACTTCGACTGGTCGTTGGTGGCGACGCAGGGACAGATCGAAGAGGCGTCTGGTGAGCAGGTGGTGGAACGACCTTGGGATTACTGGGTGCCACTCCAGCAAGCAGATAAAGAACTTGCCCAGCTGAGACAGTGGGTGGCCCTGAGGCAACTACCCAGCCGGCGAGAGAGAATCGCTCTCTCCCCAGGGGCTCTGCAGATTCTGAGACAGTGGAAGATGCTTCGGTTGGAAGATGGATTGCTATACATGAGAGTGCAGCTAGTGCAAGAGTTGGGCGTCACTTAGCAAGTAGTGCTCCCAGAAAAGTTGATCTGTGTGTTGGCGGTGGAGGCCCATGAGAGAGGGGCTCACTTTGACCCAGAAAAGATGTTCCAGTGGTTGGAGAAGCTGGTGTATCACCTCCGATTGAGGACTGCAGTTGAAGAGGCTTGTCAAAAGTTCTGGAGCTGCGAGCTAGCTAAACCTCCAGAGCAAAGGACCATGACGCATACCATTGTGACTTCTGCTCCGCCGGAGTTACTGATGATCGACTACTTGGCCATAGGTCCGGCTCATCTCAGGTATGAACATTGTTTAGTGATGACCAATCACTTCACCAAGTTTGTCATAGTGACTCCGACTCGGGACCAGACAGCTGAGTCAGCTGCACAGGCCATTTGCCGAAACTTCATCCAGGTGTGCGGTTGCCTGAAAAGAATCCATTCTGACCAAGGTGCTTGCTTCCAAGGTTGGGTGATAGAGGAGCCACCGGATTGAGAAGTCAAAGACTACGCCCTGCCACCCGCAGGGAAATGGAGCCTGCGAATGTTTCAATCAAACGTTGATTCAGATGCTCTGAACATTGGAGGAAGATCGGCAAATACGGTGGCCTGAGTTCGTGGCTGAATTAGTCTGGGTGTACAACAATCAATTGCACAGTACAACAACAGTACAACAGGATACACTCTGTATACTTTGCTGTTTGGATGAAAGGGATGGGAGATCACAGAGCTGGAGTTGGATCTGGAAGAAGACTACCCGCGGACGGGGGTGTCCTCCTGGGTCCTGTAGCATCGACACCGACTACGGACTCTTCATCAGCTGATGCAGACGAAGTTCCGAGAAATCCAGCACCATGAAATGACGCCTATTCGAGGGACAGCTTTAAGGGCAGGAGATCGGGTGTTGATCCGGGACAAGTGGCCCTGAGGAAAGCTGGGACATTGATGGGAGAAGACCTCGCATCGAGTGAAACGTCAAGTTGGTTCTGATGGGCCTGTGTATGAAGTTCAACCCGAATGAGAAGAAGGAGCCCTACCCGAATAGTTCATCGGAGTATGTTGCAGCCCTGCCTGTCACAGGGTCCTGAGGAAGGAGAAAAAGTGCTGGACATCACCGAAATGGTTCTCGACTGTGATGAGGAAGAGACACTTGCATCAGCCCTAGTCTTGAATGATTCATCATCACCCGGTCCCAGGGAAGTGTCCGGGCCTGAAGCAGCAGAGACGGCAGATTCGTCAGACCAAAATATTCTGTGGCCTCCTGCTAGTCAACCCGGATTACGCTGGTCGGAGCGGATGACAGCTGGATTGTCTCCCACTCGTTATGAACAAGACCAATTTGTTTGGCAACAAATTATTCAAGGAGTAGAAGAACGTGAACGTCTGATGAAGGAGTTCTCGCCCGTGGAATGGCGAGTTAAAGGAGGGCGGGAGTGTAAGGAGGAAGACCGGGCTGCGGGTACCTGCGCAATGCCGGGTCCAGAACTGTTGAGGCTGCATTCAATGATGCGGAGGGAAAGAATGGGGAACTGGACAGGACCCATGTCCTGGTGAGAGGGGGTGTGGTGAGACTTGGGGGAGAGCAGGAAGTGTGGGAAAAGAGCAGAGTTTCCCGCCGGCAGGGAGAGGAAGCAGGTGTACGCCGCGCTCTGCAGGGAGAGAAAGAGTGCGGACGTGAGACCTGCCAGAGGTTATGTGATGCCCCTCAGAAACAGTGAGTGTGCAGAGCTTCGGGTGCTTGGACAGGGGGGTCAGCGCTGAAATCTCATCCCTTGAGATCTCAGTCCCGAGATCACCATCAGCGCATGCGCCGTCCCCGGTGGCGGCCGCCATATTGCCGGAGCCAGCCAATACAGAGGGAACCGAGAGGGAGCCTCGGGGCTCTGGCCTGTCGCAAAATGTCGGCAGAGCCCCGGGATGGGAACCGGAGACACCGCTGGGCACGTGGAGACACGGCTGGGCACCCGGCGACACCCACAGCGCCGACGGACGCCCGGAGACGCCCGGACACCCCTGCGGCCTACACCCGGTAAGTGTCGGCAGAGCCCCGGGCTGCTGCACAGACCCCCCTGGCAGCAGCACAAGCCCCCCTGATAGCAGCACAGACCCCTGGCAGCAGGACAAGCCCCCCTGATAGCAGCACGAGCCCCCATGGTAGCAGCACAGACCCCTGGCAGCAGCACAAGCCCCACTGATAGCAGCACAGACCCCTGGCAGCAGGACAAGCCCCCCTGATAGCAGCACGAGCCCCCATAGTAGCAGTACAGACCCCTGGCAGCAGCACAAGCCCTCCTGATAGCAGCACGAGCCCCCTGATAGCATCACGAGCCCCCCTGGCAGCGCGCTGCACATCGGAGCACCCTCTCATCCCTTCCTGCGGCCTGCAGTATCACCCCACTCCTGCCTCCTCCAGCAGCGACCCTGGGACCCCGCTTCACCGCAGCTACCACCCCCGGGAAGCAATAAGACACCTGGATTATAAGAGGCACCACCATTTTATTAAAAAAAGTTTTTTCCTATTTTTCTCCTCAAAATTTGTGGTGCGTCTTATAATCCAGAGCGTCTTATAAAGCGAAAAATACGGTAGTTAGCTGGCCTAAATTTTACTAAGTGAATATGGACAGCACGCCTTTTCTATGCATTGTCAAGTGAGTAGTCTATTTTGATCCTTTGACTTTGCCAGTATAGCGCCGTGAAATATTGTCTTTTTTACAGACATGTAATATGTCTCAGAAACGCATAAGGTAGCCTTGCCTGTCATGGTGTCTTATTCATATGATTTGAAAACTGTCATAAGAAATGTTAGTATTATCTGTTTTAGCTCATTTTGATGATGGAGACAACCTCTTTTTTACTTTGGATTGGGATTTTGAGCACCAGTTCAAACACACTGGACATCTCCTCCCATCAGACCGCTTAAGAACACTCATGTACAGTATGGGTGTCATGATCCAGGACGGGATTTCGCTTTGACCCGTCCTGGTTATACTATGGGTTAATTGTGCTGCCTCTCTCTGGCAGCAGGAGGCTATTTAGTGCTCACTGGACCTGGGTCCGGTGTCAGTTATACTCCTGCCCTCGGCTGAGTTAAGTGACCTATTGTATACGTGTGCCTTGTGCCTGATATCTTGCTTGCTTGTGTGGTTTTGATTTGGTTCTGTCCCTGTTACGAGTTCTGCCTGACCCTCTTGTACTGCGCTACCTCTCGTGTATGACTCTCTGCTTGTGACCTGACTCCTCTCTGCTCGTCCACTTGGTACCACGTCGCCCTCTTGTGTATGACCTTTGGCTCTGTCTGACTACCCGTCTGTTTGTCCCTCCTGTACCTCGTTTGCCCGTACTGCTGTGACCTCTGTTTTGCCTGACTCTGAGTTGTTGTATGGTGTCCTGTCCTATCTGAATACAGGACGCTAAGCCCCGCCCCTTGCAGTCACATGACCATAGGTCCCGTGCCGGACTATTCATTTTCAGTGTCCGCAGGTCCCGTGCTTCTTTACTTTCCAGCGCTGACTGGACCCTGACACTATTAGCTTGAAGCACGCATGGTCACCTCTGCTGCCCTGCTCCCCAGGTAACTTTCAGCACTGCTTCTGTACTCAGGACACGCGCACTGGCTCTATGAGCAAGTGCAGTGCGGTGTCTCTGACATTATAACTGACCCATACCATTTTTTTTTCTCTGCTCCCATTCACCTGTGTGTGTGATGGCTCCTATGCATGCTCTTTCTGAGCAGGTTAAGCATCTGACGCAGATGTCTCAGAAACTCTTTGGAGAACAAAGAGTCCTGGCTCAGTCTCAGCAGCTGATCGCCGACACTGTGCAGGGGGTTCTTTCATGGGGGGCTCAGGATGTTACATTAATTTCCCCTGAGTCTCCAGTGAAGTTACCAGATACCTTTTCTGGAGATAAAAATGACTTCAGAGTTTTCAAGGAGGGCTGTAAGCTTTTTTTTCCTTAAGACCACACTCTTCTGGGGATGAAAGTCAGAGAGTGGGGGTCATTATGTCTCTGTTAAGGGGAGCCCCCCAAGCCTGGGCTTTCTCCCTTCCTACCACGGCCCCTGAGCCTATGACTGTGGATGCATTTTTTGAGGCCCTGGGACATATTTATGATGAGCCTGATCGGGTGCGTATGGCTGAGGACAGGCTGATGAATGTTTGCCAGGGGAAACACTCAGAGTTTTGCTGGTTTTGCTCAGAGTTCAGACGCTGGGCTGCTGAGGTCTGCTGGAACGACGCCGCTCTCCGAGGGTTGTTCCGTAGAGGCCTGTCTGAGCATCTGAAAGACGCCTTGGCTCTCCACCCCCCACCTGATGCCCTGGAGAAAGCTATGACACAGGCCGTCCGAATGGATCGCAGGTTACGGGCAAGGGGAGTGATACAAACCGAGACATCATTATTCTCCCAAGGAAGGGGAGCCAGTTCTTCATTGAAAATCACGGAGATGGGAACCATCAACCTTAAGGAGGAAGAAAGGAGACAACGGCACGTGAGAAAATGCTGTGTTCACAGTGGCGACTCTGGACATGGGAAAAGGATTGCCCCTCCCGGCCACTAACCAACAAGCGACTGAGCCCGGGTGATTATCGTGGAGGTCACCCAGGCTCTCAGGTACCCTTTTCTGCATTTTCTAAAATGTCATTTCAAGTGGAACTTTGTTGTGGGGGTGTCTCCACATCCACTTCTGCCTTCGTGGATTGCGGTTCATCATTGAACTTTATTGACTCTGACTTGGTGGCCAGGTGTAAGTTAGGGACAGTTAGGTTGGAGACTCCGATTCACCTTGTTGCTATTGACAAAACACCACTGGTTAAGAATGACATTATGTTTTGTACTGAAGAGTTTCTCCTTAAAGTGAGTTCCTTACATCAGGAACGTATTTCATGTTTTGTAATGAACAACCTGCCTGCGGGACTGGTGTTGGGGTTCCCCTGGTTACAGCTGCATAATCCTGTGATTAATTGGGAATCTCGGGATATTGTTAAATGGGGTCCCTATTGCTCTGAGAAATGTCTTGTTTCTGTGTCTGTGTCGTCCGTGGGTCTAGAAGGCATTCCGGAGTGCCTGATAGATTATACTGACATTTTCTCCGAAAAAGAGGCTGAGGTTTTACCACCACACCGCCCATTTGATTGTGCCATTGACCTGGTTCCAGGTGCTAAATTGCCCAAAGCCCGCCTGTATAACCTCTCGGGTCCGGAACGGGCTGCGATGAAGGAATATATTTCCGAGAGCCTCCGTAAGGGACATATTCGTCCTTCTGTTTCTCCTGTGGCGGCAGGGTTCTTTTTTGTAAAAAAAAAAAGACGGTGGTTTGCGCCCATGCCTCGATTTTCGTGAGTTAAATAAAATAACTGAGGAATACTTATCCCCTTCCACTTATTCCTGATTTATACAATCAGTTGTCCGGAGCTAAGTGGTTTTCGAAATTAGATCTACGGGGAGCGTTATAACCTTATCCGAGTCCGGGACGGAGATGAATGGAAGACCGCTTTTCTCACTACTGAAGGGTTGTTTGAAAATTTGGTCATGCCCTTCGGCCTGACCAACGCTCCAGCGGTCTTCCAAAATTTCATAAATCATGTGTTCTCCGATTTGATTGGACGTTTTATGGTGGTGTATTTGGATGACATTTTAATCTACTCGCCTGATAAACAGACTCACATTGGTCATGTTCGGGCAGTTCTCCAAAGGCTCAGGGAGAACTGTCTGTTTGCTAAACTTGAAAAATGTTTATTTTTTGTTCAGGAACTGTCCTTTCTGGGGTTCATCGTGTCTGCTGAAGGGTATCGCATGGATCCTAATAAGGTGCAGGCCATTCTCGAGTGGGTTCAACCGTGTGATTTGAAGGGTCTGCAACGGTTCCTAGGGTTCGCTAATTATTATCGGAAATTTATAAGGGGGTTTTCACAGGTGGTTAAACCCCTGACAGACATGACTCAAAAGGGGGCTGATATCAAGAATTGGTCAACCGCAGCGGTAGCGGCATTTCAGTTTTTGAAAAAATGTTTCATGTCGGCCCCGGTTCTTATCCAACCGGACCCCTCCGAACCATTTATTGTTGAGGTAGACGCCTCAGAGGTGGGGGTGGGGGCAGTATTGTCCCAGGGACCCGCCACTTTGACCAATTTAAGACCTTGCGCCTTTTTCTCAAAGAAGTTCTCCCCTGCGGAGAGAAACTATGATGTGGGGAATCGGGAACTTCTGGCCGAAAAATTGGCTTTTGCAGAATGGAGGCATTTTTTGGAGGGGGCTGTTCATCCTATAACGGTAATCACGGACCACAAAAACCTAGCTTACTTTGAGTCAGCTAAAAGGTTGACTCCCAGACAGGCTAGATGGTCACTTTTTTTTTCCCGATTCAACTTCTTGATCACTTTTCGGCCAGGATCCAAGAATATCAGAGCGGATGCGTTGTCACGCAGTCTTGATCCGGTGTCCCCCCCGGAACCTCCATCCTCCATTCTTCAGCCTGGGGTGGTGGTGGCAGAGGTTTCTAATGTGTTGGAACGGGAGATTCGAGAAGCCCAGGCTCTTGCACCTCCAGCTAAGCCGGTGGATAAACTTTTTGTGCCAGCTCAGTTTTGTCTCAAGGTCCTCCAGGAGTTCAATGACTCAGTTCTGGGTGGACATCCAGGGATCTCAGTGACCCGGAAGGCCATTGCTAGAATATTCTGGTGGTCTTTTTTAGCCTCTGATGTTGGGGAGTATGTGTCTGCGTGTGAGGTTTGTGCCCGTGCGAAAACTCCCCATAACCAGCCGGCCGGGGAATTGGTACCACTGCCAATTCCTGAGAGACCATGGACTCATCTGTCCATGGATTTCATCACCAACCTTCCCCCTTCCAAGGGTAATACCGTGGTCTGGGTCGTAGTGGACAGGTTTAGTAAGCAGGCACATTTTGTACCTTTGGCAGCTCTACCTAATGCGGAAACATTGTCCAGATTGTTTGTGGAGCATGTGGTGCGGTTGCATGGGGTACCCCTGAATGTGGTGTCTGATAGGGGAGTGCAATTTGTGTCCAGATTTTGGAGAGCCTTTTGTAGGAGGTTGGGTATTGGTCTGTCCTTTTCATCCGCCTACCATCCAGAGACTAATGGGCAGACTGAGCGGACCAATCAGTCTCTGGAGCAAATTCTGCGTTGTTTGACCTCAGCCCGACAGGATGATTGGTGTTCTGTGTTACCATTGGCTGAGTTTGCATTTAACAACCGCACTAACCAGTCTACGGGTACATCTCCTTTTTTTTGCAATTATGGGTTTCATCCTCATTTTGGAGAATTTTCCCGCTTGAATTCTGGGTGTCCTTGGGCGGACGAGACGATCCAGCGGTTGGGGGAGGTATGGCGGGAGGTCCAGAATAACATTACGAAGGCCCAGGACAAATTTAAATTTTTTGCGGACAAAAAACGATCCGTGGGTCCAGTGTTTCAGGTCGGAGATAAGGTATGGTTATCCACCAAAAATATAAGGCTCAAGGTCCCCTCTGCGAAGCTTGGACCCAAGTTTATAGGTCCCTATGTAATTACCGAAGCAGTTAACCCGGTGGCTTTTCGGTTGAGTCTTCCGCCATCTCTAAGGATCCCTAATGTTTTCCATAAGGCCCTTTTGAAACCTGTGAGGTCCAGTGGGGAGGGATCATCATCTTCCCCGACACCGGTCGGTTCTGGTAGATGGGCAGGCTGAGTACGAGGTGGAACGAATTGTCGACTCCAGGTTGGTCCGTCGCGCCCTTCAATATCTGATACATTGGAAGGGCTACGGTCCTGAGGAACGCTCGTGGGTTCCTGCTCGATCAGTTCATGCGGATCGGTTGATCCAAGCCTTTCACGCCAAGTACCCTGAGAGACCTGGGGGTCCGGTGGCCCCCCATTGAGAGGAGGGTACTGTCATGATCCAGGACGGGATTTCGCTTTGACCCATCCTGGTTATACTATGGGTTAATTGTGCTGCCTCTCTCTGGCAGCAGGAGGCTATTTAGTGCTCACTGGACCTGGGTCCGGTGTCAGTTATACTCCTGCCCTCGGCTGAGTTAAGTGACCTCTTGCATACGTGTGCCTTGTGCCTGATATCTTGCTTGCTTGTGTGGTTTTGATTTGGTTCTGTCCCTGTTACGAGTTCTGCCTGACCCTCTTGTACTGCGCTACCTCTCGTGTATGACTCTCTGCTTGTGACCCGACTCCTCTCTGCTCGTCCACTTGGTACCACGTCGACCTCTTGTGTATGACCTTTGGCTCTGTCTGACTACCCGTCTGTTTGTCCCTCCTGTACCTCATTTGCCCGTACTGCTGTGACCTCTGTTTTGCCTGACTCTGAGTTGTTGTATGGTGTCCTGTCCTATCTGAATACAGGACGCTAAGCCCCGCCCCTTGCAGTCACATGACCATAGGTCCCGTGCCGGACTATTCATTTTCAGTGTCCGCAGGTCCCGTGCTTCTTTACTTTCCAGCGCTGACTGGACCCTGACACTATTAGCTTGAAGCACGCATGGTCACCTCTGCTGCCCTGCTCCCCAGGTAACTTTCAGCACTACTTCTGTACTCAGGACACGCGCACTGGCTCTATGAGCAAGTGCAGTGCGGTGTCTCTGACATTGGGTTTACAATTTCCATGTTTTTAGCCACTTATAAATTGTGGAATGTTGGGGAAGGAGAAGGCGGAGGAGCTGCCTGTGGTTGCTGCTGACTACTTTGAGCAACATCGCCCTGTGTGGGTGCATACTGTTGCCCATGGTGTTGGTACTGACCTTCCTTCTGTGCTTGTTGGGGGTAGTGGCCATAGTAATACTGCTGAGGGGCATCTTGTTGGGGCGGGTAGGCCCGTGTCTCATACCCACCAATATAGCCATGTCGTCTCCAACCAGGTTGGGACCAGCCTCCAACACTGGGTGGGAATAAGTGGCCATATTGGTGGGGTTGGCTAGAGCAAGAAATCTGTTGCTGCTGTTGGGAAGGTTGGGTAGGGGGAGGAAGGGGGTGAGGTGTAGGCCCACGCATTTGAGGATGTTCAGACCCTGCTTGAGCAAGCATCTGTGTGGGTGGTCTCATGCCCATTAGATTTCTGGGGGAAAGCTGCCACCTCTCCAGATATTCGAAAAGCTCATATGGGGTATTGGGGGGGTGCTTGCATCAAGCAGGATCTGAAAACTTCCCCGAATACGGAGCCTCACCTCACGGGAAAGGGCACGGAGATAAAGGGCCAGGCTACGTGAGTAGGCCTCCTCCCCATCATCTGTAGTGACTCGAGATAAATAATTTAGGACCCCTGTGTCCACATTGGTCCTGCTATCTTGAACAGCGACCTGGCGCCTTCTTTGGCCTCGCCGGGATGTAACAGCAGCCTGTGGAGAGCCCCGGATCTGGGCAGTTGGGCTGCTGCTCAAGTTGCCCTGCTCTTCCAGGATGGGTGATGAGGCAGCAGCAGACTGTCCTGGTGGTGTGGTTTGTTGGGCAGCCAATGGGTTCTCCTGTGATGACTCATCTTTACCCATGCTTCTTGTAGGGGAGAAGATGGGCCAGCCACCTCATCCCCTACAGGATCAATTATGGGCTCTGTCTCTGAGCCCGTTCCTCGATCCGTAAAGTTGGATTGAGTTCTGTTATGAAATAGAACAGAGGCAAAAATACACCAATATTTTTGGCCCTGTAAAGTATCGGTGTAATGTGGTGTGAGGTATGTACTTACGGTCTCAGATCCAGAATTGGGGCGAGGAAGGAGAGGCGGTCATAATACACATATTTGCGTTTCACGTAGCCCGCATCCCCACTCCTGGACCGCTGCTGATGTTCCCGGCGGTATTGGTCCCGGATGCTTCGCCAGCGTTTCATCACATCTTCCACTGCAATGTAACAGGAAATATTCTCAATTTCACATATTTGATCGGTCACATTTGCTACCAGTAGTCTAGGCATGTGGCCTTCTAGGGTGTGCGTTCTAGCCAGGCTGGCATATCTAATTGGCCCATCCAGGCCAGATACACAGGGTCAGAATAGTTTATGTATCAAGTAACTACACTTAATAACTTGGTTGCCTAAGAGGAAGAGGAGCTTGTGGCCTGGCAAAATTATGGCAGTGTGAAACTATGTGTCACATCAAAATCTACCCGCCTCATGAGGCAAAAAGGAGAAGGACAGGAAGGGGAGGGGGGCAGAATCTGTAATCATTTTTGTTTGTGAGGTAATTTAATTCATTTTTGGGCATTGTACTTACTCAGTTTCTGCTGCTCCTCACGTGGCCGATCACCAAAGTCATGGAACATCTGGCGACATATGCGCCTCCATGACGCCTCCTTTCTTGCCTGGTTGGCATAATTGGCATCCCTTTGGTCCCAAAGTTCTGGCCGCTCCTGCACTAATACTATAAGCATCTCCACATTAAGGAAATATGGCGCCATGACGCTGCTGTACTCCGTGGAGGCTGACTTCCTGGATGTCTCGAGCGCTTTTTGAGCTCATTTGCATGTCTAGGCTTCCTGATGATGGATTGGACCATTTCCTGTCACCAGCCAAAAGACCTGCGTACTTCTTGCAAGTCACACGTGTGGCCAGTGTGTAATCCGTATTTTTTGCGCACCCATAGACTTGCATTGGCGTATTACGGGTGTAGTACACTGACAATCGCAGCATGCTGCGATTGGCACGGACCGTAGAATACGGACGAGAAATATACGGCTGTTGGGAGCAAACTCATTGAGAATCATTTGTCCGTGTGTAATCCGTGCTTTTAGCGCCTCTCACTCGTCCGTATTCCTCGCTAGTGTGACCCCGGCCTGACTCTAAGTCCAGTCTGTGTCATCAAACCTGACCCTTAGGGTCAGCAGCTGCGGTACCGGAGACTGACTAGGAGCGGTACCTGGCGGCTACCTGGAGCTCAAGCCTGACTCCACCATCATGAGCTCCAGTGAAAACCTGTTAACTGTTTAGCTGCTCCCCTCCTACGTAAGCCCGACCCATGGCACAGTGGGTCCATGCTCCACGTGCGGCACTCGCGAGTGTGACACAAAGACATTCTAAATCTCAAGTATCATACTGCTAGGAATGACAAAACAGTTGACAAATTCTATCTTATTTGGTCTCCTTGGGATACTTTTTGGATACTAATAATTATCTAAGAAACTTGTTTACTGGGTCATCCATTTTTCCTTGTTATCCAATTCTCAATACCTATTCTTTTTCTTTCCCCTCCTTTCTATTGTAAGTCTTGTATGTTCTCCCTTCTTTTCAGATTGATAGGTATATAAGAAATTTGAACATTATCACAATTTACTGTATATCTATTATGTATCTGGTTTAATCTGTTTTCATTGTAATGTTAGTGTATACATCTTTTTATTTTTTTTCCTTTCATGTCTCTATCTTGCAAAACATGAAAATCTTTCAATAAAATTACAATAAAGAAAAGTATTACACTTTTGAATGAATTAATACACAAATTTGGGATCATATTTATTCTGCTGTAGTGCTTGCTTTCCTTCAGTGACTAGATTACTATCAGAAAGCATGTGCATGTGTTGGTTACTGAAGGAATGCAGAAATACTTCTTGCACAGTGAGTCAGTTGTTTTTGAAAGTTAAGCATGAATGGTTAGTATGATCCGAAAAAAGATCAATTATATTCTTCCATTCAGGGGCGGGTATATCATTGGTGCAACCTGTGCAGTTGCACATAGGCCCAAGATGTAAGAAGGTCCATTTTTTTCCAAGGCTGTTGGAATTTTGTTTTTATTTCAATTCAATACATTTTTTTTTGCAATGTAGCACATGAAGCCGGTGTATAACGCGTCAATTTGATCTAATTGACGCGTTATACACCTGGCTTCATGTGCTACATTGCAAAAAAAAAATTTTATTGAATTGAAATAAAAAGATACATTTTAGCTGCCGCCTACTCCGCTGGATCCTTCCTTTCTGCAGTTCAATATGTTTGCTCATAATTGGAATCGTGCTGGGCGTTAGCTGGCGGTGAGGATTCCTCGCAGTGGTGAGCTGATCTTTCCTTTTTTTGTATCATTGGTGGAATTGTGTGTTAAGATGGACTTCAAAGGGCCCATACATTGTTCTTGCACAGGGGCACCATTGCAAAAACGGAAGCTTCCCTCACATCTTGACACAGAGGAGAGGGAAAACTGTTTCCTTCTGTATTGTGATAGAAAAAGCTGAAAAACATCTCGTCCTTATGCACAGAGGTAAAAAAAAAAAAAAAAAAAGTGATTAACCCCTTAAGGACCAGGGGTATTTCCGTTTTTGCGTTTCCATTTTTTGCTCCCCTTCTTCCCACAGCCATAACTTTTTTATTTTTCCATCAACATGGCAATGTGAGGGCTTGTTTTTTTTGCGGGATGAGTTGTACTTTTGAATGGCATCATTGATATTATCATATAGTGTACAGGAAAACGGGGAAAAAATCCAAGTGCTGTGAAATTGAAAAAAAAAGTGCAATTCCTCAATTGTTTTTTGGATTTTTTTTTACCATGTTCACTAAATTTTAAAAATGACCTACCATTATGATTCTCCAGGTCATTATGAGTTCATAGACACCAAACATGTCTAGGTTCTTTTATATTTAAGTGGTGAAAAAGAAAATCCAAAGTTTGTAAAAATTGAAAAAAAAAAGTCACCATTTTCCAAGACCCGTAGCATCTCCATTTTTCAGGATCTGGCATTGGGTGAGGGCTAATTTTTTGTGCGGCGATCTGATATTTTTATTGAAACCATTTTGGTGTAGATACGATCTTTTGATCGCCTGTTATTGCATTTTATTGCAATGTTGCAGCGATCAAAAAAACTTAATTCTGGCATTTTGATTTTTTTCTCGCTACGCCGTTTACCAATCGGGCAATTGTGAACGCGGAGACACCAAATATGTGTATGTTTGAGTTTTTTATTGTTTTATTTTGAATGGGGGAGTGATTTGAACTTTTATATTTTTAAATATTTTTTAAAACTTTTTTTACTTTTTACTTGCTTTAATAGTCTCCATGGCAAACTATACATTGCGATAACCCGATCTCTTGTGCTACAAAGAGCAGGGCTGCAGTCCTGCTCCATATAGCAGAAATGCTCGCTTGCTATCAGAAATGCTCATTTGCATAGCAATCCGGCAATGACAACCACATGGGTCTCCTGCAGACATCGGGTTGTCATGGCAACCCATCGGCGACCTGCGGTCATGTGACACGGGCGCCAAAGGGCGTGATTAATGATGCGCTTCCTGCGCGTGCATGTTAAATACCGCTGTCAGAGATTGACAGTGGCATTTAACATGTTAATAGCCACAGATGGATTGCGATTCCACCCACGGCTGTTAGGGGCACATGACAGCTGATCAGATTAACTGTCATGTGCCGCAAAAGGTGCAGGCTTATCACCGGAGACTGCACCAAACGGGAAAGCGTCCAATATCAGATATATCTGTCATTGGACGTTAAGGGGTTAAAATAAATGTAATTTGTAATGTAAGTAAGTTATATATTTTTACACCAGTTTCTAGCATTTTAAATACAATTTATACAGTTTCTAAATATTCCTACGCAAGGTATATCGAGAATAGTAGCAAACTGTTAAAGGGATCCTGTCACAAGGTTTTTCCCATATAACCTACAGCCACCAACTTTCAGCATTCTGGAATGCTGTACACAGTGAAGGAAATAATTATTTGATCCGTTGCTGATTTTGTAATTTTGCCCACTGACAAAGACATGAACAGTCTATAATTTAAGGGTAGGTTAATTTTAACATTGAGTGATAGAATATCAAAAATAAAATCCAAAAAATCACATTGTTTAAATTATATAAATTTATTTGCATTTTGCAGTGAGAAATAAGCATTTGATCCCCTACCAACCATTAAGCATTCTGGCTCCTACAGACCAGTTAGACGCTCCTAATCAATTTGTTACCTGCATTAAAGACAGCTGTCTTACATACTCACCTTTATAAAAGATTCCTGTCCACGGACTCAATTAATCAGTCAGACTCTAACCTCTACAACATGGGCAAGACCAAAGAACTTTATAAGGATGTCAGGGTCAAGATCATAGACCGGCACAAAGCTGGAATGGGCTACAAAAACATAAGTAAGATGCTGGGTGAGAAGAGACAACTGTTGGTGCAATAGTAAGAAAATGGAAGAAATACAAAATGACTGTCAATTGACATTAATCTGGGGAGCCATGCAAAACCTCACCTCGAGGGGAAAGCCTTGATCATGAGGAAGGTGAGAGATCAGCCTAAAACTACACAGAGGGGAACTTGTTAATGATCTCAAGGCAGCTGGGACCACAGTCACCAAGAAAACCATTACGCCGTAAAGGTTTAAAATCCTGCAGTGCCCACAAGGTCCCTCTGCTCAAGAAGGCACACTTGCAGGCCCCTCTGAAGTTTGCCAATGAACACCTGGATGATTCTGTGAGCGATTAGGAGAAGGTGCTGTGGTCAGATGAGGCAAAAATTGGGCTCTTTGGCATTAACTCAACTCGCCGTTTTTGGAGGAAGAGAAATGCTGCCTATGACCCAAAGAACACCGTCCCCACTGTCAAGCATGGAGGTGGAAACATTATGCTGTGGGGATGTTTCTCTGCTAAGGGCACAAGACTACTTCACTGCATCAATGGGAGAATGGATGGAGCCATGTGTCGTAAAATCCTGAATGACAACCTATTTCCTTCCGCTAAGACAATAAAAATGGGCCATGGCTGGGTCTTCCAGCAAGACAATGACCCAAAACATACAGCCAAGGAAACAAAGGAGTGGCTCAAAAAGAAGCACATTAAGGTCATGGAGTGGCCTAGCCAGTTTCCAGACCTTAATCCCTTTAGAAAACTTATGGAGGGAGATAAAGCTCCGAGTTGCCAATCAACAGCCTCAAAATCTTAATGATTTAGAGATGATCTGCAAAAAAAGAATGGACCAAAATTCCTCCTGACATGTGCGCAAACCTCATCATCGCTTACAAAAAAAGTCTGACTGCTGTGCTTGCCAACAAGGGTTTTGCCACAAAGTAGTAAGTCTCGTTTGCCAGAGAGATCGAATACTTATTTCTCACTGCAAAATGCAAATAAATTTATATAATTTATACAATGTGATTTTTCTGGATTTTATTTGTGATATTCTCTCAATGTTAAAATTAACCTACCCTTAAAATTACAGACTGTTCATGTCTTTGTCAGTGGGCAAACTTACAAGATCAGTATATATATATATATATATATATATATACAGTTGTGGCCAAAAGTATTGACACCCCTGCAATTCTGTCAGATAATACTCAGTTTCTTCCTGAAAATGATTGCAAACACAAATTCTTTGGTATTATTATCTTCATTTAACCCCTTCACTACCAAGGGTGGTTTGCACGTTAACTCCCGTGCCAATTTTTACAATTCTGACCACTGTACCTTTATGAGGTCATAACTCTGGAACGCTTCAATGGATCCCGGTGATTCTGACACTGTTTTCTCGTGACATATTGTACTTCATGTTAGTGGTAAAATTTCATTCAAATAACTTGCGTTTATTTGTGAAAAAAAACGGAAATTTGGCGAAAATTTTGAAAATTTCGCAATTTTCCAACTTTGAATTTTTATGCCCTTAAATCACAGCAATACGGCACACAAAAAACTTAATACATAACATTTCCCACATGCTTACTTTACATCAGCACAATTTTGGAACCAAAATTTTTTTTTGTTAGGAAGTTATAAGGGTTAAAAATTGACCAGCGATTTCTCATTTTTGCAACACCATTTTATTTTTAGGGACCACTTCACATTTGAAGCCACTTTGAGGGGTCTATATGATAGAAAATACCCAAAAGTGACACCATTCTAAAAACTGCACCCCTTAAGATGCTTAAAACCACATTCAAGAAGTTTATTAACCCTTTAGGTGCGTCACAGGAATTTTTTGAATATTAAAAAAAAATGAACATTTAACTTTTTTTCACAAAAAAAATACTTCAGGTTCAATTTTCTTTATTTTACCAAGGGTAACAGGAGAAATTGGACTGCAAAAGTTATTGTGCAATTTGTCCTGAGTACGCTGATACCTGATATGTGGGGGGGAACCACTGTTTCGGCGCATGGCAGACCTCAGTAGGGAAGGAGCGCCGTTTGACTTTTTCAATGCAAAATTGGCTGGAATTCAGATCGGACGCCATGTCGCGTTTGGAGAGCCCCTGATGTACCTAAACAGTGGAAACCCCCCAAGTGACCCCATTTTGGAAACTAGACCCCCCAAGGAACTTATCTAGATATGTGGTGAGAACTTTGAACCCACAAGGGCTTCACAGAAGTTTATAACGTACAGCGGTACAATTAAAAAATCATATTTTTTCCACAAAAATGATCTTTTCACCCCCAATTTTTATTTTTCCAAGGGTAACAGGACCCTAAAAGTTATTGTGCAATTTGTCCTGAGTACGCTGATACCCCATATGTGGGTGTAAATGACTATTTGGGCGCATAGCAGAGCTCGGAAGGGAAGCAGCGCCATTTGACGTTTTTGGCTAGATTTGAGATCGGACACCATGTCGCGATTGGAAAACCCCTGATGTGCCAAAACAGTGGAAACCCCCCACAAATGACACCATTTTGGAATCTAGATCCCCCAAGGAACTTATCTTGATGTGTGGTGAGAACTTTGAACCCACAAGGGCTTCACAGAAGTTTATAACGTACAGCAGTACAATTAAAAAATCATATTTTTTCCACAAAAATGATCTTTTCACCCTCAATTCTTATTTTTCCAAAAGTAACAGGACCCTAAAAGATATTGTGCAATTTATCCTGAGTACGCTGATACCCCACATGTGGGTGTAAACCTCTATTTGGGCGCATGGCAGAGCTCGGAAGGGAAGCAGCGCCATTTGACGTTTTTGGCTGGAATTGAGATCGGACACCATGTCGCGTTAGGAAAGCCCCTGATGTACCAAAACAGTAGAAACCCCCCACAAATGACACCATTTTGGAAACTAGACCCCCTAAGGAACTTATCTAGATGTGTGGTGAGCACTTTGAACCCCCCAGTGCTTCACTGAAGTTTATAACGTCCGGGCGTGAAAATAAAAAAATCGTATTTTTTCCACAAACATCATCTTTTAGTCCCCATTTTTTTATTTTCCCAAGGGTAACAGGAGAAATTGGACCCCAAAAGTTGTTGTCCAATTTGTCCTGAGTACGCTGACACCCCATATGTGGGAGAAAACTACTGTATGGGGGGGCTCGGAAGGGAAGTAGTGACGTTTTGGAATGCAGACTTTGATGGAATGGTCTGTGGGTGTCATGTTGCCTTTGGAGAGCCCCTAATGTACCTAAACAGTGGAAACCCCCCACAAATGATCCCATTTTGGAAACTAGACCCCCTGAAGAACTTATCTAGATGTGTGGTGAGCACTTTGAACCCCCAAGGGCTTCACAGAAGTTTATAATGCCCAGGCATGAAAATAAAAAAATCGTATTTTTTCCACAAACATGATCAATTAGTCCCCATTTTTTTTATTTTCCCAAGGGTAACAGGAGAAATTGTACCCCAAAAGTTGTCCAATTTGTCCTGAGTACGCTGATACCTCATATGTGGGAGAAAACTACTGTATGGGCACACGTCGGGGCTCGGAAGGGAAGTAGTGACGTTTTGGAATGCAGACTTTGATGGATTGGTCTGCGGGTGTCATGTGCGTTTGGAGAGCCCCTGATGTACCTAAACTATTGAAACTCCTCACAAGTGACCCCATTTTGGAAACTAGACCCCCCACGGAGCTTATCTAGATGTGTGGAGAGCACTTTGAACCCCCAAGTGCTTCGCAGAAGTTTATAACGCCTGGGCGTGAAAATAAAAAAAACATTTTTTTCCGCAAAATTATATTTTTGCCCCCAATTTTTTATTTTCCTAAGGGTAACAGGAGAAATTGGACCCCAAAAGTTGTTTTGTAATTTGTCCTGAGTAGGCTGATACCCTACATGTGGGGGTAAAACACTGTTTGGGCGCATGGCAGAGCTTGGAAGGGAAGGAGCACCATTTGACTTTTTCAACGCAGAATTGGCTGGAATTGAGATCAGACGCCATGTTGCCTTTGGAGAGCACCTGATGTGCCCAAACAGTGGAAACCCCCCAATTATAACTCCAACCCTAACCTCAACACACCCCTAACCCTAATCTGAGCCCTAACCCTAACCCTAGCCCTAACCCTACCCTAACCCTAACCCTAGCGGGAAAATGGAAATAAATACATTTTCTTTTAGTTTTATTATTTTTCCCTAACTAAGGGGGTGATAACGGGGGGTTTGATTTACGATTTATGGCGGTTTTTATGTTTGGTGGCTGTCGCACGCTAAAAGACGCTTTTTATTGTAAAAATAGTTTTTGCATCACCACATATTGAGAGCTATAATTTTTCCGTATTTTGACCCACCAAGTCATGTGAGGTCTTATTTTTTGCGGGACGAGTTGACGTTTTTATTGGTACCATTTTCGGGCACGTGACATTTTTTGATCGCTTTTTATTTCAATTTTTGGGATGCAGAATGAACAAAAACCAGCGTTTTATGAATTTCTTTTGGGGGGGTGCGTTTACACAGTTCCGCGTGCGGTAAAATTGATAAAGCGGTTTTATTCTTCGGGTCAGTACGGTTACAGCAATACCTCATTTAGGTCGTTTTTTATGTTTTGTCGGTTTTTTGCAATGAAAACAATTTTATATAAAAAATAATTATTTTTGTATCGCTTTATTCTGCGAGCTATAACTTTTTTATTTTTTGCGGATGATGCTGTATGGTGGCTCGTTTTTTGCGGGACAAGATGACGTTTTCAGCGGTACCATGGATATTTATATGCGTCTTTTTGATCGCGCGTTATTGCACTTTTTGTTCGGTGGTATGATAATAAATCATTATTTTTTGCTTTGTTTTTTATTTTTATTTTTTAAGGGGTTCGCTAAAGGGGTTAACTAATGGGACAGTTTTATAGGGCAGGTCATTACGGACGCGGCGATACCAAATATGTGTACTTTTATTGTTTTTGGGTTTTTTTATTTTGAAAAAATGGATTTATTGGGGAATATTTTTTTTTTTTTTTACTAATTTATTTAGCGATTTTTTTTTAATAATTTTTAACACTTTTTTTTTTTTTTTTACTTTATTACCTTGTCCCAGGTGGGACATCACTGTCCTGTGACAGATCGCTGATCTGTCACATCACAGATCACTGTGACAGATCAGCGATCTGTCACAGGCACTGCTGCAGACTTCCTCATGCCTGCGCTTTGCAGGCACTGAGGAAGCCAGCTTCCTCAGGCCCCCGTCGCCATCTTGGATTCGGGGGCCTGGAGGAAAGGAGCCCCCCGCAGCAGCGCTGCACTTTGCGCTGCCGTGGGGGGCTCAGGGAAGCACGGAGGGAGCCCCCTCCCTGCCGATGCTTCCCTTTAACCCCCGGTACACCGCGATCGCGTTTGATCGCGGTGTGCAAGGGGTTAACGTGTCGGGGGCGGTCCGTGACCGCCCCTGACACATTGTGCCGGGTGTCAGCTATGATAATTAGCTGACACCCGGCCGCGATCAGCGGCGCTCACCACGTGGGCGCCACTGATCGCTGGGACGTAATATTCCGTCCATGGTAGTTAGGTCCAGGGTCACATGGACGGAATATTACGTCCTTTGTAGGTAAGGGGTTAATTTGTCTTAAATGAAAAAACACAAAAGAGAATGAAGCAAAAAGCAAAACATTGATCATTTCACACAAAACTCCAAAAATGGGCCAGACAAAAGTATTGGCACCCTCAGCCTAATACTTGGTTGCACAACCTTTAGCCTAAATAACTGCGACCAAACGCTTCCGGTAGCCATCAATGAGTTTCTTACAATGCTCTGCTGGAATTTTAGACCATTCTTCTTTGGCAAACTGCTCCAGGTCCCTGATATTAGAAGGGTGCCTTCTCCAAACTGCCATTTTTAGATCTCTCCACAGGTGTTCTATGGGATTCAGGTCATCAGCAGACCCCCTGGCTGTCATGATAACCATTCGACGCTCCACAATCACATAACAGGGGTGCCGGCGCGTGTTAAATCCTGCTGTAAGTAATTAACAGATCAGGATTTGGATTTAACTAGGTAACAGCCGCGTGGGGCTAAATGGCGCTTTTGAGCCCGCATAAAAGTCAGACACGACAGATGACATAAATCATATGTCAAGAAGAGGTTAAAAACCTGTTTAGACAGGCAACCATAAACTATTATGCGCACATATGGATCATGAAAAAAGTGGTTTGGTACCGGGTTAGCCAGTAGAAAAAAATATATAAAGTGCTCTCAGTGAGAGAAACAAAATAGGAATCTTGTGGGTATGATAAATTTTAATGGCTAACAAATAATAGTGAATGTTGTTACAAGGCAAGCTTTCGGGACTGCTTACGTCCCTTCATCAGGCAGGCTGATATCAGGCTGATGAAGGGACGTAAGCAGTCCCGAAAGCTTGCTTTGTAACAACATTCACTATTATTTGTTAGCCATTAAAAGGTATCATACCCACAAGATTCCTATTTTGTTTCTCTCATATGGATCATTACATGATCATTTAATGCACATTGGATGCCACTGTTTTCGGCAGTACAGGTCCTGTTTTCACCAATGTGCGGTTAAGAACTATGATCTTTTAGGCAAACCAAAAGATCATTTCACCCAATGACAAAGATCCTTCACAGAATGATCAGCAGCCAACATGGACTGTACAATTGAGAATAATAATCAGTGTAAATGCACTGTAAGGGAAATGGACAAGCAAAACTCTAGTGGGATAAAAAGCCCAAACAAATTGAGTCATTGAGAAGGGAAAAACATTGCCTGGTCGCTGGTGAGATGAATCCAGATTTTTGTTGCTTCATGCTCATAGGAGTAAAGGAATAAAGTACAAGCAGCTTAATTTGATGCACCCTTTCTGTCAAGTGTCAAAAGCTTAGTTTGAGGTAGTGTAATGGTGTGGAGAATGTTTTCTTGGCATACCCCGAGACCTCTGAAATCTATGGATCAAGACAGTGAGACTTTTACATAGTTGCCTACCAAGTTCATACCTTCATGATATCTATTCAACCTACGGCAGATGGACACTTTCAGTAAAACAGTGCACCATGCAACAAGGATTGTATGGTCATGGATTGCTTGCAGGAACATGAAAGAGAGTGCTCCTTGCTTTCCTGGCCTTCATAATCCACATATCTTAATCATATAGAGCAGGGGTGGTCAAACAGCTAACTAACTCACCCCTGTGATGTGATGACTCAAACTGTTTCTCTTTTGTGAGCAATGTGATGTTACTGCTTTTCTAGGTTTAGAGTACAAGCAAATCTTTGGGATAAGATTGTACAGAATTTGCAGCAGTAAGTTGTTCTGCACACAGATATTATATACTGCATGTCTCACAGTGGGAAATTCATCACTGCTCAAGTTACAAGTGCTTCTCACAAAATTAGAATATTAAAAAGTTAATTTTTTTCTGTTCTTCAATACAAAAAGTGAAACTCATATTGTATAGAGTCATTACAAAAAGAGAGATCTAGTTCAAGTGTTTATTTCTGTTAATGTTGATGATTATGGGCTTACAGCCAATGAAAACCCAAAAGTCATTATCTCAGTAAATTAAAATAATTAACAAAAAACACCTGCAAAGGCTTCCTAAGCATTTAAAAAGGTCCCTTAAGGCCCCGTTACACATAACGATGTCCCAGCGATCCCACCAACGATCCGACATGATGGATCGCTGGGACATCGTTAGGCTGATCGCTGGTGAGCTGTCACAAGACAGCCCCTCCAGCGATCAGGACCAGCGACGCTGGACACTGGCTTCTAATGTAAACATTGGGTATCCAGGAGCCGCGGCTCTTGGATACCCGATGTTTACCTTGGAAACCGGCATACACGCTGGTTTCCAAGGTAAACATCAGGTATCTAAGAGCCATGCGGCTCCTGGATACCCAATGTTTACATTAGAAACCAGCGTCCAGCGTCGCTGATCGCTGATCTCTCGCTGCCACACGCAGCGATGCGTGCTGGGCAGCGGGAGACCAGCGATAAAAAAACGGCCCAGGCCGATCAAGCACGATCAGCGATACCCGGCAGGGGGGCCGGTCGCTGATCCCCGTCACACATAGCGATCTCGCTGGCAAGATCGCTGTAGCGTCACAAAATGAGCGATCTCGCTAGCGAGATCGCTGTGTGTGACGGGGCCTTTAGTCTGTTTCAGTAGGTTCCACAATCATGGGGAAAACTGCTGACTTGACAGATATCCAGAAGGCAGTCATTGACACACTCCACAAGGAGGGAAAGCCACAAAAGGTCATTGCCAAAGAAGCTGGCTGTTCAGAGTGCTGTATCCTAGCACATTAGTGGAGAGTTGAGTGGAAGGAAAAAGTGTGGTAAAAAAAGGTGCACAAGCAACCGGGATAACCGCAGCCTTGAAAGGATTGTTAAGGAATTAATTTGGGGGAGAGTCACAAGGAGTGGACTGCTGCTGGAGTCATTGCATCAAGAGCCACCACACGCAGACATATCCAGGACATGGGCTACAAGTGTCGCATTTCTTGTGTCAAGTCACTCATGACCAAGAGACCAGGGTTCCCCAACTCCAGTCCCCAAGGCCCACCAACTGGTCATCTTTTCAGTATTTCCTTAGTATTGCACAGGTGATAATTGCATCACCTGTACAATACAAACGAAATCCTGAAAACATGACCTGTTGGTGGGTCTTGAGGACTGGAGTTGGGGAACCCTGCAATAGACAACACCAGAAGCGTCTTACCAGGGCCAAGGACAAATACAACTGGACTATTGCTCAGTGGTCCAAGGTGTTGTTTTCAGATGAAAGTAAATTTTGCATTTCATTTGGAAATCAAGGTCCCAGAGTCTGGAGGAAGAGTGGAGAGGCACACAATCCAAGCAGCTTGACATCTAGTGTGAAGTTTCCACAATCAGTGATGGTTTGGGAGCCATGTCATTTGCTGGTGTAGGTCCAGTGTGTTTTATCAAGACCAAAGTCAGCCCTGCCATTTACCAGGAAATTTTAGAGCACTTCATGCTTCCTTCTGCCGACAAGCTTTTTGGAGATGGAAATTTCATTCTCCAGCAGGACTTGGCACCTGTGTACTCTGCAAAAAGTACCAATACCTGGTTTAAAAACAACAGTATCACTGTGCTTGATTGGCCAGCAAACTCGCCTGACCTTAACCCCATAGGGTATTGTCAAGATGAAAATGAGAGACACCAGACTGCTATCAAAGCAACCTGGGCTTCCATAACTCCTCTGCAGTGCCACAGGCTGATTGCCTCCATGCCACTGATGCAGTAATTGATGCAAGAGGCGCCCCGACCAAGTATTGAGTGCATTTACTGAACATACTGTACATTTCAGTAGGCCAACAATTCAGATTTTAAAATCAATTTTCAAGCTGGTGTTATAAATTATTCTAATTTACTGAGATAATGACTTTCATTGGCTGTAAGCCATAAGCATCAACATTAGCAGAAATAAACCCTTGAAATAGATCACTTTGTTTGTATTGACTCTATATATGAGTTTCACTTTTTGTATTAAATAAATAAATGAATAAATTAACTTTTTGATGATATTCTAATTTAATGAGAAGCACTTGCACATTTATAGAACACAAGCAGTGGGAGGATTGCAGTATACACACTGGGTATGGAAAATATTCAGACCCCTTTAACCCATTCATGACCAAACCTATTTTGACTTTAATGACCAGGCCATTTTTTGCAATTCTGACCAGTGTCCCTTTATGAGGTAATAACTCTGGAACGCTTCAACGGATCCTAGCGATTCTGAGAATGTTTTTTCGTGATATATTGGGCTTCGTGTTAGTGGTAAATTTAGGTTGATAATTTTTGCATTTATTTGTGAAAACATCAGAAATTTGGCGAAAATTTAGCAATTTTCAAATTTTTAATTTTTATTCTGTTAAACCAGAGAGTTATGTGACCCAAAATAGTTACTAAATAACATTTCCCACATGTCTACTTTACATCAGAACAATTTTGGAAGCAAAATTTTTTTTCTTAGGAAGTTATACAGGTTAAAAGTTGACCAGTGATTTCTAATTTTTACAGCAAAATTTACAAAACCATTTTTTTTTATGGACCACCTCACATTTGAAGTCACTTTGAGGGGTCTATATGGCAGAAAATACCCAAAAGTCACACCATTCTAAAAACTGCACCCCTTAATCTACTCAAAACTACATTCAAGAAGATTATTAACCCTTCAGGTGCTTCACAGGAACTAAAGCAACGTGGAAGGAAAAAATGGACATTTTAATTTTTCCAACAAAAATTTTCTTGTAGCATCATTTTTTTTCTTTTCACATGGGCAACAGGATAACATGGATCCTAAAATTTGTTGGGCAATTTCTCCTGAGTACACTGATAACTCACATGTGGTCATAAACCTCTGTTTGGGTGCACGGCAGGGCCCGGAAGGGAAGGAGCGCCATGTGACTTTTTGAATGGAAAATATTCTGGAATATTTAGCGGTTGCCAAGTCGTGTTTGTAGAGCCCCTGTGTGCCTAAATATAGGAGCTCCCCCACAAGTGACCCCACATTTTGGAAACTAGACCCCCATGGAACTTATCTAGATGCATAGTGATCACTTTGAACCCCCAGGTGCTTCACAAATTGATCCGTAAAAAAAGTACTTTTTTTCACAAAAATTTTCTTTTAGCCTCAGTTTTTTCATTTTCACATGGGCAACAGGATAAAATTGATCCTAAAATTTGTTGGGTAATTTCTCTTGAGTACAGCGATACCTCATATGTGGTCATAAACCACTGTTTGGGCGCACAGTAGGGTCCGGAAGGGAAGGAGTGCCATTTGACGTTTTGAATGGAAAATTAGCTCCAATCGTTATCGGCCACCATGTCGCGTTTGGAGAGCCCCTGTGTGCCTAAAGAGAGAAACCCCCCACAAGTGACCCCATTTTGAAAACTAGACCCCTTAAGGAACTTATCTAGATGTGTAGTGAGCACGTTGAACCCCCAAGTGCTTCACAAAAGTTTATAATGCAGAGCAGTGAAAATAAAAAATCATTATTTTCCTCAAAAATGATTTTAGCATGCTATTTTTTATTTTCACATGGCTAAAAGGAGAAATTGGACCACAAAAGTTGTTGTCCAGTTTGTCCTGAGTACACTGGTACCCCATATGTGGGGGGGGAATCACTGTTTGGGCGCCCGGCAGGGCTCAGAAGGGAAGGAGTACTATTTGACTTTTTGAAAGGAAAATTAGCTCCAATCGTTAGCAGACACCATGACGTGTTTGGAGAGCCTGTGTTGTGAATTCTCTTTCTGGCCTCCCTCTGGTTATTACTGAAGGTAGTGGAGCTGGTCAGATTGACAGAGGGGTTGCGAGTTCTCTTTCTGGGCTCCCTCTGGTGGTTAATGGAGGTCGTGGAGCTGATCTGATTGACAGAGGCTTGCCACCTGATAATGAGGATGACGATTGTAGATCTGGGGTTTCAGATTGGGATTTAAGACAGCTGACTCCCTGTATCCCTGCTGGTGATTTTTTTCCTGTGCATTCTGAGGTCTGATGTATCGTGCTCTGTCTCTGCATGGTTCAGCTAAGTGATTCATTTGCTATTCTGTTTACATTTGATATGGTTTTGTCTATCTCTGCTTTGTGCGGGTCAGCCAGCTCCAGCTGGGGCTGTGCTGAATCACTGCCCATATGTTACTGCTAATGCCAGTTCGTTTTGTCCCCTGTCATATTGGTCTCGTTTTGCTTTGCTATCAGAATATACCAGAATGCTGATATAGTGGGGGCGAAGTAGTGCGACTTCAGTGTTTTTTCTGCATCAGACGTGTTGGACTTTTTGCAGTTTTTTTTGCGTGATTGCAGACAGTGTCTTTCCATTCCTGTCCTGTCTAGTCAGTGTGGGCCCCATCATTTGCTCAGTCTATTTTCCTGCCTGCGTTTGTGTTTTCATCTTGTCTCACTGACAATATATGTTTGGGGGCTATCTATTCCTTTGGGGTCTGCTCTGGGGCAGTTTAGATTTCCCCTTTCTTGCTTTAGGCTTAGTTAGCTCTCCAGCTGTGCCGAAGCATCTAGGATCATCGTAGGTACGCTCCACGGCTACTGCTAGTTGTGTGGATAGGATCAGGGGTCTGCAATCCGCTTAGTTACCAACCTCTCTGGTTTTCTGTGGCTTAGCCTGGGCCTGCTATCCTCCTCGGTGACCCATTCATAGCAGAATCACCAGCCTAACTGTAGACTCTAGGGTACTCTAAAGAAGGAAAGAATTAAAAAAAAAAAAAAAAAAAAGTGTCAATTTTTTTTTATATACAGTGGGGCAAAAAAGTATTTAGTCAGTCAGCAATAGTGCAAGTTCCACCACTTAAAAAGATGAGAGGCGTCTGTAATTTACATCATAGGTAGACCTCAACTATGGGAGACAAACTGAGAAAAAAAAATCCAGAAAATCACATTGTCTGTTTTTTTTTACTTTTATTTGCATATTATGGTGGAAAATAAGTATTTGGTCAGAAACAAAATTTCATCTCAATACTTTGTGATATATCCTTTGTTGGCAATGACAGAGGTCAAACGTTTTCTGTAAGTCTTCACAAGGTTGCCACACACTGTTGTTGGTATGTTGGCCCATTCCTCCATGCAGATCTCCTCTAGAGCAGTGATGTTTTTGGCTTTTCGCTTGGCAACACGGACTTTCAACTCCCTCCAAAGGTTTTCTATAGGGTTGAGATCTGGAGACTGGCTAGGCCACTCCAGGACCTTGAAATGCTTCTTACGAAGCCACTCCTTCGTTGCCCTGGCGGTGTGCTTTGGATCATTGTCATGTTGAAAGACCCAGCCACGTTTCATCATCAATGCCTTTGCTGATGGAAGGAGGTTTGCACTCAAAATCTCACGATACATGGCCCCATTCATTCTTTCATGTACCCGGATCAGTCGTCCTGGCCCCTTTGCAGAGAAACAGCCCCAAAGCATGATGTTTCCACCACCATGCTTTACAGTAGGTATGGTGTTTGATGGATGCAACTCAGTATTCTTTTTCCTCCAAACACGACAAGTTGTGTTTCTACCAAACAGTTCCAGTTTGGTTTCAACAGACCATAGGACATTCTCCCAAAACTCCTCTGGATCATCCAAATGCTCTCTAGCAAACTTCAGACGGGCCCGGACATGTACAGGCTTAAGCAGTGGGACACGTCTGGCACTGCAGGATCTGAGTCCATGGTGGCGTAGTGTGTTACTTATGGTAGGCCTTGTTACATTGGTCCCAGCTCTCTGCAGTTCATTCACTAGGTCCCCCCGCGTAATTCTGGGATTTTTGCTCACCGTTCTTGTGATCATTCTGACCCCACGGGGTGGGATTTTGCGTGGAGCACCAGATCGAGGGAGATTATCAGTGGTCTTGTATGTCTTCCATTTTCTAATTATTGCTCCCATAGTTGATTTCTTCACTCCAAGCTGGTTGGCTATTGCAGATTCAGTCTTCCCAGCCTGGTGCAGGGCTACAATTTTGTTTCTGGTGTCCTTTGACAGCTCTTTGGTCTTCACCATAGTGGAGTTTGGAGTCAGACTGTTTGAGGGTGTGCACAGGTGTCTTTTTATACTGATAACAAGTTTAAACAGGTGCCATTACTACAGGTAATGAGTGGAGGAAAGAGGAGACTCTTAAAGAAGAAGTTACAGGTCTGTAAGAGCCAGAAATCTTGATTGCTTGTTTCTGACCAAATACTTATTTTCCACCATAATATGCAAAAAAAAAGAAAAAAAAACAGACAATGTGATTTTCTGGATTTTTTTTTCTCAGTTTGTCTCCCATAGTTGAGGTCTACCTATGATGTAAATTACAGACGCCTCTCATCTTTTTAAGTGGTGGAACTTGCACTATTGCTGACTGACTAAATACTTTTTTGCCCCACTGTATTTCTTTCTCTTTTTTTTTTGGGGGGGGGGCTGTAGGAGGATATTTTTTGTCTAAATGGAGGCTAAGCAATTGTCTGATCGTGTTGAGCAGCTCGCTGCTGAAGTGCGGGGAATTTCTGCCTATCTCGCTCAATCATCTGCTGTTGAACCAAAAATCCCTACTCTCTATGTGTTTTCTGGGGATCGGTCTAAATTTTTGAATTTTAAAAATAATTGTAAACTATTTTTTGCTTTGAAACCTAACTCATTGGGGAGCTCTGTGCAGCAGGTTAAAATTGTCATCACCCTGCTGCGCGGCGATCCCCAGGATTGGGCCTTTTCTTTGACACCCGGAGATCCTATTCTGGCTAACGTGGACGCATTTTTTCAAGTCTTGGGGTTGTTGTATGATGAACCAAATACTATTGATCAAGCTGAGAAAACCTTATTGGCATTGATCCAGGGTCAGGATTCTGCAGAGTTATATTGTCAAAAATTCCAAAAGTGGGCAGTCCTTACTAAATGGAATGACGATGCCCTAGCAGCTCTCTTTGGTAGAAACCGTAAAAGATGTTATGGTGGGATTTCCTGTTCCCTCTGGTCTTGACGACTCTATGTCATTGGCCATTCAAATTGATCGTCATTTACGTGAACGTAAAACTACAAGAGAGGCATTGCAGCCTTTCAAACGAACTTCTGAACCCATGCAATGCGATAGGGTTTTGTCTAGGGCGCAACGTCAGGAGTTTAGAAGGCGTAATAAGTTGTGTTTTTTCTGTGGGGACGCCTCTCATACTATTTCTGTCTGCCCTAAACAAGAAAAGCGTTTTGCTCACACATTTGCGGTGGGCAGTCTACAGCCTAAGTTCCTTTTGGCAATTACCCTGATCTGCTCCTTGTCTACATTTTCCGCTAAGGATTTTGTCGATTCAGGAGCAGCTTTGAATCTGATGGATTTGGACTTTGCTAAACGTTGTGGTTTTCCTATGATACCCCTGTGGACTCCTATCCCTTTTAGGTGTATTGATGCTACTCCTTTGGCGGAGAATAAACCCCAGTTTTGAACCCAGGTGATAATGCAGGTCGCCCCGGACCACCAAGAAAATTGTAAATTTTTGGTGTTGCACAATTTGCATGATACTATTGCTCTGGGTTTTCCTTGGTTGCAAACTCATAATCCTGTTTTGTATTGGAAATCTGCATCTGTGGTGAGTTGGGGTTGTCAATGTGTTCTTAGTAACACTCCTGTTTTCTCCACCTCTCCCCAGTCTCATGATATTCCTGACTATTTGGCTGATTTTTCTGATGTATTTAGTGAGAGTAAAGGCCCCATCACACATAGCGATCTCGCTAGCGAGATCGCTGCTGAGTCACAAGTTTTGTGACACAACAGCGATCTCACCAGCGAGATCGCTGTGTGTGACAGCGATCAGCGACCGGCCCCCCTGCCGGTATCGCTGATCGCTCTGGAAAAACTCTGGACATTGCTTTCATCGCTGATCTCCCGCTGGCCAGCATGCATCGCTGCGTGTGACAGGTGGGAGACCAGCGATAAAATAATTAAAAAAAATTAAAAAAAAATATTGTTATTCTCACCTTCCGGTGTCCCGCGCAGCATTCCCGCCTCTCTCCACGCTCCGGTCCCAGTAATCCTTTGCAAGAATGACCACAAGACTTCGCGATCCCACGAGAACGGATGTCATCGCGGTAATTTTCACAAAGGATTACTGGGACCGGAGCGTGGAGAGAGGCGGGAAGGCTGCGCAGGACGTCGAAAGTGTGACGAGTGTCAGCTTACGCTGAGTCCTTCTTAGAAAGAGTGGACCCTCTGGGCCGTGGCACCCACCCACCTAGGGCGAGCTGACCTAATGAGAACCACCCCCTATACAGGGAGTGTCAGGGGCAAGACCAAGGGGGTGAGCCACCACGGCAGCTGGACCAGACGGCCGGCTCAGGGAAACAAGACAAGGCAAGACGAGTCGTTAATTCAAAGAAACTTCATTAAGGAAGACTTCAGGTACAACAGGTGCAAAACGTGGACACACAGAACATAAGGCAAGGTGCGTGCAAGAGCACGCCGAGGTCCAAGACTTGAGGAACTCTTCAGGGTGCAACAAGAGCAAACGTGAACACACAGAGTTTGTGGAACAGGGTGCGTGCAATGGCACGCCGAGGTCCAAGCATGGAACGAGCAGATGGTATGCGGACATCAGACTCCGGACAACAGTCCACGATCAACCAGGACATCAGGGTCTGTAGTTCAGAGGATGATCGGCAGGATCCGGCATCCAGAAGTCAGCCAGGGTTCCATGCAAGGAAACAAGATAGAGATAGTGACATGATGCATGTCCACAGACACGCCAGGATCAGGTTCACAGAACAGAGACCTGCGCATGCCAAGGGGCATGCCAGGGGCGGGTCAGGTTCACAGGACGGTGGCCTGCGCATGCCAAGGGGCATGCCAGGGACGGGTCAGGTTCACAGGATGGTGGCCTGCGCATGCCAAGGGGCATGCCAGGGAGAGGCACAGAGTACGGTGGCATCAGAATCCGAATGCTGGCATCGACAGACAGGGTCCAGGTATCTGGCTCCGGACATCAGCTCCGGACATCAGGCTTCAGTCATCTAGTTCCGGACCTCTGGCAGCGGTCGGCAGGTTATGGAATTTGGCAGGCGAACTAGGGGTCAGAGAAGAGCAAAAGAGACAAAGGCTTTGTGCAAGAGTAGCACGAAAAGGCACAGTGCGAGAACCAGCGTGAGTGCAAGGAAGCACAGAGACCACGGCTGGGAGCACCGGCAGGTGGTACCGACGATCGCAGTTGCAAGCGGGCACGACTAGAGGTGGCACCGCTGCGGGGCCACGCAGCCAGACCACTATAGCACTGGACGGGGCACGGCTGGGGCACACAGGCGAGCACGGCTAGAGGCGGCACGGCTGAGGCACACCAGGTAGGCACAGGCGACCAGGCACGTGCACGGAGGCACAGAGCCACAAGGCAGGACTAGGCAAAGGGTATAGGACAGAGCCACATGCGAGACAGCATGGCAAAGCCTAGTACGAAATGTGCAAGAGTGCACGAAACTACAGGGACAAGACAAAGAACGAGGCAGAGACCTGCACATGCGAAGAGCATGCCAGGGACAGGGACAGTCTAGCAGCGGAGCGTAGGCCGAAGCCCAGAGCCGGGCCAAGGAAGGACCTTGAGACAAGACAGGGTACAGAGCGAGGCCTGCACGTGTAGAGACTCGCCAGGGAGAGGTTCAGAGCGGAGGCCTGCATGTGTAGAGACACGCCAGGGAGAGGTTCAGAGCGGAGGCCTGCACGTGTAAAGACAAGCCAGGGACAGGGACAGAGACGAAGGCCTGCACGTGTAGGGAGACACGTCAGGGCAGTGTACAGAAACAGAGACCTGTACGTGTAAGGACACACCAGGGACAGGGACAGAGACAGAGGCCTGCACGTGTAGGGACAGAGACAGAGGCAGGGTACCTGAAGCCACAAAGCAGAGCGAGACATGACACGAGGACAGAAACACTGAACAGAATCAGAGCAAACAAGGACTACAAGGCAAAGCAGAGCAGAGACAAAACATGGCATGAAGGACAAACACTAGACAAGACACAAGACCAGAGACGGAATACGAGCATGGAGCGTGTGCAGAGACGCACTACAGAGCTAGGTGCAGGGGCACAGAATAGAGGGCGTGCCCCACAGACCAAGCAGCCATGCAGGGACACAACACAATACTCAGGCCCTGAGCATAGGAAGGGGCGGCCTGATATAGGGCATAGCACCTCCTCTTCCAGGTCAGGACCAGGGGAGCACTTCCGGGTTCAGATCCACAGGATAACAGAGCGTAGTCACATGATCGGAGTTCCAGACATGACGAGACGACTGCAGAATCAGTGCTGAAACCTAGACAGGTCACATGATCAGAGTTCTAGACATGACGAGATGATTACCAAACCAGACAGTGCAAGATCCAGACAGGGACACCTGATCAGAGATTCTAGACATGACGAGAAGATCACAGAAGACAGAGCAGAAACGCAGGCATCCTGCAGCTCAGACATGAGGTGAGTGTGCACACTGCTCTAGGGAACAAGCAGGATAGCAGACAAGATATGCGCATGCACATCGCTCCAGGAGTTCTTGAGACAAAACAGACATGGCAGACATGACAGACATGGCGGACATGACAGGAAGGTGAGAATAACAATATTTTTTATTTGAATTCTATTTTTGACATGAATCATCGCTGTGCTAATTGCTGGTGAAGCTGTCTGTTTGACAGCTCACCAGCGATCACATAGCGACTCACCAGCGATCCTGACACGTTGATATCGTTGTCGGGATCGCTGGTAAGTCGCTATGTGTGACGGGGCCTTAAGTCTGCGTCTTTGCCTCCTCATAGGAGTTATGACTGTGCAATTGAGTTAATGCCCGGGTGTAAATTTCACAAGGGTCGACTTTGCAACTTATCGGTACCCAAACATGATGCTATACGATCTTATATCAAGGAGTCATTGGAGAAGGGCCATATTAGACCATCCTCTTCACCTTTATGTGCTGGGGTTTTTTTTGTGGCCAAGAAAGATGGTTCATTAAGGCCATGTATTGACTAACGTTCCCTTAACAAAATCACTGTTAAATATCAGTACCCATTACCCCTTATTTCTGAGTTATTTTCCAGAGTTAAAAGTGCCTGTTGGTTTACCAAGCTTGACCTCAGGGGGTCGTATAATCTTATTCGCATCAAGCACAGGGATGAATGGAAGACTGCGTTTAATACTCCGGAGGGACATTTTGAGTACTTGGTGATGCCTTTTGGGCTCTCTAATGCCCCTTCTGTCTTCCAATCTTTTATGAACGATATTTTCCGGGACTTTGTGGACATTGTTTTGATCATTTTTCTGGATGATATTTTGATCTTTTCCAGTGAATGGGATTATCATGTGGAACAAGTCCGGACTGTGTTCCGGATTTTGAGGGAAAATTCTCTGTATGTTAAGTGATCGAAGTGCCTCTTTGGTGTACAGAGGATTTCAGTTTTGGGATTCATTTTGTCCCCGTCTGCTATTGAAATGGACCCGGCCAAGATACAGGCCAATTATGATTGGATTCAGCCCACTTCTTTGAAGGCTCTCCAGAAGTTTTTGGGTTTTGCTAATTTTTACAGAAAATTTATAAGTAATTTTCCTGGTTTTGTGAAACCACTGATTGATTTGACCAAAAAGGGCGCTGATGTGGTGAATTGGTCCCCAGAGGCAGTCTCGGCATTTCAGGAGCTTAAGCGGAGATTCACTTCTGCTCCGATTCTGCGACAGCCTGATGTCTCACTCCCATTTCAGGTGGAGGTAGATGCTTCTGAGATTGGTGCAGGAGCCGTTTTGTCCCAAAGAGATCCGGTGACTTCTAAGATGAATCCCTGTGCCTTCTTTTCTCGAAAATTTTCCCCATCTGAACGTAACTTTGAGGTGGGGAATCGGGAATTGTTGGCCATGAAATGGGCATTTGAAGAGTGGAGACATTGGTTGGAGGGAGCTAGACATCAAGTTGTGGTCCTCACCAACCACAAGAATTTGATTTATCTTGAATCAGCCAAACGCTTGAATCCTAGACAGGTTAGGTGGGCCTTGTTTTTCACGCGTTTTAATTTTGTGGTCTCTTTTCTTCTGGGCACTAAGAATGTTAAGGCGGACGCCCTTTCTAGGAGTTTCTTTGCGTATTCTCTTGATGTAACAGAGCCTACTACCATTCTAAATGAGGGTGTACAGTTGTGGCCAAAAGTATTGACACTCCTGCCATTCTGTCAGATAATACTCAGTTTCTTCCTGAAAATGATTGCAAACACAAATTCTTTGGTATTATTATCTTCGTTTAATTTGTCTTGAAAGAAAAAACACAAAAAGAATTGTCCTAAAGCCAAATTGGATAGAATTCCACACCAAACATAAAAAAGAGGGTGGACAAAAGTGTTGGCACTGTTCGAAAAATCATGCGATGCTTCTCTAATTTGTGTAATTAACAGCACCTGTAACTTACCTGTGGCACCTAACAGGTGTTGGCAATAACTAAATCACACTTGCAGCCAGTTGACATGGATTAAAGTTGACTCAACCTCTGTCCTGTGTCCTTGTGTGTACCACATTGAGCATGGAGAAAAGAAAGAAGACCAAAGAACAGTCTGAGGACTTGAGAAACCAAATTGTGAGGAAGCATGAGCAATCTCAAGGCTACAAGTCCATCTCCAAAGACCTGAATGATCCTGTGTCTACCATGTGCAGTGTCATCAAGAAGTTTAAAGCCCATGGCACTGTGGCTAACCTCCCTAGATGTGGACGGAAAAGAAAAATTGACAAGAGACTTCAACGCAAGATTGGGCGGATGTTGGATAAAGAACCTCGACTAACATCCAAACAAGTTCAAGCTGCCCTGCAGTCCGAGGGTACAACAGTGTCAACCCTTACTATCCGTCGGCAACTGAATGAAAAGGGACTGTATGGTAGGAGACCCAGGAAGACCCCACTTCTTACCCCGAGACATAAAAAAGCCAGGCTGGAGTTTGCCAAAACTTACCTGAAAAAGCCTAAAACGTTTTGGAAGAATGTTCTCTGGTCAGATGAGACAAAAGTAGAGCTTTTTGGGCAAAGGCATCAACATAGAGTTTACAGGAGAAAAAAGAGGCATTCAAAGAAAAGAACATGGTCCCTACAGTCAAACATGGCGGAGGTTCCCTGATGTTTTGGGGTTGCTTTGCTGCCTCTGGCACTGGACTGCTTGACCGTGTGCATGGCATAATGAAGTCAGAAGACTACCAACAAATTTTGCAGCATAATGTAGGGCCCAGTGTGAGAAAGCTGGGTCTCCCTCAGAGGTCATGGGTCTTCCAGCAGGACAATGACCCAAAACACACTTCAAAAAGCACTAGAAAATGGTTTGATAGAAAGCACTGGAGACTTCTAAGGTGGCCAGCAATGAGTCCAGACCTGAATCCCATAGAACACCTGTGGAGAGATCTAAAAATGGCAGTTTGGAGAAGGCACCCTTCAAATATCAGGGACCTGGAACAGATTGCCAAAGAAGAATGGTCTAAAATTCCAGCAGAGCATTGTAAGAAACTTATTGATGGTTACCGGAAGCGGTTGGTCTCAGTTATTTTGGCTAAAGGTTGTGCAATCAAGTATTAGGCTGAGGGTGCCAATACTTTTGTCTGGCCCATTTTTGGAGTTTTGTGTGAAATGATCAATGTTTTGCTTTTTGCTTCATTCTCTTTTGTGTTTTTTCCTTTAAGACAGATTAAATGAAGATAATAATAACAAACAATTTGTGTTTGCAATCATTTTCAGGAAGAAACGGAGTATTATCTGACAGAATTGCAGGGGTGTCAATACTTTTGGCCACAACTGTAGTTCTTTCTGCCATCTCACCCGATTTGAGACTTGCCCTGGAGGAATTTCAGGAGGACAAACCTGAACGTTGCTCTATGGGAAAATTGTATGTCCCTGACCAGTGAAGGAAAAGAGTAATGTCTGAAATTCATTGCTCCGTGTTGGCTGGTCATCCAGGTATTTTTGGTACCAGAGATTTGGTGAGTCGGTCTTTTTGGTGGCCTGCCTTATCTCGTGATGTCAGGAATTTTGTGCAGTCCTGTGGGACTTGTTCTCGGTCCAAGCCCTGTTCTCGTTCTAGTGGGTTGTTGATGCCCCTGCCGGTGCCCAGGAGACCACGGACCCATATCTCAATGGAATTTATTTCCGATCTTCCAGTCTCTCAGAGAATGACTTATCTGGGTGATCTGTGATAGATTTTCTAAGATGGTCCATCTTGTACCACTCCCAAAGTTGCCATCTTCTTCTGAGTTGGTGCCCTTGTTTTTACAACAGGTGGTTCGGTTGCACGGGATTCCTGAGAACATTGAGTCGGACAGAAGAGTCCAGTTTATTTCCAGATTTTGGAGAGCTTTTTGTTCCAAACTGGGAATTCAGTTATCTTTCTCCTCTGCATTTCATCCTCAGACCAATAGACAGACTGAGATAACAAACCAGACTTTGGAGTCCTATTTGAGATGTTTCATATCTGCTGATCAGGATGACTAGGTCATATTTTTGCCCTTGGTCGAATTCGTGCTAAATAATAGAGCTAGTTCTGCCACTTTGATGTCGCCCTTTTTCTGTAACTTTGGGTTTCATCCTCGATTTTCTTCAGGGCAGGTGGAATCTTCGGCCTGCCCAAGTGTGGATTCTGTGGTAGAGAGAATGCAGCAGATTTGGGACCAAGTGGTGGATAAGTTGTCCCACTCTCAGGAAAAAGCACAACGGTTTTCCAACCGGCATAGGACCATTGGTCCCCGGTTTAAAGTGGGTGATATGGTTTGGTTGTCTTCAAAGAATATTCCTATGAAGGTTGCGTCTCCAAAATTCAAGCCAAGATTCATAGAATCATAGAATCGTAGAGTTGGAAGGGACCTCCTGGGCCATCTGGTCCAACCCCCTGCTCAAAGCAGGATTCGCTAAATCATCCCAGTCAGATGTCTGTCCAGCCTCTGTTTGAAGACTTCCATTGAAGGAGAACTCACCACTTCTCGTGGCAGCCTGTTCCACTCATTGATCACTCTAACTGTCAAAAAGTTTTTTCTAATATCTAATCTGTGTCTCGTTCCATTCAGTTTCATCCCATTGCTTCTAGTGTTTCCTTGTGCAAATGAGAATAAAGTTGATCCTTCTACAATGTGACAGCCCTTTAGATATTTGTAGACAGCTATTAAGTCTCCTCTCAGTCTTCTCTTTTGCAAACTAGACATTCCCAAATCCTGCAACCTTTCCTCATAAGACAGGGTTTGCAGACTGGTCACCATTCTGGTCGCTCTTTTCTGAACTTGCGCCAGTTTGTTGATGTCTTTTTTAAAATGTGGTGCCCAAAACTGGACACAATATTCCAGATGAGGTCTGACCAAAGAGGAGTAGAGGGAAATAATGACTTCACGTGATCTAGACTGTATGCTTCTGTTAATACATCCTAGAATTGCATTTGCCTTTTTTGCTGCTGCATCACACTGTTGACTCATATTCAGTCTGTGATCTATTAGTATACCCAAGTCTTTTTCACATGTGCTGTCACTTAGCCCTATTCCTCCCATTCTGTATATGCTTTTTTCATTTTTATTGCCCAGATATAGTACTTTGCATTTCTCCCTGTTAAAAACCATTCTGTTAGTTGCTGCCCACTTCTCCAGTTTATTTATATCTTCTTGAATCCTCTCTCTCTCTTCTGTAGTATTAGTTATCCCTTCTAGCTTTGTGTCATCAGCAAATTTAATCTGTTTACCCTCAATCCCTTCATCTAAATCGTTGATAAAGATGTTGAACAATACAGGGCCCAGGACAGAGCCCTGTGGTACCCCACTTGAGACATTCTTCCAACTGGATGTGCAGCCACTCTTTGGTTCCGATCACTAAGCCAGTTATGAATCCACCTAACAGTTGCCTTGTCCATTCCATACTTAGTCATTTTTTCAATAAGGATTGTATGAGAGACTTTGTCAAATGCTTTACTGAAGTCAAGATATACTATATCTACAGCATTTCCTTGATCCACCCAATCAGTGATTCCGTCATAGAAGGAAATTAAGTTAGTCTGACATGACTTATTAGTTACAAACCCATGCTGACTGTTTAATCACTTCATTCTTATCCAGGTACTGACATACATGTTGTTTAATAATTTGTTCAAAGATCTTTCCTGGTATAGAAGTCAGACTCACCGGCCTATAGTTGCCTGGGTCCACCTTCTTCCCCTTTTTGAAGATAGGAACAACATTTGCTCTTCTACAGTCTTCTGGCACTTCTCCTGTTCTCCAAGAATTTTCAAAGATTATGGAGAGGGGTTCAAAAATTTATTCTGCTATCTCCTTCAGTACTCTGGGGTGTAACTCATCTGGACCTGGAGACTTGAATTCATTTAGGTTAGCTAAGTGTTTCCTCACTATCTTTCTGTTTATAGATATCCTGGATTCTTCTATTCCCTTAATAGGACATTGAAGAACAGTTGATGTTACATTTCCTTTCTGAGAGAAAACAGATGCAAAATAGGAATTTAAAAGTTCAGCCTTCTCAACATCCTGTCTTACCATTTCATCATTTTCATCCTGTAAAAATCCTATAGCATCTTTGACTTTTCTTTTACTTTTGACATATCCCCAAAATCCTTTATTATTGCTTTTGGCATCTCTTGCAAGCCTCAATTCATTTTCAGCTTTAGATAATCTGATTTGTGCCCTGCAGGTTCTGCAGACAGCATTATATTCTTCTTTAGATATGCCTCCCTCTTTCCATTTTATAAACATTTTTTTTCTTCCTTTTTAGCATGTGCTTAAGTTCTGTGTTCACCCATCCTGGTTTCCTTAAATGCTTCCTATTCTTCCCTCTTTTCGGAATTGTTAACAACTGTGCTTTGAGAATTTCATTTTTCAAGATTTCCCATCCTTCCTGGACATTTTTGTCTTTAAGGATATCCAGCCATTGGATCCCTCCAATTCTCTTTCTGAATCCCTTCAAATCTGCCTTTCTGAAATCTAACCTTGACGTCTGAGTCTTCACAGGTCTTCCGCCTCTAGTTATCCAAAATTCTAAAATAGCATGGTCGCTACCTCCTAGGGTCCCAGCCACTTTTACCTCCTCAACCATTTCCTCCCTGTTTATAAGGATTAGATCCAAGCTAGCAGTTCCCCTTGTTTTCTCCCCTTAGAATTTAATCACTTAAACCTCTGCTGTTACTGAGGTTTTCGGTTAAGTGGACGGTCCAATCTGTGACTATAAGCTTGCTATGTATGTAAGCGTGCATAAAAAAAAACATCAATCACAGACTGGACTGCCCACTGGACCAAAAATCCCAGAAACAGCAGAAGTTTAAATGAATAAAACACAGGTTATACTGAACTTCTCACAAAACGATGGCTTTGATTCATCATTTGTGTTTTAAGACACTTTTTTTTGTGTTGTAGTAGTTGCTGACATATATTGCACTTAATTTATCAAAATGGCACAGGCACTTCATGAATTTGGCATAGGCAAAACACTGTCTTTTTTCCTGCTTTTGGGACTTTTTGAGCAAAAAGTTGCAAAAGATACAATTTTTGAATAAGGTAAAGAAAATTTCTCCAGGAGAGGATTGCACTAGTGTTGCGCCAAATTTTGTGACTTTTTTTAAAAGTCGTAATTGAATAATGAGACAAAAAAAAACAAAAAAAACCACATCTGCAAATCAAAAACATCTACAGTCACAAAGCAGAAAAAAGTAAAAACAGATTAGAACATATGAAAAAGACTTAAAAGAAAACCACAAATAGAAAAATGAATTAGGTGCAAAAGACACAATACTAGACAAGAAAAAAAAACAAAAAATAGTGCAAATGATGAATGAATCCGGCCCTGTATAACAATTTGTTCAGCTCCACCTGCTCAATACCTGCAGATTGGACATTACTGTTATGGCAGGTTCCCTTTACATGGTAACAGCTGTGTTAGCAGAAAAAGGTGGAGTTGTATAAAGGCCAATAGGGTTGATAAAATTGTAGCAAAACTCAACGCCTTACGCAACATACATATACACAAGATAGCTGATGCATATATTCACTTGTGCCAATTATTAGATGACCCATTTGCTTTTTATCTCACTTAATTCAGTCAACATTTTGTCTATGACTTGTCAGTCAAACTGTGAACAAACTAAATCCTTAATAGGTAAACCTGAATTAGGGACACTGTGCCATCTGGGTTGCTGATCGTCTGTACCACAGTCTGTGAGGGCACAAAGTGAGCAATGCCATGTGCAGTTGCCACCTGCTGCGTTTGCTGATCCTCAAATGCATACAACAGATCTTCCCTACCATGTTGCTTATAACAGTTCTTCATTATTGTTCGTAATGCTTGAGTCCAGGAAACCTACAATATAAAGGGACCTTATAAGATTTTGGATATCCTTAATCCCGTTTCTTTCCATTTGGCTCTTCCAGTTACATTTAAGATTCATAATGTGTTTCATAAATCTTTGTTGAAGAGGTTTGTGGAGCCAGTAGTTCCCATGGCGGCACCTCCTGACCCTGTATTGGTTAAAGGCAATTTGGAGTATGAGGTAGAGAAAATATTGGATTCTCGTTTGGCTAGACGGAGACTCCAGTACTTGGTCAAATGGAACGGTTATGGCCAGGAGAATAATTCATGAATCTCTGCTTCTGACATTCATGCCGAAAGATTGGTTCGTGCTTTTCACCGGGCCCATCCTGACCGGCCTGGATGAGGATTCGGTGACCCCTCCTCAAAGGGGGGTACTGTTGTGAATTTTCTTTCTGGCCTACCTCTGGTTACTACCGAAGGTAGTGGAGCTGGTCAGATTGACAGAGGGGTTGCGAGTTCTCTTTCTGGGCTCCCTCTGGTGGTTACTGGAGGTAGTGGAGCTGATCTGATTGACAGAGGCTTGCCACCTGATAATGAGGATGACGATTGGAGATCTGGGGTTTCAGATTGGGATTTAAGACAGCTGACTCCCTCTATCCCTGCTGGTGATTTTCTTCCTGTGCCTTCTGAGGTCTGATGTCTCCTGCTCTGTCCCTGCATGGTTCAGCTAAGTGATTCATTTGCTATTCTGTTTGCATTTGATCTGGTTTTGTCCATCTCTGCTTTGTGCGGGTCAGCCAGCTCCGGCTGGGGCTGTGCTGAATCACCGCCCATATGTTACTGCTTGTTCCAGTTCGTTTTGTCCCCTGTTATATTGGTCTCTTTTTGCTTTGCTTTCCGAATATACCAGAGTGCTGATATAGTGGGGGCGAAGTCGTGCGACTTCAGTGTTTTTTGTGCATCAGACGTGTTGGACTTTTTGCAGGGTTTTATGTGTGATTGCAGACAGTGTCTTTCCTTTCCTGTCCTGTCTCGTCAGTGTGGGCTCTATCATTTGCTCCATCTATTTTCATGCCTGCGTTTGTGTTTTCATCTTGTCTCACCGACAATATATGTTTGGGGGGATATCTATTCCTTTGGGGTCTGCTCTGGGGCAGTTTAGATTCCCCCTTTCTTGCTTTAGGCTTAGTTAGCTCTCCGGCTGTGCTGAGGCGTCTAGGATCATTGTAGGTACGCTCCACGGCTACTGCTAGTTGTGTGGATAGGATAAGGGGTCTGCAATCCACTTAGTTACCAACCTCTCTGGTTTTCTGTGGCTTAGCCTGGGCCTGCTATCCTTCTCGGTGACCCATTCATAACACCCCTGTGTGCCTAAACTGTGGAGCTCCCCCATAAATGACCCCATTTTGGAAACTAGACCACCTAAGGAACTTATCTAGATGCATAGTGAGCACTTTGAACCCCTAGGTGCTTCACAGAAGTTTATAACGCAGAGCCGTGAAAATAAAAAAAAAAAAAATTTTCCTCAAAAAACTATTTTTTAGTCTGAAATTTTTTATTTTCACAAGGGTAACAGGAAAAATTGGACCCCAAAATTTGTTGTCCAGTTTGTCCTGAGTACGCTGGTACCCCATATGTGGGGGGAACTATTGTTTGGGCACACATCAGGGCTCGGAATGGAAGTAGTGGCGTTTTGAAATGCAGACTTTGATGGAATGGTCTGCAGTCATCGTTACGTTTGCAGAGCACCTGATGTGCCTAAACTGTTGAAACTCCCCACAAGTGAACCCATTTTGGAAACTAGACCTTCCAAGGAACTTATCTAGATGTCTGTTGAGCACTTTGAACCCCTAAGTGCTTCACAGAAGTTTATAACGCAGAGACGTGAAAATAAAATAATATTTTTTTCCCACAAAAATAATTTTTTAGCCAATTTTTTATTTTCCCAAGGGTAACAGGAGAAATTAGACCCCCAAAGTTGTTGTGCAATTTTTCCTGAGTACGCTGATACCCCATATGTTGGGGTAAACCACTGTTTGGGCACACGTTGGGGCTTGGAAGGGAGGGAGCACCGTTTGACTTTTTGAACGCAAAATTGGCTGGAATCAATGGTGGCACCATGTCGCGTTTGGAGACCCACTGATGTGCCTAAACAGTGGAAACCCCTCAATTCTAACTCCAACCCTAACCCCAACTCATCCCTAACCCTAATCCCAACCCTATCCATGACCCTAACCCCAACACACCCCTAACCACAAGCCTAATCCTAATCCCAACCCTAACCCCAGCAAACCTCTAACTCTAATCTTAACCCTAATTCCAACCCTAACCCTAATTCCAACCCTAACCCTAATTCCAACCCTAACCCTAATTCTAACCCTAGCCCTAACCCTAATGGAAAAATAAAAATATTTTCTTTATTTTATTTGTTCCTACCTATGGGGGTGATAGAGGGGGGGTTATTTACTTTTTATTTTGATCACTGTGAGAGTTTATCGCAGTGATCAAAATGAATGAATGGAATCTGCAGCGGCAGATTCGAGGGGGCGCACTGCGCATGTGCCCGCCATTTTCCAAGATGGCGGCGCCTATGATCCGGGACCGCGGCATTGCGGGAGCGACAGCGGCACTCGGAAGGTACCGTGGAGTGGGAGGGGAAGTGATCGGAAGCTGGGGGAGTGGAGGGAAGGCGGGGGAGCAGATGATGACAGCAGCGGCAGATCGCCGCTGTCATTCAGTGGCGGGGGAGCCGATCGCCGGTGGGGGGTCGGATCGGTGTCTTCAGCCATGCCCGATGCTACTGCAGCATCGGCCATGGCTGGATTGTAATATTTCATCAAATTTCATTGGCTGTTTCACTTTTAGCAGCCAATCAGAGCGATCGTAGCCACGTGGGGGCGAAGCCACGCCCCCTATGGTGAAGTACAAAGCCCCCTGTGTGTGCAGGTCAGGTGACCCATAGGAGGGCAATTAATTCATGATGCCACATAGGCGTCACTGGTCGTATTGGCATGACTTTTCATGATGCCTATGTGGCGTCATTGGTTGGGAAGGGGTTAAATTCTTCACTCTTTGTTTCATTGCAGCCATTTGGTAAATTCAAATAAGTTAATTTTTTTCTCATTAATGTACACTTTACACCCCATCTTGTCTGAAAAAAAACCAGAAATAGACATTTTTGCAAATTTATTAAAAAAGAAAAACTGAATTATCACATGGTCACAAGTATTCAGGCACTTTTTGCTCAGACACTCATATGTAAGTCACATGTTGTGCATTTCCTTGTGATCCTTTTGAGATGGTTCTACTCCTTCATTGGAGTCCAGCTGTGTTTAATTAAACTGATAGGACTTGATTTGTAAAGGCACACACCTATCTAGATAAGACCTCACAGCGCATGTCAGACCAAATGAGAATCATGAGGTCAAAGGAACTGGATAAGGGTACCGTTACACTTAGCGACGCACCAGCGATCCCGACAATGATACGACCTGTTAAGGATTGCTGGTGTGTCGCTAAATGGTCGCTAGTAAGCTGTTAGTCAGATTTACCCAACGACGCAGTAAAGATCCAGCGATCCGTATAACGACCTCGGCGGTCGTTGGGACCTTGTCACACAGCAGTGATTCTGACGACTCCCGCCTGCGTCCATTTCTGATTCGCTAACGAGGTCGCACGTAGGTGTCAAACACAGCGATGCGCGCTGGCCAGCGGGACACCAGCGATCCAAAAATGGCCCAGAATATTCGAGCACGATCAGCAACATTGCAGCGGGGACCTGGTTGCTGCTAAGTGTCACACGTAACGAGATCGCTGGCGAGGTCACTGTTGCATCACAAAATTGGTGACGCTTCAGCGATCTCGCTATGTGAGACGGGGCCTTAAGGAGCTTAGAGACAGAATTGTGGCAAAGCACACATCTGGCCAATGTTACAAAAAAAAATTCTGCAGTACTCAAGGTTCCTAAGAGCACAGTGGCCTCCATAATCCTTAAATGGAAGAAGTTTGGGACCACCAGAAGTCTTCCTAGACCTGGCCATCTAGCCAAACTGAGCAATCTTGAGAGAAGAGCCTTGAGTGAGAGGTAAAGAAGAACTCCAAGATCACTGTGGTTGAGCTCCACAGATACAGTAGGGAGATGGGAGAAAGTCCCACAAAGACAACTATCACTGAAGCCCTCAACCAGTCAGGCCTCTATGGCAGAATGGCCTGACAGAAGCCTCTCCTCAGGGCAAGACATATGAAAACCTGCATAGAGTTTGCTAAAAAAAAACACATGAAGGACTACCAGACTATGAGAAATAAGATTCTCTGGTCTGATAAGATGAAGATAGAACTTTTTGGCGATAATTCTAAGCGGTATGTGTGGAGAAAACCAGGCACTGCTCATCACCTGCCCAATACAATCCCAACAGTGAAACATGTTGGTGGCAGCATCATGCTATAGGGGTGTTTTTCAGCTGCAGGGATAGGACAACTGGTTGAAATTGAAGGAAACATGAATGCAGCCAGGTACAGAGATATCCAGGATGAAAACCTCTTCCAGAGTGCTCTGGACCTCAGACTTGGCAAAGGTTCATCTTCCAACAAGACAATGACCCCAAGTACACAGCAAAGGGTCTGAATACTTATGACCATGTGATATTTCAGTGTTTCTTTTTTAATTAATTTTGCTAAAATTTCTACATTTGTTTTTTGTTTCCAGTCAAGATGGGGTGTACATTAATGAGAAAAAAATGAATTTTTTTTGAATTTATCAAATGGCTGCTATGAAACAAAGAGTGAAAAATTTAAAAGGGTCTGAATACTTTCCGTACCCACTGTAAGTCTCTATGAGCTTTCCAATTACATCTTGCCACTGGGATTTTTGCCCATTCCTCAAGGCAAAACTGCTCTAGCTCCTTCAACTTAGATGGTTTTCTCTGGTGAACAGCAAACTTCAAGTCTCACCACAATTTCCTAAATGGATTAAGGTCTGGACTTTGACTATTCCAATCCAAAACATTTACACATTTCCCCTTAAACCTTGTCTTGTTCGAAGGTGAATCTCTGTTCCAGTCTCAAATCAAATGAGAATGAAGCAGGTTTTGCTCAAGAATATCACTTTATTTCCCACCATCCATCCTCCCCTTGACTCGGACCATTTACCTATCCCTGCCGCCAAAAAAATATTCCCCAGCATAATGCTGCCACCATGTTTCACTGTAGGGATGGTGTTCTTGGGGTGATGAGCTGTGCTGGCTTGGCACCAGAAATAGCGATTATCTGGGTGGCCCAAAAGTTCAATTTGGTCTCATCTGAACACTGCACATTCCTCCATACATTTGGGGAGTCTCCCAGGTCTTTTGGCAAACTGAAAACAAGCCTTACAATTTTTGTGTGCAAGTAAATGCTTTTTTCTGCCCACTCTTCCATAAAGGCCACCTCATTTGAGTGTACTGCTTATTTTGGTCATAGGGACAGGTACTCCAGTCTCTGCCTGGGAACTCTGCAGCTCCTTCAGAGTTACCATTTGTCTGTGATTAATGCTCTCCTTGGCCAGGCTGAGAGTTTTGGTGGGCAACTCTCTTTTGGCAGATTTGTTGTAGTACCATGTTCTTTCCATTTGATGATAATGGGGACTTCATCGCAAAAAGGGTGTATACATATTCACATGCCAATTTTTAATTATTTGATCCCATAAATAAAATAATAAATTTAATGTATGCCTATATCGTTCTCACTTCACCTACTTAGACTACTTAGTGCTGATGCATTACACACAAACTGGATTACAAAAATAGTTAAAAACACAAACACATCAACCCCACAAATACGAACCCCACTTGCCACCGCTACAGGGCAAGTGCGAAGAGCTGGGCAAAGCGCCAGAATTTGCGCATCTAAAAGATGTGCCTTTTCTGGGCAGCCACGGGCTGCTATTTTTAGGCTGGAGGGGCAATAACCATGGCCGTTTACCAGCCTGAGAATACCAGCCCCCACCTGTCTGCCTGCCTGTTTAAGAAGGCTGGTTGCCAAAAATGGGGGGGAACCCACACCGTTTTTTTTATTTGATAATTAAAAAATATGGCATGGGGACCCATCTATTCTTGATAACCAGCCTTGTTGAAGCTGACAGCTGAGGGTTGCAGCCCCAAGCTGTGAGTTTTGCCTGGCTGGTTATCATAAATACAGGGGAACCCATGCCATTTTTACAAAAAACTATTTATTTACAGCGCAGGAGCGGCTGATGAATACTCCCATCTGCCGCTTTTGCTCTCACTGTTATTGGTGGCAGCAGTTGTCAGATGATGGGATCAGTAGTCCCATCAGCTGATACCAGTGACTGGAGGTGAACTTTATACATCCTATCACAGCTGAGTGCTCATGCTGTCTTTTGACAGCATGGGAACCGCGGCTCTGACTGGCGGGGATGATTTCACTGCCGGTTAGAAGGGGTGTTTGCCATGCTGTCATGCACGACAGCGTGGCAAACACTGGATGTTTGGGCTCCCATCCAAGTGAACAGAGTCCTGGTTCGGGTCCTGTTTTGGTACTCAAACTTTTTTTTTTTTATCTGTTCGGCTGGACCCGAACATCCAGGGGTCCACTGATCTCTAGGATAAAACAATTGCTGTAGTGTAGATCCTCTGTGCCAGAGGTCTGTACGCCAAAACAGAACTCCGGCACAGAGCGTCTAGTTTTGGGACTTCCATTAGGCAGTTAGGGGATCTTTGACTTCACTCCTGGAGGGAGGAGCAGCGGAATGCTGCGGGGGAGCGCATCTCTGAGGGCCCTGTGATCGCCATTACCAGCAACCACATAACCATCATCCAATCTACTGTTCTGGGATGTCGTGGATTTCCAATTGACCATCATTACTGAGATAAGTGATGAGGAGGCTGGGAAAGACGAGGGCCTGTGCTATGGTTGCCGTTTCCCGCCATTAGAAATAGCAGCAGCCATATTCATTTACATAAGGAACGCCATCATGCAACATAGTGCAGACTCCATTTCACCACTATTACTGTTGTGCATCCTTATTAACCCCTATTTCTGCCTATTAACCCTGCCCTTTCCTAAAAGACAGTTACATGTGCCATCTTGTGGTTAGTTAGGCTGGTTAACCCCTAACTGCCTGCAGGGTTAACAGGCTATCTATAATTTTATCTTCTGCCACTGCCCTCCTGATGGAGAACCCAAAAAATAAAAAAACAAGGTTAAGGAAGTTTAACACAAGTTAAATAATATCAAGACCAAGAAAAGAAACTGACTGACGGATAAACAAAGAAGTCACTAAGCAGGCAAGTTAAATAATTAGTTTTTAGTTTATTAAATACAGTTATATATTACAATTATACATTTTTGTTAGTTAATCTATAAATATCGCAAAATTACCGTATGTTTTTTTTTCTCAAAGTGACACGCCACTCGAGTTATGCTCTTTTTTTGGCGAATTTTGACACACCAAGCTCGAAAGGTTGCGCATCACTGGTATAGGAGGCTGTGATTGGTGTCCAACCCTATGTTCAGGGAGCTGCAGTATCTGCAATGTGTAAGTGTCGCAGTCTGACGCTTGCACACCAGCAAATACAAATGGCAGCTCCTAGCGGCTGCTGGAAAAATTAATAGATACATTTTAAATAGGTACATTTCATTTTAAAAATAATTCATTGTATAATTAATAATTATTAATGCAAAAATAAAAATCATTACACATTCCCTTTAAAGGCTATAAACACCTTCAAACATGAAAGGAAAGATCAATACACAGATATCTTATTACGTTCCCATAGCAAAAAAAAATAAAGTTGTACTTTTCTGTTGTGTTAGTGTTGCGCTTTCCTTCTCATGCTCTCAGAAACACTCAGCTATTTTTCAGACTCTTCTATGTTCTATGGCGATTCCCCGGCACTGGTCACAAGTTTTCGTCTGGAACTGTTCCGATTTCTCATGAACTAGTACAGCACAGGCTGCTTCACTTTCAGAGGCTGTTTGCCATAATCCTGCCAACTCAATCCCAGACACGTATGGCAGAGTGTGTACTAAGGTGGCAAATGTCCTATTTTTAGAGAAACTTTTTCAAAAAGCACAGACAGCGGACATTATTTTCAGACACATAATGAATAGTGATGAGCGAGCATGCTCGGGTGTTCTCTGAGTATTTGGATGTGCTCGGAGATTTAGTTTGTGTCACCGCAGCTGCATGATTTGCGGCTGCTAGACAGCCTGAATACGTGTGGGGATTTCCTAAAAAACAGGCATTCTTCACAGTATTCAGCCTGTCTAGCAGCCGCAAATCATGCAGCTGCGTCAACACAAACAATCTCCGAGCACGCCAAAATACTCAGAAAACACCCGAGCATGCTCGCGAAAACCCGAGTACCGAGCATACTCACTCATCACTAATAATGAATCATAACTATTAGTTATTTCTAAAGCCCAGAATACTGATATGAAAACAATAGCAATATTCACTGCTTGATAATACTTACAATATTCTGTACATGCTCCTCAAGCTAAAAAGAAAATAATGGATGCATCAATTTTTTTTTTTTTTACAGACTATCCAGGAACTTCTGGACTGTTGTCCACCCCGGTGTTTAAGTGCTGCATTGCTCATACTCACTCTGAAGATCAGCACAACGCTTCAGGCACTTCTTTTTAACATATAGTAGGGCTTTTATGATATAAAAAATACCATTAGGTATAAATTACAGCTATATGGCTAGAACATGTTAAACATTGATAAAAGTGTAGTTCTCTTTCACAATCTTAATGCAGGTATAGTCCCCACTTGATGTGACAAATGCAATTGCAATTCCCATCAATTAGAATAGTGCCTTGACCAGACTGCTGTTTCATCTGTTGACACTGTTGATTGCCCTTCATTGGAGACAGACTACTCCTCCCTCTCATCAGAAGGTTTTGGATAGAATAGCCAACATCCGCAGGATGGAGCACACAACAGCCTTATTGAATGGGAGTTTGGACAGATTTGAGACCGTCTGTGCTCCCTGGGACTATTTTAGGGCCCAAAACAACAGTTAGGAGCATGTAGGTTATTGAACAGGTTTCTTCTTCCCTTCTCTATGTGTATGTCTCGTCTCATTTAGCATTGAGGTTTTATAAGAATTGTAATATCAGTATGGGGATGGACTCATCTTAACTTGGCATCATTTAGAATTGCCGTTGGACTTTCTGTCTTTCTGTTCTGTTGCACAATGTTTTGATGCCACTAGGGGGAAACGTCTTCCAAGAGTTCATTCTAATTGTACTCCATTCTTTCTGATCCTCTAATTGTGATTGTTTTGTCTCATTTCTGATTGTAAAATTTTAATAAAAATTAGTTATTAAAAAAAATAAATTAAAATGGGGTCTGTACACAATAGTCACTTGGTGTCAAGATGGTTGCCTTTACAAAAAATTGTGCAGGACAGTGTGCAGTTGTTCTCACCACACCCGTCAGAAAAAGGATTGCCAGGAGGAACACTTTAGGTTATTACAAATCTCCAGCTCAGCCTGTGTCAAGGGGTTTGTGGTTATAAAGGGCCTGATTCATCAAGACTAGTCTTGTGGGGGCATGCAGGAGTCGGACGCTCCTGACTCATGAAGTGCAGGCCTCTTCATGAATCTAGAGCGTATGACGAGTGAAGTGCTCCTCGGCAGAAATCCTGCTCCAGGCAGGTACTGGAGTGAGATTTCTGGGGTAACTCCACAGCTTGTCATGAATTAGACAAGCTGTGGCGTTCTGCAGCCTGTCTCACCCTAGCTCCACCTATTAGGTCGGAGTTGGGAGAAACTTGCATGATAACGCCAAAAGTCACAAAATTTAAGCGCCACTGAGTTTTGTAACTTTTCAAAGCTTTTACGCCACAATTCTGACATGAATGATTTGATTAATGGGGACTGAAGTCTTTTAAATGCCAGTGTACCCGTCAAGTTCTTGAGAATGTTTAAAGAAAATGTCAGTGGTGTTTTTCCTGAAATGGATGTGTTAAGGAAGCATAATAGTTAGCAGTAGAGTTGAGCGACTTTGGTCGGATCGGGTTTCGTGAAACCCGAATGAAACAAAATAAGTTTCAGATGAAACTCGTCCGACTAGAGCAAAAAAAGTCGGAGTTTCGTCCGACTTTTATTTCCCATTGACTTGCATTGGGGTCGGGTTTCGGACGAAACTCCGACTTTGTTTTGCTCTAGTCGGACGAGTTTCATCTGAAACTTATTTTGTTTCATTCGGGTTTCACGAAACCCGATCCGACCAAAGTCGCTCAACTCTAGTTAGCAGTATACCCATAGTACCAAACACCACACAAAATCACAAACCCCTGGCACCAAAGGCATTGCAGTATCATTGATAAAAATACTACTTTATCGTCTTTGACAGTGATGTTACTATGAGTTGTAGTAGCGAAATTCTCAAATAACATTCTGCTGGGTAAGGTGACAAAAATTGGCGCAATTTGCCTACAACTTGCTGTTGCACAAGTAGCTTTACAGTTATGATTTTGCTGTAAAAAAACAAACAAACAATGTGTTGCGCTGTCAGACATGTTGCAACACAGTCACATTGGCAATCTTTGGAGAAGATGTCTCAATGCAACATTGCAGTGTTCTTGTCACAAAACCAAAGTGTAGCCCTTGCCATAGAGGGTAGTCAGGCGGCCGTATAACATCAGTTTGAGACCTCCCCCCCACCCAGCTGTTGATGAGGGGAAGCTTGAGAGGCAGTTTTCATAGAAGTGACCAGATGCTGTATAGTGTTTTCTAAAGCTGCAGCAATCTATTTTTTTAATAATTGACTTATTCTGTATTCATTTTTAATATTACACTTGGTTTCGGAGGCTAAAAAAGTAAAATTGAGAAATATTTGTTAATTTAAGCATGGACTTCCACTACAGATGGTCAGGCTGGAAAGGCTCCAATACGAAATGTTTTCAGAAGCCATGTGAAGCACTTCAGAGAACAGACATTTTTATTCCCTAAACCTTTGTTTAGTACGTCTGTAGTGGAAACCTTGTTCTGAGGCTCCATAGCTTACATTGTAAAAATAACTTCTGGTTCACACAAAGCCCAGTGTGATCTGGTGAGTCGGAATTGAAGTCATGTGCCTTAGAAGAGGACTGGAGCAGTGCTGGAAACAAGGCAAGACGGCGATCGGCAGTAACTATTTTAGTGCCATGGCTGTAAAGAGAGACATGGAACGCACATTCAAAATGTATACATTGATCTATTGCAGCTACGCAAAAATTAACAAAACTGAACATGAGGTTGTTAGTGTAAAGGGAACCGGTCACCAAAAAAAATAAATAAAATCGCTATTAACCTGCAGTATTAACCTTCAGATATTGGGTTAACCTGCAGTATTAACCTTCAGATATTGGGTTATTCTGCAGGTTAATAGCGTTACTAAAAGCTTCAGTCACGTCTCTGAGTATACAGAGTACAGAGCGGCAGCTATAACTGCACCCCGGCCCTGACTGACACTGGCACAGCAGTCAGTCAGTGCCAGGGCGCCATTAAACTCCAAGAGGTGAGTGAATCAGCGCCGGCCAGTGCTGCCCTGTGGCTGAAACCCAAACGCTGCTGGCGGGAATAAAGTTTATTTTATTCCAGCAGCATTCGGCTAAGAGCGGGGACACCAGGCAGGGTAATAATGCTGTTAACCTGCAGATCAAGCCCATATCTACAGGTTAATATCGTTTTTTTCTGGTGACAGGTTCCCTTTAACTATCTGATCACCTTGTATGAAGCCCACTACCATGCCATGGTGGTCCACTTAGTGGGTCCCTGATCACTGCTGAAGCAACGGTGCTCCAGCTTGGGGGGGGGGGGGTGCCTTGGTGCACCAGAGCACACAAGCTGCAAAGCTCCCATGGCTCTAAGTCACGCCACCCCACAGACAGCACCATTGCAAAAATGGTCACTACACAGCACTAACACCAAGTGAATAGTCCTATGGTCTCGGACTAAGGCCCCAATTCATCAAGCCAGGGACATTTGGTCTTGATGAGGGGGCAGAGTGGAGTGCGAGACTCCTGATTCATTAGGCGGCACACGACTCGCCACAAATCTTAATCCAGTCCCTGCTGGAATAAAAATCTGTGGCATAGCGAAAGTCACTGCTAATCATGTATTTGACGAGTGGCGGTCGCCACATACCTGTCCTGTCCTAGCTCTGCCCATTTTGTTGCAGCTGGGTGAAAATGTTGTGAGAATGACACAAGTCACTAAATTTTCGAGCAGCCTCGGGGTGCACCAACATTTTGCAACTTTTAAAGCTTTTTACTATCTGATGTAAAAGCTTTGATGAATTGGGCCGCAAGAGCTGAGTAAAAATAGGCAGAACCCCTCTTGCTGTCTCCTCCTAATTAAGAATACCTAGGCCAAATGGGAGGAGTGCTGGTCCAAGTAGAAAAAAAAAAAAAAAAAAAGAGGGGACAGATCATGCAATATACCATAGTTTTAGAAAAAGACATGGCCCGTGCATCCAAAACTAATACATAGAGTTATTGCGGCTGGCAGTGGGCTTCATACAGTCTGATCACAATGTTAAACTAAGAACTTCATGTTCCATTTTGTACACTTTTGCTTAGCCGCAATAGATCAAAGTTTTGCATATGCGGTCCACGTCTACAGCTACAAACATGGTCAAAATTGTTGGTACCCCTCGTTTAAATGACAGAAAAACTCACAATGGTGACAGAAATCACTTGAATCTGACAAAAGTAATAACTAAAAAAATCTATGAAAATGAACAAATGAAAGTCAGACATTGCTTTTCAACCATGCAACCACAGAATTTGAAAAAAAAAAATAAAACTCAAGAAATAAGCCTGGACAGAAATGATGGTATCTTTAACTTAATATTTTGTTGCACAACCTTTTGAGGCAATCAAACGATTCCTGTAACTGTCACTGAGACTTCTGCACCTCTCGACAGGTATTTTTGCCCACTCCTCAAGAGCAAACTGCTCCAGTTGTCTCGTGTTGGAAGGTTGCCTTTTCCAGACGGCATGTTTCAGCTCTTCCCAAAAATGCTCAATAAAATTTAGATCAGGGCTCATAGAAGGCCACTTCAGAATAGTCCAGTGTTTTCCTCTTGGGTATTTTTGGCTGTGTGTTTTGGGTCATTATCCTGTTGCAAGACCCATGACCTGCGACTGAGACCAAGCTTTCTGACACTGGGCAGCACATTTCTCTCTAGAATCCCTTGATAGTCTTGAGATTTCATTGTACCCTGCACAGATTCTAGACACCCTGTGCCAGATGCAGCAAAGCAGCCCCAGAACATAACAGAGCCTCCTCCATGTTTCACAGTTAGGATAGTAATCTTTTCTTGATATGCTTCATTTTTCCGTCTGTGAACATAGAGCTGATGAGCCTTGCCAAAAATTTCCATTTTTGTCTCATCTGTCCATACGACATTCTCCCAGAAGCTTTGTGGCTTGTCAACATGTAGTTTGGCAAATTCCAATCTGGCTTTTTTATGATTTTTTTTCCAACAATGGTGTCCTCCTTGATCATCTCCCATGAAATCCACTTTGGCTCATACAATCATGGATGGTGCGATCTGACACTGATGTTTCTTGAGCTTGAAGTTCACCTTTAACCCCTTAAGCCCCAAGGGTGGTTTGCACGTTAATGACCAGGCCAATTTTTACAATTCTGACCACTGTCCCTTTATGAGGTAATAACTCTGAAACGCTTCCATGGATCCCGGTGATTCTGACACTGTTTTCTCGTGACATATTGTACTTCATGTTAGTGGTAAAATTTCATTCAAATAACTTGCGTTTATTTGTGAAAAAAACGGAAATTTGGCGAAAATTTTGAAAATTTCGCAATTTTCCAACTTTGAATTTTTATGCCCTTAAATCACAAAGATACAGCACACAAAAAACTTGATAAGTAACATTTCCCACATGTTTACTTTACATCAGCACAATTTTGGAACCAAAATTTTTTTTTCGTTAGGAAGTTATAAGGGTTAAAAATTGACCAGCGGTTTCTCATTTTTGCAACACCATTTTATTTTTACGGACCACATCACATTTGAAGCCACTTTGAGGGGTCTATATGATAGAAAATACCCAAAAGTGACACCATTCTAAAAACTGCACCCCTTAAGGTGCTCAAAACCACATTCAAGAAGTTTATTAACCCTTTAGGAGCGTCACAGGAATTTTTTGAATATTTAAAAAAAAAAAAAAAAAAAAAAATGAACATTTAACTTTTTTTCACTAAAAAAATACTTCAAGTTCAATTTTTTTTATTTTACCAAGGGTAACAGGAGAAATTGGACTGCAAAAGTTATTGTGCAATTTGTCCTGAGTACGCTGATACCTGATATGTGGGGGGAACCACTGTTTCGGCGCATGGCAGAGCTCAGGATGGAAGGAGCGGTTTGACTTTTACAATGCAAAATTGGCTGGAATTCAGATCGGACGCCATGTCGCGTTTGGAGAGCCCCTGATGTACCTAAACAGTGGAAACTCCCTCAAGTGACCCCATTTTGGAAACTAGACCCCCCAAGGAACTTATCTAGATATGTGGTGAGAACTTTGAACCAACAAGGGCTTCACAAAAGTTTATAACGTACAGCGGTACAATTAAAAAATCATATTTTTTCCACAAAAATGATCTTTTCACCTCCAATTTCTATTTTTCCAAGGGTAACAGGACCCTAAAAGTTATTGTGCAATTTGTCCTGAGTACGCTGATACCCCACATGTGGGTGTAAATGACTATTTGGGCGCATGGCAGAGCTCGGAAGGGAAGCAGCGCCATTTGACGTTTTTGGCTGGAATTGAGATCGGACACCATGTCGCGATTGGAAAACCCCTGATGTACAAAAACAGTGGAAACCCCCCACAAATGACACCATTTTGGAAACTAGACCCCCCAAGGAACTTATCTAGATGTGTGGTGAGCACTTTGAACCCCCCAGTGCTTCACAGAAGTTTATAACGCCCGGGCGTGAAAATAAAAAAATCGTATTTTTTCCACAAACATGATCTTTTAGTCACCAATTTTTTCATTTTCCCAAGGGTACAAGGAGAAATTGGACCCCAAAAGTTGTTGTCCAATTTGTCCTGAGTACGCTGATACCTCATATGTGGGAGAAAACTACTGTATGGGCACACGTCGGACCTCGGAAGGGAAGTAGTGACGTTTTGGAATGCAGACTTTGATGGAGTGGTCTGCGGGTGTCATGTTGCTTTTGAAGAGCCCCTGATGTACCTAAACAGTGGAAACCCCCCACAAGTGACCCCATTTTGGAAACTAGACCCCCTAAGGAACTTATCTAGATGTGTGGTGAGCACTTTGAACCCCCCAGTGCGTCACAGAAGTTTATAACGACCGGGCGTGAAAATTAAAATATCGTATTTTTTCCACAAACATCATCTTTTAGTCCCCATTTTATTTTCCCAAGGGTAACAGGAGAAATTGGACCCCAAAAGTTGTTGTCCAATTTGTCCTGAGTACGCTGACACCCCATATGTGGGAGAAAACTACTGTATGGGCACACGTCGGGGCTCGGAAGGGAAGTAGTGACGTTTTGGAATGCAGACTTTGATGGAATGGTCTGCAGGTGTCATGTTGCCTTTGGAGAGCCCCTAATGTACCTAAACAGTGGAAACCCCCCACAAATGACACCATTTTGGAAACTAGACCCCCTAAGGAACTTATCTAGATGTGTGGTGAGCACTTTGAACCCCCAAGGGCTTCACAGAAGTTTATAATGCCCAGGCATGAAAATAAAAAAATCGTATTTTTTCCACAAACATGATCAATTAGTCTCCAATTTTTTTATTTTCCCAAGGATAACAGGAGAAATTGGACCCCAAAAGTTGTTGTCCAATTTGTCCTGAGTACGCTGATACCTCATATGTGGGAGAAAACCAGTGTATGGGCACACGTCGGTGCTCGGAAGGGAAGTAGCAGACTTTGATGGATTGGTCTGCGGGTGTAATGTGCGTTTGGAGAGACCCTGATATACCTAAACTATTGAAACTCCCCACAAGTAACCCCACTTTGGAAACTAGACCCCCCCCCCCACGGAACTTATCTTGATGTGTGATGAGCACTTTGAACCCCCAAGTGCTTCACAGAAGTTTATAACGCCTGGGCGTGAAAATAAAAAAATCATTTTTTTCCACAAAAATGATATTTTTGCCCCAAATTTATTTTCCTAAGGGTAACAGGAGAAATTGGACCCCAAAAGTTGTTTTTCAATTTGTCCTGAGTATGCTGATACCCTATATGTGGGGGTAAAACACTGTTTGGGCGCATGGCAGAGCTTGGAAGGGAAGCACTATTTGACTTTTTCAACGCAGAATTGGCTGGAATTGAGATCAGACGCCATGCTGCATTTGGAGAGCACCTGATGTGCCCAGTGGAAACCCCCCAATTATAACTCCAACCCTAACCCCAACACACCCCTAAACCCTAATCTGAGCCCTAACCCTAGCCCTAACTCTAATGGGAAAATGGAAATAAATACATTTTTATTTTTCCCTAACTAAAGGTGTGATAACGGGGGGTTTGATTTACTATTTATGGCGGGTTTTTATTTTTGGCAGCGGTCATACGCTAAAAGACGCTTTTTATTGTAAAAATAGTTTTTGCATCACCACATATTGAGAGCTATAATTTTTCCGTATTTTGACCCACCGAGTCATGTGAGGTCTTATTCTTTGCGGGACGAGTTGACGTTTTTATTGGTACCATTTTAGGGCACGTGACATTTTTTGATCGCTTTTTATTCCGATTTTTGGGACGCAGAATGAACAAAAACGAGCGTTTCATGAATTTCTTTTGGGGGGGTGCGTTTACCCCGTTCCGCGTGCGGTAAAATTGATAAAGCGGTTTTATTCTTCGGGTCGGTACGGTTACAGCGATACCTCATTTAGGTCGTTTTTTTTATGTTTTGTCGTTTTTTTGCAATGAAAACAATTTTATATAAAAAATAATTATTTTTGCATCGCTTTATTCTGCGAGCTATAACTTTTTCATTTTTTTGCAGATGATGCTGTATGTCGGCTCGTTTTTTGCGGGACAAGATGACGTTTTCAGCGGTACCATGGTTATTTATATGCGTCTTTTTGATCGCGCGTTATTGCACTTTTTGTTCGGTGGTATGATTATAAATCATTTTTTTTTAAGGGGTTCGTTAAAGGGGTTAACTAATGGGACAGTTTTATAGGGCGGGTCGCTACGGACGCGGCGATACCAAATGTGTGTACTTTTATTTTATTTTTTTATTTTCAAAAAATGAATTTATTGGGGAATATTTTTTTTTTTTTTTACTAATTTATTTAAAATTATTTTTACACTTTTTTTTTTTTTTTACTTTATTATAGTCCCAGGTGGGACATCACTGTCCTGTGACAGATCGCTGATGTGTCACATCACAGATCACTGTGACAGATCAGCAATCTGTCACAGGCAGTTCTGCAGACTTCCTCATGCCTGCGCTTTGCAGGCAGTGAGGAAGTCAGTTCCCTACAGGCCCCCGTCGCCATCTTGGATCCGGGGGCCTGTAGGGAAGGAGTCCCCCGCAGCAGCGCTGCACATGGCGCTGCCGTGGGGGGCTCAGGGAAGGACGGAGGGAGCCCCCTCCCTGCCAATGCTTCCCTTTAACCCCCGGTACACCGCGATCGTGTTTGATCGCGGTGTACAAGGGGTTAACGTGTCGGGGGGCGGTCGACCGCCCCTGACATTTTGTGCCGGGTGTCAGCTGTGATAATCAGCTGACACCCGGCCGCGATCAGCGGCGCTCACCACGTGGGCGCCGCTGATCGCATTAGACGTACTATCCCGTCCTTGGGAATTAAGTCCCAGGGCACATGGACGGGATAGTACGTCTAATGGCAGAAAGGGGTTAATCTGTTAAGTTTTTCGGGGCTGTTTTGTTACCATTCGCATTATCTGTCTCTTTGATTTGTCATTTTCCTCCTGCGGCCACATCCAGGGACCTTGACTAGAGTCCAATGGATCTTAAATTTTTGAATAATATGTGCAACTGTAGTCACATGAACATCAAGCTGCTTGGAGATGGTCTTATAACTTTTACCTTTAACGTGTTTGTCTATAATTTTCTTCGCTTCCTCTGGTCCATGTTCAGTGTGAGACACACCATGTCACCAAAGAGCACTTTGAGTATGTGTAGCCCTCTATACAGGCCCACTCACTGATTCCATGATTGTAGACACCTGTGATGCTAATAAGTGGACACACCTTGATTTAACATGTCCCTTTTGTCACATTCTTTTCAGGGGTACCATCATTTCTGTCCAGGCCTATTTCATGAGGTTTTTTTTTATTTTTTTAATTCTGTGAAAGCATGGTTGAAAAGCAATGTTTGACTTTCATTTGTTCATTTTCATAGATTTTTTATTATTACTTTTGTCAGATTCAAGTTATTTCTGTGACCATTGTGGGTTTTTCTGTCATTACACGAGGGGTACCAACAAATTTGACCACGTGTGTATTTTAATGCAGTAACACATATTAGGGACTAAAACTGTTCTTGGGAGTGATTCTAATTTATAGAGTGTTTGTTATTCTTATCTATGGCATATAGGTCATAGAAAGTCGAATAAAACGATATCTTGATATCTATGATCCAAAATCTTATTCCGGAGTAATCAACACCTTTCTTAATATGTAAATGAGCTGTTAAGATCTATGAGCCCAGCACTGATCTCACTGAGACTCTGCCTCTGGCGCGTATTATAAATAAAGGGGGTGTTACCATATGAGACATGTAATGACTGACAGTCTGCTCTCTTGATATACATGTCTCACACTAATAAGCACCCCCTTTTTATTTAAAAAAAAAAAAAAAAAAGCTCTAGAGGCAGATTCTCCAGGAGATCAGTGTCCGGGCCAGAGATCTTAACAACTCATTTACATATTAATAAAAATGTGGATTTCTATGGAGTAAGATTAGATTGTAGATAACAGAGTATCATTTTATTCAACTTTTTGAGACCTACATGCATAAACAGCTTTGGAAGATGGATACTACTGACAGATTCCCTTTAAAAGGTGAGCAATTTAGCTTATTTCATAAGATTTCCTGCAACTTTTAGACTTCTCTTTAATGCTTATGTATTTACTGGAAGCAAATCTTTCTCCATGGGTAGAACAACACATAACTTATCACTACACATAACAGGATTCTATCCCAGAGTAACAAGTCCCCAGTCTGGAGATTCCCAATTATTTATTACAGTAGGAAAGACATGCAAGAAAACATCACATTGGAATGAAAACCCTACGCACCACTGTTCTATAAGAAGTATATTTCTGGTCCACACATAAAAAAAATGTCCAGCTGTTTTGAATTTAAATATAGGAGACTAACAATTATACAGTGCCTGCAAAATCTGAAAATATCATTCTTTGCACAATCATTTCATTTTAAAACTATTTGTGAGATTAAACTTTCTGGAAAACAACAATAACGTTTAGATTGTGGTGAGGGGATAGCATTATTTAGAAAATAGTCCTCAACACAGTTCTGATTTACTGAACACAGGCATATTCATCTTTTGATAAGGATGAAGCTGGGGAGATGACAACTGGAAATCGCCTGGTGAAGAATAGGCATCCCGTGTCCATCATGGTGAGTTGGTGCCTTGCCATTGCCTAAATATTCTGAAAACTTTGTGAGATTTCTCTGGAACACTCTGAAAGAAAATGTAACAGGAGTAAGTATTTGTCAAAATATGAAAATACTATTACTGACAACAATGGACCATAACTGGCAACAGGTAGGGTGTAGAAAGGCATCTTCCAATGCCACCAAAGGTCTGACAAGTACAATTCAACCATGAGGCACATGTATGTGCTAAACTCCACCAGGTATATCACAGATTACAATATTGTTTTGTTGGCAGGATGTATGAAGGTCTGTTTTTTTACACATGCACATCTGACCACTCTATGAACCTGCTGAATGCAGAGGCTCCAACGTATACACTGGGTCTACATAACATCCATATGAAAATGCGTGTGGAAATAAGATCACACCTCTGGTCCCCCAAGAACTTGCTCTATGGCCATGTTCACACGGCAGTATTTAGGTCAGTATTTCACATCCGTATTTGTAAGCAAAGCCCAGGAGTGGGTCAGAAGTGGGGACGTGTTTCTATTATACTTGTTCTCTTGATTGTAACTCTCCTGATATTGGCTCACAAATACGGAGGTGAAATACTGACCAAAATACTGCCGCATGAGCAAAGTCTTAAGGAATTGTATTTATTTTGGAGAAGCATTTAAGTGGCTGTTCTTTGTTTTAGATGGCCTTTTTAACCCCTTCATGACGGAGCCCTTTTTTGTTTTTGCGTTTCTCTTTTTTTGCTCCCCTACTTCCCAGAGCCATAACTTTTTTATTTTACTGTCAATATGGCCATGTGAGGGCTTGTTTTTTGCAGGACGAGTTGCACTTTTGAACGACACCATTGATTTTACCATATCATGTACTCAAAAACAGGAAAAAAATTCCAAGTTAGGTGAAATTGCAAGAAAAGCGCAATTCCACAATGTTTTTTTGGATTATTTTTTTTTTTTACCATGTTCGCCGAATGCTAAAACTGACCTGCCATTATAATTCTCCAAGTCATTATGAGTGGATAGACGCCAAACATGTGTTGAAAAAAAAAAAAAAATCCAAAGTTTGACTCTATAAAAAAAAAAAAAAAAAAAAAAAAAAAAAAAAAATTGTGCCATTTTCCAAGACCTGTAGCGTCTCCATTTTTCAAGATCTCGGGTTGGGTGAGGGCTTATTTTTTGCGTGCCAACCTGATGTTTTTAATGATACCATTTTGGTGTAGATACAATCTTTTGATCATGTTACTGCATTTTAATTCAATGTTGAGGCGACCAAAAAAAACTTAATTCTGACGTTTTGACTTTTTTTCTTGTTGCGTCGTTTACCGATTGGGTTAATTCTTTTTTCATATGGATAGATCAGGCGATTCTGAAAGCAGCGATACCAAATATGTGTATTGCTCACTTGTTATGAGCGCCGACCATCCGGCGACGCTCATAGCAACAGGGCATTAACAACCATAGAGGTCTGCAGGTCTCGACCTCTGGTTGTCATGCCAACCAATAGGTGACCCGCAATCACGTGACGGGGGTCACCGATGGACCGATTTCCGGCGCCATTGCTGGAATTGCATGTTACATGCTGCTGTCAGGGTTTGACAGCAGCATTTAACGGGTTAATTGCCGCAGGTGGATCACTATTCCACCCGCAGTTGTTCCGGGCACATGTCAGCTGTTCAAAACAGGTGACATGTTCCGGAAAAGATGTGAGCTTACCGCCGGAGACCACATCGGCTTACTATTACGCCCGATATCGGAAAGAGGTTAAAAAAATGACAGGAGGTTTAGCTGCATGTCTCATTACATACCGTGCTAATGTGTATGAGGACAGTATAAAGAGAGCACATTCCTTGCGTTGGCACACGGAAGCTGAAAGATGCACCAAATTCCTTGAGAAGCACAGTACTTTAATGAATTTGGTGCTACTTACTGTAGTGCACTGTTCTTGAAGAATTGGGACCTATATTTTTCATTATAAATAAAAATGTATGTCCAGCAGAAGTCTTTTATAGGTCTAATTCTGAGATGTAGTTAGATCACTAACGCTGGTCAGTATTTAAAAAGAGTTACATAAATAAAGCTGGAAAAAAAAAAAAATCAGACTAAAGTTGTTCGGATTTGGTTTCGAAAACGATCGACAACGAATATTGTTTTTGCAATATTCGTCGAACACTGCAAAACGTCATTAGAGTCAATGGGAGTAGAAATTACTAAATATGTTTGGAACTGAACATCAAACATTCATTCGGCACGAATAGGGTACTAATATGGCACGAAGATGGCAAATTCAGATTCGGGGACCGAATCCAAACAAATTCGCTCAACTATAATCAATTTCATGAGGTTAAACTTTACACAGATCAACTATAAGCAAGTTGTTCTTTGGTCGCTTAGGCCGGTTTCACATTAGCACTTTTTAAGCGCACGCACGGCCGGGGGTAGCTCCGCCCCCGAGCCGGCTCTCTGCCCGGCGTGCCCGCCCCTTGCTTGTAGCGCCGCCTCCTATCGCACAGCGGCGCCTGCGATCGGCGCACCCTATCTTTTCGGATTTTGGCGCGCACGGCGCACCGTCAAAAGTGCGCAGCGCAGGTCAAAGCGCAACTAGCGCACGGCCTGCGCACGATCTGCGCACCCTATGCTAAAGATAGGGTGCGCCGATCGCAGGCGCCGCTGTGCGATAGGAGGCGGCGCTACAAGCAAGGGGCGGGCACGCCGGGCAGAGAGCCGGCTCGGGGGCGGAGCTACCCCCGGCCGTGCGTGCGCTTAAAAAGCGCTAATGTGAAACCGGCCTTATCTGCCTGATTTTGGCTTAATACAACTGGTCTGTACACACATCGTGTAATGCTCTCGGCAGCACATACCCTGTACATTTTGGGCTATGTGCTGCCAATAACACTTTTTTTCGCTGGCATAAACAATCCGATTACCCAGAAAATAAGCATTTTGTTTGTTCGTTGGATGTTTGCTGGCAAATTTACACAGGCAAAAAACTGTATGCAGGAACAAGCGTTACTAAGACAACAAATTATCTTCTTGTCTACATGCACCATCAGAGCAGTAGTTACACTGGGATGTCTAAATATATTTTACAGGCTTTGCTATACACTTTGTGGTTTGGATGAAATATTTGTCATTCACTAACATAGGTTGCCAAAGAAAACACAAAACCTACATCATTGCCAAGCTTCCTGCATCCGAGAAAGGTATTTATTTGGGATGAGCGAGCACTAAAATGCTCTGGTGAGGGGCACTCATTGCTCGAACCAAGCAATTCCTAAAACTAGCCTGCTTGTTTCAAGTAACAAGTATAATGGGAGGCATCTGTCAGGAAAGATGTGGACTCACCGCCGGAGCCCACATCAAAGGGGGAGGCACGACATGCACTCTACTAGTACGGCGCATATTGTGAAGGGGTTAAATATACGTTTTAATTGTATATTTTCCCAGTCCTATAGGGATGTCTATTGGGAAAATACATAAATAAATGACACATTTAGCACATGACTGGCCCAAATATGCACCAAAAATATGTATTACATTTAATATTTCCTTATTGAATTACAGGTAACATTACAAAACATACGGTAGTGGCTATACTATAAGTTGGAAAATATCTATTAATAATCAGGATGCTGGAGAAGCTATGTAATTGGCTCTCCTGGACAAATCACCGGTTTACTGTCGCAGCGCAGTCTCCATGCACCAGATGCAAGTAAATTCCTTTATCACCAGTGTGCTGAATCTCTAGAAGGCGTTTTATCTATTTTAATTTCAAAAGGACCACCATGCACCCTTGCCCTTTAAATCATTATCTTACATAGAAAAATGGTACTCAGCAGCAGCATGGTGTATACTTTGACTCTCCATATTAAAGGTTGGGAAAAGTGCATCCAAGACAACCATTCAGCCTAAAGCTGCCTACTCAGAGAGTAATGCCAGCAGATTCCAACAACCTGATACTATAGTGAGTATAGGGGCGTCCTTACTGAAGGTGTCGTCTATGGTGGAATTTTTGTTACTTACCGAGGAATCTGCTTCCAACCGGGTCCTGGATTTTTCCTCTCCAAGCAATACTCGCAACACCTCATTCCATCCAGCAACTGCTGTGTGGTCTAAATTTCCATTTTCTTTTGCTTCTAATTTACCTTGGTCACCTCCTTGTCCTACGGCCAACCAAGGACACCAAATTCTGTGCTGATTTAGTGGATCAAAGCAAACCTTAGGAGAGAGATCCTGAATGACCGAAATAAAAGTTTTAATTTGTGTACAAAATGACAGAATAATATACACAAAAAGGTCACAAGTTAAATTCAATCATAAATGATACAACAAATTAAAAATATATACATTTCTGGCAGTCTGTCACAAGACTTACTGTACTACCAGTGGAGCAGAGTCTAGGGCGCTTAGCCTTCCGGTGAGGGCTGGAATAAATTTCAGATGTAACTCCCGCATACTCTCCATGTCCCATGCTGCGGGTCACTGGACGGCTCCGGACATTATCTGACTCAGGTGAGACTGAAGATCCTCCACTTCGAACCTGTGTGTTAGCCAAAGAGGGGCTCTGGGAAAACAATTTTTTATAGCATTGACCGCAGGCTTACTCAACCTTCAGTGACCCCTGCAGTTAAAGTCCCAACATTCCCAAGTCCATGCTGCTCTATGTTTTCTAGTTCAATCCTCAACATGCTGGGATTGGTCAGAAATGCCCGCGATGGTGACCCGTCTCAGTAGGCAGTTAGGGTATGTTGAGGTTGGAAGGAGGAAGCATAAAGCATATGGAACCAGGCAGCATTGGATCAGGAGCTTTGGCCAACTGCCATGGACAAGTTTGGTTTCTTTTATTTTTCTTTAAGCAGTCTGTGCCATGTTCGTAATATATCCCCTTAACTGACCCTTAATTCTCTACTGTCAGTCTTTACTGTAATCTGTCAATGTAAGAGGTGGATTAGCTAACCAGAGCCCTAATCATACATAGACCGAGCCATTAGGATCTGAAGACTATACACAGGTCACACAAAACTAAAGCAATGAAATCTGAAAAGATTAAAAGGGGGTTGTTTTCACATTAACAATGGTTAATATTATAAAGTTCTTGTAAAAATCAGCAATTTTGATCTTATTGAAAATCAATGCCTATTAGTTATATTAAATATAGCGTGAAAGCACTAATGTAAAGCTGGCTGGCAAGCTTCAGTGTCCCTGCACTCTGACGCTGCTGCAGCACGGTTACAGGACACACAACCATGCCGATGGTCTGAACTGTCAATCATCAGGAGCACACCGACCCATGCAAACAGGAAGACGGGGGACATTGTGCTCATAAAGATGAAACTTTAGAACAAAAGGTTAAGCAGCTGCCCAAAGTTGATGAAACTCTGACTTTTCCTTGGATCTAGTTTCAGTATGCAGACAACACATGATACTAGCTAAAGCCTAACAAGAATGTATTGCACAGTCTTCAATGTGCACAATAAAGCACTTAGTGATATGGACAGAGGTACTTTGAAAAAAAAAAAAAGACAAGAGTTCTTTAACATTTACTAAAATGGTTAAATTATACAGCCTTACAGAACCAGTTTTGGGCACAGAGTAATATACCTGTCTGCTGAGGAGACCTGTGTCAGTCAAGTGGCTGTAGGCCAAACAGCTTTGCCGAGAGCTCTCAGGGCTCGTTTTTGGGTGAGAACGACTGACAAACACGGCTCTCCCCCAAACGTCAGGTAAGAGTACACTCTGCAGCTCCCAAACACTTCTGTAAGCTGCTCACAGCCCCAGATCTAGCACTATTAGCACCCAAATATTACTACTGGCCTGTGGCCGCCAAAGTGACCTGGAGGTTTTTTATTTATTTATTTTTTTTAAGAAATTGCATTATGGTACTGTTCACAAATGTGTTGGACCAATTTTCATAAGTGCTGGTTGTTTTCCATCCATTGTTTTTACCATTCATGTGTCTTATTTTTTTTACATACAAGAAGAAAAATTAAACAAGTAGCCAAAAATAATGTACTATAAGAATCATAGAATCGTAGAGTTGGAAGGGACCTCCTGGGCCATCTGGTCCAACCCCCTGCTCAAAGCAGGATTCGCTAAATCATCCCAGTCAGATGTCTGTCCAGCCTCTGTTTGAAGACTTCTATTGAAGGAGAACTCCCCACTTCTCGTGGCATCCTGTTCCACTCATTGATCACACTGTCAAAAAGTTTTTTCAAATATCTAATCTGTGTCTCCTCCCATTCAGTTTCATCCCATTGCTTCTAGTCTTTCCTTGTGCTAATGAGAATAAAGTTGATCCTTCTGCAATGTGACAGCCCTTTAGATATTTGTAGACAGCTATTAAGTCTCCTCTCAGTCTTCTCTTTTGCAAACTAAACATTCCCAAATCCTGCAACCTTTCCTCATAAGACAGGGTTTGCAGACCGGTCACCATTCTGGTCGCTCTTTTCTGAACTTGCTCCAGTTTGTTGATGTCTTTTTTTAAAATGTGGTGCCCAAAACTGGACACAATATTCCAGATGAGGTCTGACCAAAGAGGAGTAGAGGGAAATAATGACTTCACGTGATCTAGACTGTATGCTTCTGTTAATACATCCTAGAATTGCATTTGCCTTTTTTGCTGCTGCATCACACTGTTGACCAGCGTCGGACTGGCCCACCGGAGAACCGGAGGATTCTCCGGTGGGCCCTGGCATCTGGTGGGCTCTGGCACCTGCTGGCATACAGGGCCAGCAGTTGCCTAGGGCCCCCGCTGCTCCAGGGGCCCCCAGCCAGTGGTGTGTCGCACACCATGCAGCTGCTATGGGGGCCCCTGCTAGCGGAGCAGCAGCAGGTGTCAGGAGGCAGGAGCCCCTGTCCCCGCTGCTAAAGAGAAATGAATATTCACTGCGAAGCAGTGAATATCATTTCAGGTCTCCACCCCCAGAGGCCCCGCCCCCAGCCCAGTGAGCTGCTCTGCAGACTACAGCTGTAAATCAGGGCCGGCGCCGCCCTCAGTCCTCTCTGCTCCTGGCTCACAGCCAGTGCGCGATGACATCACTACACGCGCACCCGCTGTGTGTCTGGCAGAGGGGGCAGCTCCTGACACTGAAGCCGGGATCAGCGTGGGAGCGAGGAGGAGAGGTGAGTATTGTGTTTTTTTTTTTATATATCTCTCTCTCTCTCTCTATATATCTCTCTTATATCTATCTCTATCTATTATCTATATCTATCTATATCTATTATCTATCTCTATCTATATCTATCGCTCTATCTTTATATCTATCTTTCTATCTCTACATCTATCTCTATATCTATCTATCTCTATATCTTTCTATATATATCTCTATATCTTTCTATATATATCTCTATATCTATCTATCTCTATATCTATCTCTATCTATATCTATATTTATTATCTATCTAGCTACCATCTATATCTATCTATCTATATATATATCTCTATATAATATCTATATCTATACCTATCTATCTATCCGTTATCTATCTCTATATCTTTTCTCTGTATCTATCTCTATATCGCTCGCTATCTATCGCTCGCTATCTATCGCTCGCTATCTATCGCTCGCTATCTATCGCTCGCTATCTATCGCTCTATATCTATCTATATATCTCTATCTATCTCTATATCTATATCTATCTTTCTATCTCTATATATCTATCTATCTCTATATCTTTTCTCTGAATCTATCTCTCTATATCTATCTATCTCTATATATATATCTATTATCTCTATATCTATTTATCTCTATATCTCTCTCTATATCTATTTATCTCTATATCTCTCTGTATATCTATCTTTCTATCTCTATATCTATCTCTATCTATTATCTATATCTATATCTATCTCTATCTTTCTATCTCTACATCTATCTTTCTATCTAGCTATCTCTATTATCTATATCTACCTATCTCTATGTCTTTCTATCTTACTCTATCTATATCTATCTGTTAGCTCTATATTTATTATCTATCTATCTCTATCTATTATCTATATCTATCTCTCTATCTATTTATCGATCTCTGTATCTATCTCTCTCTATATCTATCTCTCTCTCTCTCTCTATCTATCTTTATATCTATATCTATCTATCTCTATATCTATCTATTATCTCTATATCTATCTACCTATCTATCTCTATATCTCTCTCTATAGCTATCTATATATTATCTATCTCTATATCTATCTATATATCTATCTGTTATCTCTATATCCATATCTATCTCTATATCCATCTATCTAACACTATATCTCATTATCTATCTATCTCTTTATCTATCTGTTGATCTATCCATCTATCTCTATCTCTATATCTATCTATTATATCTATTATCTATATCTATCTCTATATCTCTCTATCTTTCTAACTATATCTATCTATCTCTATATCTATCTCTATATCTATCTTTCTATATCTATCTGTCTCTATATCTATCTATCTCTCTCTATATATATAGCTCTATATCTATTTTTATTTATAGCCATCTATCTATATATATTTATCTCTATATCTATCTATATATGTCTATGTTATTATTATTATATCTGTATATCTCTATTATCTATCTCTATATCTTTCTATCTATAGCTATCTATCTCTATATCTATCTATCTATCCATTATCTATTTTCTATCTATCTCTATATCTATCTACCTATCTATCTATCTTTCTTTCTATATCTATCTTTATATCTATCTCTAGCTATCTCTATGAATCTTTCTATCTATATCTATCCATTATCTACTTTCTATCCATTATCTACTATCTATTTCTACATCTATCTTTCTATCTATATCTATCTAACTCTATATCTATATATCTATATAGCATTATACCCTATGAGGGGGAAGCATTATTCCCTATGAGGGGGGCAGTATTATACCCTATGAGGGGGCAGCATTATACCCTATGAGGAGGGCAGCATTATTCCCTATGAGGGGGTGCATTATTCCCTATGAGGGGGGCAGTATTATACCCTATGAGGGGGGCAGCATTATACCCTATGAGGGGGTGCAGTATTATACCCTATGAGGGGGGCAGTATTATACCCTATGAGGGGGGCAGTATTATACCCTATGAGGGGGGCAGCATTATACCCTATGAGGGGGTGCATTATTTCCTATGAGGGGGGCAGTATTATACCCTATGAGGGGGGCAGTATTATACCCTATGAGGGGGGCAGTATTATACCCTATGAGGGGGTGCATTATTCCCTATGAGGGGGGCAGTATTATACCCTATGAGGGGGGGCAGTATTATATTCTATGAGATGGCTGCATTATATTCTATGAGATGGCTGCATTATACTATGTGAGGGGGCTGCTTTATATTCTATGAGGGGGCTACCCCAACTCCTGCTACATAATTAAGACATGTACAACCTTATATTATACCCGGATATTAGCGTGTTTTACCGCATAATTGGTGGTCTGGTATTTAACTCTATGCAGCTACATAGTGGGCCCCAAGAATGATTTTCTCTGGTGGGCCCAAGGTGTTCCAGTCCGACGCTGCTGTTGACTCATTCAGTCTGTGATCTATTAGTATACCTAAGTCTTTTTCACATGTGCTGTCACTTAGCCCTATTCCTCCCATTCTGTATATGCTTTATTCATTTTTATTGCCCAGATGTAGTACTTTGCATTTCTCCCTGTTAAAAACCATTCTGTTAGTTGCTGCCCACTTCTCCAGTTTATTTATATCTTTTTGAATCCTCTCTCTCTCTTCTCTAGTATTAGCTATCCCTCCTAGCTTTGTGTCATCAGCAAATTTAATCAGTTTACCCTCAATTCCTTCATCTAAGAATTCATACTGACATATTAATAATTAATAGTCCTGTGAAGTACCAACACCATGTTACTACAGTTTTCTCTATGGAGCTCCAGTCCTGAAAAATTACATCTATCAGTATCTCCTTCAAAATACAACGCACACTGGAAAAAATGGACATGTGTATAATTTTTCAATAAAGGCAGCTGAAGCACTTTCTGTACACCCCTCCATCAGAGGCCTTAACCAGAACACTGCACAATCCAAGAAGACTTTGCTAAAAATGAAGGTATTGAAGGTATCCCTATTTATTATAATTGCCAGACCTGAATTAACAAGCACTTCTCACCTACTGTGTCCCCCCATTTCCTTGTAGATTGTAAGCTTGCGAGCAGGGACCTCACTCCTAATGTCACTGTTTGAATTGTCTTAACTTGTATTGAATTTATTGTCTGTACATGTCCCCGCTTAATTGTAAAGTGCTGCGGAATATGAGAAATAGAAGGACAATAGTTCAATACACACGGACTTAAAAGGGATTGTCCACTACTCAGACAACCACTTCTCAATCTTTATGTTACCCCTTGTAAAATAACACGTATATTCACCTATGTTGCCAGGGTCGTTCCTGCAGTGTCGGCAGTGGCTCTCTCAGTGATCACATAATATTGTTTTGGCACACAATCCCTGCAGCCAATCAGAACTGGCTTCACACTCGCTGCCTTTGGCCAAATCACATACATCTGGAAGAAGTGACAGCTGCAACTCTCACTTCCTCCGCATGTATGCGATTTGTCCAAAGGTGAGGAAAATGAAGTCAGAGCTGGAAGGCTGCAGGGATCGTGTGACATAATGTTATGTGATCCCCGGGAGAGCTAGTGCCGTCACCACGGGAATGGCACTGGAACTACAGAAGAATACAAATGTTATCATTTTACAAGGGGTAACATAGGGATTGAGAAGGGGTTGTCCAAGTTGTGGATAACCTCTTTAAAGTGGTAATCCAGGACTTTCAATGTCTTTGCCATGGAGCTAGCTGTCAATCAGCAACATGCCTGCAGTGGATGCCCTGACGACAGAATAGATCGGAAGAGGAAGATCTGCTCAGTTGATGAGGGGTTAAATGAAAGGGGAAAGTCACCCGCTGAGAACGTCCCCACGCAGAACAGACAGGTAGTTCACAACTACCTTCCTGTTGTTTTGGCGTATGGGACTCAGACCTACTTAAAGTCCTAGATAACCAAGGTGTGGACTTTCAATTCTGCGGCATGTCCATTTCATTTTGGATTTCTATTGAGTTTATCCTTTGAGTGAATTGAACATCAAATCTGCAATAATATCCAAGGCATAAAAGGATCCCTGAGAGTGGAAATTTTGCTGCTGTGTCAAATGAAAACATCTTTATTTTTTAACAATGAAAACAATAAAATTCAAAAACTACCTGTTCAAGATCCCGGCTACGAGTGAACCTTCTGTTGGGGGACATAACTCCCAAAGGTGTTCTTTCACCAAAAACTTCTCCTGGAGATATTGGAGTGCTAGGTGGTCCCAAAGAGGAGTCCAAATCTACAGATTCCAGCTGTTGGAAGCTCCACAAGCCAACCTTCCTCATACACCGAGGACAGCGAATGATAGAGAGAGGCAAAGAGCCTGAGGAGGGGCTTGATAAAAATATAGATTTGGATTACATACGTAAAACACTACAATTCTTGGCCTGTTTTAAGCCATTAAATGTAATCTGTCAGGAGGATCAACGCTCCCTAGGATGAGGGGGTGTTCAGATGTTCAACGCGGGTGTCTGCTGCTGCAGGTGTCTCCAGTGCTGCGGGGGGGGGGGGGGGGGGGGGCGGTTCTGCCAACATTTTGTGAAAGGCCAGAGCCCCCTACAGTTCCATGGTTTCCTGTGCGGTGGACTCGGCACCAAGATCTCGGGAAATGAGATTTCAGCGCAGCACCGCCAGACACCTCCTCATCCCAACCTGCAGCAGCGGTATCGGTAAGGTATATATGCATTAAAAGATGCACCCCCTTTTACTCCTCACGAATATGAGGAAAAAAAAGTGCATCTTATAATCCGAAAAATACGAAATATATATATATATATATATGGTGTAGTGACCACTATGTCCGCTAGGGTACGCTGTGTGGATGTCCTAGGATGAGTGTATCACCATTTCCAGTGTCCTGATAGGTGTAGGATACTGAATGACCGTTATGTATCCCAAGGTGGGTGGCCTTGAGATGGAGACATATGTGTGTGTGGATCAGCAGTGATACTGCTGAGGTGCTGTTTCAATGTGTCAGGGATCAGTTACCTAGAAATACACCCAGGTATGTGGTTAAGAACACTATTGTAAAATATCTATGAGTGGTTCAAGGACCTGTGATGAGGTCATAGCCATGTGACCCGGTGGGCTACGGACCATATAAGGTGGCCAGGGTAGGTCACATGGAGTGAATGCTTGGACCTGGTTGGTCCGTTTGGGAAGGCCCTGTCTGGGAGAGATGGGGCTGTCTTCCTGTCAGCAAGGAATGCTGTGTTGAATGGCTGCACGTGCCTGATGATTCCCTGGAGAGAATGGACGTCTGCAGCATGATGAGATGAAGGAATCATGAGGAAACCCTGACCTGGGTGAGATAACTGAGGCTGAAGAGCCTGTGTATGCCTAACCTGTGTGACCACAGGGATTACAGAGCTGAACTCTGTCATGGACGCTATGCTGATGTGATGAACTTTATGTTACAGCTGTGGGCTAATGATGCTGAATAAACCGCATGGACTATAATCGTTTTATGGAAAACCTGTGCCGGATCTGGTTTTGTGGCGGCTAAGCGAGTATCCCCTACTTGAATAACAGCGCTACCTTACAATATATAGTGTGTGTGTGTGAGAACAAATAAATCATGCAATTGTTATCCTTTTCTTAATACAATACTGCTTGCCATTCTAGCAACAAATTTAAGCTGATTTAGTGCTTTAAAATGATCTATAAGATAATGTACATAAATTAACTTAACAGACCTGCTGTTCCATCCGCAAAGTGCCAAAATGCAGGCAGAAATGTGCACTTGCAAAGATTCACTGACCAAGCAATGAGTGGAATTCTCTCGCCCTTGCAATTCATCTTCAACCAAGTGAAGCAACAGGCTGACCGTTTCCTCTGTAATGTCCTAATATAATCACAATAGACATCTCTATTACAAAATGTGATCTTCCATCATATGCGGATAATTCTACTCAAATATTATAATAAAACCACACAACCTTCCTTGATTTAGCAAAATCATATCTAGTAATACAATTTAATATAAAATACAGATTATATGAACTTTAGCACCTTCTACATGCCGACTTCCTTGTAAAATGTCATCCCGTGCACAGCTGGGCATATGAACTTGAATTGTAACCGATTTTGAATTTACAGGGCACTTTTATATTATAAAAGCATATGATGTATAGGGTGTTCATTGAGCCGTAATATTTATCTCTATAAGGTTTGCTATGGCAGTATGACTGGCAGCAATTACCATGCTTTTCAGATGATCAGGTTTCAGGGATGGAAGTTGCAACTCCAAGTGACAAAGATTTTGCAAACGGTCAATAAAATCACTGATCACCGAAGAGGGCTCAGATACCAAAAGGGTCCTGAAGTGTTCTGTAATGAAAATATGAAGACAAAGTGGTATTCACATAATTGGACATTTAAAATGTTGTTTACTAAGCAAAGTAAACTGAATAAATCAAACCACCAATGGATAAAGATTTATTTAATTTGTGACCTCAAATTAACTAAGAAAACAAGTTCATAAGTTCAAAGCGCCCCAAACTCCTGATACAGACATACTGTCAGAATGATCAGATGACATAGAGCACTGCAGACCTTTTTTTTTTGCACTCTCTTATTTTTATTATTGAGAACTATTATCAGGTGAAATAAGTAAGGCAAGAAGAGGAGTAATACAGCAACATTAGTACAGCCAGATACCATAGCAATTATTAAAGTCTGGGGAACATATACCGTGAGTACTGTACAATACTACATAGAAAATGTAATGTTCAGATAAGAAACACTTAACTGTTCAAAGGAGTCCTGTAAGAGGATTGGAGTAAAATGGCTCATTCACAAATCTCATTAAAAACATTTACTTCTTTATTATTATCATCCATAAGAAATCGAAGAAAGAAAAAATAAAAGATTTAAATCCCCATGGCATGTTTCGAAAATTCATTGAAGAGTTTCTGGCTTCTCTGCGCCCTTTTTTTGTTTTTATTTCTATTGGAACAACAATAAAGACTTTTTTTTTAATAAGGTTTCTGGATGGCCGATTTCCTCCAATCCACAATAAAAGACGGGTGAAAATACAGACATGATTATATACAATATATATATATATATATATATATATATATATATATATATATATATAGTCACTTTCTTTTGTTGATCTTGTTCAAAAGGAATATACAATGGAAAACCAATGTACTCATAACTGCAAACGAAGCAGAAAATCCCTAGCCCTAAATAAGAGTACATGATATTCTATGGATGGGAATCAAGGGAACAAAAGATCACTGTGTAAGGGGAGAGCAATGCCGGAGTTATCAGGCACTGGCAATAAGGGGAAGACAATCTTTCACATTTACAGATATTGTGGTCCTCCTGCAGGGGCGCTGGAGACTGGAGGGAAAAACTATGATCTTTAGCCATAATCCTAAAGAGAAGGAGAAGTCTATAGGCAATGTTACATGAGTGAAGTTATTTGGTTAGGGGTTGAAGGGAGGCATACCAAAGTGGTGTACAGCTGGGCAAGCCAGAAGAAGCTGGAGAACATGTGTGCCTTATATTACAATAGAGCAAGAGAGCCAAGCCGCCATGTACTGTCACTGTAACAGTGTTCTTGAGACACCCAGCCATTAGTGGGTCAATATCAATAATAAGGTAGTGTTATTTTTATTATTACTAACCCCTCATGACCGCCAATACATCTTTTGAAAAAAAATTGCTGCAAAATCTTTAACCCTTCTAACATCCTAAAAAAAAAAAGGACATATGACAAATGGCAAAGATGTAAGGCAGACATAAGGTAAATGTTATTTATTAAAGAGGCGATTCACTACAATCTTGATTGTGCACATCAACTTAAACCATTGAAATAAGTATTTTTTCAAATACATTCTTTTTTCATATTTGCCTGTGAACGCCACGCTCTGCTCGCTCAGTAACAATCACGTGACCCCCGGCTGCAGTTGCCGCCGATATCCAGTGATGTTAAGTTCCGGACTCTGGAAGTAGAGGATGCATCACTGAGGCGTGACTCAATCTCACGTGGACTGCAGCCACTCCACATGATTGACAGGGCAGTGGGCAGCGTCACGCAGGTCACAGCTCAGTATCGAGTGTGCGCTGTAGGAGATTTTCCTCTCTGTTTTCATTGGCAGAGCCCCGCAAGCATGTTAATGTGACCTCACCGGACATCAGCGGCGGCTGCAGCTTGGGGGTTATGTGATCGGCACTGAGTGAGCAGAGATGGCGCCGCTCACAGGCATATATGAAAAAAGAACGTAGTTGGAAAAATATTTACTATATTTAAATCAATATGCAAAATAAAGATTGTAGTGGACCACCTCTAACTATTGTGTGGTTTACTATCTGCATTAAAGGTAGAAACATTCCAAGTTTGCTAATTGCAGATTTTTGGATATTCATCACATTTTTTATATTTTCATAAACGAACGCTAGACAAAATTGACCACTAACAAAGTAAAATGTGTTCCAAAAAAAAAAAAAAAAAAACACCTCAGAACCGATGGGATATGTTACAACTTTCCAGCGTTATTGCCACCTAAAATTACATGTCAGATTTGAAAAATTTGGCTTGGTAACTAAGGGAATACGAGAAAGAAACATTGTTTAGAAACATTCATTTTCGAAACATTAAAATATAAAAAGAAAAACTAGACCAATTTTGGGAAGCAGGAGACCACAAGTTTTCTGAGGAATAGATTCTTAATTCTTACTCTCGAAATGTACGGCATATAGTGTTCTTAATCTCGGATATCTGTTTCACAACATATGTCTCCAAGAGGCACAGCTACATACCCAGGAGAAAACCCTTTTGGTGCAAATCACCTCTATTTTCAGGTCTCTGTATAATGCATTAAAGTCTATATTTCATGTGTAACGGTCACTATATAAACGTGGTTATAGATGGCAGGCGCTGCACAGTGCTGCTGACCGGTGGTGGTTCAGGTCATCAGACCCCCACCAATCAGTCAGAATACTACTCTAAAGTCCGCAGCGCTGGTATGAGCAGAAAGCACACATAAACCGGTGATCAATAGCAAGTCTATTGATCAGTATATTCACTCTCACAGAGATGTGTACAGACCCATAGTCTTACTATTGAGCCCATAGGCAGCTCTGTGCATGCAGCTCATACAGGAGCTGTGGACTTCAGAGCAGTATTTTGACTGACTATAGGGGTCTCAGGACCCAGCCCCCATTGATCAGCAACACTGTTTGGCACCTGTCAGATATTAAAACTTTTATACAGTGACAGTTACACTTTAAAGAATAAAACAAATACTATTCACTGTACCTGGACATGGACTATCTGGCCAAAAGCAATACTTTTCATGAGAGGTTCTGAGTGCTTGTTGTAATTCCAAACAGCGCTGCTTATCTGGATGACACAAAAAGAGAATCAAACTAGATATTAATCCCTATTACAAAAAAGTAGGGATGCAGTGCAAAAAGTTTAGAAAACAAAAATGCAATAATAATGAAGCCTCTTAATGGCCATGTTTTATTCACAGCAGAACATAGAACACATTTCAGAAGGTGAAAGTTAAATGATTTTCCATTTCATTTGAAAAAATCTCTTTTAGAAATTGATGGCAGCATCACATCAAAAACGCTGGCATAGGGTTTAATACAGGCTGGAAAACTCAGTGACACTCATGAAAAAGAAGTGGAGGGTCAAGTTTCACGCAAGTCACATGTCTATTAAAAGAAAATATTAGAGAGGCAGTGTCTCTTAGAAGTAAAGATGGTCAGAGGTTCACCAATAGGTGAACGGCGCCCAAATATGGAACACTTTCAGAAAAATGTTTCTAAACATAAAACTGCAAAAGACTTTGATTTTGTAGCGGCACTACATTAAAAACAGGCATTGTTCGGCGATGCAAATCATTGCATGGGCTCAGGAGTAGTTCCAGAAATCATTGTCTGAGAACGCAATTTGCCTTGCAATCCACAAATGCAAGATAAAACTCTGTCATCATAAGAAGAATCCCTAGAATAACACAATCCAGAAACGCTGCCTTATTATCTGGGCTAAAGATCATTTAAAATGGAATATTGATGTGGTCAGATGAACCAAAATGCTAAATCCCTTATGGAAGCCATGGAAGGCGTGCCCTGCGGACTTATGAGGAGAGGGACCATCCAGCTAGTTATCTGTATACACTACAAAAGCCTGTATCTCTGATGATATGGGGTTGTCTTTGTGCCTATGGCATGGGAGGCTTAAATATCTTGAAAGGCACAATCAATGCCGAGCATTATATAGAGGTTTAGATAATCAAAAAAAATGTCCACAGGACCAGGGAAGAAATATCAAAAGAGCAATCATAATACCTTTAAAAATATGAAACTTTAATAAACTGAGGTAAAAAACACCCCCCAGTGCAATAACACAATTAACAACCGCTATACAATAATAACCTACGATAGCCCTACACTAGCCTGCTATCCCTTCCCGACAGTGGAGGTTGGCACCCTAAAAGATACGATTTGGCGCCCCCACTCCGCAGCAGCTGTCTCGGACTCACCCTAAATGACCCTTATAAACTGCAGGTGGGAAAACAATAAGCAAATAAAAGAGATGAAAGATAGTGCTTAATATAATACACAGGCTTTTAGGGTGCCAACCTCCACTGTCGGGAAGGGATAGCAGGCTAGTGTAGGGATATCGTTGGTTATTATTGAATAGAGGTTGTTAATTGTGTTATTGCACTAGGGGGGGTGTTTTTTACCTCAATTTATTAAAGTTTCATATTTTTAAAAGGATTATATGATTGCACTTATATAGAGGTTTAGAACAACATGTGCTCCCCTCCAGACAACATCTCAGGGAAGACCTTGCATATTTCAGCAAGACAATGCTAAACCACATACTGCATCCATCACCACAGCATGGCTTCACAGAAGAGTTCGGGTGATCTGGCCAGATCGTTCATTTATAGAAAATATTTGGATCGTTATAAATTAGAAAATCTAGTACAGAAAATCCAGGACTGTTGAACAGCTAAAATCCTACACAGACAAGAATTGGACAACATTCCACTACAAAACTCCAGCAATTAGTCATTTCACGTCCCTGATGTATACAATTGTAACAAGAGGGAATGCTACACAATGGTCGACATGGCATTGTTCCAACTTTTTTCAGATGTGTTGCTGTCATCATTTCTAAATTTGTTTTTCTAATGAAAAATATTTTAAATTTCAACTTCATATAGGGGTTGTAAGTTCTGAATTAAATACGACGAAGATTTCCAGATCAATGTATTCTTGCTTTCATCACACTTTACGCAGTGTCAGAACTTTGTTATACAACCCCAATTCCAAAAATGTAACATTAACATAACGTATGTAACTAGAATTTGCATTTATGTCTATGGGTTAGATGTCTTGCATCTCCTGCCAATCTGTAAATGAAGCTTGAATATATCTAAAGCGAGACTTAATACTTACACGTATTGAAGTCCAAGCCTGGCTGGAGGCTGGCACAGAGGTAGGCGCTGCAGCTGGAGCACTTCAGCATGTCACACTCTATGTTTGACCATCCATACTGTGCGCAGATGAGAGGTGACAATTCTGGAGGTTTCCCAGCCCATTTTAGGGAGTGTTTAGATTAAGGAAACATTAAATCATAGTAAGTTTAGACAAGAGATAACTCCACAAGTACAGAAAAAAAAAGTAGAGAAATACATAAAAATAGAGCAATAAGAGATTGTAGCACACAAATGATTAGTGTTATGCACAAATCTGTTACACAGTCATATGTCCAAGTGACTACATCTGCTAACCAACAGCATCCGTCACTCATGTTATTAAACAACCTTGTCTATAGTCAGACCTGAGGTACATATTTATTTCTTAATTTATTTTACTAGCTTACATAGTGCCATTAATTCCACAACGCTTTACAGATATTATTGGCACTGTCCCCAATGTGGCTCACAATCTAGATTCCCTATCAGTATGTGTTTGGAATGTGGGAGGAAACACAGGGAGAACATACAAACTCCTTGTAGATTTTGTCATTAGTTGGATTTGAACCCAGGACCCCAGCGCTGCAAAGCAGCAGTGCTAGCCATATTATAAAATGGGGGGCAAAAGTGAGATGTTTGGGTCCACATTCCATCAACAGCCACTCTTTCAGACTCCCCATAAACATGCATGCTTGACTCTGAGCACAGCATGTGTATTTTCAATCTCTAGTGGCAGATTATTCCTCCTGAGAACAAAAGCATCAGGAATGTTAAAATCCAACATGTTCGATCCTATGGGGAAAAGTCGAGATGCCAGATTTAGCATAGGTACTAGTGATGAGCGAACGTGCTAGGATAACATTATCCGAGCACGCTCGGCTGTTTTCCGAGTATCTTGGGCGTGCTTGAATATAATATCCGAGTACGTTCGCTCATCACTTATATGTACACATTTTTGGTTGCTTTCAAAGTGAGCTTCACTCATACTCAAACGGTTTCTGTAACCAACTTCAAAAGGTGAAAATGATGAAGTACTAATATACAGTGATTGCATCACCCCCAGCTTGGACTACATCTGTCGCTATAAAGGATATGGAGAAGGTCTCCACCCTGGAGAAGAAGGCTTCTTTACTTGTTGCCTCATAGGAGATCGAACCATCAAGAACTTGAAAGCTATTGTTTTCTTCTGAGAGAATACTTGTGTCCTTACTAAAGATCATCATTACAGAAGAAAATAAAGCCAGTCAGATCACCAAATACAGGCATAGTATATAAAGTATGCTCAGGAACCGCTAAAATATTGAAGAATTTAGGAGACAGTTTGACCAATGACATTACAGGGTCTGTAAAAGAAACTATTGAAGTAACCAGTAGAAAACGGGTAAAATAGTTAAGATAAACCTTTGATACAGTGTGATTACATCGAAGCTAAATATAAGATCTTCATTTCATTAGATCTGTGCATCTTAAAGGGCTATTCCCCCCAAAAAACAAGTTATGCATGGGGGATAACTTGCTGATCACTGCTACTCCCTGCTAAACAGAGATTGGGGCTTTAGAACTTCAAGAACGACAGCCCCATCTTGAATGTCTACAGGACATTTGCAATCTGAGCTCAGTCCCATAAAAAATGACTGGTTTGCAGGCCGTGAATGCTCACCTCCACTGCATTCAGAATGGGATTGCGGGGCTCCAATCTCATGATTCAAAACCCCTGATCTCTAGATCAGCAGGTTATCTCCTATTCTGTGGATAGGGAATAAATCAGTTTTTGGGAACGACTCTTTAAAACAGACGACCGCTGTTATGGTCATTCGTGTCCCTCAGAGGAGTAGGTGTGATGTGATTGACAGCTCAGCCATAGTTATGCTCACTGCAAATAATGTCATCACGGTGCCATCTTTATGGAGTTATATACAGTAGGTATATCCTTACTAATGGGACATATGCCCGCCTCTGGCCATTAGGTGAGTTTTCCTCCTTGCTCCACTGACAAGTTGTGTTGTTGCCTATAGCAATCAGAGCTTCAGCTTCATTTCCTCCTCTAGAAACAAGAAAGCTGCGCTGGGATTAGTTCAGGGTAAGCCAGGATTCACATTCTCTGGATTTCTCACATCCCTTTTGTGATTGGCGGCAGCCAGAACCTTTACTTTCCAACAACTGCCCTGTACTGTCAGTCTGTGCCCTGCATGGTCGCCATGGGGGAGCACGCAGTAACGCCATGGGGGGGGGGGGGGGAGCACACAATAACGCCATGGGGGGGGGCACGCAATAACGCCATGGGGGGGGGAGCACGCAGTAACGCCATGGGGGGGGGAGCACGCAGTAACGCCATGGGGGGGGGAGCACGCAGTAACGCCATGGGGGGGGGGAGCACGCAGTAACGCCATGGGGGGGGGAGCACGCAGTAACGCCATGGGGGGGGGGAGCACGCAGTAACGCCATGGGGGGGGGGAGCACGCAGTAACGCCATGGGGGGGGGGAGCACGCAGTAACGCCATGGGGGGGGGGGGGAGCACGCAGTAACGCCATGGGGGGGGGGGGGGGGGAGCACGCAGTAACGCCATGGGGGGGGAGCACGCAGTAACGCCATGGGGGGGGGAGCACGCAGTAACGCCATGGGGGGGGGGAGCACGCAGTAACGCCATGGGGGGGGGGGAGCACGCAGTAACGCCATGGGGGGGGGGGGAGCACGCAGTAACGCCATGGGGGGGGGGGGAGCACGCAGTAACGCCATGGGGGGGGGGAGCACGCAGTAACGCCATGGGGGGGGGGGGGAGCACGCAGTAACGCCATGGGGGGGGGGGGGAGCACGCAGTAACGCCATGGGGGGGGGGGAGCACGCAGTAACGCCATGGGGGGGGAGGGGAGCACGCAGTAACGCCATGGGGGGTGAGGGGAGCACGCAGTAACGCCATGGGGGGTGAGGGGAGCACGCAGTAACGCCATGGGGGGTGAGGGGAGCACGCAGTAACGCCATGGGGGGTGAGGGGAGCACGCAGTAACGCCATGGGGGGGGGGGAGCACGCAGTAACGCCATGGGGGGGGGGGGGGGAGCACGCAGTAACGCCATGGGGGGGGAGCACGCAGTAACGCCATGGGGGAGGGAGCACGCAGTAACGCCATGGGGGAGGGAGCACGCAGTAACGCCATGGGGGAGGGAGCACGCAGTAACGCCATGGGGGAGGGAGCACGCAGTAACGCCATGGGGGAGGGAGCACGCAGTAACGCCATGGGGGGGGGGGAGCACGCAGTAACGCCATGGGGGGGGGGGGGGGGGGGAGCACGCAGTAACGCCATGGGGGGGGGGGAGCACGCAGTAAGTGGGGAGCGTGGAGTTTCAGTCTAGAGACGAGCAGGGGTATGCCAGCTTTCTCTCACTCACCGGCTGTCGCCGCTCCGTTCCTCGGTCGCGATCCCCTCATTGATCAAGTCTCGGACTTTTCCAGGAGTTCCTACAGGAGATTTGAGAGGAGTTCCCGAGCTCTCACTACTGGGCGCCGCCATCTTGACAGCCCCGGAAGTGTGCATGCGAACCGGAAGTCGGGAGCAAAGCCTCCTCGCTTCTGTGTTCCGGGCTGACTGTGACTGATAGGAGCAGCTATTACCTGCAGGGCTGCTGGCAGTGCGGAGCATAGAGGAGGTCAGCGGTACCAACATAGGCTCCATCCCTGGGAGAGAGAACACTTGTGTTTGACTTCTAGACCTGAAGCCTGGGTGGATTGTGCCTTTTATTTTTGCTGGGGCCAACTTTATAGCAGAGAGTTGCAATCAAATTGTTTTCTATTAGGGTGTGTTTCCACTAGGCGTTTTTTGTTGCTTTTTTTAAATGCAAATTTTCAACCGCATTTTACAGTACCAGTAAAGTCTATGAGGATTCAGACATCTAATGCACACAGCTTGGTTATTTGTCCTCAGTATTTTGTGCTTTGCAGAATATAGCATGTCACTCCTTTAAGGGTATATGCACACGTTGCAGATTCTGCTGCAGAATCGTGGAATTGTCTAAATCCGCAGGTCAAAAGCCCTGCGGTTTATCTGCGGTTTTCCCCTGCGGTTTGACACCTGTCATGGAGCGGGTGCCAAACCGCTGCGGAATCTGCACAAAGAAGTGACATACTGTGGATTTAAAACCGCAGCAAATCCGCACGGAAAATTCTGCACCGTGCACACTGTGGTTTTCAATTTACATAGATTAAAAGGTACTGTACAACGCAGCAGAAACTGCTGCTGATCCGCAGGGCCAATTCCGCTGCGGACCCGCAGCGTGTGCACACAGCCTAAGTTTTTGCAGCGTTTTCTCACCACTCATTACATCCAATGGGGAAAAATAAGTTGCAAAAAGTATGCTGTGCCAAAACCTGATGAAGTGGAGTATTATTTTTTTGTGTCACTAAACTTTATTAGCATGAACGAGAGACAAATGTAGCATAACAAAAAAAGGAGCAAGAAAAAACAAGCAAAACCTGAATTTTTTTTTCGTACAGCTTCTTTACTGCCAAGGGATCAGGTTTTGCTGCTGCAAAAAAAAAAAGACGCCATGTGTGAACATAGCCTTATAGTTAAATGGTACACTGATGGCTGACTGAGGCCAACAGGACGATAGTTTGGCCTCAGCTTGGTAATGGCGGCTGCAGAAAAGCCTGATGCACATGGTACGCACTGAACTTAGGCTGGGTTCAAATTCCATTAGGGCAATCCCTTTAACGGATCCGTTGCTAAGCGGCACTAACGTAATGTAACGGATCCGCTAACGCACCCGTTGACTTCCATTAGTGTAACACATGTCAAAATTGGCATGCGTTAGCGATGGTCCGTTATTTTGTGACGCATCTTTGAACGTGGTCTACTGCGTTTTCGGATACGTTACGGCGAACGGAAGCGTTCGCTCTGCATAGAATTCTATTACGCAGGCCGACGCAATGCATCCATGCATTAACGCGGTCGCAAAAAAAACGACAATTTGGGGCTCATCGTTAGCACATCTGTTTAACGGATCCGTTAAACGGATTGCCCTAACACAATGTGAACCTAGCCTTAGAGTAAAAGAACTTCTGGGGTGTGTCATGATTTTCATCCAGCATTGAAACTTCTGAAATTTTACAAATCACTGTACTGGGGGATTTGCAGCCCTTCATTTCCCTATCTTTAGCTGCATTGATATCAGAGTGTACTTATATGGAGTACAGATGATGGCAGTTAAAGGTTCAGCACTCGTCTCCTTGGAGTGATCTGCAAGCGGATGTCGTCCATGCGCTGTCCATTTTCTCTGACTGGCAGGAGAAGCCAGAGGAACCTTTTACTGGTGAAATTCTGACCCCTCAGATGGTAAAAACGGACACATGGACCAAACTCTGATCAAAACACTGCAGAAACTCTGACCATTGTTTGCACACGAGAAAACTAACTAGTGGCTGAATGACCTGTAGTGAGACACAAGTGCTGATCGGACACTTTCACTACCATCATCTGTATTTTAAATGACTATATTCTGATATTATTGGAGCCATAGTCTGGAGAAAAGCTGGTGTGGAAGCCACTCATATACAACTTTTTGTTACAGGAAAGAAGACAAATCCTCTAAGAAAGAGGTTTTCAAAGTTTCATAACTTTAAATACTGGACACAATTTAAAAAAAAAAGACTCAAGATAATTCTATGTGAACATAGCCTAATGCTTATAGGACAAGATTAAAGGGGTTTTCCTTCCCTTTGTTATAATAAACACTTGGGCCGAGTGTGGTGTTAGAAAAAAGAAATCTGCCCACCCATAGATCCACTGACTCTCCATACCTCTGATTGTCAGAACAGGTCACATGCCCATGTGGCCGATAGGGAAGGATAAGAGAGTGGCGGGGTAACTGCCAAGCAGCACGCCGGAGCCATAAGGGATCCATGGATTAGTATCTAAAATGTTATTTTATAGTACACTTGGGCCATAAGTTTCTCTTTCTCTCTCCCCTTTGAATTTATGACAGCGTTAAGTCTTTTTTTGAGGTAGGAGCCTGCTTCAGGTTTCTAAAAATGTCACGCAGTTAAAACAAAAGTGACATGTCTATTCTTCTGGCATTTTTCCGCACAGAAGATGATTTGCAATTTACAATTCAAGTCAATGGGAAAGTTCAAAGAATGCCAGCAGGATGACTTTTGGAACATATAGCCATAATTTTTGTTTAAAAAAACAATAGCAGTTTCTTTATTATTCAATGGTGTTAAATAGATACTGAGACCGCAAACCAGAAATACTGTTATCACAAGGCACAAACAGTCTAAATGATCTATGACTGTCTCTAAAACTCTTTGCATACCTTCTTCAAAAGTTTAAAATATTCTTAAGAAGTTTTCTTCTGCTAAAGTACCACTGTGGAGTATTTTATTATTTTTCCACCGAAGTGGTATCACTAATGTATGTACCCTATGTGTAGTAAAATACTTACTGGCCATCATCTTCCGCTTTTTCCTGCTCCTCTCTAGTCCTCTTTTTCGCCACGTGACCAGCATCATAAGTAGCTAGATCACGAGTGGACCGGAAATAACTTCTCAAGATTCAGAAGCAGGCTCTCATAGACTTACAAGTAGGTCCAGAAATATTTGGACAGTGACACAAGTTTTATAACTGTATATTGAATATGTATGGTAATCATTATGGGTTTAAAGTGGAGAGTCATATAATTTGAGAGTATTCACATCATAATAGGAGTAACAATTTAGGAATTACAGCTATTAAATATGTAGCCGCCTCTTTTTAAAGGGACCAAAAATAATTGGACAATTGTCTCTTAACACTCTTTATTGGGCTGCTTGGGATTATTCTTTGTTAATCCATCATCAGTTCAGCAGGTAAAAGGTCTGGAACTAATTCCAGGTGGGTGTAGCATTTGCATTTTTAACCTGTTGCTGTGAACTCACAAAAAAAGAAGAAATCCATAAGAGAGATAGCATAAATGTTAGGAGTAGCCAAATCAAGAGTTTTGTACATTCTGCAAAAAAAAAGCACACTTGTGAGCTTGGGAACTCAAAAAGTCCTGGATATCCATAGAAGACAACAGTGGAGGATGATAGCAGAATCTTTTCCATGGTGAAAAAACCTTCATAACATCCATCAAAGAGGAGAACTCTCTACAGAAACTAGGTGATTCAGTATCTAAAGGCCCCGTCACACACAGCGATCTCGCTAGCAAGATCGCTGATTTTGTGACGCTACAACAATCTCGCCAGCGAGATCGCTGTGTGTGACGGGGATCAGCGACCACCCCCCCCCCCCCGCCGGGTATCGCTGATCGTGCACTATCGTCCTGGGCCATTTGTTGATCGTTGCTCTCCCGCTGGCCAGAGCGCATCGCTGCGTGTGGCAGCGGGAGCCAACGATCAACGAGGCTCCCAGTGCTCTAAGCAAGCGCTGGGAGCTGGTATCTAAGGTAAATATCGGGTTACTAAGCGGCGCGAGCACGTAGGTTTCTAAGTTACACATCGGGTAACTAAGTGATGAAGTAGTAACCTGGTATTTACCTTATATACCAGCGTCCTCGCTGGTGCTGATCGCTGGTGAAGCTGCCTGTTTGGCAGCTCACCAGCGATCCTGACAAGGTCGTATCGTTGTCGGGATTGCTGGTGCATCTTTAAGTGTAACGGTAAGTCTACCATAAAGAAAGGACTTCATGAGAGCAAATACAGAGGGTTCACCAGAAGATGCAAACCATTAATCAGTCTTAAAACTAGGCCAGATTAGACTTTACCTAAAAACATCTAAAGAACCTAGCCCAATACTGTAAAAGCATTCTTTAGACAGAGGAAACTAAGATCAACCTGTACCAAAATGTTGGGAAGACGAAAGTATGGAGAAAGCTTGGAACGACTCATGAGCCAAAGCACATTACATCCTCTGTAAAACATGGAGGCAGTGTGATAGCATGGACATGCCTGGCTTTAAGTGGCACAGGGTCACCAGTGTTTATTGATGATGTAAAAAATATCAAAAGACTGACCGTCACATCCAAACATAAATTAGGTCTGAACAGGTGCTTACTAAGAAAGCAAAAAACAAATATCCTAAAATAAAAAAGTAAATAATAAATTGCAAAAATTGCATGAAGGTAGTAATAATAATAATAAGGGTATTTAGTAAACATAATTTTGATCAAAAGAATGTATAAGCCATCCTGCCACGTCAAGGCAACCCTTGTGGGACATTTGTCTTTTGTTTTTCTCTGTGTAAAGGGTCATGTGTTTATATGCATTTACATTAATTTACTTTTTCAGCTCAGACCTAGTTTATCATTTAGTTCAATGTGCATTCTGTGCATATAAGGGTGTGACCGCCCTGTTTCTGAGTTGGGAAATCCATCCTGTCTGACCTATGCTTTTACTGGTGGTTCAGTCCCTCGGTACTTGTTCACATTTACGTCACTTGACAAGTGGAAATGTTTTAAATACTAGAGTTAGCACTGTCCCACAAGGGTTGCCTTGATGTGGCGGGATGGCTTGTACATTCTTTTGATCAAAATTATGTTTACTAAATACCCTTATTATTATTTCTACCTTCATGCAATTTTTGCAATTTATTTTATACTTTTTTATTTTAGGATTTTTGTTTTCTCTGTGTAAAGGCTATGAGTTTACTGTATATGCATTTACATTTTGCATACACATTAATTTACTTTTTCAGCTCAGACTTGGTTTATCAGGTGCTTACTAAGAGTAGCCAACTCATATACAATCAAACAAATAAAGCAGCACTCTGTAGCTCTACAGCATGCAGACATGAAATATGAAAATTGAATTGCATTAATGCACTGTAATGTGCTGCCAGGTACACATGAATTGGCCAATTTATGTGCTAAGCATTTTCAATTTTTTCATATTTCTAGTGCAGTAATGTAACAACCCTGCTGGCATCACTGCATGGCCTCCCATCCCCGCACACCAACTTACTCACTGCTCCAGGTCATGCGGTGATTTCTGTCTGCTGCCAGCTCCATGCGCTATGCCTCTTGTTTTCCTGCTTTCTCTCTTCATGTTTCCTGACTGTGTGTATAGGGGGCGGCGCCTGAACTCTCTGCTTCTTATGCAGTCAGGGTGCACCGGTCTAAGCTATCCCCGACCAATCACCTGGAGCCCTTTACTATATAGGGTCACCACACCCACTAACCCTTCCCTGTGCAATGTCTCTACTCAGTTAGCTCCTTGCTACTGAGGAAGCCAGGCCCTGTCCTATGTCTCGCCTTCCTTGAGAGGCTTTACTCCTAGCTTTTCTTGTACACTTGTGAGTGCCCGCCAGGAGGCTTATATCCTGGTCCCTGTCTTGTCCTAGCCTTGTCTGAGTACTTGCATAGTACTTCTCTTCTAGCCCTCCAGGAGGCAGAATATCCTGGTTCCAGTATCCTTCGGTCCCTGTACTTTGTCTCATTCTGTTTCCCTGTCTGAACTCTGCCTTACCTCTGTCTGTCTCCCTGCTGTGGCTTTCCCTGTGTCCTCCCTGTCTTACTTTGCACTCTTGCAAGCTCCGCCTACTCTGCACTCTTGCAAGCTCCGCCTACTCTGCACTCTTGCAAGCTCCGCCTACTCTGCACTCTTGCAATCTCCGCCTACTCTGCACTTTTGCAAGCTCCGCCTACTCTGCACTCTTGCAAGCTCCGCCTACGCTGCACTCTTGCAAGCTCCGCCCACTCCGCACTCCTGCGGCTCTGCCTACGCCAAACTCCTGCGGTTCCGCCTACGCCGCACTCCTGCGGCTCCGCCTACGCCGCACCCCTGCGGCTCCGCCTACACCGCCCTCCTGCGGCTCAGTTCCTGACCTGTTCCAACACACTCCACTCCTTCCTGCCTATACCGTTACCTGCATCTGCTGTGTGAACAGGCGCCTGCCTGTTCTTTCTCCAAGCCCTTGCCCATCTGTCCTGTGTCTCCAGGCCGTGCCCGCCGGTCCTGTGTCTCCAGGCCGTGCCCGCCGGTCCTGTGTCTCCAGGCCGTGCCCGCCGGTCCTGTGTCTCCAGGCCGTGCCCGCCTGCCTTGTGTCTCCAAGCCGTGCCCGCCTGCCTTGTGTCTCCAAGCCGTGCCCGCCTGCCTTGTGTCTCCAAGCCGTGCCTGCTTGCCCTGTGTCTCAGCCTGCTTGTCACTTGCACCTGTCCAGGTGTCCTGTTCCCGAGTGGGATCAGCAGCCACAGCCAGACACCACCCTGGAGTGGCACCCGGCAGCTACCTGCCGCACAAGCCTGACCTCACCATCAGAGGCTCCAGTGAAGACCAAAGTAGCTGTCGTAGTCACGCCCCTTCCAGGGTAGTCTGGTTTGTGGCACAGTGGGGCCACAACCCCCCCCCCAGCTCGCGCCAATCAGCCAAGGCACGAGCGTGACAAGTAATGCAATTCAATTATCATATTTCTTGTTTGCATGCTATAGCGCTACAGAGTGCTGCTTTATTTGTATGTATATGAGTTGGCTACTCTTAGTAAGCACCTGTTCAGACCTAATTTATGGTTGGATGTGACAGTCTTTTGATATTTGTATGTGACACGCCCACCAGGGCCGTGGGGTACTCAGAACTGGGTTGGACAGTTCTTTGGGGAAGTCACGTGGCCATGACCCGTCTCCATGGCCCTGGCAGTGCCGTAAAATGGGGAATATGTATATGGGTTTTAACGTGACGACACCTGTGGTATTCGGCAACAGATGGCCGACGCTGCTAAAAGGTGACCGCTGGGGCTGATGGTGATGCAGCTGGGATGGTTCTGCTCCCCACAGGTGGAGCGGGGCCCCAGGGCTGCCGGTTCTGTTTATGTTAGGCTTTGTGTACCTTGTGGTGCAGGACTCAGGGAGCAAGAGATCACTTGAGGACACAAGGACTGTAGTTTTCTTTTTCTTTACTTGATGGTTGATAGTACAGATCGGGACACTGGTAACAGATCGTGATGGAGAGCCGGGTAGCAATTTTGGATACACCTGGACAGGTAGGTACGGAGCCCTTCCTTCTGTGCTGTCCTCCCTTTTTCTTTGCTGCCTAACAGCTCACTCTCCTGCTGCTAACTGTCTCTCTCTGTTTTTAAAAAGAAACTGTTGCCCACATGGCAGGCAGCTCGAGCTTATCACAGGTGCCGCTCCTTTGTGTCGACTCCAGGCTCTAGTATGCTGCTGTGCTGCCGGGTTATTAGATCTGGCCAGGAGACCTGCAGTCCCCTGCCCTCCGTATTTAGCTGCTGGGACTTCAGTACCCATGCAAACACGGACTCCGTATCCAGTTCCTAGCGCTCAGCTCTGGGGCGAGTTTAATCACAGCTACACTCCCAACAGCTCTCACTATGTCCAAAGGGCAGGACAGAAGAATAGTCAGGAGGGGAGCCAAGTGTCAGAAACCAGAGAAGTCAGTACGGTACAGAAATGGGAGACATGGATGAGTCAAGGGGCAAACCGGGTCATACACAGACAGGCACAAGCATACAGAGGAACAACGATAGTTAACTGAGTAACCTGGGTCAGCAACACTAGCCGAGTAAATGGAAGTATCACCAACCCCAGGAACCACCAGCATTAAATAGCCGCCCCAGAACCAAAGAGAGGCGAACTAGCATTAACCCTGACCTGACCAGGAAGGAGGCTGAACCATCCCATCCAGAGTCATGACAACACCTCTTCAAAGTATCGAATGCCTCCCTGGCGGGACCACTTTTAGAAATCTGTGCCCTTCTTAGTCATATCCATCACGGGTTTGGCTACTACGGAAAAGTTTTTGATGAACTTACGGTAGTGGATGGCGAAACCTACAAACCTTTTTAACGCCTTCAAATCCTCAGGACGATCGCAATCCAATACCACCCCGATCTATGTGAAAACCGATGGATGACAACACATATCCTAGGAAAGGGATCTTCCTCAACTGAGAACATACAGAGACATATAATTTATTGTTTCTGAGTACATGTAAGACCTGCCTAACATGTACCTGATGTGATTCAAGGTCAGGTGAATAAATGAATATGTCATCCATAAAGATAAGCACAAATCTGCCTACCAGGTGACTAAAGATGTCATTTAAAAGTGCTGAAAGATGGCGGGTGCGTTCATCAACCCAAAAGGCATCACAAGGTTCTCGTAGAGTCCCTCAGGTGTATTGAATGCTGTTTTTCACAGATCCCACTCTTTAATGCAAATGAGATTATATGCCCCCCTGAGATCCAGTTTTGTAAACCATTTTGCTCCTACAATCTGATTAAAGAGGTCCGGGATGAAAGGGAGCGAATAAGGATCCTGGATCGTGATTTGACTGAGTTTGTGGAAATCTAGGCATATGCATAACCCCCATCTTTTTTCTTTACAAAAAAGAACCCCGCATCAGTGGGGGATGAGGATGGCCTGATATGACCCTTTGACAAATTTTCTGCGATATAGTCCTTCATTGCCTGCCTTTCTGGACTAGAGATATTATACAATCTGCTCATAGCTTGGCACCAGGAACAAGATTAACGGCTCAGTCATAAGGACGATGAGGAGGGAGTTCTTTGCACCCCTTCGAGAACACGTCCCCAAAATCAGACAGGTATTTTGGCACAGACTGGGTATCTACCCTAGCAAGCTGGGAACCCAAGCAGTGTCCATGACAATACTCACTCCATTTTACCACTTTTTGAGTCTGCCAATCTACTACAGGATTGTGCAGAGCGAGCCGAGGAAGTCCGAGAACCACAGTTGAGGGCAGACCCTCTAGCACATAACAGTCAATCACCTCAGAGTGCATGGCCTCTACCTGAAGATGTAAACATCGGATGACTTGAGTAAAATAACCCTGTCTCAAGGGGACGGAGTTGATAGCGATTATGAGTATGGGTCTAGACAGTATATGTGGATTGAGGCCTCCGACCTGGATGAACCTAGCGTCAATCAAGTTAAACCCCGCCCCACTGTCTAGAAATGCAGACACCTCTACCTTAATATTACCCAGGTGAATTTCTGCTGGCAGAAAAAAATTGTTTCCTACCCACGGAGGTCATGAGTACACCCTGGTTGCTAACCTCCCCGCAACCCTGGCTTCTTAGTTTTCCTGATGGCTATTTACTGCGAGATCACAAAGGGCACATGCCCACAAAATGGCCTTTTTTTACCACAGTAAAAACACACTCCCCTTTTCACCGAACAACAGACAGTTCTCCAGAGTCAGTTGCCGCACCTACCTGCATGGGTTTCTCAGATGACTCAGTCCCGAACTTCCTTGGCCCCTGACCTCCCACACCTTGTGGTGTCTCCCTATGTCTCTGGCGAAGACGTCGATCAACCCGGTTTGCTAGAGACATGGCTGCCTCAAGGGAGACTGGAGTCTCATACATGGCTAAAGTACCCTTCACCCTTACTGTAAGCCCGTCAGAGAACAGGTTATGGATTGTGGGATCATTCCACTTAGTGTCCGTGGCCCACTTCCAAAACTCTGCAATACTCCTCCGCTGGCTATTCTCCTTGCTGAAGTTGGCGCAGTGTGGACTCAGCCAAGGAGATGCAATCAGGGTTGTCGTATATAGGGTCTAGCTCCCAAAAAAAGTCTTCCACCGTCTGAAGCGACTGGGAGTCAGACAGGAGAGAAAATGCCCATGCTTGAGGGGCCCCTGAAGTAGTGATATTATCCCCACACGATGCTCCTCTGTACCTGAGGAAACAGGAAGTAACAAAGTACAGTTTACAGGCCTCCCTGAAAACAGCAAACTTGTCACGCTCCCCAGAGGCAAACTGATCTTAGGCTCCACTACGGTTTCCATCGGAGGCGTGATTCCCACAACAGATGTATTAGGGTACTGCAAAACAACTGTGCATAAATCTGCCACCTCCCAACTGAGCTGCTGCAGATGCCCCGTCAGAGCAATAATAGGATCCATAATGGATCAGAGAATGGTTACGATCAGAGCTAATGTCACAACACAGCTGTCGAGTGACCCGGAACTAGGTGCTCCTTCCCTGTCCCTACCACTAGGGGGCGCCCTAGCTCGTTCTATTCCCCGGGATACTTGCCTTATCTCCTGAGTTAGCCGTCCATTTATTCTCCACCCAGGGAAGAGGGGCGCTACTGTGCACCGCAGTACACCAACCCGACAAAGAAGGCTACACAAACAAGGGGGTAACTGAAAATACCAGGCATACAAATATTCAATCACATATAACAGAGAAATGCATAGGGGAAAGAAGGATGGGGAAAAACCAAAGTATGAGGAGGGAAGGGAATTACCACACTTACAAACCACACAAAAGTCTCCGATAACTCCTCCAAAACTCCTCATATGAACATCTCTCCTCCTAAGCCATGCAGCAAATGCTAGCTCTGACATGGGTTTGAATCAGTACCCAGATTATAAGGCTATGTGCACACACTGCAGATTCACCTGCAGGTTTTTTCCCGCGGAACCGCAGGTAAAACCGCAGGTAAAGTGACCTGCGGTTTTGCTGCGGTTTGGCCTGCGGTTTGGCCCTGTGGTTTCACACCTCCACTATGTTAAAGGTGTGAAACCGCAGCAGAATCCGCAGAAATAATTGACATGCTGCGGAAAAAAAAAAACGCAGCAAAACCGCGCGGAAAAAAACGCAGCGTGAGCACTGCGGTTTTGAAAACCCATAGGCTAACATGGTAAAGTACCATGTCTGCTGAACTGCTGCGGTTCCGCAGGGCCAAAACCGCAGCGGAACCGTAGCAAAAACCGCAGCGTGTGCACATAGCTTAAAGGGGATGGGAGTGGCTAACTGAGGTCAGCTGAGAGCTCAGAGCTTCCAACATGGCCGATTAACCCCTGTTCTGCCAAAAAAAATAAACATTAACCCCTTCATGACTGGAGGTATTTTTGGTTTTGTGTTTGTTTTTTGCTACCCTCCTTCCCAGAGCCATAACTTTTTTACTTTTCCGTAAATATGGCCATGTGAGGGCTTGTTTTTTTGAGAGACGAGTTGTACTTTTGAACGACACCATTGGTTTTAACATATTGTGTACTGGAAAACGGGAACGAAATTCAAAGTGCGGTTAAATTGCAAAAAAGTGCAATCCCACAGTTGTTTTTTGTTTTGCTTTTTTACTAGGTTCACAAAATGATAAAACTGACCTGCCATAATGATTCTCCAGTTCGTAGATGAGTTCATAGACAACAAACATGTCTAGGTTCTTTTTATCTAATTGGTGAAAAAAAAATGCCAAACTTTGTTAAAACAAGGGGTCTGAGGATCTCATCTCGGTACCTAACGGCAGTCAGGCTACCTCTGGCGAGCACATGGAGGGCTGTGTGGCCCTCCAAAGAAATGACACCCCACACCATTACTGACCCACTGCCAAACTGGTCATGCTTAAGGATGTTGCAGGCAGCACATCGCTCTCCACAGCGTCTCCAGACTCTGTCACATGTGCTGAGTGTGAACCTGCTGCCTGCAACATCCTTCAGCATGACCGATTTGGCAGTGGGTCAGTAATGGTGTGGGGTGGCATTTCTTTGGAGGGCCACAAAGCCCTCTATGTGCTCACCAGAGGTAGCCTGACTGCCATTAGGTACTGAGATGAGATCCTCAGACCCCTTAAGAGACCATATGCTGGTGCGGTTGGCCCTGGGTTCCCCCTAATGCAGGACAATGCCAGACCTTATGTGGATGGAGTGTGTCAGCAGTTCCTGTAAGATGAAGGCATTGAAGCTATGGACTGGCCCACCCGTTCCCCAGACCTGAATCCGATTGAGCACATCTGGGACAGCATGTCCTACTCCATCCACCAATGTCACATTGCACCACAGACTGTCCAGGAGTTGACGGATGCTTTAGTCCAGGTCTGGAAGGAGATCCCTCAGGAGAACATCCGCAACCTCATCAGGAGCATGCCCAGGCGTTGTAGGGAGGTCATACAGGCACATGGAGGCCACACACAATACTGAGCATCATTTCGACTTGTTTCCACTTTAATTTTGTCTTGTTTTGATTTTCATTTTGACTTGCTTCCACTTTCATTTTGTGGGTCTCTCCAAATCCAGGCCTCCATTGGTCCAAAAATTTGATTTCCATTGATGATTTTTGTGTGATTATGTTGACAGCATATTCAACTTTGTACAGAACAAAGTATTCAATGAGAATATTTCATTCATTTAGATCTAGGGTGTGTTATTTGCGCGTTCCCTTTATTTTTTTGAGCAGTGTACTTATTTTCCACTGCAAAACACAAATTTATATAATTTATACAATGTGATTTTCTGGATTTTATTTTTGATATTCTATCTCTCAATGTTAAAATTAACCTACCCTTAAAATTATAGACTGTTCATGTCTTTATCAGTGGGCAAACTTACAAAATCAGCAAAGGATCAAATACTTATTTCCCCCACTGTAATAAGGGAATGCCCCATACATTTCTAGAGAGGATGGTAGGTAATAAGGGACTGTGTTATACAGTGCCTTGCGAAAGTATCCAGCCCCCTGGAACTTTTCAACCTTTTCCCACATATGCTTCAAACATAAAGATACCAAATGTAAATTTTTGGTGAAGAATCAACAAGAAGCGGAACACAATTGTGAAGTTGAACGAAATTTATCGGTTATTTTACATTTTTGTGGAAATTCAAAAACTGAAAAGTGGGGCGTGCAATATTATTTGGCCCCTTTACTTTCAGTGCAGCAAACTCTCCAGAAGTTCATTGTGGATCTCTGAATGATCCAGTGTTGTCCTAAATGACTAATGATGATAAATATAATCCACCTGTGTGTAATCAAGTCTCCGTATAAATGCATCTGCTCTGTGATAGTCTCAGGGTTCTGTTTGAAGCACAGAGAGCATCATGAACACCAAGGAACACAACAGGCAGGTCTGTGATACTATTGTGGAGAAGTTTAAAGCAGGATTTGGATGCAAAATGATTTCCAAAACTTTAAATATCCCAGGAGCACAGTGCAAGCGATCATATTGAAATGGAAGGAGTATCATACCACTGCAAATCTACCAAGACCCGGCCATCCCTCTAAACTTTCATCTCAAACAAGGAGAAGACTAATCAGAGATGCAGCCAAGAGGCCAATGATCACTCTGGATGAACTGCAGATATCTACAGCTGAGGTGGGACAGTCTGTCCATAGGACAACAATCAGTCGTACACTGCACAAATCTGGCATTTATGGAAGAGTGGCAAGAAGAAAACCATTTCTCAAAGATATCCATAAAAATTGTCATTTAAAGTTTGCAACAAGCCACCTGGGAGACACACCATACATGTGGAATAAGGTGCTCTGGTCAGATGACACCTAAAATCGAACTTTTTGGTAACAATGCCAAAAGATATATGTTTGGCGTAAAGGCAACACAACTCATCACCCTGAACACACCATCCCCACTGTTAGAATGGCCAAGTCAAAGTCCAGACCTGAATCCAATCGAGAATCTGTGGAAAGAGCTGAAAACTACTGTTCACAAACGATCTCCATCAAACCTCACTGAGCTCGAGCTGTCTGCCAAGGAAGAATGGGCAAGAATTTCAGTCTCTCGATGTACAAAACTGATATATACCCCAAGTACTCCTCCCCCTGTTCCTAAGTCCCCCTTTCTGTCATCCCAATCCTCCACCCCCTCTTTGTCCTATCCACACATCCCCTCATTGTCCTCTCCCCCACATCTCTCATTATCCTCTCCCCATATCTCTCATTGTCCTCTCCACAACCTCCATCATTGTCCTCTCCCCCACATCCCATTATCATCCTCTCCCCCACCCCTCCTCATTGTCCTCTCCCCACCCCCATTGTCCTATTCCCACCCCCAATCATTGTCCTCTCCCCAGCCCATCATTGTCCTCTTCCTCACATCTCTCATTGTCCTCATCCCCACCCCGCGTCATTGCCCTCTCCCCCACATCTCTCTTTATCCTCTCCCCATATCCCTCATTGTCCTCTCCGCAACCTCCATCATTGTCCTCTCCCCCACATCCCATTATCATCCTCTCCCCCACCCCTCCTCATTGTCCTCTACCCACCCCCATTGTCCTATTCCTACTCCCAATTATTGTCCTCTCCCCAGCCTGAGTCATTGCCCTCTCCCTCACATCTCTCATTGTCCTCTCCCCCACCCTCTCATTGTCCTCTCTGTCTTCCCCACCCTCACTCATTGTCCTCTACCCACCCCCATTGTCATATCCCCACTCCCAATCATTGCCCTCTCCCTCACATCTATCATTGTCATCTTACCCACCCTCTCACTGTCCTCTCCCACACATCCCATCATTTTCATCTCCACCGCCCATCATTGTCCTCTCTCCCACATCCCATCATTGTCCTCTCCCCCACATCCCTAATTGTGCTCTTCCCCACATCCCTCATTGTCATCTCCCCCACCCCACGTCAATGTCCTCTCTCCCACATCCCTCATTTTTTCCCCTAATACACTGGGGAGAAAACAAACACCCACACTCACCTCATCAGTTCCCCTACAGCATTGCTGCTTCTTTCTTGGTCAGCGGCAACTTTCTAAATTACACAGTTGCACGGTGCATGCTGACGTCAAGAAACCGTGCGCCTATGTCAATGAGAAAGTACCAGGCAGGAAGCATGCCGCACATAATGAGAGCAATTCGGCTCTGAGAAACAGGCAAGATTGCCCTCATTAATAGTCACCCTGCAAGGGCCCCCCTCCTCCTCTGATGCAGCTGCATCGGTTATATGACCGACTCTGGCTACTTCCTCGGCCCCTTCCACCTGCACTGTCATGTCCACCTTTACTTTCTCCACTTGGACTTCCGCCTCCTGATTCGAAACTGTTATTTTTAGTCTATTTTCTTTTAGGTCAGTTCCCCCCCACACCAAAAAAAAACCTCATACAAAAACAGTGTAGGATACCTCCTCCTCTGAATCTTCCACCTACATCTCCTCCACCTTGGACCTCTGCCTCCTGGCTCCAGATTTTATATTCTGTTATTTTAAGCAATTTCCCTTATATGTGGTTGGGGTCCGGGATCAAGTTCTGGTACCTGAATGGAATTTTGAACCCAAGTTCGACTGAACCCGAACTTGCATGGGTTCACTTTTGCCTATTTGTAAGCCAAAACCAGGAGTGGAACAGTCCGAGAAAAAAAGTATAATAGAAACAAGTCACCCCACTCCTGGTTTTGGCTTACAAATACTAAGTACTAAGTTAAAAAAAACTCACCAAATACTCAACATGTGAATGTGATAAATCCCAAAAAACAGGAAGCTGAATGCCATAAAATGCAATTTTATTTAAACAAATACTAAAATCAATAACAAAAATTAGTATGATGATATATTTCAAATGAGGGCAAACATATGCAAAAGACAGGCCTAGATAGAGGTACATATGGGTTTAAAATACATATATATATTTGGATCCTATCAGTTCATACACAAAAAGGTGCTGCAGGAGTATTTATAAGGGTATGTGCACACGCTGCGGATTGGGGTGCGGATTTGGCCGCGCGGATTTTGGAAAATCCGCAGGTAAATCCGCAGGACAAAAGACCTGCGGTTTTACCTGCGGATTAGCCTGCGGTTTTGCATCTCCACAATGGAGGAGATGGCAAACCGCAGCGGAATCCGCAGAAAGAATTGACATGTCAATTCTTTCTGCGGTTTAGAAACAGCAGGAAAACCGCGCGGAAAATTCCACACCGTAGGACTGCAGTTTTTAATATCCATAGGATATTATGGTACTGTACACCGCAGCAGAAACTTCTGCGGATCCGCAGCGGCCAAATCTGCTGCGGAAACGCAGCAGAATCCGCAGCGCACACCCTAAGGAGGAGTGTCATATATTAGTAAATGGAGCCAAATAAGAAATGCTTCCTATATAAAAGTCTCCTTAGGTATCTCCTTATTACAAATGAACAAAACGGTCCTTTTTCCAAACAATTTTATTAACATTTTACAACAGAGCATAGATAAATGCAATATCATGAGGCATTCATGACACATGAGAGGAAAAATAAAAAAAACAACCAGACTATAAATAATAATAATAATAACTCATGGAAACATTTCCAGCCAGCGAGACCATTTCTTTATAAAGGAAGGAGACAGCCATTCAGCAACACCAACTTTTGCTCATATGACTTATGTAAAGTCAGCTTTGCAATAATATCGAGTGAAGAGGGCACTCGAGTGGATTTCCAATAAAACGCAATTTCATTTTTAGAAACCAAAAGTAAATGAATAACCAATTTCCTAACAGACGGATTCAAACAACTTGCATCCAACGAGAGCAGGGCGAACTGAGGAGTCAGTGAAAAATCTGATTGATTTAAAATATGAGAAATAAGAGAGGAGATGTCGTCCCAAAAATGCCGAAGACGTGGACAAAACCAAAATAAATTGGAAAGGCTACCATGTTGCCCGCAATCCCTCCAACAGAGAGGGGAGGTGGAAGGATTGCTAAAACAAAATGGTCCTGAATCAAAAAAACCTCAACGGTTACAGATCAGCTAGATTCCTATTTGCAATGGCCATAGCGCATGTCGGCTGTAAAAAAGTGCATAGTGCAGTGCATTTAATCATATCCCTTGTAGATGGCCAGATAAAAAGAGGAAAGAAATAGCTGCTGCAGATAGAGTATCGTACCTTATCAGCCTGGGCACCCCTGACGTGCGTTTCGCGTTTGGGCTTCTTCCAGAGGGAGCGTGCACGGCCATTGCAGATAGGAATCTAGCTGATCTGGAACCGTTGAGGTTTTTTGATTCAGGACCGTTTTGTTCATTTGTAATATGGAGATACCCAAGGAGACTTTTATATAGGAAGCCTTTCTTATTTGGCTCCATTTACTAATATAAGACACTCCTCCTTATAAATACTCCTGCAGCACCTTTTTGTGTATGAACTGATAGGATCCAAATATATATATGTATTTGAAACCCATATGTACCTCTATCTAGGCCTGTCTTTTGCATATGTTTGCCCTCATTTGAAATATATCATCGTACTAATTTTTGTTATTGATTTTAGTATTTCTTTAAATAAAATTGCATTTTATGGCATTCAGCTTCCTATCTGTTTTTTGGGATTTATTAATATTTGGAAGTGCCTCTTTCTAGGCTATTATTCTATGATATTCAACATGTGAACGTCGCCTTAGAAGATGACAACTAGTAATTTTTTTACTCATACTTCTTTGGTTGCGAGCTTAAAAAATACCCTGGAGTGATACTTTGTGTTTTATGTGCAGCAGTAGTAAAACATGAAAAAACATGCTCTAGAAATTGGCACAATTGTACTGACCCCCTCAGTATAAGGGCAGTGTCACACGTCAGTGGCTCCGGTACGTGTAGTGACAGTTTTCTCATGTACCGGAGACACCGACACACGTAGACACATTCTATTGAATGGGTCTATGCACATATCAGCGGGTTTTCACGGACTGTGTGTCCGTGTACAAAATACGCTGACATGTCCGTTTTTGTGCGACAGCATGGATCACACGGACCCATACAAGTCAATGGGTGTGTGTAAACACGTACAGCACACAGATCACGTCCGTGTGTGGTCCGTGTGCGTTTTTAAGTCAAAGGGTTAACATTGAAACACATTTTTCCAATACACGGACAGCATACAGACAGCACACGGATCACACACGGATAGCACACGGATGCCACACGAATGTTAGAAATTTACACACGGACACGGATAGCGCCGATACCGGAATTATCTGGACATGTGAAACCGCTCTAAAGAAAACAGGCATGTGCAGCACACTGAATTGTTCTTTTAGCATTCTCCCTATTAAGAGAGCATGTTTGCTTTGCAGCGCTGGGGTCCAGGGTTCACCTCCCACCAAGGACGACATCTCTCAGGACTTTGTATGTTCTCCTTGTATTTGTGTGAGTTCCCTCCGGTTTCCTCCCACATTCCAAAGACATACTGATAGGGAACCTAGATTGTGAGCCCCAATGGGCACAGTGCTAATAATGTCCGTAAAGCGCTTCTGTGGAATACAGTGGTGCAAGTATTATATTAAGAAACTCGGACATGCCTTTTTTATTCTTTGCAGACCACTGGTGTGACGTGTGCAGCCGGAAGTTTGGCCATGGTCACAATTTGAGCATTTAGTCAGTATTTTACCTCAGTATTTATAAGCCAAAACCAAGAGAGGAACAATCAGAGGAAAAGTCAAATAGAGACACGTCACCACTTCTATATTTCTCACCCACTCCTGGTTTTGGCTTACAAATACTGAGGTAAAATGCTGAATGTGTGAATGTGGCCTTAAACCGTGTCCATGTACTATTCGGTAAAAAAACCCCTGAAATAGCACACCTAAGGGCAAACAGCCAGCGTTTTCCAACCTTACATCAATGATGACATACATGGTCCTCCAACACTGACATCAGGGAACCGCCCTTATAATTGCCCAGTGTGACCAGTGCCCTAATATTGCCTGAGGGCCATTTCCTGTCAGGTCTGGCATAAAGCAGGGAGGTCAGACATTGGTCATATAGTCCATGGCTGCCATCACAGACACACCTTTCTCCTATATTATACTCCTGGTCCCGTGACTTTTCCACACAGGTACAGCACTGCTATTGTCACCGGGGCGGGTGTTGCAGGAATAACACTTCCCCTGTGTACAGCTGATAAGCGGTCACTTTGTGCACGGCCCGTGTTTCCGGGTGGGGGAGGTTTAGTGGTGCACGGCTCATCATGGCGGCAGAAGCCGGTGGAGGGGAGCCGCTGGTTCGGTTCGTGAAGCTGAGCGGCAGAGCAGCAGGTGAGGCTGGCAAAGCCCTGAGAGTGGTGAGGAGACATGGCTGCTGAGGGCAGGGTGGCATAGGCAGGCCGCTGCTCCTCTCACAGGTCTGGCCATACGTCCTATAGGCAGTGGCAATGTTACTGTGGTGGTGACTGGCTCTGGGGACTTATGGCCGTAAAATCGGTGTGAACAGAAGTGGCCAGTGTTACCCATAGCAACCATCCCTGGTGCACCTAGCAACCAAATACTGTACTGTCTAGTTACAGAAATATTTGTAGGCATGAGAAACCCTGCCATCTGATTGGTGACGAGGGATGGCACCGATGCTTCTTGGCAGGAGTCTTTTCTTTAGACTTTGGGCACAATGTTTTTGTAATTAAATATGACTATAGACTTTCTTTCAGCACATTGACTCTACTGGCGATCATTGTGTTGCGCTGGGTCTCACTACTGTTAGATCAGCTGTCGGAAGTTCTGATGTGACACTATTACTTTATGGCCCCATGCAAATTAAAGGGGCTGTGCAGCATGTCTGAACTGGACAGCGCTGCTGCATGCCAGGCAGGACCATTGCGGAGGCCGATGCCCAGGAGATCTCTGGCCAGCACTGGATGCTTATCCCGGCACCCATCCTGCACACACCTGATGTCAAACCTGCAGGTAAAAACACAGCCCCTCTGAACTACTAGACTATGTGGTTGGACCAAGTGCTGTAAAGCCAGAGGCGCTCTGTGCTGTGGATGGTGGGGAGAGGAGCTTTATCCTAAGGGTGAGTGCACACAGTGCGGATTTACAGGTAGAGTGACCTGCGGTTTATCTGCGAATTTGCCTGCGGGTTTCCCCTGCGGTTTGACACCTGCACAATGGAACTGGTGTCAAACCGCTGCGGAATCCGCAGAAAGGATTGACATGCTGCGGATTTAAAACTGCAGCAAATCCGCTCGGAAAAATCGGCAGCATGTGAACTCCGGTTTTAAAATCCCATTGCTTTGCATTGTACTGTACAATGTCTGCGGAACTGCTGCAGATCCACAGGGCCAAATTCGCCGCTGATCCGCAGCAGAATCCGCAACGTGTGCACATCCTCTTAAGGCCAAAGGCGCAGGAAATCCTGAAGCTCATTTGTTAACAGTCCGTCAGTGGTTTAAGGCTATTATCAGTATTTTTTATGTTAATTATCTTTGAACTTACTTTGCAAACGACTTAAATTTAAAATATTTTGCAATTTTTTTTTTTTCTTGTCTGATACTCAGTTGCAGCCTAAAAACAAACCCTATTCGAAAAATTTGTTTTTACATAGATATGGCTGTTCCTCCTCAGTGTTCAGTGCTTCCTGTTGTGCTACTACTGAGTTTTTGCAAGCTATACTAACTTGTATTGTGACTATTGGAGACATGATATCAAGAACAAGTAAGTGCACACTGCAACTGTACAATTGGCATCCGACTATGTGGACAAATTTCAACTAATAATGCTTTGCTTAGTGAGTGAGAACAACTTCTTCACATATAACGTTTGTGTAAAAGGGGTTTTCATTTTTAGAAACATGGACCTTAAATGTTTCCAGTAATGTAAAATAACAAGAATTCATCCTCCCCTGCTCTAGCGCATGCTTTCTGCTTTGGCTGCAGATGTGACGTCGACAACTTGTATCACTGATGCAGTCAATCGCTGAGCTCTGTGGCCCATGCCATCTACGTAGGCAGATCTGGGAAGCCCAGAGATTGGCTGTAGCAGTGTTGTGAGCTGTTAACCTCGCCTCACTCCTGCAGCGAAATCAGAGACCAGAGTTGGTACTGGAGCAGGGAAGCATCGTTGTGATCTGGCTTTATTTTATATTACTGGAATTGTTTGGGGTCAACATTTCTAAAACACATTTAAAGAGTGTCACTTTTTATTACATATACATACAGTGTGTGCAGAATTATTAGGCAAATGAGTATTTTGATCACATCATCCTTTTTATACATGTCCTACTCCAAGCTGTATAGGTTTGAAAGCCAACTGCCAATTATGTAAATCAGGTGACTTGCATCTCTGTAATGAGGAGGGGTGTGGTCTAATGATATCAACACCCTATATAAGGTGTGCTTAATTATTAGGCAACTTCCTTTCCTTTGGCAAAATGGGTCCGAAGAAAGATTTGACGGACTCTGAAAAGTCAAAAATTGTGAAATGTCTTGCAGAGGGATGCAGCAGTCTTGAAATTGCCAAACTTTTGAAGCGTGATCACCGAACAGTCAAGCGTTTCATGGCAAATATCCAACAGGGTCGCAAGAAGCGTGTTGATAAAAAAAGGCGCAAAATAGCTGCTCATGAATTGAGGAACATCAAGCGTGAAGCTGCCAAGATGCCATTTGCCACTAGTTTTGCCATATTTCAGAGCTGCAAAGTTACTGGAGTATCAAAAAGCTCAAGGTGTGCCATACTCAGGGACATGGTCAAGGTAAGGAAGGCTGAAAAACGACCAACTTTCAACAAGAAACAAGATAAAACGTCAAGACTGGGCCAAGAAATATCTTAAGACTGATTTTTCTAAGGTTTTATGGACTGAAATGAGAGCGACTCTTGATTGGCCAGATGGATCGGCCCAAGGCTGGATCAGTAAAGTGTAGAGAGCTCCACTCCGACTCAGATGCCAGCAAGGTGGAGGTGGGGTACTGGTATGGGCTGGTATCATCAAAGATGAACTTGTGGGACCTTTTCGGGTTGAGGATGGAGTGAAGCTCAACTCCCAGACCTACTGGCAGTTTCTGGAAGACACCTTCTTCAAGCAGTGGTACAGAAAGAAGTCAGTATCGTTCAAGAAAAGCATGATTTTCATGCAGGACAATGCTCCATCACATGCATCCAAATACTCCACAGCGTGGCTGGCCAGTAAAGGTCTAAAAGAAGAAAAAATGACATGGCCCACTTGTTCACCTGATCTGAACCCCATAGAGAACCTGTGGTCCCTCATAAAATGTGAGATCTACAGGGAGTGAAAACATTACACCTCTCGGAACAGTGTCTGGGAGGCTGTGGTGGCTGCGGCACACAATGTTGATCGTAAACAGATCAAGCAACTGACAGAATCTATGGATGGAAGGCTTTTGAGTGTGAACGTAAAGAAAGGTGGCTATATTGGTCACTGATTTTTTTTTTTTTTTAATGTCAGAAATGTTAATTTCTAAATTTTGTGTTGCTCTATTGGTTTACCTGGTGAAAATAAACAAGCGAGAAGGGTATATATTTGGTTTTTATTAAGTTGCCTAATAAATCTGCACAGTAATAGTTACCTGCACAAACAGATATCCTCCTAAGATAGCCAAATCTAAAAAAAAAAAAAACACCACTCTAATTAAGCTTTGATATCAATGAGTCTTTTGGGTTGATTGAGAACATAGTTGTTGTTCAATAATAAAAAGAATCCTCTCAAATACAACTTGCCTAATAACTCTGCACACGGTGTATACAGTGCTGTGCAAATTAATTAGGACAAAGCATTTTTTAAGTAAAATTGTAAGTTGGTTACCAGTCAGTGATTCAAACCAGTTTTAACTGCTTTGAACAGGCACTCACACCTTGGTGTGTGTGTGTGTATGTGTAAAATATATATATATATATATATATATATATATATATATATATATATATATATATATATATATATATTTTCTTTTAATAACTAAAGAAAATGTACTACTAGCACTTATTTTCCTCCACGGGGGGCTGCCATTTGTTGGTGCGTAAGTGGCAGAGCACTCTTATTTACACACCATAAATACAGCAGGCATAGGCCATGGGTTGGTGTCTGACTGCATCTCGTGCACTTTGACTTTAGTCAGGTGTGGACTGTTCATGTCCCATCTTTTTGTATCCCAGCGCTGTGTGGGGAGCTAACATTTCCTCCTGTCACTGCTGTGGGGGTGAGAAATGATGTAGACATCAGGGCAGCAGCAGTGATAGCATATCGGCAGCCTGGTAGTATACTACTAATGCCAGGCTACTAAGCTGTTGTCACTGTTGGAAGAATTTACCTCTGCAGTGCTGCTGTGAGTGATTAGAGCAGTGGTGACTTCTTCCAGTGGTAAGAACATGTCGATAGTCAGTAGGACAATATCAGGCTGCCGGCGTTCTCAGTGTCGCAGTGTAGTTATCCTGTTGCTTTTCTCTGAACACTAAGGGTGTGTGCACACGCTGCGGATTCTGCTGCGGAATTTTCTGCACAGATTTTGCAAAATCCGCAGGTCAAAAGACCTGCGGATTAACATGCGATTTATTTATTTATTTTTTTCTTCTTCTTCTTCTCCCCCCCCCCCCCCCCCTGCGGTTTGACACCTGGACAATGGAGCAGGTGTAAAACCGCTGCGGAATCCGCATGGAAGCACCGTGGTTTTTGTTTTCCATTGATTATAATGGTACTGTACACCGCAGCAGAAATTGCTGCAGATCCGCAGGGCCAAAACCACTGCAGATCCGCAGCAAGTGAGCTTTTCTCAGTCACTGTAAGGCCTCATTCAGATGTCCATGTTGCGTGAACATTTGAATGAGGCTTTATTTCTACATCTGCAAAGTGCCACAGAAGTGGCAGAGGTTGCAGTAGAAATAAAGCTCAAATCATCCCCCTTTTACTCTATTAAAAATGAGGAAATGTAAATAAGCCTATAGGCCCAGTATATCAAAATATGAAATTAAATGACTGTTATGATGAATGACATAAGCTGAAGAATAATCAAAATTCCTGATTTCCCCCCCCCCCCCCTTAAAAATGCAATCAAAACATTGTCTATGGAATATGATGTCAATAAAAATATCAAAGCATCAGCTCGCCCTGCAAAATAAGCCCTGACATATCTAAATCAGAAAATAATGTATGTGGGTCAAAAAACTCTGACACATACCAATATTTTTTTTAAACTTCTGTTATTTTTTTTTTTTTTTTTTTTTTTTTATCTCAACATTAAAAAATAAAATTTAAATTTGGTATTGCAGTTAAATTTCTGACCTGTAGAATCAGAACAGGGCACTTCTAGGGTACGTGCACACATTGCGGATTGCTGTGCGGATTTTTCAGCGCATAATAAGCAAGTCAAAATCTGCACTTTTTTTATGCGGATTTCCTGCGGATTTGGCATGCATTTTTACACCTGCGGATTTCTATAAAGGAATGGGTGTAAAAACGTTGCGGAATTCGCACAAAGAATTGACATGCTGCGGAAATTGAACTGCTGCGGATTCCGTGCGAAATTTTCTGCAGCATGTGCACAGAGGTTATCATTGTACTGTAAATCACTAGTGGATCCGCAACGTGTGCGCACACCCTTATCATACAATGATCACTGTTAATAAAACCCACCTAAATACCCCTCTTCCCCCAAACAAAAAAAAAAGGAGAAATTGCACGTATTCACTGCATGTTTTCATTTCACTGCAGTTAGGGGAACATTTACTGTACATTTTCTCTGCTTTTGGCAGAAATATGAGAATTTGCACTGCAAACTGTCCTTCTCTGTATCACATTGAAGTCACCAACAAAATGCGCTGTGATACGACCCTCCATCTGCCCCTGTATTTGAGCCAAAGAAGGGTGGAGATGGATGGAAACCAAGCAGGCGGAAGGTGTATATAAATGATTGGCCTCGCCATATAGCTCCGAGCACCTGTATTTCACTGAATAGTCAATCTGTCCTGACAGTCCCTGTAATAAAGAGATGCTTTTCATCCCTTATGCTGGAATCTGCAAACTAAAACTCTTAGGCCGGGTGCCCACGATCCGGAACTAGCGGCGCTTTGGATGCAGCGTCTATTCCCTGTGTCCAGGGCGCTGAATTCTGTTGAAAGCAGGTGAATCCTCTGTGTTCACTGAACCCATGCGGATTTACCGCATCCAATACAATCTATTGATGTAATTTCTCTTGCGGAGACTAGTGTCAAATCCGCAACCGTTCCTGATCGTGTGTACATAGCCTTAGGTGTTATGCAGACGTCCATGTTTGTTCACATATGCAAAAACTTAGTACTTGTGCCATCGGTGTTTTAAATCTGAGTTTCGTTGTATTTGGTCAGTGTCTTTTTTTTTTTTATTTTTTTTTTTACCATTAATGATTTCCACGGATGGATAAATTCTAAAGCTTTGCAGTGGTACTCGCAGCATGCAGCACAGAAATTGTACACTGATGCTATCCGAGTTCTATTTGTTATTTTCATGGATCCATAGGTTTGAATTCGCAATAGAAAACAGGTATTTTTTTTTTTTTTTTTTTTTTTTTTTTGCAAGGACATAAAGGCCCGAATTCATAAAGTATGGAGATCTTCACGCCTGTTCTTGATGATGGTGTGAGGTGCAAAGTGGTGTGCACCTCGCCTATATCTTACCCTAGTCCCTGCTGGAGTATGATTTGTGGCAGAGTAATGCTCTCCACAGCCCCGTTTCGCCACAAATCCGTTTACTTTGTCAGAGCTGGGCAAAAACGACACGCCAACACCAAAAGTCACAAAATTTTAGCGAGTCCTAGCATTGCACCAAAATGTTATCACTCCCCACCCCCCACCAAGAGCTTTTCACTCCCAAATTGTGGCTTAAAAGCTTTGATGAATTGGGTGCATAGTCCACAAAAGAAGCACAAACATATAAACATCCCCATAGACTTTAATGTTTCATGGTCTAGTCGTGAAAATCATGGATTGACGTGTCACAGACCTCCGAGGCCTTGATTGGGCCTCCAGTGTAATACATGGAGGGAACCTTTTTAAATTTGCCATCTGATCATTGTTTGTGTTATATGAGAGGTGCTAAACCACTTTTGCTTAACATGTGAGACTTTCCAGATGTCACCACAGTATACTGAGCTATTGGTGGTATTTACGGGAGTAGGATTTTGAGAGCAGACAGATGGCATAGAACTGGAAAAGTTGAAGAGAACAAAGTCTATGGAGTGGAAAATGAGTTGTGTTGATGGGGTTCTGGTTCTCAAGGTATACAGCAGTCAGTGCAGGTTACATGTAACGCTATTATTTATACATAGATTTATTAGAGATTCAGGATAGGAAACCTTTTTTCTCGTTAAGGCCTAATTCACCATCACTTCGTACAGTTTTTTTTTTTTATGCGTTGAATTTAGAACTGTTGTAAAATAAGCTGTGCTTTATATCCTAAACCTCATTAAAGGGAAGGTGCCGCAATTTTATATTTGCAAAAAAAAGAAAACCTGTTGTTTCAGCAAATGTTGTACTAACTAGGATTTGTTTTTTTGTTTTTTTTGTAATTTTTTAATGTAGTCACTGGGTGCTACATCTTGATTTGCAGATCTGTGGAGGACACATACAGTCTGCAAATATGGCTGTCCCTGGACAATAGGAGACAGTGGTCGGTTCCCGACCCTATCTCTAACATTGCAGTGAACTGGGCACGCCCCTGTGGGCTGCACAATTCACTTCTGTAGGCGTGGCTGGGCGCCATTTTACCGTAGCCCAGTGCTATCACTTGAGCTCCACTTATCCTCTATCACAGGACCACTTGTGGCATAACAGGTCCTGAATTGTGAGGAGAGGCTGTAGATATGGAGAAAGTGGACAGCAGAGGAGAGAAGTGCTCACTGCAGCTGGAGGATGGACAGTGGTGAGTGCTGGTGACTTGCCTCTATGCTCCCCTGTCCTGCTTACGCCAGGCTCCGCACTGTGCTTCCTGCTCCACTGTCGTCCTGCTCTGTCTCCGCCTCCCCACTCACAGCCCCAGTGATCTCCGGTAATCTGGCACCTTCGCTTTTATGACAGCTTTTATGGCTGTCTGAGGACAGTGACATATACAGCCCATAGTGTAGTGTATTGTTGGGGGGAGGGCAGTTTCACCAGTGTGGGCATATCTGTAATCCTCTCCTGTGTGATAGTCTACTGAGCCGTGCATCTAATCCTATCCTGTGTGATACTGACTGCTGAGCTGTGTATCTAATCCTATCCTGTGATAGTCTACTGAGCCGTGCATCTAATCCTATCCTGTGTGATACTGACTGCTGAGCTGTGTATCTAATCCTATCCTGTGATAGTCTACTGAGCCGTGCATCTAATCCTGTGTGATACTGACTGCTGAGCTGTGTATCTAACCCTATCCTCTGATACTGACTACTGAGCTGTGTATCTAATCCTATCCTGTGATACTGACTACTGAGCTGTGTATCTAATCCTATCCTGTGATACTGACTGCTGAGCCATATATAATCACCCCTGTGATACTGACTGCTGAGCTGTGTATCTAATCCTATCCTGTGTGATACTGTCTGCCCAGGGACGTCAGGGTCTGCAGGACTGTTTGTAGATGTTGTCTTAGAATGGTGTTGGAGGGAGCCAAGACCAGGAGGTCGTCTACGTAAGGGACGACACATATATCCTTGCCTCTGAGGAATGCTACCACTTCTGCCATTATCTTTGTAAATGTTCGGGGTGCCGAAGAGATGCCGAAGGGTAGAACTCTGAATTGGAAGTGGTCTACTTTCGTGTCTAGAGTGACTGCAAACCTTAGATATTGACAATGAGATGGATGGATAGGAACATGGTAATAGGCCTCTTGGAGATCTATGGTGGCCATGGCAAAGTCTCGTCCAATCAGTGGTATCGTAGTCTTTTTCGATTCCGTCTTCAAGCGTTGGTACCGGACGTACTCGTTTAGCTTCTTCAGGTTGATGATGACCCGGTATTTCCCACTTGGCTTTTTTTTTTTTAATAAGAACAGTCGTGAGTAGTGGCCCTGACCTTGTTCCAGTTCTGGGACAGGAGAGATTACCACTGCTGATAGCATCTTTTGGAGCTTGTCGTGTAGAACCTTTTGCAATTTTCCTGACGGAAGATGTGAACTTCCAAGTTTTGTGGGGGGGGCTGGAGGAAAATTCTATTTTTTTTTCTCCCCATCTGACCAAGTGCAGGATTTGTTGGTTTGTTATCTCCTGCCAGCTCGGGAAGTAATCTGCAATTCTGCCCCCTACTTGCTTAGCGTCATTTCTTCTCTGTCTGAACGGGAATCGTGAAAAATATTTCTGCCTCTTCCGCCTTTTGGGTAGCTCCAACGTTCCGTTTTCCCTTTACCCCTGTATTGCGGGGTTTGAGTCTGGGGTGGATGATAGGGTTTTTTCTTTGGTGGTTTTGGCTCAGGAAGGTTTTTCTTCTTGTCGGTCACCTTCTCTAATAGTTCGTCCAATGCTGGCCCAAATACGTATTCACCTTTGAATGGGATAGAGCATAACTTTGATTTTGATAGGATATCCCCACTCCACACCTTTAGCCATAGGGCTCTTCCGGTGGTGTCTGAGAGCACGGACGTTCTTGCCGCAATACGGACCGACTCCGCCGAGGAGTCTGCTAAAAGGCGGCTGCCTTCTGTAGAAGTGGTAGAGAGGCTAGGAGATCTTCCTTTGAAGTTCCCCTTTTTATATGGTCTCCTAACTGCTGAAGCCAAAGGTACAGGGTCTTGGTTACACAGGCCGATGCAACATTTGTTTTCAAGGAAGTCGCTGAGGCTTCCCAGGACTTTCTCAATAGGCTATCAATCTTCCGGTCCAGCGGGTCTTTCAGCTGTGAGGAGTCCTCGAAGTGTAGTGTAGTCTTTTTAGCTACTCTGGCTACCTGGATATCCACTTTTGGAATCTCAGTCCAAGGTTTCGCGACTTCTTCGTCCAGGGGAAATTGATCCTTCATTTCGCCCGGAATACTTGGCTTCTTTTCCGGGAGTTCCCATTCTTCCAGGATTAGACTCTGGATATTATCATGGATAGGGAAAACCATTTTCTTCCTGGACTTCAGGCCGCCGAATAGGTTGTCCTGCACTGAGCAGGGTGACCTATCTTCTTCTACTCCCATTGTGTTCCTGACTGCTGAGAGTAGTTCCTCCATATCGTCTGAGGAAAAGAACCACTTCTTATCTTCTGACTGGACCGGGGTTAGTTCACCCTCTTCCCTCCAGTCCGCCGAAACCGATGATTCGGGTTCTGAATCTGAGATGTCCTCAGGGGTGTATTTCCTCTTCCTTGAGGTTGAGGCCCCCCCCGGATGACTGGGAGAGGGTAGACAGGGACGACTGGATTTCCTGTCGCATCATCCCTCTTAATTCCTCTATCAGGGATGGTTGTTCTTCTCGTACGATTTTTGCCATGCACTGCTGGCACAATGACTCTTTATAATCAGAGGAGAGTTTTTTCCTACAGATGGCGCATTTTCGGCTTGTAGGTTTTTCTTCCGTTTTTGCTGTAGGAACCTTGTCTCCCTGAAAGAGAGAGAAGGAGGGGGCCCTTAAGAATGGGTCCTAAACCATAAAGGTATATACCCTTTTCCGAGTGTACTCACTGGGCCAGGGTTTGAGCTGGGCTCTGCAGACGCAGCTTTCAGGGAAGGCGCATCCATCATGCAGACGTTTGTCCTACCTTATGGTGTCTTCCATCAGGGTCCTTAAATAGGAACCGAGATCCAGCTTCCTTTCTCTCATCCAATCGGATGAGATCGCTCCCCCAAGTTCCTGGCGCCACTTTATTCTTTCTTTTTAAATTTCCCGCCAAAATGGCGGTGCGCTCCACTGTGGAACGCAAGGAGGAAGCGCCGTCGTGTCTCCGGCCTCGTGGTGCGCGTCACTTCTGGTGCATGCCGCTCAGGAGAGACAGGCATGCGGCGCGCGGGGGGGGGGAACGAATACCAGGCTGGGGAGCTACGGGAGGCCCCCAGCCCCACTTCACCATCCAGCGTTGCCGAAGCGCCGGAGGATGGTGCGGGTCCCGCCAGCGGCGGGAGCAGGAATGGGGAAGAAGGTGCAGGACGATCGACCCCGGCTCATGGTAAGAAGAACCCCGGGATGTCGCCGGCCCCATCCACGGAGCACATAGCACCTCATTCATTCCTGTTTAGGGACAGGAAAACACTAGGCATTAGAGGAAGGGGAGGGCTATTTATCCTCTTGTTTCCTGTCCCTAATCAGGATGGGGAGGCAACCTCCTATGTGCTGTCGTGGAGGGGATTAGAGAAATATAAAGTTTGGGTGCTGTGCGAAGTACAGCTAATTTCAGACGGTGCAAAATGTCCTCTCTTGGGAGTAAAGAAGCTGCTTACTAAAAGCAGGTTTTGCTGTGTGTGTGTGTGTGTGTGTGTGTGTGTGTGTGTGTGTGTGTTGTTTTTTTTTTTTTTTCTTCTTCTGAGGTTTTGTTCTCTTGTGCACAATGATAAATTTTAGTCTCCCCAAAAGAACATGATTTAACTTCCTAAAATGTTTGCACCAAAACCTGATACTTGTGTTTTTGCACTTGCCCATTGTTTTCTACGCTGCAAATACACTGAAAAAAAAAAAAGCTGAATGACGTGATATATACTGCAGTTTTCCAAATTGGTCATGAAAAAAACAATGTGTGCATGAGATTCCTGAAATCTCATAGACTTGCGTTTACTGTAAAAGGCAGCTTTTCATTTGCATAAATAAAGCTGCAAAAATGCAACTTGTGAACATAGCCTGAGGGGAGAAAAAGCTGCATGTGGTGATAAGAAAAGGATTGACAAATCTGCAATGTAATTGAGTAGGAATAATGAGCAATGGACACAGTAAAGGGCCTGTCACACTAGGAGATATCGCTATAACTTGTGACGTTATAGCGATATTGCTAGCGATATCGCTGTGTCTGATACTTACCTACGACCGGCTCCCCTGCTGATTATCGCTGATCGCGCGAGAACGTTCAGGACTGTTTCTCGTCGTCAGCTTCCTGCGGCGCTTCCTGCTGTGAGGACGAGCGACGCGTGGAGTTGGGCGGGAGGACGCAGGATCGCCTGGTGTGACAGGTAAGTAGCGACCCCCGTCCCCAGCGATGTCGCTAGTGAGATCTGCCTGTGTGGCAGCTCACTAGCGACCACTTAGCGATGTACCAGCGATCCTGACCGCGTCATATCGCTGGTCGGGATCGCTGGTACATCGCTAAGTGTGACAGTACCTTAAGAGACATCGTTCTGCTGCCCCTTCACTCAACTCTTCAGAGGGCCTGGTCTATTGGGACCCCACATGTCTCAGGCTGTATGTTGGAATAGAGCCAGGCCAAGTCATCAAAGAACCACAGATGCATTCCGGTAGGAAGTGGTTCTCAGGGCTCCTATCCAACGGGGAAAGATAATCAATTTGTTTATTGGACCTGGTCCTGCTAATACATTTGCACAAAGTCTACTTTCTATACCTCAGTATGGAGCTGGATTCACAGCCACACAGTTCAAGGTGTTGTCCGGCTTTAGGGCAAAAGTCTGCAGTTACACTCTGGGAAAATTTGGCTGATTTTCATCCTTATTGTCACAAGTGTGTCCTTATGTCACATTTGTGTGGCATCTGTAAATAAACATTTTAAAATGCACATGTTTAAATACAATTTCCTAAGTATATTATGGCAAATTATTTGTAAAAATCAGATTCAGTACTTATTTATTTATTTTTTTTTTTTTTGCACACCCGTACACTTCTGTAGGCAAGTTTCATGTGAAATACCGAAGAGAATGGTGTAATTTCCTATTTCCCCCCCCCCCCCCCCCCCGCTTGGAAACGATACTGAGCAGCTCACTATATTCACCCAAAATGCATGTTGCTTCCAGAGATTGGCATCTTCTTGGGCAAGAAGAATGAATCGTGCGTACACCTGCGAAGTTTCGCCACCACCTTCACGTCAAACATGCTTTAGTGTTTACTGCATGCACCACATGACACTATTCATATAAAATGTCAAATAGTAACAGTAGGATACAATATTGGGACTGAGAAGAAGTGCCACCATGTACCCACAACTCATCATACTGATGCCGGAATAGTTAGTCATGCAAAACCTATGATAGAAACAAAATGAACATATACCTTACTGTAAGAGCAGTAGTGCATATGAATAACATGGGGTACACAGGTAAACATTGTTTTTGATTTAAAAAAAAAAAATATATATATATATATATATATATATACACACACACTATGCCACCAACATTGAGATGGTGCTTATATCAAACTAAAAGCTTAGCAGCCAGTTCGTGAATTTGGCATGAACGAAGTGATCAGAGACTGTTTAGAACCGATACTTGTTGAGACAATCGCACATGTATTTTACAGGCTGGTCATGGCATATATGATTTGTAGCAGATAGGGATTTGTCTACTCCAACTTTCAACTTCTTGGATACAGTAAATATAAAATGAAAACTTTCAGTTTAGTATCTTTCGGAAATATTTCCTTAGACAGACAGAGCTTGTTTCTTCTGATTAGCCAAGAGGTGGGCCCTTGAAACATGACTCACACCAGAGTTTATTCTGAAAAGACAGTTGCACTTTGTCGGAGACATCACCCTTGAAATATGGGATGAAGTCTGCTGCAATTCTGCAACAAAATCTGGGGCCAAATTTTCATGTAAGATGTGCAGATTTAGCTATAGACCTGACACAAACATTTGGCACCTATGCAAGGAACATTAAGCTGGGTTCACATAGCATTTGCCACTAAGTTCAGTGGCTTCGTTCGGGCTTGTATCCGAACCCTCACAAAATGGGATTTGTGCAATATCTGCCAACAGGCCATTGACTATAATGACGCAGACTGAGTCACATGTGCTCTGTCAGACAGCTTGCTCGGGCGTATACGCCTATTGGAGGCAGGCAGCAAGATGTAGTTTTTTGGGCGTTTGGACATAAGCCCTGACAGAGCCACTGAACATAGGGGCAAACACTATGTGAACCCAGCCTAGGGGCGTATCAGATCAGTCTATCATTTTGTAATGTAGACATGGCAATAAGGTTATAGAGTGTCCAACTTGTTGCAAAGATTTCCTCAGCTTTGCATCGGTTCCATTTCTCACCAGAGCAGTGGATCCTGTGGGCCAGGGATAGGCAATTAATTTTTCCAATAGGCCACATGAGACACTGACTGTTTTCGAGGGCTGAACTTAGAGTAACTGTTTTAATTTTTATTTAATCGATAATACAAATAAAAATACGCAACTTTGTAATAGATCTTTGACAAATCTGCTTCTTTCTCTGCCAGAAATGATCATTTATTATCAAAATTCTCAATTCTGAGGTGAAATCTGTATTCAGTGAAGACATTTTCCCATTCCTGGGATGGGAGAGGAGCTGCTCCCCAGATACAACTCTATGTATGAGGGAAGAGCTAGAGACAGAGCTTCTCCTCCCTCCTCCGCTTCTATCTACTGTGAGGTAGCGCTGTCATCTAATTAGGGGATTCTCGCTTGAAGCGAATAAAACACATCCGGCACCGTGTTTTCCACAACTATAACAGTCCATGCGGTTTATTATTCAGCATAAACCAAAGGAAGCACCACAAAGTTCATGTCAGCATAGCGTCCATTATATAGGCTATTCAGCCTCATCATTATCTCACCCATCAGGGTTCCTTATGCGGCTTCACCATCGCATACGTTAGTTCCCTCCAGGGAGCGCTCAGGCACACATCGCCATTGCTCACAGCCACCTCTCCTGCTGTGATCCAGGAGACAACTCTCCTCACGGGACCTTCCGCTCTGGACCAACCAGGTCCCTGCATCACTCCATGTGACCTATCCTGGCCACATTATATGGTCCATAGCCACGCCCACCGGGTCACATGACTTTGAGCTCACCACAGGTCCTTCACACAGACATATATACTTTACAATAGCGTTAATAAACATACTTATGTCTCTATCTCAAGGTCACCCACCTTGAGATACATAATGGCTCTTCAACCACTCACACTCTTGGGACATCCACAAAGCGCCCCCCAGTGGACACAGTGGTCATTACACCACACTACATGGAACCTCATCAGTAGTAAAGGGGGTTTTACACTAAGCGATATCGCTAGCAATATCGCTAAAACGTCACACCACTATGTGTGATGCTTACCAGCGACCGGCTCCCCCGCTGTCCATTTCTCGTCGGGCGCTTCCTGCTGAGACGACGAGCGACGCGTGGAGGCGGGCGGGAGGACGCAGGATCGCTGTGTGTGAAAGGTAAGTATCGTGCGCTGCGTCGCTGCTGTATTGCTGTGAGATCTTTCTGTATGAAAGCTCACTAGCGATCATTTAGCGATGCACCAGCGATCCTGACCGGGTGGGATCGCTAGTCGGATCGCTGGTGCATCACCAAATGTAGAAGGGCCTTTACTGCCATCTCCTATGGGAAAATGTCTTCACTGAATACAGATTTACTTCAGAATTGTTTGTTTTTTTGAAATGACCAATTCTGGCAGAGAAACAAGCAGATTTCTCTGATAAGATTCTCAGGATGAACCTAAAATGCACTGTCTTTTTCAGGTGAACTTAATGTGACCTTCTCTAAACTTTTTATTGCACATGTCTAACGGTTCAAGGATTCAATACTTTTTGCACAACGCTTAATGGCAAAATATGCAACAGGTATTTGATCCATGAATCGGCCAATATGTTTCAGTTAGAATTGGTAATTAAATAATCCTCCCCATGCTGTTCACGTTTGGACATCATGAGACCAAGACGACACCTAATAATCAACAGTACCCGCCATTGTGAGGCTTCAGGCAGGATGTTCTCGGACTGATATGGCCGCTGAGCTTAGAGTGTCATCAGGAGGTTGATACAGAGACTGGAGGAGTCCTAGAAAGGCAGAGAAGTGGACGACCTTTGGTCACATCCCTCAGGTAATGGGTATAGCTCACCTCCCCCCTCCCCGCACAGTGACCTCTGCAAAGATCAGAACATGGAAGTAGAACTGCACTAGAATATAATAGGCCCCTCCAGTCTGTTTCCTACACTCTATGAAGCTGCTGTAGAGAATATACCTGAATGCTGACCACAGGCAAGATGGCTGCCTCTGTTTAAATATGGTAAAAAAAATATATATACATGTTTTTCCCACCTACACACCAAGCTGTTGGGTGACAGAAAATGACATTAGCTCAGTGTTTCCAAACCTATTGTTCTCCAGGAGTTGCAAAACTAAAACGCCAATGCTTCCCCAGTCATGAATGACAGGCAGGTCACTCGTGCAGTTTGGCTGGCTGCGCTTCAGTGGATTGCTGTGACTTTCCTACATCAGATTATGGCAAAGTGCTTGATGTAAAGAGTACACAATCCAGAATGTGCACGGAGATCAGTCAGTGAGAAATGCTGCGAGAAATGTGCAGCCTTCCTCACTGTGCGCCCGCCCCCCCCCCACCGGCGATGTGAAGATTTATATATATCCCTAGTACTGCATGTATTGTTTTCTGCATACGGCTATAGAAGTACATGCTGCTAGTTAAAAAAATGGAGTATCTACTCTACTTTTACACCTTTTTAAGAGAAGCCTTATTTTCTAGCAGTTAAGTATCTCACAGTGCAGTTTTCTTATTTCCTCCATTTAGAATCCACCTTAGGGTTTGACAAAAACACACTGGACTATCATACTTCATTCTTGTCTTAAAAGGTTTTTCATGATATCACATAAAAGGTGGATCATTGTATAGGTAACTGCCTCAAACCCCCGCCAGCCCTATCAAAGATTGGTTTTCTTTCTGCTCCCTCCCCATGTTGACTGTGCATATCCATCCAAAAACTGTATATTCTCATCAAATGGACTTTTGTTTTGACCGGTGGCTGACTCAGAAGAAAATAATTTGGGCAATTGGATTTCAAAGTTCCTCATTGTTTTTTGTTCCCACGGGGGAGAGGTGATGACCTGATGATGACTGACAGCTGCTTATCCCCCTCTCCCCATATAGAACACATAGCCAAGTATTCGAGTATGATGGGGTCAGAAAAGAGTTGTCGGTGGATTGAGCCTTCAGCTGATGAGTACCGTAATTCATATTATTGACCAGGGTACGTGTCAGGATTGGAATTCAGACTCCCACCACCTTTATGGTGTTTTCACTAAATATTAGGCTCCTTTTGATAAAGCCTTTTGAATTAGCTTGGTAACTATGGCAACACAGATTGCATACTAACCATGTATTGGCCATATTGTTAGATCACAATTGAGTACCTTAATTAAAGCCAAGCTTATCCAATGGAAGTCCTCCAGGATGCTAGTGAGCAGTGGCCCCAGTGCTGTCAGCAGAGGTAATGTTATCAGTGTGTACCAGCCCTGTCATGCTGCTGCTTATGTTGCTGTCTGTTGAATCCTTATTGTGTACGTCTGACTCATTGCTGGTAATTGTGGTAACAGGCTCTAAGAAGAAGGTACGCTGGTTTCCAGTTAGGCGACTCTTCACCCACTCCTGTCCCAGCATCAGGATTCCTAGCAGGTTTTTAAGAGAAGGTGGGTGATGCTTACCAGCCATGCACAGTTTGTTTTTGTCTGGTGTGTTCTACTGTTTTTCCTTCCAGCAACGTTTTGTTTTCTCTTTACTTACCCTTTTTTTTTTTTTTTTTTTTCTTTTCTCCCCTGACTTCATGGTTGTAGTTTTGCCTATACAAATGCAATTTGAAAGTATAAAGTTTGCCTTTAACACTGGAATAGAAAAGGCATTTTGAAGTGTTTTGTTAAAGGGTTTCTCCATTCCCAGTGCACGACATGTGGGCTGCAGGGATTCAGCGGTTTCTGAGCCAGGATCGGAGGGTGTGTATGCATTGTACATACTCATGGTCAGGTGTATGTGTGTGTGTGTGTGTGTATATATATATATATATATATCTCCATATATATATATATATATATATATATATATATATATATATATATATATATATATATATATATATATATATATATCTCCATCCTCCGGTTCCTGCTCAGAAACCGACAAATCCCTGCAACGCATAGTGCGTGCACTCTGGAGATTCTTAAGTCTGCAATCACAGTGACTGCAGACTTATAAATTTGGACCAGACAACCCCTTTAACTAATTTGATCTAACGTTAGGAATAGAGTGCTTGTCCATAGCAGCCAAAATTCAGCTTCTAAGTATTAAAGGGAAGCTTTCATCAGAAATTGACCTATTGTTTAGATCAGGGTTTTTTTTTTTAATTTTTAACAATATTTTCCTTTTTCCTTTCATATCACCATCTGTATTAAAGGGGAAAGAAATGGTAGGGTTTTTTTTTTTTAACTCCAAATCAGTTCCTGTAATGATTACTTCCATGCCTTTATATTATAAGTCTGCGTCTCCGTTGTCTCATAATCCATCAGCCCCGAAAATGACTGCGCTTACATGAGATGTCAGAAAGGGAAACAGATCACTGAAAAGAGTGACCAGTCAATCACTGGTGGGAGGCCGGTGCCTGGAGGAGGAAGCGTAAGAGGCCGACGAGCTGTAAGTGCAGGCCAAGTCCCTGCATGTCTAAGTTCACTTGCCTAATAATTCAACTATGGATGAAGAGACAACAGCAACACAAACTTACAATAGAAAGGTATGAAGTAATCATAATTATAGCTACTTTACTGTGATGTTACTTTCTCCTTCGCCTCATTGGGGGGGACAGGACTGTGGGTCTATGCTACTGCCACCAGGAGGCTGACACTAAGTGAATAAAAATAGTTAGCTCCTCCTCCGCAGTATACACCCTTGCCCTGGTTGCCGGTGAGACCAGTTCAAGCTTGGTGTCCGTAGGAGGCACACGTCTGTCTTTTTTTTTTTTTTTTTTTTTTTTCTTCTCTTTCCCATGAAGATGAGACAGGGGCGATGGACCCTATTGAAAGGGTCCGATCTCCCCAAACCATCAACGGGTGAGCACATGGAGTGTCGCCTCCACGTATCCTCTTCCGCAATGTGGGACATGATGCCGGACTCGGCACAGGTACAGTCCGTGCGGCCCCCACTGCACCACCAATGCAAAGACTGCGGTGGTGGAAGGAGGCGGGCGGTCCCTCTCCTCATCCCTTGGAGGGAAGATGGAGTTAGGGTTCCTGCACCGTCCTTGTTTTATGCAGCTCCCTCCCTCCCTAACCTGAGGCTGTCAGCTGGTAACATCCAAGGGTGAAGCGCGGAAGGAGGTGGGCTGGGAGGGCTCCTGTAGGGTCGGCATAGGCTGGTGATCCCTTTTTTTTTTTTTTTTTTTTTTTTTTTTTTTCTGGCCACATTCCGGGGTTTTCGCCCTAGTACGGGTGCCAGCAGGCGCTCCCAGAGCCTGTGGCAGTCGGCAGCGCCATGCCTGGCTCAGGCTCTTGCTTCCGGCGTTCCCGTACCTGGGCGGGCGCCAAAAATTTAGTCCCTGACTTCAGCCGGCACTAGGCTAGGCCGCGGGCGGAAGTCCCGCCCCCGTAGTCTCGGGCGCTGGAAGTTTAGTCCCCGCTTCAGCCGGCGCTAGGCCTCTGGCAGAAGCCCGCCCCCATGACGTCACCGGTGGTCGCATCTTCCAGCGGACCCACCCACACTCCGAGGTGCACTATTTTTGGAAAAGGAGCAGCTGCTCGGCAGCCAGGACACAGAACTGGGGACACACTATACACACGGAGGAAGTCCCCCTCCCGGTTGTTTGCAGTGCCTGTCCCCTTTTTTCCAGAAGCAAAGCGATTTGCTTATCCCCATGCAGACATATCACCTAGCTGGGCCATCATATTCAGAAAGGCTAAAGCGCACACTGTCTTATTTGCCGCAGACAAATATGTGAAGCCTGCGATTCCGAACGTGCCCAAGAGCCCTCCCCTGCGACTGAGCCCAGGGTGCCTAGTCTCCCGGAATCGGCCCTATCTCTGTCACAGTCTATGGCTGGCGTCATTTACAAGAGCAATCAAGTCCCTTCGTGCCCCAGATGGGGACAGCGACTCGCCTGTTTTGGATGGATCCTCCACCTCACAGGAGCCTCCGGGCCTGCAGGGGCCGCTCTCACTCTAGGCAGACGCTGGGAAAACGAACCCACACTGCGTCTCCCGGTCCATCTGGTGCCTCGGCATCCGTAAGCTCTGGCTCTCACTCACCTTCACCAATGATCGATAACGGTCAAAGCTCGGATTACGACTCGGACGAGCCGCTTGATCTGGATACTCCCGAGTTGCCAGGAAACAGTTGACGGCCTCATCGAAGCCGTCAACCAAACGCTGGGGATTGACGATGAATCCACCTTGACCTCAGGTCAAAAGTTGTCATTTAAGAGAGTCAAGCAGCCTCAGAGTATTTTGCGCTCACCCAAAGTTTGAAGACCTAGTGCAACGACACAGGGAACGGCCAGACAAGCGTTTCTCAAGACAGAAGGCGCTCGAGGCAAGATACCCATTTGCCCCTGATCTCCGTAAAAAGTGGGCAGAATCCCCAACGGTACATCCACCCGTGTCGCGTTTGGCCTCTAAAACCCTGTTATCCTTGCCTAATGGTTCCTCTATCAAGGACCCTACTGACCATTTCATAGAGAGCCTGGCTCGCTCGGTGTTTGAGGTGTCAGGTATAGCACTTTCTCCCTCGTTCGCGGCGACTTGGGTAGCCAAGGCCATGGGTTCTTGATAGAACCTTGCAGGGTATGGACCTGCCATCAGAGGTATCGGAGACCGCAAAACAGATCGCTTTGGCTGGAGACTACTTAATTAATGAGTCTTTGGATGCAGCTAACTGCGCGGCACTCGCTGCCTCAAATGCGATTTCCATTAGGAGGACTCTGTTGTTGAGGACATGGTGAGCAGACTCAACCTTCAAGAAATCCTTAACTTTTTTACCTTATCAGAGCAGCCGCCTATTCGCTGAGAAGTTAAGGGCCTGTCACACTAAGCGATATCACTAGCAATATCGCTATAACGTCACTGGTTTTGTGACGTGTTAGCGATATTGCTAGCGATATCGCTATGTCTGATACTTGCCTCCGACCGGCTCCCCCGCTGGTTATCGCTGATCGCGCGAGAACGGCCTGGGCCGCTTCTCGTCAGCTTCCTGTGGCGCCGACGAGCGACGCGTGGACGCGGGCGGGATGACGTCAGGATCGCCTCGTCTGACAGGTAGGTAGCGACCCCCGACTGCTGCTATGTCGCTGGTGAGATCTGCCTGTGTGGCAGCTCACTAGCAACCACTTAGCGATGCACCAGCGATCCATATCGTTGTCGGGATTGCTGGTGCATCGCTAAGTGTGACAGTACCCTTAGACCAGCTCATCTCTGACTCCACAGGGGGCTAGAGCAGTTTTCTCCCTCAGCAAAGGGTAAAACAGCCTTTACGTCACCAGCTTTAGACACGTTTTTGGTCCTTTCGCAACCCCGGGTGAGCTGCAACCACCAACCCTGCCGCTTCAGGTCGTCCCCCAAACAGGACAGGGATCGTCAAATCTCGTATAGAGCCAACCCATTGGGGAGAATGCGATCCCTCCAGCCCAGATCGAGGGGACCTAGGTCCCAAATATCTTCAGCCAAATGACTCAAGGCAGGTTCTGGGCGACACCAGCAGAGTAGGCGGTCTGCTCTGGTTTCGCCACATCTGGCTCACCGTTGTACACGGCGCGTGGTAAGAGAGCTGGTGTCCTCGGGGTACAAGTTGGCATTAGTCAAGCACCCCCAAGATGACTTTTTCCCTTTTTCGTCCTCCCAAAATGGAAACCCGGGCACAGGCTTTATTCAAGGCCATAGAATTGCTCAGGCACAACGGTGGTGTTATTCCCGTAACGGAAAAAAAAAAGATTTCAGGGTTTCTATTCCAACCTATTCACGGTCCCCAAAAAAGTCGGGACTGTCAGGCCCATTCTGGACCTAAAGCTTCTGAACAGATTTGTCAGGATCAGACCTTTCCGGATGGAGTCTCTCCACTCGGTCATATCTGCCATAGGACGGGCAGAATATTTAGCCTCTATCGACAAGCAAAATTCTCTAAAATGCATGCTCGCAAACCCCAGAAGCCTGACAAACAAGATGGAAGAACTAGAAGCAGAAATATCTACAGGTAACTATGACATAGTGGGAATAACCGAGACATGGTTAGATGAAAGCTATGACTGGGCAGTTAACTTACAGGGTTACAGTCTGTTTAGAAAACATCGTAAAAATCGGAGCGGAGGAGGGGTTTGTCTTTATGTAAAATCTTGTCTAAAGTCCACTTTAAGGGAAGATATTGGCAAAGGGAATGAGGATGTCCAGTCCATATGGGTCGAAATACATGGAGGGGAAAAATAACAATTTTTTGGGGGGGGTCTGTTACAAACCCCCAAATATAACAGAAATCATGGAAAGTTTACTACGAAGGCAGATAGATGAAGCTGCAACCAATAATGAGGTCCTTGTTATGGGGGACTTTAACTACCCGGATATTAACTGGGAAACCGAGACCTGCGAAACCCATAAAGGACAACAGTTTTCTGCTAATAGCCAAGAATAATTCTTTCACAATTGGTGCAGAATCCAACCAGAGGAGCAGCACTTTTAGACCTAATACTATCTAACAGACCTGACAGAAAAACAAATATGCAGGTTGTTGGGCATCTAGGAAATAGCGACCACATTATTGTACAGTTTCACTTGTCTTTCGCTAGGGGGACATGTCGGGGCGTCACAAAAACACTGAACTTTAGGAAGGCAAACTTTGACCAGCTTAGAGATGCCCTTAATCTGGTTGACTGGGACAATGTCCTCAGAAATGTTTAAGAACATCCTTAATAGGCACTGTAAGCGGTTTATACCTTGTGGGAATAAAAGGACAAGAAGTAGGAAAAACCCAATGTGGCTAAACATAGTAACATAGTTTTGAAGGCTGAAGGAAGACCTTATGTCCATCTAGTTCAGCCTATTTTTAGTGCAGCTGTTCTGCATTGTTGATCCTGGGGAAGGCAAAAAAAACCCACAGAGTAGAAGCCAATTTTCTCCATAGGGAAAAAAATTCCTTCCCCTAAGCTGGGTCAACCATCTACCTATAATGTTATTCGTAACCTTCTATACTGTTACTCACAAGAAAAGCATCCATTCCTTTCTTAAATTCATTCAGTGAGTTGGCCATCACCACTTCCTCAGGAAGAGAATTCCAGAGCCTCACTGCTCTTACCGTGAAGAAGCCTCTTCTATGCTGGTGCAGAAATTGTCTTTCCTCCAAACGAAGAGAATGCCCCCTTGTTCTTGTCACAGTCCTTGGTACAAACAGTTCATTGGAGAGATCTCTGTATTGCCCTCTGATATACTTGTACATGTATATTAGATCCCCCCCCCCCCTAAGTCTTCTCTTTTCTAGAGTAAATAGACCTAATTTTGATAACCTTTCTGGGTATTGTAGTGAACCAACTCCATTTATCATTTTAGTAGCCCGCCTTTGAACCCTTTCAAGTTCAGTAATGTCTGTCTTGAGCACCGGCGTCCAAAATTGCACACAATACTCCAAGTGTGGTCTGACGAGTGATTTGTACAGAGGGAGAATTATGTTTACATCTCGTGTCACCAGACCTCTTCTAATGCATCCCATGACCCTATTTGCTTTGGTGGCAGCTGCCTGACACTGGGCACTCCCAATTTTAGCTTCTTATTGACTAAGATGCCTAAATCTTTTTCCATGTCTGATTTCCCCAGCGGTTTCCCATTTAGTAAGTAATTGTAGCATCCGTTTCTCCTTCCCATGTGCATAACCTTACACTTATCTGTGTTAAACCTCATTTGCCATTTTTCAGCCCAATTCTCCAATTTACTCAAATCTGTCTGTAGTTGCAAACTGTCCTCCTTTGTGTTAACTACCTTACATAGTTTTGTATCATCTGCAAATCAGGGCTGTGGAGTCGGAGTCTGAGTCTGAGTCGGTGCTCATTTTGGTGGAGTTGGAGTCGGTATAAAATGGACCGACTCCGACTCCTAAAATATATAATAAATTGGGTACAGTAATTCAATGCAGGATGTGCTGAATATTTTTTCATAGGAGTTTGGGAAAGTTATGAAATGTCCTATAAATGGCTGTTCTATTCCTCATCTAAGGCTACATTCACACACAGCGTTTTTCCTGTGTTTTTTGAGGATACGTTTTTCAGCTGCAAAAGCTGATCATCTTTTTAAAAAACCGCATCACCTGAAAGGTTTTTGAGCTCATAGATAATGTTTTCAATAGCAAAAGCAGATTAGAAATCTGCTCTATCTATCCATTTATCCATATCTGTCTATCCATATCGTATCTGTACCAAAAAGAATGAAAACCGGGTAGTACACCAATATATATTCTGTTCTATCTAAATATCTTGATTATTGGATCATAAAAATGATTAAATGTCTGAGGTTCACATTGTACTACAATAAATTTTTCATTTAAATATAAGCAATATGTGTGGGAGTCGGAGTCGGTGTAAGGGAAATTGAGGAGTCGGAGTCGCAGGTTTGGCTTACCGACTCCACAGCCCTGCTGCAAATACTGATATTTTACTGTGTAAGCCATCCACTAGATCATTAATAAATATATTAAATAGTAGGGGGCTCAATACAGAACCCTGTGGTATCCCACTAGTGACCCTGGCCCAATCTGAGTATGCACCATTAATAACCACTCTTTGTTTTTTTTATCACTAAGCCAGCTACCTACCCATCTACACACATTTTCCCCTAGCCCAAGCTTTCTCATCTTACTTACCAATCTTTTATGTGGGACAGTGTCAAATGCTTTAGAGAAGTCGAGATAAATGACATCCAATGATTCTCCTTGGTCCATTTGAGAGCTTACATCCTCATAGAAGCTGATCAGGTTAGTTTGACAGGAGTGATCCTTCATAAATCCATGTTGATATGGAGTTAAACATTTATTAACATTGAGATATTCCGTAATGGTACCACTTAGAAACCCTTCAAAAATTTTACCCACTACAGATGTTAAGCTTACCGGCCTATAGTTTCCAGGTTCCCTTTTACACCCCTTTTTGAATATTGGTACCACATTTGTTTTCCGCCAATCAAAAGGAACAGACCCTGTTTCTATAGAGTCTTTAAATATAAGGAATAGAGGCCTGTCTATCACATTACTTAACTCCCTTAATACCTGAGGGTGAATGCCATCAGGGCCTGGTGATTTGTCAATTTTAATATTACTAAGGCACACTTCATCCTGGGTTAGGCAGGTAATACTTAATGGGGAGTTTACATTATCACTCTGCATTTCCCCTGGCAAATTCTTTTCCTGTGTGAACACTGTTGAGAAAAAAGTATTTAAAACATTTGCTTTTCCCACATCGCTCTCTATGATTTCACCCTCATTGTTCTTTAAAGGGCCGACACCATCAATTTTAATCTTTTTACTGTTTATATAATTAAAGAATAGTTTGGGGTTTGTTTTTCTTTCCTTAGCAATGAGTCAGTTTCCACTTTTGCTAAATGTATTTGTTTTTTACACATTTTATTTTTTTTTTTCTCTCTAACTTTTTAATGCTTCTTCATTGCCTTCTTGTTTTAACTTCTTAAATGCCTTGTTCTTGTTATTTATTGCCCTTTTTACATCCTTATTTAGCCACATTGGTGTTCTCCTGTTCCTAGCCCTTTTATTTCTGTACGGTATGGCTAGCTTGCAGTGGGTGTGTAAAACTGATTTAAATATTTCCCATTTATTTTCTGTGCTCCTATTTTTGAGGACATTGTCCCAATCAATTTGGCGAAGGTCCTTTCTAAGCTGATCAAACTTTGCTTTCCTGAAATTCAGCGTTTTTGTAACCCCCTTCCAGGGCACCTTACTGAAGGACAAGTGGAATTGTATTATATTGTGGTCACTGTTCCCTAGGTGCCCATCGACTCGTACTTCTATCTGGCCTGTTGCTTAAAATTAAGTCCAGAAGGGCTGTCCCTCTAGTTGGGCCCTGCACAAGTTGTGACAGATAATTATCCTTGGTCACTGACAGAAATTGGTTTCCTTTTCTGAGATACGCAGGTTTCAGTTTCCCAGTCTGTCGGGGTAGTTGAAGTCCCCATAATAATCACCTCATTGTGATTTGCTGCTTTGTCTATTTGTTTCAATAATACATTTTCAGTTGTTTCTGTTATATTTGGTGGCTTATAACAAACTCCTTTGAGGATTTTATTACTTTTCCCTCCTTGTATCTCCACCCATAGACTCCACCTCTTCATTTCCCTCTTGTATATCTTCTCTTAATGTGGGCTTTAAAGTTGACTTTATATATAGACAGACTCCACCCCCTTTCCTTTTTTTACGATCCCTCCTAAACAAATCATATCCTTGCAAGTTAGCCGCCCAGTCATAGCTGTCGTCTAACCATGTCTCAGTTATTCCTACTATGGCTAGTTTCACACTAGCGTTTATGAGCGCAGCGACGGCCTGCGCACGGCCGCCGCTAAGCCCCGCCCCTGCTGCGCCTCCGCCGGTAGCTCCGCCCACCGGCGCATGACGCTGCATGCGCCCTACGTCCCCTATCTTTATCACAGGGGGCGCAGGCCGTGCGCAGTATGCGTTTGGCGGCGCATGCGTCCTTTTGACGGTGCGCCGACCTGCGCCAAACGCAACCTGCTGCAGTTTGGTTGCGTCGGCGCACCGTCAAAAAGGCGCATGCGCTGCCAAACGCATACTGTGCACGGCCTGCGCCCCCTGTGATAAAGATAGGGGGCGCATGCAGCGTCATACGCCGGTGGGCGGAGCTACCGGCGGGGGCGGGGCTTAGCGGCGGCCGTGCGCAGGCCGTCGCTGCGCTCATAAACGCTAGTGTGAAACTAGCCTTCGTCGTATTTTTCCTCATACATTACCAACTCCAGATCTTCAATCTTATTGGTCAGGCTTCTTGCGTCGGTCAGCATGCAGGAAAGAAGTTTTGCTTCCTTTTTCTTAGCTTCCTTCTGAGTACCCTGTCTTGGGTTTTCTTTACCACATCTAGTATCCTTGATTAGCTTGTCCTTCTGTAAGAGGGGCAATTAACAGTAAAAAGAAAGCATTTAAACTACTAAAACAGGATGGCACCGTTGAAGCTCTAAAAAACTATAAGGAGAAAAATTCTTTATCTAAAAAAATAATTAATACTGCCAAAAAGGAAACAGAGAAGCACATTGCTAAGGAGAGTAAAACTAATCCCAAGCTGTTCTTCAACTATATTAATAGTAAAAGAATCAAAAGTGAAAGTGTAGGCCCATTAAAAAATTGAGGAAAGTATGGTTGTAGATGATGAGGAACAAGCTAATATATTAAACACCTTCTTCTCCACGGTATTCACGGTGGAAAATGAAATGCTAGGTGAAATGCCGAGAGACAAAGAAAACCCTATATTAAGGGTCACCAATCTAACCCAAGAAGAGGTGCAAAACCGGCTAAATAAGATTAAAATGGATAAATCTCTGGGTCCGGATGGCATACACCCACGAATACTAAGAGAACTAAGTAATGTAATAGACAAACCATTATTTCTTATATTTAGAAACACTATAGTGACGGGGTCTGTTCCACAGGACTGGCGCATAGCAAATGTGGTACCAATATTCAAAAAGGGCTCTAAAAGTGAACCTGGAAGTTATAGGCCAGTAAGTCTAACCTCTATTGTTGGTAAAATATTTGAAGGGTTTCTGAGAGATGTTATTCTGGATTATCTCAATGAGAATAACTGTTTAGCACCATATCAGCATGGGTTTATGAGGAATCGCTCCTGTCAAACGAATCTAATTAGTTTTTATGAAGAGGTAAGCTATAGTCTGGACCAAGGTGAGTCATTGGATGTGGTATATCTTGATTTTTCCAAAGCGTCTGATACCGTGCCACACGAGGTTGGTACACAAAATGAGAATGCTGGGTCTGGGGGAAAATGTGTGTAAATGGGTAAGTAGCTGGCTTAGTGATAGAAAGCAGAGGGTGGTTATAAATGGTACAGTGGCATTTAAAAGTTTGGGCACCCCTGGTCAAAATTACTGTTATTGTGACCAGTTAAGCAAGTTGAAGATGGAACGATCTCTAAAAGGGCTAAAGTTAAAGATGACACTTTTCTCTGTATTTTAGGCCAAAAAAAATTATATATTGTCATTTTTTTACATTTTAAAAATTACAATAAGGAAAATGGGCCAATACAAATGTTTGGGCACCCTGCATAGTTAGTATCTAGTAGCACTCCCTTTTAAAATATCACAGATTTTAGTAGCCAGCCAAGAGTCTTTCAATTCTTGTTTGATGGATTTTCATCCATTCTTCCTTGGAAAATTCTTTCATTTTTGTGAGATTCCTGGGTCGTCTTGCATGCACTGCTATTTTGAAGACTAGCCACAGATTTTCAATGATGATCGAATCGGGCGACTGTGAGGGCCATTGAAAAACCTCTAGCTATCGCCTTTTGAGGTAGTCTATTGTGGATTTTGATGTGTGTGATCATTATCCATTTGTAGAAGCCATCCTGTTTTCAAATTCAGCTTTTTTACACATGGTGTTATGTTTGCATCAAGAATTTGTTGAAATTTCATTGACTCCATTCTTCCCTCTACCTGTGACATGTTCCCTGTGCCATTGTCTGCAACACAACTCCAAAGCATGATTGATCCATCCCCATGCTTAATGTTTGGAGAGATGTTCTTTTCCTGAAATTCTATGCAATTTTTTTTCTCTGCACATACCTTTGATCATTGCGACCAAAGAGTTTTATTTTAACTTCAACGATTCACAGGACTTGTTTCTAAAATGCATTGGGCTTGTTTAGATGTTCTTTTGCATACCTCTGATGCTAAATTTTATGGTGAGGGTGCAGGAGAGGTTTTCTTCTGATGACTCTTCCATGAAGGCCATATTTGATAAGGTCTCTCTGAACAGTAGAACAATTACCACGACTCCAGAATCTGCTAAATCTTTCTTGAATGTCTTTTGCAGTCAAGTTGGGGTTCTGATATACCTTTCTAGCAATCCTACAAGCAGCTCTCTCTGAAATTTTGCTTGGCCTTCCAGACCTTATCTTTACCTCCACTGTTCCTGTAAACTGCTATTTCTGAATTACATATTGAACTGAGGAAAGGACAACTTGAAAATGATTTGCTATCTTCTTATAGCCTTGTCCTGCTTTGTGGGCCTCCACCATTTCATTTTCAGAGTGCTAGGCAGCTGCTTAAAAGAACCCATGGTGGCTGTTTTTTCGCACAAGGTTAGAGGAGGCTATGTGTTTCTAAACCTGTGGAATCTGCATCAGCTGGCCTTTCCTAACATTGAGGGTGAACAAACCCATATCCCTTACAGGCTAATTAAGGTCTGAAACCTTGGTCAAAGTTATCTGAGCACACAAATCTCCAAAGGTGCCCAAACTTTAGCATCGGACCTTTTTTTCTTTTTGTAATTTTTAAAATGTGAAAAAAATGACAATGTGTATTACTTTTTAGCCTAAAATACAAAACAAATGTGTCATCTTTAACTTTAGGCCTTTTAGAGATCATTTTATCTTCAACTTGCTTAACTGTTAACAATAACAGTAATTTTGACCAGGGATGCCTAAACTTTTACCTGCCACTGTATATTCTCTAACTGGGTCGCTGTGACCAGTGGCGTACCGCAGGGGTCGGTGTTGGGACCTATTCTCTTCCAACATATTTATTTATTATCTGGTAGAAGGTTTGCACAGTAAAATATCGATATTTGCAGATGATACAAAACTATGTAAAGCAGTCAATACAAGAGAAGATAGTATTCTGCTACAGATGGATCTGGATAAGTTGCGAACTTGGGCCGAAAGGTGGCAGATGCAGTTTAACAATGATAAATTTAAGGTTATACACATGGGAAGAAGGAATCAATATCACATTACACACTGAACGGTAAACCACTGGGTAAATCTGACATTGAGATGGACTTGGGGATCCTAGTTAATGATAAACTTACCTGGAGCAGCCAGTGCCAAGCAGAGGCTGCCAAGGCAAACAGGATCATGGGGTGCATTAAAAGAGGTCTGGATACACATGATGAGAGCATTATACTGCCTCTGTACAAATCTCTGGTTAGACCGCACATGGAGTACTGTGTAAAGTTTTTGGCACCGGTGCTCAGGAAGGGTATAATGGAACTAGAGCGGGTACAAAGGAGGGCAACAAAATTAATAAAGGGGATGGGGGAACTACAATACCCAGAGAGATTAGCAAAATTAGGATTATTTAGTCTAGAAAAAAGACTGAGGGGCGATCTAATAACCATGTATAAGTATATAAGGGGACAATACAAAGATCTCTCCGAGGATCTGTTTATACCAAGGAAGGTGACGGTCACAAGGGGGCATTCTCTGCGTCTGGAGGAGAGAAGGTTTTTCCACCAACATAGAAGAGAATTCTTTACAGTTAGGGCAGTGAGAATCTGGAATTCACTGCCTGAGGAGGTGGTGATGGTGAACTCAGTCGAAGGGTTCAAGAGAAGCCTGGATGTCTTCCTGGAGCGTAACAATATTTTATCTTACAGTTATTGTTAGGTTGTTTAGAAGGATGTAGATCTGGGGATTTATTCTGACAGAACTTTATAGGCTGAACTGGATGGACTAATGTCTTTTTTTTCGGCCTTACTAACTATCTTACTATGTTACTATGACATCCAAGACTCATACCTGCACATCCCCATTTTTCCTCCATTTCAAAGATATTTACGCTTCGCTATCAACGGCCTACGCTACCCGTTCGCACCCCTGCCTTTTTGGCTAGCCACCGCCCCCCAGAGTGTTCACAAAGGTCATGGCGGTCGCCATGGCAATCCTGCACTCCCGAGGCATAGTCGTCTTGCCTTACTTAGACGACCTCTTGATCAAGGGCCCGTCTTTTCGATTATGCGAGGAAAGCGTCAACATCACACTAGATACTCTCTCTCCTGCTTAGGGTATGTGCACACGCTGCGGATTGATCTGCGGATTTTGCAAAATCCGCAGGTCAAAAGACCTGCGGATTAGCCTGCTGTTTATCATCTCTACAATTGAGGAGATGGCAAACCGCCGCGGAATCCGCAGAAAAGAATGACATGTCAATTCTTTCTGCAGTTTGGAAACCGCAGCAAAAACCGCGTGGAAAATTCTGCACTGCGGTTTCCATTTTCCATAGGATATAATGGTACTGTACAATGCAGCTAACTCTGCTGTGGATCCACAGGGCCAAAACCGCTGCGGATCCGCAGCCGAATCCGCAGCATGTGCACATACCCTTAGGGTGCTTAGTCAGTCTGAAAAAATCATCCCCTGTTCCAACTCAGGAGCTTTCCTTTTTAGGGATGATCTTCGACACCGAGGGTTGGTGATTCTCCCTCGAGACAAGGCCCTAGCCCTCCGGCAGGGGTTCCAGGCACTTCGCCAACCAATTCCCTGTACCATTTGTTTTTGCATGGGGGTTTTAGGGAAAATTGTGATGGCAATGGAAGCAATTCTGTTTGCCCAACTCCATCTTTGTCCCCTGCAGCATGCCCTCTTGGCATCTTGGGACAGGAACCCGTTTTCTCTCGACTACCGGTGTCTGTTGTCCGCGCAGGTCAGGTAAGCACTCAGGTGGTGGACGATGAGTTCCTCCCTTCTTCAGGGGAAGCCTTTTGCCCTGGAACATTGGCTGATGGTCACAACCGTCGCCAGTCTCCTTGGCTGGGGAGCGGTTTTTCGCCATCATTCAGCCAAGGGACGTTGATCGCCTCGAGAATCTCGCCTCCTGATCAACCTGCTAGAGATACGAGCGATCCGGCTGGCTTTGCAGCAGTTCCATCATCTTCTAGCAGGACGTGGCTTACATAAACCATCAGGGGGGCACCCGCAGCAGGGCGGCCATGCACGAAGTGGAGCACGTCCTCCGCTGGGCCAAGAGAAACCACTCGGTGATCTCGGCAGTCCACATTCCAGGCGTAGAGAACTGGACAGCAGATTTCCTTAGCCGACAGGGTCTTGCGTCTGGGGAATGGTCTCTCCACCACGAGGTCTTCTGGCAGATTAGCCAACGTTGGGGAACTCTGGATATGGACCTAATGGCCTCCAGGTTAAACGCCAAGGTGCCCATGTTTGACGCTCAATCCCGGAACCCTCAGGCAATTGCCATGGACACACTGATTCTGCCATGGGAACTAGTTTTGCCTCCCGTACCTGTTTCCTCTGATACCACTGCTTCCAAAGGTCATCAGGAAGGTCAAGGCAGAGGGGGTCCCAGTAATTGCCCCAGATTGGCCTCGTCGGCCATGGTATGCAGATCTAGTGCAGCTACTCGCCAACATCCCCTGGCGGCTGCCAGAGCGTCCAGACCTACTTTTCCAGGGTCCGATCTACCACCAGAACTCGGGCCCAATGCTTGATGGCTTGGCCGTTGAATCTTGGATCCTGACCCAGGCTGGGTTCTGCCAGAATGTGGTTGCTACAATGGTTAGCGCCCGGAAGCCCGCCTCAGCATGTATTTACCACCACACCTGGAAGGTTTTCTTCACATGGTGTAGGGACCGCGGTTATTTTCCACTGAGATTCTCCATTCCCAACATTTTAGCCTTTCTCCAGTCTGGCCTAGACTAAGGTTTAGCTCCAAGTTCCCTCAGGAGACAGATATTGGCCTTGTCCTGTTCCAGCGCAGGATTGCTACCAATCTGCAGGTAAAGACCTTCATCCAGGGGGTCTCCCACTTGGTAACTCCCTATAGGGCCCCTCTGTATGCCTGGGACCTTAACCTGGTCCTAGGTGTTCTACAGGAATCTCCATTTGAACCTCTACAGGATGTCTCTCTGGCATACCTTTCCTGGAAGGTGGTGTTCCTCGTGGCTGTAACATCAATCAGGTGGGTCTCGGAGCTGGCGGCTCTATCCTGTCGAGCCACGCATCTGATTTTCCACAAGGATAAGGTGGTTCTCAGGCCGGCTCCTCCTTTTTTGCCGAAGGTCGTTTCCTCGTTTCACATTAATGAGGATATTGTCCTGCCCTCTTTTTACCCAGCACCGGTACACTGTGTGGAAAAGGCTCTTCATACGTTGGATCTGGTGAGAGCTCTCGGGAGGTACGTGTCACGGACGGCATCCTTTTGTCAGACACGCTGTTCGACGGGACAGGTCTGCAAGGCGGCAACCTGGTCCAGTCTGCACACATTCTCCAAGCACTACAATATCCATACTCAGGCTTCAGCAGATGTGAGCATGGGTAGAAGGATTCTCCAGGCAGCGGTGGTACACCTTAAGACAGGATGTGCGTATAGCTTGGACGATTGAGTCGACTTCCCACCCAGGAACTGCTTTAGGACGTGCCACAGTCCTGTGTCCCCCAATGAGGCGAAGGAGAAACATGGGTTTTTGTGGTACTCACCGTAAAATCTTTTTCTCCGAGACGCTCATTGGGGGATACAGCACCCACCCTGTTAGCCTATTTGGCTTGTTTTTCGATATGTATTTGATATTGGGTGGATTTTTTCTAGACATGATGTTACCTGCATTAGGGTGGATTTTGTCTGTTTTTTTATCTACTGCTTTTACACCAAACTGGTCTCGCCGGCAACCAGGGCGAGGGTGTATACTGCGGAGGAAGAGCTAACCTTTTTTCATTCACTTACTGCCGCCAGGAGGCTCATACTAGCATACACCCACAGTCCTGTGTCCCCCAATGAGCGTCTCGGAGAAAAGGATTTTACGATGCGTACCACAAAAAATCCATGTATCGGGTATAAAAAATCTGTGGACAAGTTATGTTTTAAAAATAGAAATATTTTTTTTTCACACATGCCACTGGGGCTCTTACTATTGTTTTATGGAACAACTCATGTGCATAGGGTCAGGATCTTACACTTGTGGCTATCTTTTTTTATATAGAAGTATCCAATTAACCCCTTAACGACTGACTATACGCCTTTTAATGGAGGCAGTTAAAGGTACTTATTACTCAGCGCCGCTTTTTAATGGCGTTGAGAAATAAGTGTACATGCTGAAAATCCCCCCCCCCCCCCCTCCTTCCCCGGCATCGGAAACTCTCTGGGGTCTCGGCTACCGGGGATAGCTGAGACACCAGAGAACACCATTTCTTTTCTGAGAACATCAGAGGAGAGAGAAATGGGGTTCCCCCGGTACTTCTGGTGTCCCTGGGCCCTCCTGCATCCCCTGGTCATCGACACCTTTTTCTGGGAAGAAAATGGCGGGCACAGTGCACCTGCTGAGATCTGCTGGCTGGCACATTTTCTGTGAAAGGGTCCATCACAGTGATCAAAATAAAAAAAAAAAAAATAGCAAATCAAACCCTGCTAGTTAGGTAAAAATAATAAAATTAAAAAAAAATGTATTTGCAGTAGAGTTGGGGCTATTGTTGGACTTATAGCTCGTGTTGGGGCGAGGGTTATGGTTGGGCTTATAGTTGGGGTTATAGCTATGGTTGGCGTTGTAGCTGGGGCTAGGGTTGGGTTGGTGCTTAGGGTACTGGTGTCGGGGCAAGGGCTGTGTTAGGGTTGGAGTTAGAATTGGGGGGGGTTTCCACAGTTTAGGTACATCAGGGGGTCTCCACATGCGACATGGTGCCACCAATGATTCTAGCCAACTTTGCGTTCAAAAAGTCAAATGGTACTCTCTCCCGAGTCCTGCCATGCGCCCAAACAGTGGCTTTTCCCCACATACAGGGTATCTGCGTACTCGGGAGAAATTGCACAGCAAATTGTGAACCATTTTCTCCTGATACCCTTGTGGAAAATAAAACTTTGGTTTGAATGTATTTTTTTTTTTTTTTGTGGAAAGAAAAAGTAAAAAAAATTTTTTTCTTTCCACATTGCTTTAGTTCTCGTGAAGCACCTGAAGGGTTAATAAACTTCTTGAATGTGGTTTTGAGCACCTTGAGGGGTACAGTTTTTAGAATGGTGTAACTTTTGGGTATTTTATGTCAGATTTACCCACAAAACTCACTTCAAATGTGAGTTGGTCCCTAAAAAAAAAAAAAAAATGGTTTTGTAAATTTTGTTGGAAAAATGAGAAATCGCTTGTCAACTCTTATCCCTTACAACATCCTTTCCAAAATTGTGCTGATGTAAAGTAGACATGTGGGAAATGTTGTTTATTAACTATTTTGTGCAGTATGACTGATTTAAGGACATACAAATTAAAAGTTTGAAAATTGCAAAATTTTCAAAAGTTTTGCCAAATTTCCGTGTTTTTTTTTTTTTTTTTTTTCCCCCATAAACGCAAGTCATAGTGAAGAAACTTTACCACTAACATGAAGTACAATATGTTACACAAAAACATTCTCCGATTCAGTGGGATATGTTGAAGTGTTCCACAACTATAACCTCATAAAGTGACAGTGATCGGAATTGTAAAAATTGGATTGGTCATTAACTACCAAATTGGCTCTGTAACTAAGGGGTTATCCTGTGTAGGTAATTGTGAAGGAAGGGGGAGGAGGAGGGTCTACTGGGATGTCTACTATTGTGATTGGTGGATCCCAGAGGTGTTGCTAGGCTTCCTGGCACCCGGGGCAAGAATTCGGTTCTGCTCCCGCCCCAGCACATGCGATTTGCACACTTAGTCATGTACCGACGTGCTGCTCTCCCTAATGCTCTCAATGTTCAGTGAAAACCAAAGAGAAGAACAGAAGCTCGTGGACACATGAGTGAAGTGTCCATGTGATGACTACTGGAACCTGCAGAGCTGAATCCTGACGTCGCAGGCTTCTGAATTCTCACAGCGAATGCACTGCACCCTTTTTAGGATTCTCCCTTGTCGGTGGCAAGAGTGGACAGTCATGTCAGAACAAGCATGTGATTTGTATACTTCTGGCCACATTCCGACTAGATGTGCCAGTCCTTAGGGTCCCGTCACACACCGCGATCTTGCTAGCGAGATTGCTGATTTTGTGACAGGGATCAGCGACCGGCTCCCCTGCCGGTTATCGCTGATGGTGCTCGAACGGCCTGGACCGTTTTCTGATCGCCGGTCTCCCGCTGCCCAGCACGCATCGCTGCGTGTGGCAGCGAGAGACCAGCGATCAGCGACGCTGGTTTCTAATGTAAACTTCGGGTATCCAGGAGCCACGGCTCCTGGATACCCGACGTTTACATAAAAAACCAGCGTCCAGCGTTGCTGGTCCTGATAACTGAGGCTGTCTAACGATGTCCCAGCGATCCCATCCATGTCGGATCGTTGGTGGGATCGCTGGGACATCGTTGTGTGATGGGGGCTTTACGCCATTCATGTTCATTGAGTGAGGCCACACATGTCTAGTCAGCATGTGGCCGCATGTATGTAAATTACCGGCATGAGAGAATCCTAACATCGTTCTGTGAGCACTGTGAGAATTCAGAAGTCTGCAGTCACATAGATTGTCTGCACACTCAGCACAAACCTTGACAACCCCTTTAATGCTCCTAACATAAATAAAAACATGAGAATTGGTCAATATCACAATATTTACATCCAGGTACCTTTTATAGATGGCGTTGTTCTCCTTCTTTTCTTCATCTTGTCCAGACCCCATCCATTTTTCCCATCGCTACTCATACTGTGTCCGCATACATACCCCCGTTCGCTCCCCATACTGTCTTCACCCCCCACTCACTGTATCTGCATCCACCCCCCCCCATACTATTTCCTCATACATACACTCCATTCCCCTATACAGTTTCCTTGTCCATGCCCCCATTCCCCCATACTGTTTACTCATACATGCCCTGCATCTCCTGCTTTGCTCCTCATTTTGTCCTCTAATCTCCCCCACACAATAAAACATACAAACACATTAAATATCCCCCGATGCACTTAATCTTCGGTGTCTTCAGCTCCACTGAAGCACTTGCCACATGTGTTCCTCTGCAGGACAGGCGAGTGACGTCAGCAACATGATCAAATGACCTGATCACACTGCTGACGTTGCTCTGACCCGGCGATCAGAGCTTCAATTGTACTCCCATCTTCAGATGCGACTACAATCGATGCCAGGGAGCCGGCACGCTGCAGCTTCTCTTTGCCACCTGTCGGCTTGCAGCTTGACAGCCGACACAGACGACTCAGTCCAGGGAACGGCAGAATGCAGCCGCCAGGGGAGATACTGCGGACTGCTTTATTGGGTGGCCCGACTCCACCCAGGTCCCTAGATATTCCTCTGGTGGATCTTGTGTTATCAGATATGTATAGAGGTGTTACCTGTCATTAAAATCCTGCATCTCATAAGAGAGGGAAAAAAAACATGTAGCACAGAAATCTGATTTGAACAGATTACTTCCTGATGTTTGCTTAGATTTAAGCGACCTTTGTTTCCCATTGAAAAGGCTACATGTTTCTTACGGACTTGGATAGAACACTTACAGTAGAAGTATCTGTATCACGGCCCCTTTAACGTTTTTGTCTCCAATCTGTTTAAGTTTTATATTACCGTGTATAAAAAGTTTAAAAAGTTTGCAGATAATCAAAATTAGTTTGGACACTATCGTATATATTTCTTTGAGATAACAGGCTAATACTTGCATAAGTTCAGTTCTATCCAAAGACATTCTCTTCAAAAATTAATTGGGTTGGGAATATTTTTTTCGGTTAACCTTTTAAGCGGTAAAATTGATGTATGACTCATATATTATATATAATTTTTTTTTTTTCCATTTAAATAATACCCAGAGCTCTTGTCATTTAGATAAAATCCAATTCGGCTGTTCCTCAAATAATTACATGGCCAAAGCTATCCTGGCACTGTAAGATATTACACTTTGTTGATTATCTTCGGAAACCATGGCCCATAGTATGGTGGTGCTGTTAGAACAACCTCCAATCCTAAACAATTTAATGCAGATCTTGATATCCTGTGGATTTTTTCTGTCCACTTACCCTAGGAGAGGTAGGGCACTATACCCTGACTCTAGCAGAGTTTCTATCCATTAGCCAAAGAAATGTGCTGAGCAGGATGTCAATCGGCTAATCATGTAACAGTCATGGCCGCTCAGTGCTGTGGCCTCGCCTAGACGATTGGAGCATTGCCACCAATGTAATCCACATTGTGTCAAACTTTCTTTTCCAAAATTTTTATTAGAGTTTTACATAACAATAGGGTGGGGGGGGAGGGGAAAGGATCGGGAGGGGAGAAGACAATAAGAGAAAGAAGGGGCCAAGTGGACCTTGCGCCCCGATTAACAAGAAAATAACATGTAAACATGTACAAACATTTAGCTTATGAAGTTACTACATAGCCACTTATAACACATAGTATCAATTAATCTGTAAGTGACACAATAATGTAGTCTGTCTAGATAAACTTCTAGGGAAATAAAGGTATCCAACTGGACCATTTTTTTTGTGAATTTGTCGAGGTTGTCATGTACCATTGCTATTTTTTGTTCGAAGGCTTTATGAATGTCTTGAATAGTGGGAGGGTCTGGTCTCTTCCAATGAAATACGATTTAAGTTCTTTGTAACTAATAAAATGGGTATCACTAAAGGAGTGGAGGAATGTTCAATGCAATTTGATTTTAATGATAGGAGAGCTAGTTGTGGATACAAAGTAATGGGTTTAGGAAGTAGTGAGTTAAAGACGATATCTTTCCACAGAGGTTTAATAAGGGGACAGTGCCAAAATATATGAAGTAAACTACCCGTACTGGCTGCAACCTCTCCAACAGGATGAAGAGTGTTCTGGGCTAATCGTAGAAAGTCGGGCTGGCGTATAATACCAACGAGTTAGTACTTTGTAGTGTGCTTCGTGAAGTGAGATAGAAGCAGCATATGAAATGGAGCAGGCTTGCTCCCATTCTTCCTGGCTTGGGGTTACGTGTAATTCTTGTTCCCACTTTAGTAAGTTGTGGGTCTTGACAAGAGCATCACTTTTATTAAGCCACATATAAATATAGGGGGTGCTCCAAAAATTTTTATGGCTTATGTTGGTGATGAGGTTGGCAGCTGGTTCCGATAAGCTTGATTTAGTAGCAAGGAATTTCTCGATTAAATCTTTTAATACGATGTATTGGCAGAATGACGAGGAGGAGACCTTGAATTTTTCTTTGATTTGAGTGAAGGGGACGGGGGAGTAGAGTCATTGTAAAGGTCCTTAAGTTTTTTGACCCCATGTTTCTCCCAATTGGGATCGATAACTGTGTTTAAGGAAGAGATTAAATGGAGTGGAAGGTTATTGAGGAAAGTTAATTTGTTTATACCCCTTTTTTGCTTGGAGAATGTTTTCCAGGCATCCAACGTGGCACAAAATATGGGGTGGGAGGAGGAGGAAATTTTTTTTTTAAGAATGGAGTCAAGAAATAAACGATACGGTGGTATATTGTTATTACGGTGACATTCCAGTTCGTACCAGGCAGGGGGGGTCTGGAAGAGGCCACCAAAGAAGGCTTTGCTTTATAAGGAAGGACATGTAGTATGCTGAGATGTTCGGTAGACCAGCCCCACCGAATCTTTTGCTGTTTATAGAGAATATTAGAGGCGATCCTTGCCTTTTTGTTACCCCAAATGAAGTTGCTGGAACGGGTTTGTAGCTTCGTTGGGTAAGGGACAGAGATTGGTAATGACCTAAACGCGTATAAAATTTTAGGAAGAATATAGGATTTAAAAGTAATGATCCTACCCCACTTGGGAATAGATTTGTTAAGGGGGTTAAGTTTAGTGAGATCAGAGACTAGAGAGAACTAGAAAATTTCAGGCCTAGATAGGTGATGTGTTTGTATGACCAACTCCAAGGAGTAGACTGTTTTAATACCTTCAATGAGAGATGTATGTAGGTTTAGAGGCAGAGTGTCAAACTTTCAATAAAATGTATACAGTTTATATGGCAGTTTGCCTTAATGTCTGTACCTATTTTCTGTCAACCACTTGTTGGGTCTACTGCAGTGCACTAGTGAATTGATTTTTTTTCTTACAGTCTGTATGTGTCTTCTGTAAGAATATCTAAAAATGGAAGTCTTCCAATGTGTATGATACAGAAACTAAGAAAAAAATCATTCTACATGGCACCAAACATTAGGAAAAAAAATCTTGAAAAATTAATAAAACCCCAAACCTACAAGATGTATAAAATCCTTCTTATAGGTAGAATAATAGGCATCCTTCCAGACCCACAGTTCTTGAATCATAATCCTACTAGACTGGCAGCCTCTCCTTCCAGATCAGTCCAGTAGGAATAGCTTGGACATATGAAAACTTACTGAAAAAAAAATGTTTGACAGCAGCGTAATGGGTTTCTATAAGCCAGATTTGTAAAGAGGGCACGGGATATAATCAGGTGGCATGTGCTTCGGTCTGGATGACTCATAAATCACAGGTTACCACTGGAGCAAGACTTGACTGTATGGAGTCCTAAAGGATCATTTATTTGGCAGTTGACCTGTGATGTTGCTTTACTGACAAACAATGGAGTATGGTTTTGATAGTTTAATCATTGATTTCTGATGGGAGTTAACTTCCCAATAACACATTGACTTTTAAAATCTGTGTACTTGTTTGGAGATGTTATCCATGAAGTATGGATTAAAGAGTTCTACTGTATGCAAAGTGACTCTTGGATTAGTGTTGAGAGCCGCACATGTGGTGAGTGCCGCACGGTGATATAACTTCCCCTAATTTGTGTGTCATTTTATCAGTCTATTCTCTACTTATTAACCTATTGGTTTCTAGAAAACTGCTGTGCCCCTACCCTGAGTGCAGTGGTCTCTTCTGAGAATTTTGACATATCATAATTTTTATTGCATAATTTCCAACTCCAAGATGTGTAAACTTAAATGCTTTTTGGTTTGAAGCAGATCAGGTGATGTGTATTTGTAGAACGCTGCCAAAGATTTGAGGAGAATCGAACAACACTACCAGGAACCCATTTTCCTCTAGTGTTGTATTCCTGACCGGCAACCTCTCAGGAGGCCCAGAAGTACAAGGTGCTCAGTAGTCAGAGACGTGGCGACGGTAAGGTAGGCTGAAAACCAACCACCATTGAACAAGACACAGAAGAAAAGTTAAGACTCGTCCAAGTAATTTCTGAAGACAGAATATTCAAAGGTTTTAAGGATCGATGATGAGTGACTTCTGACAGATCAGATGATTGGATCAATAGCTGTCACAGACCTCCACGTTGACTCGGATGCCAGCAAGGTGGAGTGATGCGATGGGTTGGTATTTCAAATAAGCTAGTAGAACATTTTGAGTTGAGGATGGACTCAAAATCGACTCCCAAACCAACTGCCAGTTTTTAGAAGACCTTTTCTTCAAACTGTGGCGCAGGATAAAGTCTACATTTTTCAAGAAAACCATGATTTTTATGCAGGACCGTGCTCCATCGCATTCATTGAAGTACCTCACTGCTTGGATAGCCAGTAATGCCCTTAAAGGGAACCTGTCACCAGAAAAACACTATTAACCTGGAGATAATCTGCAGGTTAATAGCGTACTGAACCTGCCAGGCAGCTGCACTTGGCCAAATGCTGCGGGGAGAAAATGAACTTTATTCCCCCTGCAGAGCATTCTGTTTCAGTCACGGTGATGGAATAGCTGTTTTTCTGGTGACAAGTTCCCTTTATAGATGACTTGACCTAAAGCCTATTGAGAACTTGTGGGCCCTTCATAAACTGGAGATTTACAACAGCACACCTCTCTGAACAATGTCTGGGAGGCTGTGGTTGGTGCTGCACAAAAAGTTGGTGAACGGATTAAGAAACTGACACTCCATCGATGGAATATTTTTGTTATGGAAATGTCAAATGTATTGTTGGACATTTTGAGGAGTTTGAATATTAGTCTCACTTTAACAGATGAGATGGGAAAATTCTAAAAATATGTCTCAGTAGGATGGTGCAGCCAAAGGAGATTTTCTCTTTTTCTGTAGCTGAAACCTGCTCGTATTGCAGCTAGGTTTCTACTGTAGGTGCTGGGTCTGGAGCTCTGATCCCAGTTGTGTAGCTCCGAAAGTAAGAGTAAGGGCAGAGACAGACTGACTTATTTCTTGTGTGAGAATCGCATTGCACTGAACAGACTGGCCAGGCACCTCTCTTGACCTGAGCAAGACAGTATGATGTATTTTTATGCAGCTGTCAAACTCGGGTCAGGAGAGCCGACAACCAGCACAAGGTTTACGATGCGTTCTCGTATAAGAAATACGGCAGTCTTTCTCTGCCCTAAATGGCAACTGCAAAATCTGAGGAGCGGGAAAGGGAGCTCCAACAGTCAATGCATTTCCACCTGCAATATGTAAGGCTTCTAATGGTTTGCTATGGCATCAGAAGGCATAACAATGGCCAGAAGGTCTACATTTTTTTTTTTTTTCCCACTACTCATTCACAATATGCTTCTTATACATAGGGCGCATGTCGGAAGCGGGTGCATGCAGCGGGTTCGTGCACCTGCTCTATACCTATCAAGTGATGGCTGAGTATTACAGCCAGGACCTGCTTCTAACAATCGCAGATGGAGCGAAGCTCCACCTGCGATTAATAGTGTCAGTTAACAATTTATGACAGTGGCATTTTAAAATGCGCTGACGTGAGTGTGTGTGATTTACCCCCTCTGGTCAGCTAGCCCTTAACATGATCACGGATCGCCAATGGGTTGTCATGACAGTTAAGGCCCCGTCACACACAGCGAGATCGCTGATTTTGTGATGCAACAGCAATCTCGCCAGCGATCTGTGTGTGTGACACGCATCAGCGACTGCCCCCAGCTGGGTATCCTTGATTATGCAGGAATGTCCTGGGCCATTTTTTGATCATTGGTCTCCCGCTGGCCAGCACGCATCGCTGCATGTGGCAGTGGGAGAGCAATGATCAGCGAGCTCCCAGCACTGTAAGCAGACACTGGGAGCTGGTATCCCAGGTAAATATCGGGTAACTAAGCGCACGCATCACTTAGTTACAAGCTGTGTACCTTGGATACCTGCGTGCTCACGCTAGGAGCTGGTATCCAAGATACACAGCGGGTAACCAAGTTACGCGCGCTTAGTTACCTGATATTTACCCTGGATACCAGCTCCCAGCGCGAGCACGCAGGTATCCAAGGTGCTCGCTTAGTTACCCGATATTTACCTTGGATACCATTGTGCTCGCTGGCCCTCATCGCTGGTGAAATCTGCCTGTTTGGCAGCTAACCATCGATCATGTAGTGATGCACCAGCGATCCTGACAAGGTCGTACCGTTGTCGGCATCACTGGTGCATCGTTAAGTGTGACTGGACCCTTAGGTGGGTCCGCTGATGACCGCCTCCCCCTCCCCCCCCCCTCCTGTGCAGAGCTTTTTTGAAACCCTGACTGGCCATGTTTCAAAGGAGACCTTTATTTTTGGCATCGTTGCACATAGCACAAGCAATTGGATGATTGCATCTTCAAGTCCCTTAATGTGGATAAAAAGAGCAGGAAATAGAAAACAAATTGAAAAAAAAAAAATGTTCAAATCACTCTCCCTTTAGCTCCATTGAAAAGAAAGATATTTAAAAACGTAAAAAAATACACGCGTGGCATTGCCGTGTTCAGAAAAGACTGATCTATTGTTAAACAGCAATTTCTTCCAAAATGCTGTAACAAGTGATTAAAAAAAGTCACATCTATCCCAAAATGGTACTAATAAAAACAGTGTCACCCCTGAAAAAATTAAGCCATTACAAAGCTCCATCAGATGAAAAGTAAAAAAATGTTGGTAGAAAATGGTGAAACAACTCCAAAAATTTTTCTTTTTTGCAAACTTGTTTTTTTTTTTTTACTACTAAAATATGCACATAATTAATACCACCTTATTAGTATTGATGACAATTGTATCACATGTTAATTTAGACCACAAAATGTCCACCATAAAAACAATTCCTAAAAAACAATGTCAGAATGTTTTCTTTTTGTTTCCAGTTTTCGACTACACTGTGGTAAAATGAATGGTGTCAATGGCTCCATTGTAGAGATGGTAAACCGCAGGCTAATCCGCAGGTCTTCTGACCTGCGGATTTTACTAAACCCACAGAGCATTCCGCAGTGTGTGCGCACACCCTTACTCTTCCTGTTTTATTCAGATTTGTTGATATGTAGTTAAGTCAGTGGAAGTCCGTCTTCATTGTAAAATGAGAGGATTAGCAGATCTGACATCTGACAAAGCTGCCCTATGTAATGTAAGAGCAGCATGTTGTGGGGAAAGGTTCTTTTTTTTTTTCTTTTTTTTTTTTTTTTTTGTAAATTAAACTAAACTGCGTAAAACAGTACTGCAGTGCCTTTAATAATGTCTATTCAAAATCAGTCTCTGGGTTATAAGTTGTGTGTTTTCAAGGTGGGAGCACTCCGCTTTCTCCACTTTCCAGTTACTGGTTGCTGTGTAGCTACATGCATGACAGGCAATTACCTCATTTGTTGAGGCAAATATATATAAAGCTCGTATACTGTTTGATCCCAGGTATGCCTGCCTTGATTACTTGGACATTTTTGTGTGCACTTCAGTATTTAATAGTTTGGTTTTTTTAACCAAAATTTGGAGCTGGATGAATAAAACATGAGGTTTCCATTGTGTTCTGTGTTTTAGGATCCATTATTGAGTTTTCGTTCATAAATTCACATTTCGCATCCGTAATTGTGAGGCCTAATGCAGTCTAAGAAGTGAAAACCCTACTTTTAAATCAATAAACACTGTCTTAAAGCCATAATTATTTCTAAGAAAATATCCATTGCAGTCCCCTTTCTACACTGGTGGTTGTAGCAGAGAACCTATGGACTGGTAGTTCTCACCTGTTTTCTCTCCTAATTGAGCATAGCACACTTCTGGCTTCTATTTGAGTATGGTGTCTCCTAGTTTGTCTACCTTGTGGTTTTCATGCTTTCTCCTTGTTTGTGACCTTTGTATTGATACCTCTGTTTTGCAGGTCGCAGGTCACCTCCTGCCAGAAGTGGACACCGCTGTGTGGCTGATAATACTAATTTATATGTATTTGGTGGATACAATCCTGACTACGATGAATCTGGAGGCCCAGAAAATGAAGATTACCCTCTCTTTAGAGAGCTCTGGCGATATCATTTTGCAACAGCAACATGGCATCAAATGGGAACAGATGGGTACATGCCAAGGGAACTTGCATCCATGTCATGTGAGTATTGAAGCGAGTCTTCTCTATAATCGCAGTCATGTATTTGTGTGGTCTTGTGTAAGGACATTGTAAGATGCTGTGAACCAGTAACTGAGATTTATTTAGAAACCTATGTCATTGTTTTTCTGAACTACACCTGCATTAGAGCCTTGATCACAGATTCAGTTATATTTTGACATGAAAAATGTAACGATATGTAGCATTCTATTACTAGTCAAATTGGAAAGCTTGGCAAAGGCCCACAGACCCCACTTCAATTCAGTGGGATTGGTGGCTTTCATTCTGCAAGTGATCTAGCCCTTTGTCTTGAAAAGGAAGCTTTAGAAGCCCAGCAGGAGGCAGAACTGCATAATAGTATTTGGTCTTTTCTGTACACTGTAATTTATTGTGCTGATATCTGAATTGGCTACTATGTGTCACGGCATATTTGTAAGAGATCCCAGGGCTAGGGGCTCCTTCCCTATCCCTAAAGCTAGTTGCGCCCTAGCTATCCCTGCTCCCTAAATTGTCTATTGGTGAAGATGACAGGGCCATGAGCCTTACTGAGCATCTGAATCAGTGCTTGTATGTCCCTTCTTCCACCCAGGTAAGTGGGGAATTGTAGGGTGTAGGAATACACAAGCTATACTAACAAGGGAAGACGCACAGGGATAAATGAAAATATCAGTCATACAAATATGCATTCATAAACAACAGAGTTAAACACAGGAAGTAAAAGAAGGAAAAAAACAAATAGAGGATGAGGATATGCACACAGACAAAAACCAAGCAACAGTCTTTAGGACAAGACTACAAACGTCTCTTCAAACAACCAAACCTCCAACTCCAGAACCAGGCAGTATCAAACTAACTGACCATGCCTGCTTGCCAGAGAGGAGTATATATAGCAGAGGGGAGTGGCCAAAACTGAACAGCTTAGCGCATCAAAGCAACATAGTAGCGTAATTAGCAAGGCCGAAAAGACATTTGTTCATCCAGTTCAGCCTATATTCAGTCAGACTAAATCCCCAGATCTACGTCCTTCTAAAGAACCTAATAACTGTAAGATACAATATTGTTATGCTCCAGGAAGACATCCAGGCCTCTCTTGAACCCCTCGACTGAGTTCGCCATCACCACCTCCTCAAGCAAGGAATTCCAGATTCTCACTGCCCAAACAGTAAAAAATCCTCTTCTATGTTGGTGGAAAAACCTTCTCTCCTCCAGACGCAGAGAATGTCCCCTTGTGACCGACACCTTCTTTGGATTAAACAGATCCTCGGAGAGATATTTGTATTGTCCCCTTATATAATTATACATGGTTATTTTCAGTTTTTGCATTTCCACAAAAACTTAAAATAACCCATAAATTTCATTCAACTTCACAGTTGTGTCCCACAGTTCCAGGGGGGCGAATACTTTCACAAGGCACTGCATCATTGTTAAACTGCATCTGCCACCTTTCTGGCCAAGTTTCTAACTTATCCAGATTCATCTGTAGCAGAATACTATCTTCTTTGCTATTGACTGCTTTACATAGTTTTGTATTGCCTGCAAATATTGATATTTTACTGTGTAAAACTTCTACCAGATTTTTAATAAATATGTTGAAGAGAATAGGTCCCAACAACACTGACCCCTGCGGTACCCCACTGGTCACAGCGACCCAGTTAGAGAATATACCATTTATAACCACCCTCTTCTTTCTATCACTAAGCCAGCTACTTACCCATTTACACACATTTTCCCCCAGACCCAGCTTTCTCATTTTGTGTACCAACCTCTTGTGTGGCACGGTATCAAACGACTTGGAAAAATCAAGATATACCAGGAAAGATATAAAGCAGGAAACTGTCAACTGAACAGATTAACCCCTGCACTGCAAGCAGAAACTTGCACTGTTTAATATGACGGTGAGGTGCTTCTAATCGGTGCAGGAGTACGAGAAATCAGTCTTCTGGCTCCTTTGTCACGGTAAACCCGTGACAGTTTGCTTTAGAAATTCATAGTACCTAATTAGTAGTGCAAACGCTATTTTGTTCAATGTTTTAAATGATATGAAGAGAAATCCAATCTTTTTTTGTCAAACAGTATGGGGCCTGTACATTAAGACCAGTGTTGTGCATGCCAGTCTTGGGCACGGCAGACCCTAGCGGGCTGATCATTTATTCATCGAAGCAACAGTATTTTTTATTTATTTTTTTTTTTAATACCACTGGAGTGCAATCACAAATGTAAATTTCCTGCCACTAGAAATATATTTGACATCTGCTGTCTTATGCCCAATTTGAGAACAGAGCTCTTAATTTGCACTTCCACAAGCCATGTACTTCAGTCAATGATTGGCAGATTTAACGCTATTTAGATGGAGGGTGGTCTTGGGCACTCTCCAACCTGCCCATGCTTATCCCATTTTGGCAAGGCTGGCTGGAACTGGTATGAAAACGCCTGATGTCACCAAATTTTTGTGCAACTGCTAATTTGCTTAAAAATTTTGCAATAAATTTTTACCCCAGAAAACTGTTCTAAATGCCTTTTATAAACCAGCTTTATGGGTTAAGGAAGGATAATGTATAAAAAGAGCGCTCTGAATCTGTATCTGGTACTAGAGAATCTAGTATTGCACATAGAGCCCTAGGTAGGGGGGCCCTGCTGTCTTGTCACACATCTAATTTGCCTATTTTTAATTGAACAGGAGCTGATCTGCAGTTCTTGACCATTCATTTTATAGCAATTGTTGCCCTCTGGGGTGCTAGACTTTCACTAATCTGATATTGTTTACCTAAACATCATTGTGGTTATTTATTTTGTGTGTCCCCCCCCCCCCCCCTTCATTTTGGAGGCGCTGTAAAATAAAACTTGAACTTAACAAGAAGTTGTTTTCTGACGGATACATACAAAAAAAATATTAAATTATATGGAAACTCAGAATATTAAGTTTTTTTTTTTTTTTTTTTTTTTTTTTTTTTTTATATGCAAGGCCTGAAAAGATCATATAGGACTTTCTCTTATATTGATGCCAGACAAACCATTTTCCGTCTCCATTCGCATGCTTGCTATGGGTTCACCCATTTAGTCCATTAAATTCCTTTAATTAGCTTATAGGATCTTAAAGAAGTGATTTGAAACTGTATTATGGCCGGAATGACCCCACATTTTGCATCTGTTACATACATCATAACAAAACCTCTAGTGATTTACTATAGTGAACTTGACATGGGGTCATATGGTGGCTTTAGTGGTCTCAGTATAAGGCTGTGTTCACAAATTCAGGATTTTTCGCTTTTTTTTTTTTGCGTTTTTTCCCCTGCAAAAACACTTAAACGCATACATTAAGCATCCTATTAGAATGAAATCCGCAATTTTTGTGCCCATGATGCGTTTTTTTTCGCAAAAAAAAAGCATTGCGGAAAAAAACGCAGCATGTTCATTAATTTTTCAAGAAATCTGCGGATTTCATTGTATTAGGATGCTCCGGAAAAAAAACCCGCAAAAAATCTGCACCAAAAACGCAATAAAAATGCGATAAAAACAATAAACAAATTGCGAATTTCCTAGGAAGGAGTCCGGTTTTTTTCCATTCTACATGACGGCACCACGAGAGAGGGGATCCGCCCAATGAGGACAGGAAACCTTCAAGATAAAAGGGGCGGCTCCTCTCTCCGCATCAGTTGGTTTCCTGTCCTCGATGGGAAACCCTCAAGATGAAAACCTCTTGAAGATTCTGGAAGAAAGAAGAGGATGCCTGGGCCTTGGTCGGGTGATTACTGGCAGGCACCGGTCTGCTACACCCGTCACCAGGTACCGGTAGTCGCCTCGGGGGCCATATATTCCTATGCCCCCCCTGAGCGAGTGCATGGCCACAGCCTGTGAGGCATTTGCCCAGGTGAAGTTTGAGGCCTCGGAGACCACATTGGGTGCACCCTCCCAGATGCCGACATACCCCATAGAAGTCCACGGAGGCCACTTTTGTGCTCCCTCTCTGACGTGTGGTGGCCATGCAGCCCGTGAGGCACATCGGTGCACGGGCAGAGGTAAGACGACTCGGAGGACCCTCTCTTGGAATCCCTCCTTGTTGAGCCCAGGACGCCGGTCACCATTTGGGCCATTTGGGCCTGAAGGCAGACTGTCTGAGCAGGAACCACTTGAGGCAAGGAGAAGGGTACCTAAAAGAATCCATTTCTCAATGGATAGTGCACATTTGGGAAAACCCAGTATAGATCTCTCCACCTCAAAAAAGCCAACAGGAAGGTTCAGAAATTCTGCGCCCTAAGTCCAGCAGACAGACCATGGACAGTAGACACCTTCAGGATAATGTGGACATCAGGTCTCCTGTACGCCTTCCCTCCAATATGCCTCATACCAGTGGTTTTGAGGAAGATCAGGGAGGTCAGAGCCAGAGTGTTCATAATAGCTCCCTTTTTGGCCAAAAAGAGTGATATCAGTAACAGAGGTCTAGGACCTTCCAACACAGTGTCCCTTCAATCACCCTCAGAGATCCAGGCTGCAGTTGACAACCTGAAATTTAGAAGGTCGCTACTAGAGGAAAAGGGATTCTCAGCAGCGTTAATATCCACCTTACTCAGTAGCAGAAAACTAGTGACTACAAAAATTTTTAAGAGGATATGTAAAAAATTCTTATCTCCTCAGACCCAATACGGGAAGGGAAAGTCCCGATAGGGGCAATACTGGAATTTCTGCAGAAAGGTTTAGGATTGGGGTTAGCTGTCAGTACCCTCAAAGTACACGTCTCAGCCCTGGCAGCCTTATTCAACTGCGACCAGGCAAACAATAGGTGGGTGGCCAGGTTTATCCAGGCCTTTACTAAAGCTGACTGTCACGTCCTCTACTCCTCCTACTCCTCCTTGGGATCTAAATTTACTCCTGTCATCTCGGACAGAGTCTGTTTGAACCATCAAAACACAACATTAGCTAAGGATTCTAACATTAAACAGCCTTATTAATGGCACGCACGTCGGCCAGTAGGTTGAGCATTCACTCGCATTATCAATAAGACCCTCCCTACACTCAGGCCATAGACGATAGAGTTGTGTTAAAATTAGATCCAGCATACCTTCCCAAGGTGATGTCAAAATATCATAGGGCTCAGGAGATAATCTTATCTATTTTGTCATGATACTAACTACCAGAAGGCGGAGAGGCTTCATTGCCTAGATATGAGGAGATGTCTCCTGCAGTATTTAGAGGTAAAGAGTCCTTGGAGAATACAGAGGTCCTTATTTGTCTCATTCCAAGGGGCAAGGAAGAGCCTTAAAAGCCTCTAAACAGACTATAGCTAGATGAGTGAAAAAGGCCATTATGCTAACATATAGCAGTGTAGGCAGGGCTATTCCAGAAGGTATAAAGCCCACTCCACGAGGGCCATGATGACGCCCGGGATGGAGAGAGCAGATGCTCCCATAGACCAAACCTGTGAGGCGGCCTCTTGGTCCGCTCCGGCATTATAGGTTAAACCTATTTGCTACCTCTGATCTCACATTTGGGAGAAGAGTGTTACAAGCAGTGATCCCTCCCTAAGAGAATACAAATCTCTGTAACTCTCTCGTGGTGCCGTCATGTAGAATGGAAAAACACGGGTATTACATACCTGGTAATGTGTTTTTTCATGAGACATGACGGCACCCTTATATTCCCTCCCTATTGATCACATCATTAGTTGGGTGCATTATACACTCCCTTGGGTGTCAGAAATTTAGTAGTGTAAAGGATGTATTATTTATATGTACACTAACCTGCGTAATTCCTCTCGTGCTCTGTAAAACAACTGATGCGGAGAGAGGAGCCGCCCCTTTTATCTTGAAGGTTTCCTGTCCTCATTGGGCGGATCCCCTCTCTCGTGGTGCCGTCATGTCTCATGAAAAAACACATTACCAGGTATGTAATACCCGTGTTTCTCAGGAAATTTCTTCATATGTGTGCACATAGCCTAACGCTGGGCTAGAGGAGGCCATGGGAAGGCTCCAATTCCTGCTTACATACTTATCAATGGCTGAATAACTTGAGTGTCTTACACGAGCAGGCGTTTTACGTGATGTTTGTGTGTCTTAGAAGGCAATTCATGTGACAAAGTCCTGTTATTATAGGAAGGTTGGCACCGAGTCAAACAGCCAGTCTCTGCTGTGAGTGGTGTGACCCCCACATATTAACAAGGGAGGGGTGGCAAGTGTAATGTGAGCTAGCATGCATGTAGAAACTGTGCCTTCTCTGTAATATGGAAGATGGTGACAGATTTGAGATCCCCTTAATGATGATGGTTGTTTTTATTTTGCTAAATGTGTTAGAGATATGATCTTATGGCACTTGCTCGTATATACGTAATGCGGGTTCTCCTAATGTGTAGCTTTCCACATACAGTGGCATGTGAAAGTTTGGGCACCCCTGGTCAAAATTACGGTTATTGTCAACCATTAAGCAAGTTGAAGACGAAATGATCGCTAAAAGGCCTAAATTTGAGTCAAATATGACCCTTTTTTGTATTTTGGGGAAAATGTATTTTTCATCTTTTACATTTCAAAACTTACAGAAAGGAAAATGGGCCAATGCAAAAGTTTTTGGGCACATTGCATTGTTAGTACCTGTAGCACCCACTTTTGAAAGTATCACAGCTTATAAATGCTTTTTGTAGCCTGCCAAGAGTCTTTCAGTTCTTCTTAGAGAGATTTTCATCCATTCTTCCTTGGGAAAACTCTTCCATTTCTGTTAGATTCCTGCGTCGTCTTGCAGGAAGGTCTAGTTACAGATTTTCCAAGATGTTCAGATCAGGGGACTGGGAGGGCCATTGTAAAACCTTCAGCTTGTGCGTTTTGAGGTATTGTGGACAAACTGACCTCAAAGAAGCAAAACGCGCCTTGGGGCCTTTTCCTTCCACGTCCTCTTTGGTTGGTCACTGGGATCATACCCTTATATACTTTATTTTTAACTTGGGTTTATCAATACTTGATCTTGGACCACATACATTGGCTGCTATCACTATTAATTGTGTGTTGTGTATTTCCTGTGGTAGTCTTTATGCACTGTTATATGTCAAATAATGGTATATTACGAATTAATTAGTAATCATCTCGTCACCAATTGTTCTGTTTTATTGATTTTCTTTATGACAGCTGTTTTACCCTCCCTGGCTACCCATTTTTCCTTATATACTTTTATTCATTCCATAGACTGTGTACTCCTGCTCTCCCCCATTGCCACTTAATCAGGTTTTACCTATTATCTATCTTGTTTTTATGAATTCTATAATAAAGATTATATGTACGAAAAAGGAGCAGCACAATACTACAATTGTGGGTGCCCAGGTCTTCTCAGCTGTTCATTTAATACTTGCCCAAGTCCATAACAAAAAAAGAAAGGCAAAACTCCATTTACTTGACGTGAAAAAAGTGGATTTATTCAGACCCACATGGTGTGGTGACATTTTGACTTACACTGAGCCTTTCTCAAGTGCTGCCTTCCTTTTTCTTATTTTTCTTGTTATAAGAAAGATTATCTATAATTTGTGATACTCTCCTGTGTCTATCTTTTTGGGTAATACTATGACTATGGATTGGCGATAAATAGTTTTCTTTTTTTAGGTAACTTATTTTAAGGTCTAGCCACAGATTTTCAATGATCAGATCAGGGAACTTTGAGGGCCATTATAAAACCTTCAGCTTGTGCCCTTTGAGGTAGTCTATTGTGGATTTTGATGTGTGTCCCGAGTACCCGTAGCTGCATGTCTCGCTGCTGTTTGATAGCCGCAACACATGCGAGGATATTTATTTTAACCTCATCAGTCCACAGGACTTGTTTCCAAAATACATCAGGCTTGTTTAGATGTTCTTTTGCATACTTCTGACGTGGAATTTTATGGTGAGGACGCAGGAGAGATTTTCTTCTGATGACTCTTCCATGAACTCCATTTTTGTGCAGGTGTCTCTGAACAGTAGATCAGTGTAACACAACTCCAGAGTCTGCTAAATCTTTCTGAATGTCTTTTACAGTCAAGCGGGGGGTTCTGATTTACCTCTCACTGAAATTTTGCTTGATGGTATCTTGACCTCCACTGTTCCTACTAACTGTCATTTCTTAATTACATTTTGAACTGAGGAAAGGGAAACTTGAAAACACTTTTCTGTCTTCTTATAGCTTTCTTATGCTTTCTGGGCCTCCACCATTTTTATTTTTAGAGTTCTAGGCAGCTGCTTAAAAGAACCCATGGCTGCTGTTTGGCACAAGGTTAAAGGAGGCTGGATTTTTATAAAGCTGGGACATTTGCATCACCTGCCTTTCCTAATGATATTGAACAAGCCATAATCCTAACAGGCCAATGCCTAAAACCTTGGTCAAGGTTATCTGAGCACACAAATCTCCAAGGGTGACTAGACTTTTGCATCAACCAGTTTTCTTTTTTGTAATTTTTAAAATGTGAAAGATAAAAATTATAGATTTTTTTTTTTTTTTTGCCTAAAATACAAAGTAAATGTGGGGGCGTGGTCTGGAGCTCGATGCAGCAGGCTGTGTGAGCTCTGAGGAAGCCTCCCTCGTTAAGCGACATAACAAGCAAACAAGAAGAATTTTGTTAAAAAGATTTATTGTATTTAAGAGCCTCATCTCCCAGGATTATTTTGAGACCTATCTGAAGATTCTAGGATAAATATTCCCCGAGATATAACCATCTGAAGTCCGAGGTGGAGTGACTCAGCAAGGTTTCCCGCGCTTGCTCTGTGCTGCAGCGACGCGGCTGGGAGGAGAAGAGAGAAGCCACTAAAAAGGCGGGAAAACCGGCGGGGAAGGCTCCGGTATCTAACCAAGGAGCCGATACTACAGCGGAGATCAGCGGCAGGCTTCAGAGCACCGGCAGCAGAGTGAACACAGTGACGCCGGTGAGAGAGGCCGGGGGACCCGGTGGAAGGAGCGGCGACATCTGAGGGGAAGAGCGGGAGAGATTAAGTTTACCGCGCCGGGGATTCCCCGCTGCAGCAGCGCGCCCGGCTGTGAAGAAGAGGGACGCTGCAGGAGAGCCTAGGAACTTTGACAGCACAACGGGTGGTGCGGCTCCGGTCGGAAGTCACGGGAGTTCGGCGGGGGAGCTCTTGTTGCAGGGGCTCTTTTGGCGGGATCTGTGTCGGCGGACGTGGCAGAGGCCAGAGGACAGAGGAGGTGACATCGGCTGGTGACAGCTTACCCGCTGGAGCGGGAGGAGAGAGGGCTGCTCAGAGTCGGAGTATGTGAGGCGGCAGAGGGGAAAGGAGTCCAGTGGAGCCGGAGGAATTACTGGCAGTGGATGGCAAGAATCGCTGGCTATTACAGCAGGTACTGTGAACTCAAAAATATAACGGACAGTGCAGCGCCAGACAGGAATCACAGGGGCGGTTTTTGCCCAGCGGATGTATAAGAGGAGCAGCAGATTTACGACCTGACGGACTACCCTTACTCTTCAAAGCGGTTAATCTTTTACAAATTGTCACTTAACGGTTGTTATTTGATATTAATATAGTGTGCTGGGGCATTGGTTAACTAGTGGGCTCATAGATATTAAGCACCACAGTCCTATTTGACACCGTGATTACCAGGTACATATATCTAACCTGTAATATTAGCAGGTTCTGATTCATTTAGAGGGCTGTGGATGCCGATTAAGCTCGGAATTTATATCTGGTGTTTTATTCCCAATTGCTTTGGGTTTATTGATCCTAGATGCGGTCAAGTCTGATGGCCTTCTTTTCTATGTAACCAGCTATCTAGTCATTGACATTTAACTGTGGTTACTGGATACTAGGTGTGGCTTATTGTAGCACTGGTTAAGTTGTTGTTCCATAGAAACTAAGCAGCACAGAGCTATTTGAAGCTGGGCCTATCAGATACATCCACTTAACTGGTATATAAACAAAGTGCTGCTTCATTTTGAGGGTTTTTGATGCCAATCTAGCTTAAGATTTGTGCTTGGTGTTTGTATTCCCAAATTTCTGGGCTTACTGATAGACAGGCATTATCAAAACAATATTTTTCTATCAATCCTCAATTGCTAAGTTACGCATATTATTCTGTTTCTCGTCACTATTCCATTTTGAGTGACATACCAGAGCTATTGGGGAACAGCCCAGGAGGCACTTTAGAAGTATTAAAATGAGCCAAAAAACTAACAAAGCAAGACAGCAAAGAGACAAATCCTCACGTAAACAAGACACGACAGAATTGGACGAGGCTATATGCGTTGGTCCTCCTTCCTCCCCTAAAAGAAACACTAAATTTTCAATTGGACAAAAAGGTGATACTCATACTTTAATAATACAGGAGTTGGAAAATATTCAATCAGAAATGGATACCTCTGTTAAAAGAAAATCTAAAAGAGATGAGTCCAGGGGGGAGGGTAAATCTGTACTGTCAGATGAGGAAGAATATTATGAGGCTTCCCCGTCTCGGAGTCCAGACAAAAGTAGGCCTAGAATAGACCTTAACTCTGCAGCTGAAGAAACTGGTATTAGTGATCATGGAGGTCTAGAAGATATCCAGGCATCTGAGAAGGGGGCCTCTGAAAAATATATCAGAGACTTAATTCTAGCATTAAATAAAAGCGTTGAGACTTCTATAGATAAGCATGTCAGCCGTTTACAAACCAACCTAGACACAATTACCACTAGGTTGGATAAAAACGACAAAAAAATAGAAGCCATTGGAAAGTCCTCTGTCTCCCTCCAAAATCAACAAACTAATGCCCAAAAAGAACTCCTCTTTTTACGAAGTAAATTAGCAGATCTAGAAGACCGTAGTAGAAGGAACAACATTAAATTGAGAGGAATCTCGGAAAAAATTAACCAGCACAGTTTACAAAAGTATGTCAAAGAGATTTTGACTAAAATACTGCCTTCTGTCCCTGAGGTTGAACTAATGATAGATAGAATCCACAGACTCCCGCGCCCTGTATCTATCTCGGCTGAGCTCCCTAGAGATACTATTTTAAGATTCCACTTTTATTCTACCAAAGAAAAATTCTTAAATTACCTCGGAACTAATAAACACCTTCCCCATCCCTATGATCACATCAAATCATACGCAGACCTTTCAAAGGAAACTATCCAAACAAGGAAAGGATTCAATGAAGTTACAACAATACTGAGGAAGAAAGGTGTGGTCTATAGGTGGGGGTTTCCTACTAAGCTACTGATAAATCATGGTGTGATCATGGTGTGGTCATAATAATTTTATCTCCACAAGAAGGGAAAAATTTTATTGAAACCTTGGATAAGAGAAATGAGGCTCCAGGGTGAAAAATGTAAACTTGAACTGTTTTAATACTTACATTTTGTGAAATGCAAAGGCTTCCTACGGAGTTACACGAACTTTCCCATTTTTAGGAAGTTTACCCAGGAGTTTGGTATTTTCTTCCTGTTTATGTTTTTAGTTATATTTTCTGTATTGTTTGAGTTATGGTTAAGATACTGACATTCAATGTGAGAGGATTGAATAGTCCGGTCAAGAGATATCTCACGTGGAGAGAGATTGGGAGCAGCAAAGCAGACATCATCTGTCTCCAAGAGGTGAAGCTAGCCAGGGAAGGACACCCTAAATTCGAAAATAAAAATTTCCCACATATATTTAAATCTCTAAATGAGAAGAAAAGAGCAGGGGTTGTGGTTTTAATTAATTTCGAATGAGACTGTGTTTTTATCAGTGAGTACTCTGATTGCGAAGGCAGATATTTCATACTTATCTGCTTGATTGACAAACAACTAACAACACTTGTGAACATTTATGCTCCCTGTAATGGACAAATGCGTTTCTTCAATGGCCTGGACAAAAAAATTCAAGAAGTAAAAAGGTGCCACCGTCTTAGTAGGTGATTTCAATATTGTTCCAGATGGTTCATTAGACTCTACTTCTCCCACTAGATCCTCATTCCCTCAACTCAAGCAGTGGCTTTGTAATCATGAATATTTAGATGCTTTTAGGTGTCTCAACACTTCATCTTTGGAATATACTTACTTTTCAGAGGCACACAAATCTTTTTCTAGAATAGATTTATTTTTAACAGACACATTTTCAATATCAAAATTTAAAAAAATAGAAATTCTACCCAAAACATTTTCAGATCACTCTCCAATGGTTGCTGAAGTTTCTCTTGGTAGATCGGCCAAATTTAGATCCCAATGGAGATGTGATTCATCACTCCTATTCAACCCAAATCAAAAAAAGGAAATAGAATTGGCTTTAAACAACTATTTTATTGAGAATGACATCAATAATACATGCCCATTTACTTTATGGAATGCTCACAAAGCAGTGATCAGAGGTGTAATGACCCATCTAGCCTTCAAAAAAAAAAAAAAAATAAAAGAAAAATTACATAAAATACAATCAGACCTAAAAAATCTAGAAGAAATCTTACAAAAATCAGCTCACCCACCACCCAATATCCATTCGGAAATCCTAAAATTAAGATTAGATCTGAGATCGGAGTTGTTCAACGAATACGATAAGTATGCTAATTCCATGAGGTCCAACTTTTATTCATCATACAACAAACCGACTAAATTAATGGCACAAAAATTCAGAACAATTAGAATCAAAAGTAGAATTAGTAGAATTAAACATGACGGCTCCATACTAGAACACCCCAAGACAATCGTAGATGCCTTTGCAGAATATTATTTTTCTATCTATAATCTAAATTCAGATCAGGAAACACATCAACCTGATAGCCAAGGAATTGATGATTTCCTTACATCTTTAAACTTGCCTAAGGTTACCACCCAACAATTATTAAATCTAGAGGCCCCCTTTTCTGCGTCGGAAGTTTCAGAAGCCATTAAATCACTTAAAAAGAGAAAAGTTCCGGGACCCGATGGATATACTAATGAATATTACCAAACCTTCAAATCTATTTTAACCCCCTATTTGGTCCAAGTTTTTGATAAAGCATCTTTGTCCGGCGCATTTCCATCTGAGATGTTACGGGCCAACATAATACTAATACCCAAGCCCAAAGGTGACCTGGAGTCAGTTAAAAATTACAGACCCATTTCATTAATAAACACAGATGTCAAATTATTTTCAAAAATTATAGCAAATAGACTAAAAAACATCCTCCCAAGTATTATCCATAAAGATCAGCTTGGATTCATTGAGGGACGCCAGACAATTGACGGTACTAGGAGAACACTGAATCTGATAAATTTCATCAAGAAGAAAAAAATCCCTTCACTCCTTCTGGCTTTAGACGCGGAAAAAGCCTTCGATAGGGTTAATTGGGAGTTCCTAAAAGCAACCTTAGATAAGTTTGGCTTTAGTAACAAAATAATAAAGACAATAATGGCACTGTATTCAAATCCTTCTGCAAATGTTTACGCAAATAGTCACCTTTCTGACCAAATTAAGATAACTAATGGAACCAGACAGGGATGCCCACTTTCTCCCCTTTTGTTTGCGCTGATAATGGAGCCCCTAGCGGAAGCAATAAGAGCTAATGATGAAATCCGTGGAATACAGATGGGTGACAACCAATCTAAGATTGGCCTTTTCGCTGATGACATTATACTAAGTTTGTCGAATCCATTGAACTCAATCAAAGCGGTTTTATCAACTATTGAAAGTTTTTCTAGGATTTCATTCTACAAAATAAACGAGACCAAATCGAAAATACTAGATTTTTTTCTTAATGATTTTACTATCTCAAACATTAAAAAGATTTCCAGGTTTGATTGGGAAAAAGGATATTTCTTATTTAGGTATCTCTATAACCAGAAACTTTAGAAAAACAGTGGAGACAAACATGCAGAATATTATTAAAAAAACACAAAACGAACTAAACAGTCTCTCGAGCCAGGAAATATCATGGGTAGGCAGAATAATTTTAAACTCTCTACCCTTCCAAAAATCCTTTATACCTTCAGAGCAATCCCATTATTTATCCCACTAAAGTATCTCAGAAAGCTCCAATCCATTATAAACAAATTCATATGTAACAAGAAAAGAGCAAGGGTGGCATCACACATCTTAACTAGAAGTAAACTAAATGGGGGCCTAGCTCTCCCAAATATGATTAATTATTACTATGCAAATCTTATCAAACAATCCTTTTTTTGGGTAAATACAAACAACGCTCCAGCATGGGTAGACTTGGAGAAGCATTCCAATAAAAACAAAACTCTTTTAAAGACAATCCTGGAATGTCTTACGTCATCCTCCCCTTCACATTTTGATTCCCCAACAATTTCCGCAACCCTTTCAGCATGGAAACAACTAGCTAAACCCCAAATTAAGAAAAATCAGAGCCAAAGGTTTGTTCAGTTGAAAAATGTTCCTATAAAATTTCTCGGTCTGTTAGTGGAGAAGGAAATTCCGACAGATTGGAATAAAAGAGGTATTAAGGTGATAGGGGACTTGTACGATGGGAAGGAATTTTTAAGCAACGAAACATTAAAGACTCCAAAAAATTTTTCTTCCCAGGATTTCACTCTCCTTTCTCTACTAAAAAAACACATATTAAAATTTATGAGGAAAAAATCATATATAACGGACTCTACTAGTCTGCTACTTTGTAACCCTAATGTTAAACTCCACTGGAGATCGAGAAATATCTACGACTTCTTAAATGGTTCTGAGGATTTAGAGAAAACTCCATATATGTTAAAATGGGAGAATGATTTTAACATTTCTGTCTCTATGGAACAATGGAAACAGGCCTTTTAAAAGGACTTATTCATCCAATATTTGCACATCTCTACATGAGTCCTTCTATAAAATGATATCTAGGTGGTACTTCACGCCATTAAAGTTAGCCAGAATATTCCCTGGCAGATCTCCAGAATGCTGGAGAGACTGCGGATTTATAGGTTCAATTTTACATATTTTCTGGGAATGTCCTAATATTAGACCTCTATGGTTGGAAATTTCTAGGTTAATTAATGAGGTGACAAAACAAAAAATAACCCTGACACCACAAATGGCACTATTGTCCTTAAATCTTGCTGAGATCCATCCTTCCCATATCCCAACAGTCATTCATTTATTTCTTATAACAAAGAATGCCATAGCATCTCTATGGAATGAAAATGCTACTCCCAAACTCAGCGATATTACAGATAAAATGTCCCTGCACTGTTCATACTAAAAAAGTCATGCTTTGGCAAATAACTATTTCACAACATTTAGTAAAAGATGGAAATCCTGGATGTGCTTCGCCTCAGGTCAAAATTTACCTGAAATTGCTTGCTCCTGATATCTCCTATTTTGTGATTCAGTTAATTGGTTATATTTTATAAAAGCGAACATTTCCCTCTCTAAACAGAAATAAAGATATATAAACACTACTCTAGTTTAATGTAGGAATATTAAGTTGTACCTCTAAAATATAACTGTTAAGGTATAGGTATTGTATTAAATGTAGGACTATCTAGTTGTACTTCTACTATACTACTACTGTTGAGGTATATATTTATTTATTTGATACTCCTACTGTATAAACTCAAGGCATTACAATACTGCTATATTTGCATACCCTACGGCTGTAGGCATGATGTAAAATACTACTGTTAACTTTATGAAAAACTTAATAAAGTTGTTTGAAAAGGAAATGTGTCCTCTTTAACTTTTAGGCCTTTTAGAGATCTTTTCATCTTCAGCTTGCTTAATTATTCTCCATAACGTTTGACTAAAAGGAGAGAAAGAAATAGGCCATGAGCAGGGGATCACCCTGAATAGGACATAGCATATATAATACAAGTTTTATCAAACACAGCAAACAAGCACATTTCTAACAGTAGTCAGTTCTAGAAATAGAGACAAGGCGCTACTGCGCAAATAGCAGTATACATAGTCTCACTCATAGCTAGGTAGATAAAATAGCCAGCTAGGCAGTGGCTGGATAAACCGACCAGATACAAAGCAAGCGGCCAGTCCCCAGACACACAAATACCCAGTGAGCAAGTGTGGACAGAAAGTTACGGTATGTAAATGATAAAGATCTTTATACTTGGCTAAATGAGCGGCGCTAACACACTAATTCTAAATTATGCTCTATATTACCTATGTGTGGGCTTACTAATTCTCCTATTGAGAATCCTATTTACATGGACCTAGGGATATAGGCATCATTCTCGGTGAGGGTGATAGTTGGTAGCAGGTGGGTTGCTCTATTATGAGCATTGTATTTGTGTCACATTTGTGACCATTTTTAATGTTTTTAAGAATTTTTGCTGTTTGCTGTGTTTAATAAAATTTGTATTATAGTGTGTTCCAAATTATGCAAAAAATATTTCCTCATATTTTCTCAATTACCTATATGAATTGCAGTCATTGTTATTTTCCAGTCATCTAATATTCTAGTATAAATGCAATGTTTTTTAACAAACTGCCTATGAAAAAGTGTATATTTTTAAAAATAAGAAACACTCAAAATGCATGTTCCAAATTATTATGCACAGCAGAGTTTTCAACCTTTTTTTATTTTGAACAAAAAAATGGTCAATTGTGAAATTATAAGCATTATCAGCTTATTACAAAATGAAATCAAACCGTTTTCAAGTCAAAACTTTATTCTAGGTGATGTTACATTTGCACATAGGACCCCTTGTTGGAAAGAAGCTTCTGAACTCTCTCGTCCATTGAATTTGTCAGTTTTTGGATGGTTTGTGCTTCAATTGTTTTGCATGTGGACAGAATACCCTCCCAGAGCTGTTGCTTAGATGTGAACTGCCTCCCGCCATCATAGACACTCCTTTTGATGATGCTCCAGAGGTTCTCAATGGGGTTGAGGTCAGGGGAAGATGGTGGCCACACCATAAGTTTGTCCTCTTTTATGCCCATAGCAGCCAGAGATGCAGATGTGTTATTTGCATTATGAGACGGTGCATTATCATGCATGAAAATGATCTTGCTGCGGAAAGCACGGTTCTTCCTCGTGAACCATGGCAGGAAGTGCTGTTTTAGAAACTCCACATAGATTATGGAGTTCATCTTTACCCCTTCAGGGATCCTAAAGGGGCCGGCAATCTCTCTCCCCATGATTCCAGCCCAAAACATTACTCCACCTCCTCCTTGTTGGCGCCTTAGCCGTGTTTTCATGGGGTGTCCATCAACCAGCCATCCTCCACTCCATCCATCTGGACCATCGAGCGTTGCACGGCACTCATCGGTGAACAAAACAGTTTGGAAGTCAGTCTTCATGTATCGTTTGGCCCACTGGAGCCGTTTCTGCTTGTGTGCAGTGGATAGAGGTGGTCGACAGGATGGCTTATGCACAGCTGCAAACCTCTGGAGGACCCTGCATCTTGTTGTTCGGGGGACGTTGGAGGCACCAGCAGCTTCAAAAACTTGTCTGCTGCTATGACGAGGCATTTTTGCAGCTGCTCTTTTAACCTGACGCAATTGCCTGTTGGAAGAGTCCTCAATTTTTCCTTATCAGCACGCACACGTGTGTGCTGGGAATCGGCTACATACTTCTTGATTGTGCGATGATCACAATGAAGTGTCTTGGCAATGTTGATTGTAGTCATGCCTTGACCTCAATACTCCACAATTTGTTGCTTCTCAGCAGCCGACACATCCTTTTTCTTTCCCATTTTGGCAAAAAATGTAGGCTGCTTAATAATGTGGAACAGCCTTCTTAAGTAGTCTTGCCTTTATTTGGACACACCTGCCAAACTAATTTGCACAGGTATCTGCAATTGCTTTCAGTGATATAAAGAGCCCTGACACACATCACCATCAATGAGTTTAAATGACAAACAAAAAAATTCTAACCTTATCACTCCTAAACTTTTTGCATAATAATTTGGAACACCGCATATAAACTGTGTCCTATTCAGGGTGATCCCCTGCTCATGGCCTATTTCTTTCTCTCTTTTTTGTCAAACATATGTACTATTTAGGTCTAGGTTGGATCCCCTTAATTATCCTTTCGGTGGTGCACCCATTTCTTTGTTTCTCATTATTCTCCATAACAGTAATTTTGACTACGGGTGCACAAACTTTTACACCCAGTACATCTCTACTATCCACAAAAAGACCTTTGATGGTCCTTTTGTGTATTTGTACTTTTGGTTTTAACTTCTTGTCGTTTTACCCCTCTTTGTTAATTCACATAATAATAATCTTTATTTTTATATAGCGCTAACATATTCCGCAGCGCTTTACAGTTTGCACACATTATCATCACTGTCCCCGATGGGGCTCACAATCTAAATTCCCTATCAGTATGTCTTTAGAATGTGGGAGGAAACCCACGCAAACACGAGGAAGAACATACAAACTCCTTGCAGATGTTGTCCTTGGTGGGATTCGAACCCAGGACCCCAGCGCTGCAAGGCGCCACAGCCATTGTGCTGTCCATGAATATGTAATGACTTAATGTTTAGTCTGAGTCACCACGCCGGCTTATCCTAAAACACTGTGAACCAATGTACTACCAGCGGCTCTACCTTGTATTGCGTTTTACTTTAACTTCATTTTGTTTGCAAATGTTTTGGAAATACTGTCTATTGTTATAGACCTACTACTTGTGGCATAACTAGTACCCGGTGTTTGTATTTGTATTCTCTTTAAAAAAAAAAAAAAATGTAATAGAGATGATAAAAAAAAAAAAAAAAAGACCTCTGGTGTTGGAGCTTGTAACAAGATCTGTCAGTCGGCTCTCCCATGGGCAGTGCTTTTAGCACTAGAACTACCGCATGTTTCATAATACCTATAACTACCATTAGGGGTCATTTTGACCCCCCCCCCCCCCCCATTCAAAAGTACTGACTCTGGAGTAAAAATAACTTTTTTGTTGCCAACAAATTAAAGAACATTTATTTTAACTTAGTAGGAACAGTGTTAAGATCAAGTACAGCCCGCATTTTCCTTTTACATGGTCATAGCATGCGGTGTCCAACAGTTAACACAAACAGTACTTTCTTCCACTTTCCCAGTGCATTTTCCACAAACTGGTTTGTTACAGCTTGCGCAAGTTTTAGTTGTTTTGTTTTTGTTGCATCTCCACATTTTCGCTTGCGGATTTCTTGTCCTTTTGTTTGTGGTTCAGACATTGCGGATGATGGGCCACTTCTTCTGACTCATTTTCAGATAAATTCTGAAGACATTTCAAAATTTCATCACTTGTCAGACCCCTCTGCTTACTCATGCTTCAAATATACATCACAAAAAGGGACTTGTAAGATCACAGAAGTAATAAAACGACACTGTACAAACATGCAGAGTTGTAGCTTCAACTGTAATGTTTGCTACTGAAGTGCTGACAGAAATCGCTACAAGAAACAGGGGTCAAACATGTTTAGACATAACAAAATGCTGAATCATCCCTGATATGCAAAGATACAATTACACTCTACAACTAGGGAGAAGCACTGTGATTTTCTGTACTCTGTAATATTAGGTGACTTGCCTACTACTACTTTTATGTATGGGGTCAAATTGACCCCTTCAGTACGTATAGGTATGAATTGTAAAATCCGGGCCCCTGAAAAAGTTACAATTCATTTGTGTCATAAAATATACACTACCATGAATAAATAAGTCACAAAAAGTCAGAACTCATTTGTTAAAATTTTAGAAATTATAGGAAAAAGAAATGGCAAAAGGGGTCAAAATGACCCCTCCGGTAGTTCTAGTGTTAAATCATACTAGACGGATGGACCGGACCAGTCGCATGCTCCTCCATAGGCAGCCATTTTGTAGACTGGTAGCTGTGCAGTCCATGAAGCAAGCTTTGCAAGCATGCTCATAGATGCAGATCCTACCTCTGCGACCATCACCCTTCTCCTAAGACGATTCTTGTATATCCTGTGGATATGCAAAAAATATCCTAAAAAGTCATGATAACTTGAAAACAGCTTTAACAAAATATATCAAAGTTTATTAAATACCATATAAAATATTACTAATTGCAATAATAAATGTAAGAAAAAGATTAGACAATGGAAAAAGTTATACTGTAACCTACCCATGGGGGAAAATGTTACTCAATGTTTTCTATTTAGGTTATTTCAATTAGAAATATATTCCTGGGATATGTCTGTATAGATAAGGGACCTAGATCATTCATTATAGATAGATTAGCTGAAGAGCCCGGTGCTGCCCGGGAATAGTAACTACGGTTAGTTATAACAAATTATAGCCACAGTCACTATAATATCCCACATCCCGTCAACCAGAGCCACCGGACTACTACCCCTAATATCCCACATCATCTCGTCAGCCTGGGGTCAGAACCAGAGTGCTAAGTGGAACGGTCCTAACTTCCATACTGGGGATCCCTTTAAGAGAGGTCTGGTGTCAAAACCAGAGCGCTAAGTGGATTTGCCCTGACTTCCATACCAATGATCCCTTTAATAGAAGCCTGGGGTGAGAATCAGAGCGCTGAGGGATTTACCATAACTTCCATACCGGGGATCCCTTTAAGAGGGGCCTTGGGTCAGAACCAGAGCACTGAGTGGATTTGCCCTACCAATGATCCCTTTAATAGAACCCTGGGGTCAGAATCAGAGCACTGAGGGATTTGCCCTAACTTCCATACAGGAGATCCCTTTAAGAGAGCCTGGGGTCAGTACCAGAACATTTGAAGGCAATTGCCCTGACTTCCATACTGGAGATCCCTTTAAGAAAGGCCTAGGGTCAGTACCAAAGCGCAGAGTGGATTTGCCCTAAATTCCATACCAATGATCCCTTTAAGAGAAACTGGGGTCAGAACCACAGAGCTGAGTGGAACGGTCCTAACTTCCATACCGGAGATCCCTTTTAAGAGAGGCCTGGGGTCAAAACCAAAGCGTTGGATGGATTTGCTGACTTCCATACCAATGATCTCTTTAAGAGGGAAGATGTGCCTATATGATGGAGGATGTGTATGAGCACAGGAGGGGTGGGGGGGGGAATTCATTTGTCATGTGCTCTGTGCTCCTTTCTGGGGGGCAGACAATGGCTGGGAGCTTATGTTCCCAGGGATGCTAGATTTCTATCACCATGTCAGTGTCTGCTGAGGTGTTAGGAGAGAAAACTTGCTCATAGCAACCAATCACAGCTTAGCTTCTTTTAACCAGCTCTGGTGAATTGAGAGATGCTTAGTGATTGATTGCAAGGAAAACTGTTGCTCATAGCAACCAATCATAGCTCAGCTTCTTTTGAACAGCTCTGTTGAAATGAAAGATGCTTCGTGATTGGTTGGTGACACACACACACACACATTCAGTTTTATATATATAGAGATTTATTGCCATGTATATGGTGGGCTATCTTTTTTTTTTTTTTTTTAATGTTGTGTGATGGAAATATGTATGTATTCCATATAGATCTCACTTGCATGCTATATACTCTTATGCACATATAGATATACATTCACAGCTGTCTTGAACTTTATAATCAATTGCTGAAAATGACCTACTAACCCCATAAGCCAGTCTGGAGAACCAGCATTGTCCCGTGGTAGCATTGTCTTGTGATATATCTACCAGACATGGGAAAGAGGAAGTTGGACCAGATGCACCAGCCGATATCGGAGTTTTGCTGACATTGCAGAACAATGGGTGCCGTAAATTATATTGCTAGAATCAGCTTTTTATTAATCCCTTCCATATATGTTCATGTATTCAAACCAGCCAATTAGATAAGTTCAGCCTTATGTTAATGGGATAACCACCCTTTTCTATATGCATCTATAAATATATGTATGCACAATAAAGCTTCAGAGCATTGAAAGAATTGACCGCTGTCTCTGTGTACAGTTCTTTTCTTTCTTTCTTGAGCGCTCAGACTGTCTAATCAGGACAGGCCGCAGCACACACAGGGATATATCTATCCATACAAATTTCCATAACAGTTGTACATTCACTTTGTATAGACCGTGACATAACTTTTTTTTTTTTTTTTCTTTGTTTAGTTTTTTTTTTTTGTTACATTTACTATTGCAAATGCAGCACCAACCGCCATATGAACAGCTTCTATCCACTCTCTGTTCAACAATTAAATCGTCATGTGTAGACTATATACTGTATCTGTCTTGTTAGATGTTACTTGTTGTATCTGTTGTTATATATTATGTTGCCTCTTTGCCACAAAGAGTTCCTTGTATATATGTAATATGTACTTGGCGATAATAAATTTGATTGATTTGAATTATTTTCCTTGGTATTTAATAAACGTTGATATAGTTTTATATTTTAAGATCCTTCTGTGATCGTTTTATGTACAGTAGTCTGATATGTCTTCTTTCACATTGCAGTGGTTTTACATGGCTACAATCTCCTGGTGTTTGGAGGCACCGGCATCCCATTTGGTGAAAGCAATGGTAATGACGTCCATGTTTGTAATGTGAAGTATAAGAGATGGGAAAAGCTAAGCTGTGACGGAAAGAAACCCAACCGCATTTATGGCCAGGTTTGTTTCACTTTTCTAGTGTATGGATATGTTACAGCCCTTTCTTTGCTATGTTTGCAAATGGCCTTTTCACAGAGGATGAGGACTTTAATTCTGGCGCCATATATTTGATGTAGCAATCCTAAAAGCCAATATTGACTTTTTAGCGAGCCTTACCACATGACTTGAGATAAATAATGCTTTAAGGTGTTTTCACCTGTTCAGTGCAAAGCAGATCTGACATTGATAGGTGAGAGGCCTTTGACAGAGGTTCCAAAGCATATTACTGAACTAAATCGGGTCTCTTGCTTTGCACTGATGAATGACAAACATCCTGAAACGCTTGTCTGCAAATGGAGCGTATGGTTTTGCTGCTTATGCAAAGTAATTTGGCAACGCTTGTTAAAAGATCGATATTGACTTTAGGATTACTACATAAAATAGATGGCACTAGAGTTCTAGACCCCTTCCTCAGTGAAGAGGATAGCTGCATATTTAATGTCACTTTCATTGCATTGCCTATACGTCACTGCTTGGCATTCTCGACAAAGTTCCCCCTTAGATTTTGTAAGTTTTTAACTATTTTCATTAGATATCTTTATACAATGCTACAAAAAATTTAAGGAACACTTGAATACCACATCCTAGATATTACTGAATGAAATATATTCAAGTTGCGAACATTTATTCATTACATAGTGGAATGCGTTGCGAACAATAAAACACAAAAATGATCAATATAAATCAAAATTAATATCCCATGGAGGTCTTGACTTGGAATGATAATTTAAATCAAATTACAGACTGATTCAACTTTAGTAGAAATCCCTCAAGACAATGAAATACTGGTCAGTAGTGTGTTTGGCCTCCACGTTCCTGTATGAGCTCCCTACAACGCCTGTGCTTGGTCTTGATGAGGCAGCGAATGATCTCCTGATCTTTTCCTAGACCTAGATTAAAGTATCCAATCAACTCCTGGACTGTCTGTGGTGCAACGAAGTGTTGGTGGATGGAATGAAACATGATGTGCTAGTTTGGATTCGGGTCTAGGGAATGGGCAGGCCATTCCACAGCATCAATGCCTTCATCATGCATGAACTGCTGGCACACGTCAGCAACATGAGGCCTAGCTTTGTCATTCATCAGAAGGAACCAAGGGCCCAGTGCACCTGCATATGGTCTCACAATGGGTCTGAGAATGGCAGTTGGGGTACCTCTGGCTAGCACATGGAGGGTTATGCGGCCCTCCAAAGAAATGCCTCTCCACACCATTGATGACCCACTGCCAAACCGGTCATGCAGGCAGTGGAACGTTCTCCAAGGCGTCTCCAGACTCTCGTTTGTCACATGCTCATTGTGAACTTCGTCTCACCCGTGAAGAGCACAGGACGCCAATGTTGAATCTGCCAATCTTTGTGTTCTCTGGCAAAAAGTATTCACTTTGCACGGTGTTGGGCTGTAAGCACAACACTCACTTGTGGGTGTCGGGCCCTCATACCACCCTCATGGAGTCTGTTTCTCACAGTTTGAGCAGACACATGAATGTTCGTGGCCTGCTGGAGGTCATTTTGCAGGGCTCTGGCACTGTTCCTCCTTGCACGAAGGAGGAGGTAGTGGTCCTGCTCCTCGGTTATTGCCCCCTCCACGTCTCGTGGTGTACCGCCCTGTCTCCTGGTACAGTATCTGCTCCATGCTCTGGACGCTGTGCTGACACACAGCTACGATTCTTGCCACATCTCTCATGGATGTACCATCCTGGATGAGCTGCGCTACCTGAGCAACTTCTGTGGGTTGTAGACACTGCCTCATGCTGCTGTAGCTCTAGGGGTGAGAGCAAGGACAAAATGCAAAAGTGACCAAAACAGCCAAAAAGGATGAGAATGGAGAAATAATAATCTTTATATAGGGCCAACATATTCCACAGCAATTTACAATTCAACAGTTCATATACAACAGTCATAAGTAACAAAGAGATACTACAATAATTAAAGCAAAGATAATGACCACCCTGCTCGTAAGAGCTTACAATCTACAATGAGGTGGGGGAGACACAAAGTACAGGTGTTATATTTACAATGATGGTCCAACCATCTTGTGGAAATGAGGATAGATAAAGGTTGCATGAGCTGGTCACCAGCCAGTATTTGTAGTGCTTTTAGGTACGGTGGAGTTTTGATGGAGGAGGGTTATGTTCAGAAAAAGTGAATGGGCTATATATAAAAGGACTTTGATTAGGAAAATGGTCTGTGGTCACCCCCTGTAGAACCACTCCATTTCTACCTGTTGTCTGTTCCATTTGCACAACAGCAGGGGACATTGATTCACAATCGGTGTTGCTTCATAAATGGACAGGTTGACTTCACAGAAATGTGATTGACTTTGAGTTACATTGTGTTATTTAAGTGTTCCCTTTATTCTCACCCCTAGAAATAGGGGGAAAACGGGAGCAAGTTTTACTTCTTTAGGATAGTAAGGCTGCTTTCTAACAACATTATTTGAGATCCCGCTCATCTTCGTTTTATTAATGTTTTGCTATCTGACCCATGCAGGCATACATTTATTGCAGCCTAGCTGTATTTGTGCTGCTTATGCTATACAGGGTTATTTTTTTTCTCCATGGTCAGAGATTTAGGTACAGTAAAGTAACACTACTATAGGTAATGTCTATCATTTTATTGTACATCAATATTGCGACTTTGTACATCGTTAAGGAATTGTCCCTAATGTATATGTTACAAATTTGGAGCAATGTATTTTATTTAACTCAAGATTTTATTTAATTCAGGCAATGGCAATTATAAATGGCTTCCTATATGTATTTGGAGGAACAACTGGGTATATTTACAGCACAGACCTACATCGACTGGACCTCTCTACCAGAGAATGGGTGCAGCTTAAGCCAAACAACCCGCCCTGTGACTTACCAGAAGAAAGGTAAATCATTCCTAATTGCATCTAAGCTAGTCTACACTGAAAGTAAAAAATGCAAGAAGAAAAATTGTAGAATTATAGAGTTCACTGGATTGATAGACATGATGTGCAAATGATGAAAAAGCTCAAATAAAATTGGCAAAATATCTTGCTTTATTCATTGTTGAGTATGTGGTATGAGGCATTGGTGTAACTAGAATGAAGACTAGAGGGGCCTGGCTACTGTAAGTTATACCACCCCACATGATAATCCTGGTTGTAGGACCGGTATGCCTCGTCCTCACGAAGGTCTCTTCTTGGCATTGCACACATGGTCTCGTCAGATTTGAAAAATGGTGCATTAGTGATCCATTCTGTACTGCAAGGGAAACTAGACATCCCATACAAAGCCGAAGGCACTAACCCTAGGCAATTTTTTTTTTGTTTTTCACTTTCGTGTTTTCCTCTCCTTCATAGTTCCTCTTTTTTTTTTATTTTTCCATCAATATGACTGTGAGGGCTTATTTTTGTGAAACAAGTTGTACTTTTGAATGACGCCATTGATTTTAGCACATAGCGTACTGTAAAACAGGGGAAAAAATCAAAGTGCTGTGAAACAGCAAAAAAAAGCGCAGTTGTACAATTCTTTATTTGCCATGTTCACTATATGGTAAAACTGACCTGACAATATGATTATCCTGCACTGCACAAGTCAGTAGTCTATTGTCAGTATGTGCAATGCTGGCGAGTTGGACCAGACAGTGTTCCAAAGCGAGCGCCGACATTTACCATGAGGGGAGAGCGGAGAGTTGTAATGGAGAGGATGGAAAAGTGCATCGAGCCCTTGGCCACGCCATGGATGCACCGAAGCCTCCTCTACATAGGTAATAACTTTTTTTTTCTCCATTTTTACTAAAGTATTTTGTTTTTCTTTTATAGGGGTGAAGTCTTTTTTATAGGGGTGAAGTCTCTTATGTGAAGGGCTAAATAGTTCAGTTTTGGTGCTGTCACTCCATTTAAACTGTTGAAAGTCTGACCTTTTTTAAAGAAGGTATATAAAGTGGATGCTGGCTTGTAAAAATCTTCCAGAAAACCAGGATTATTTTATTTTTAATGCATTTTTGCCTAGTAGTAACGACTAAGTAACTGAGATCTTTGCCAGTTTGCACAACTTCCTGCTGCAGCTGCCTTAGGCGGGGTCAACACAAGCGTATTTCACGGACTGCAATGCCTGTACTGATCGGGGGCCTCCATTCCTTACTCAAGGCTTTATATTCACACATAAGACTGTCACTCTTGTAAGACCGCCATGGGATAGTGAGTAGAAGAGGATAAAATGCTAATCCTCTGAAACGTTGGGAGACTAATGCTACATAAACTACAGATACAGAAGTAAAAAGTGCCACCTCTTTAGCTCATGTTTCATATAGTAGTTAGAGCCAGGATATTCATTGATTAGAGACAACTGGCAGCAGAAGGAGCCTCCCCGCTCTGCAGCTTGTCCTTTATTGGCTCATAAATGGTTGAGGAATTGCCTTTGTCAGGTTGCAAGCTTAGTCTTTCTTCCTCAGCCTTTAAATCAAAATCCTGTATCAGGTAGAAGTTACCACATATATTCTTAAAGCTTCCCTGGATACAAGGAGAAACATTGTTTACTTGTATCACCTACTGGTAGTTTTTATATACAGTATTTTTTTTCACTTCACTGTTTTACTGCAGGTACAGGCATGAAATAGCACATGATAATCAGCGAATATATGTATTAGGCGGTGGCACATCATGGACAGCATATTCTTTAGACAAGGTAATTTTATTTATTGTTTTACAGTGATGGGTAGAATAGAATGAAGGGTTCTTCTCAAGGCTTTGTTCCAGGAGTAATATTGCAAGTGTGTGTGCTTTCTGTGGTTCCAAAAATTCAAGATTGATTTTTTTTTTTCTTTTTAACAGTAAACGTTCCTCTCATGTGGTTGGAATGTTTGTGTGAATAGACCCTGACTTGTCTCCACCAGTGACATTGGAAACTTGTCACACCATTCAGACACCAATGCAACAAACAGCACACTGTGGCGCTATTGGCCTTTTTATTCTTCTGTAATAGAGGAACTTTGATAGTTTAAAACTAAAGACACATAATAATAATAATCATCTTTATTTATATAGCGCCAACATATTCCGCAGCGCTTTACAGTTTAACAGTTTCAAAACACAAGTCATAAGTAACAACGCTAACAATACAATAATTAAAGCAAAATAAGACGAAATAAGCCGACGCTGCTCGTGAGAGCTTACAATCTACAATGAGGTGAGGGAGATACAGAGTACAGGTGTGTATTTACAATGGTGTATTTACAATGATGGTCCAGCCATCTTGCGGGAGTGAAGGATGGATGGAGATAGTGAATGGGCTACACACGCACACTTACACAGAGAATGACTTTGATTAGTGAATGTGATAGGCCGCTCTGAACAGGTAAAGAATCTATGCACACTATTGTTTTCATAGTGGATGTAACACAATAGGAGTACTAATTTGGCTATGTCTTGTCTTTTCACTTTCTGCATCAACCAATTCTTATCAAGATTCATGCTTATAACTTTGAAACCAACACTTGGGAGGACATTCCAACCAAGCCACAAGAAAATCTAGGTAAGTGCAACATCTGGCAATAACTTTTAACTTCTAAAACTAATAACTAGTGATGAGTGAGTTTACTCAGTACTTGGGTTTTCCTAGCATGCTTGGGTGACCTCCGAGTATTTTGGCGTGCTTGGAGTTTTAGTTTCTGTTGACGCAGCTGCATGATTTGTGGCTGCTAGACAGCCTCAATACATGTGGGGATTGCCTGTTTGGTAGGGAATCTCCACATGTATTCTGGCTGGCCAGCAGCCACAAATCATGCAGCTGAGGCGACTAAAACGAAATCTCCGAGCACGCCAAAATACTCGGAGATCACCCGAGCATGCTCGAGGAGACCCGAGCAACGAGTATACTCGCTCATCACTACTAACCATTTGCAGCATGAGTTTCACTCTCTGAAATGTCTACAGTGGGACATAAGCACTAAGTCCCACCTACTTGGCGCGTTATCAGCTGAATATAAAACCATTGAAAAAAAAAAAAGATTGACTCTGGTAGAAATAATACAGATTAATCTGCAGTGTGTTCAACTGTAATAGACTAGAATATTTGTGAAGTGACTGCTCACCAGATCATCATTGATTCAGTGCTTCTGATACTTTTTACTAATTGCTACCTTCCTTATCCCCTTTCTGATGTAAAAGTACATCATGTTTGGTACAGTGTTCTTGCAGCTGAATATATCAGTTTGTTCTCGTGATTGGACAGGCATTAGCTGTGCCTGGGGGGCTGTTCAGTAGGGAAGCCCAATTGACGTCCGAGTCCGAATTGCACCCAATAGTTGGGGTCTGTGCCGTTTAGATGGTTGATGACGGGATGTGCATTACTCTTCAATCCCATCCCTTGTGCCACATTTGTGGGGTGCCAATGGTTGAAATGGCAATGATTTCCGTGTGTCAGTTATGGTGGCCTGTTAAGCTGTGCAATAAACTGGGTATAACTGGCATCCTGTCACTGTAACAGTGACAAGTCTAATTCAGTAAATGATTAAGAGCATTAAGCCACATTCACATGTAGGTAAAATACTGAACGTATTTGTAAACTAAAACCAGGAGTAGGACAGTCAAAGGAAAAGTATAAGGCCGGGGTCAGACGTGTGAGAAACTTGGACGAGTCTCGCACGTCAATACCTGGCACTCAGACCGGAGCGTTCAGCTGCATGTATTTTTGTGCAGCTGAACGCTCCGGTCCCGAGTGCCGGCGGTAGTGCCGGGTATTGATGTGTGAGACTTGTCCGAGTTTCTCAAGTCTGACACCAGCCTAATAGAAACATGTGCACCACTTCTGTATTTTTCACCCACTCCTCGTTTTGACTTACAAATACTGATCAGACTGTTGCGTGGCGGCCGTGCTCCATACAAGCGTATAAAGCAAGAGCGCCACTAGATGGCTTCTGCCCAATAGTGTGTATATTGCACATATCCCCACCATTTCTGGCTCAGAAGCTAGTGAATCCTCACACCATACAGTGCGAGCTCTGGGGGGATTCAAAGGTCTGAAGTCACACAGAGAGCAGACTTTTCATTTTAGACCGGAGAACCCCTTTTAAATAAAATGTGATCAAAAAGTTGTAAAGAAAAACTGGTTTTCCTGAAAACATTAATTTATCCAGCAACAAACAAGCCCTCACTCAGCAGAAAAATATTTGTAGCTCTCCTGAATGTGGCGATGCAAAAACAAATGTAATTTCTTTATCGCCTTATTGGGGGACACAGATTACCATGGGCGTATGCTGCTGCTGCTGCTAGGAGGCTGACACTATGCAAAACAAGAAAATTAGCTCCTCCCCTGCAGTATACACCCACCTACAGATACCAAGTACCTCAGTTTGTGCTTGGTGTCTGTAGGAGGCGGACCGGGATCTCCCCAGATCCGCATCTAACCATTTTCTTTTAGGTTTTGTGTGTGTGTGTGTATTAATCTTTTCCCATTTATTTTCCAGATTCTACGCCGGGAAACGGGGTGAATATTCACCCTGCTTTCCCATATGATGCGGCTGAGCGAGCAATGTGGTGTTACCCACATCGCGACTCTCAGGACCGCAGGCAGGACCCTTTCCCTATCACTCTCGGGTGCTACGGGCTGACTTCAGGTGGCGGGTCCTAGCCAATTCCCCTCCTCACACCTCTCCCGGGACAGGGCTGAGAGGAAGACGGCGGTCACCGGCGGTGACTATCCCTTGCAGGCAGAAAGGTTTGGCGCCGTCTTCTGCACTATCCAGAGAGAATGCGGGGCAGAGGACATTCATTCCCAGTGGCACCCCCTCATCGCGGGCCCCTGTGCTCATCCTCTTCAGGAAGCATGTGGACGTCAGGTAAGCAGCCAAAAGGGCTACTATCAGTCCCATGCACGCTCCTTACAGTCTGGTAGCAGAGTCGTCTTTGAATTTCTCGCCCATTCTCTGCAGCCGCGCGCCTCTCTGCTCCCACGCAGGGTGCCCTTCCCTGAAGCAGCAGGCAGCGGGGCCTCTCTCCCTTACCTCCCTCATCCACCGCGGCGTCACGGGCTCATCACGCCGGGGGCAGAAACCGGCGCGGCGCTGATTTTACTTTCACTTTCTGTTCGGCTCTGGTGCGCGCCCACTGCAGAGCGCGCGCTTTGTTGGCGCCATTCCTCAGTCCGTCACAAGACTGTGCTCTGTTCATGGATCCTTTCTCTCCTTCTGACCCGCGCCCCCCCCCCCCCCCCCCCCCCCCCCGCAGGTCTCAGCCAATCGCGCAGCGCTGCCGCCCATGTCTAATGTCTTGCGCCTCCCTGATTCCTCGTGTGGCATGCCAGGGATCTCTGCTTGGGGGACTCTTCTGCTGTTCGGCTGCACATCAGATAACGGTGCTGGTGACGGTAGGCTCTTATTTTTTTTCTGAGCCCCTAATTTTAGCCCCTGCGGTAGTACTCCCTATTCAGATACTGGCTGCAGTAATTCTGCAGTCCTTGCATATGTCCTACTCTGCAGGGGCTCCTTACCCTAGACCCTCCGCTACCCACTACGTCTGCGCGCACTGCAAAAAGAAGCGGGCGTCAGGGCAGTTGTCTCCCTTCTGCCCGTCCGGCAGTCCTTCCGTGATGTCTGCCCCACCGGAGCACCCTGAGTCCAGGGATGAGCGCACCCCCCCCCCCTCCAGAGTGGGCTGCTGCAATGTCTCTCAGTCCCTGGTCCAGGTCTTGGAACGTCTTACGCAACTATCTTCAGCCACCTGTGCTCCGACCGCCTCTCACGGTGAGTCGTCTGCACCTGACCGTGACCTCCACAGGGACAGGCCGGGTAGGATTGCTAGGAAGCGCGTTATCTCTAGCTAGTCTTCAAGCTCGCAAGGTCCGTCTCTTCCACCCAGGCTGCTTTTCTCGTCTCCCTCGTCAGAAAATGACAGGATCTGACTCAGACGCAGATAACATGTCCAAGTCTCATGACGTGGTCGATAGTCTCATGTCGGCCATTTTCAAAACGCTCGAAATAAAGGAAGATAAAGCTCCTCTTCAGGATGGCTCCGTCCCCTTTAAACGAGCAAAACCTTCCTCCCGAAACTTTCCTAACCACAATGAGTTCGAGACCACTTTATCCAAACACTGGGAGCCCCCTGAGAAGCGCTTCTCAGGCCGCAGGCACTTAGACGTCCTGTATCCATTCGATGCGGACCTTCTTACAAAATGGACGAAAGCTCCCGAAGTGGACCCACCAGTTTCTCGTCTATCCTCTTTGAAGCATCCGGCGCCTCTTTCTGCCCTATTTTTTTTGCTTCTGCTTGGGTGGCAAGTGTCATTTCAGCTTGGGCAAAAATTCTTCGCAGGGGCATTCTGTCTTCTGTCGGCTGCCCCTCAGGAAGTTGGAAGTTCTGGCAGACCAAATTAAACATGCGGGTAAATACCTTTTGTTCGCTGCCTTGGATGCGGCCGGTTGCGTAGCAAGGGCTAACAGCAATATAGTGGCTGTACGCCGAGGTCTTTGGTTAAAGTCATGGAATGCGGATACCACTTCTAAAAAGTCGCTCGCCAATCCGCCCTTCCATTGTTCTAGGCTCTTTGGGGCCAAGCTGGATCAAATAATTTCCGATGCCACTGGGGGTAAAAGTACTTCCCTCCCCCAGTCTCGACCAAGACGCCTTTTTAACAGAAAGGGTTTTCGGCCCTTTAGACCTTTTCGTCCGTTCTCGTCCAGAGAGATATGTCCAGCAAGAGCGCCCTTCCGCATCTAGGGAGCGAGAGCAGAAGAAACCATCTTACAAGCCCGCTCCCCGCTGGAGAGCTAGAGGACAATACTCCAGGTCCTCAGGTGCCCGTTCCGGTAGGTTTGCCTCCAATTGATGGGGCACCCCCACCTGGAAGTTTTTCCAGGGTGGGAGGCAGATTTTCCTTTTTCGTGGACGCTTGGCTGTCGGTTGTCGACGACGCTTGGGTCAGGGAAATCATCGCATCCGGTTAAAAGATCAAATTTTCTTCCCTGCCAGACAGGTGTTTTTTCCTGTCTCGACCTCCAAGACAACAGTCCCACATTCCAAGATTCTTTCAGGCCGTCTCTTCCCTTCTTTCCGCTGGGGTGATTGTTCCCGTTCCCTCAGACGCATGGTTTTTCAGGGTTCTACTCAAATCTCTTCGTAGTCCCGAAGAAAGACTGCTCCCTGCGGCCAATCCTGGACCTCAAATTGCTCAGTCGCCACGTGAAGATTCTTCACTTCAAAATGGAGTCTCTTCGATCGGTGATAGCCTCAATGGAGCCTGGAGAATTTCTCTGCTCTGTGGACATACGGGATGCCTATCTTCACATCCCTGTTTGCTTGCAGCATCAGAAATCTCAGGTTTGCGATTCTGGAAAGTCATTACCAGTTCACGGCTCTTCCCTTCGGCCTAGCCTTCGCCCCCCCCCGTGTTTTCACGAAAGTGATGGCGACGGTCATGGCCATCCTTCCATCCAGAGGGATTCTCATCATTCCTTATCTGGACGATCACTTAATCAAGGGCTTGTCCCGTCAAGACTGTCTCCTAAGTCTTCAGATAACCCTGGATACTCTCAGCCGTCTCGGATGGTTAGTCAACAAAGAAAAGTCCATTCTCAGCCCCACTCAGCGTCTGACCTTGTTAGGCATGGAATTCGACACGAATCTGGCCCGGGTGTTTCTTCCGAGGGAAAAATTTGCGTCTCTGTTCAAAGGGATTCGAGTTCTCAAACGGCCAACGCCCATTCCCCTTCCATTCTGTATGAAGGGGAAGATGGTAGCATCCTTGGAAGCAGTGCCCTTTGCACAGTTTCACCTTCGCCCTCTTCAGCTGTCCCTCCTTTCAGTCTGGGACAAGACGACGAGGTCCTTAGACCGGCCCATTCTCCTTCCTCTCAAAGTGAGGCAATCCCTCACTTGATGGACAAGGTCTACGTCAGTCCTCCAAGGGAGGCCCTTCCTCCCGCTTCAGTGGCAAGTCATCACCACCGATGCCAGCCTCCTGGGTTGGGGAGCGGTTTTTCTTCAAAGGACGGCCCAAGGACACTGGAACCCACAGGAAGCTTCTTCCTATCAATCTGCTCGAGATCAGAGCAATCTTTCTGGCCCTTCTTCGCTGGCAACCCCTTCTCGTCGGCAGCCGATCCGCATTCAGTCGGACAACACCACGGCTGTGGTGTACATAAACCATCAGGGCGGCACACGCAGCCACCAAGTCATGTCAGAAGTGGCCAGGATTCTGCGCTGGGCGGGACGTTGCGTCCCAGCAATCTCCGCAGTTCACATTCCAGGGGTGGAAAACTGGGCAGCCGACTTTCTGAGTCGTCAAGACCTAGCGTCAGGCGAATGGTCAGTCTTCGATCAGATATGCAAGCGCTGGGGTTATCCGGACGTCGACCTCATGGCACCTCGTATGAACCACAAAGTTCCGCGCTTCGTAGCCAGGTCCAGGGACCCTCTAGCCGTCGCTTGTGACGCCCTAGTAATTCCGTGGTCCCAGTTCCAACTACCTTATCTTTTTCCACCTCTTGCCTTGATCCCAAGAGTGGTCAAGAAGATAAAATCAGAAGGCGTTCCAGTAATTCTTGTGGCTCCAGAGTGGCCAAGAAGGCCTTGGTATGCGGAACTGGTGAACATGCTCGCGGACGTTCCCTGGAGGCTTCCAGACCATCCGGATCTTCTCTCGCAAGGCCCCCTTTACCACGAGAATTCTCGGTCTCTGAATTTAATGGCATGGCCGTTGAGGCCGCAATCCTAAGAGAATCAGGTTTTTCCAACCAGGTGATTCAGACAATGATTAAAGCCAGGAAGCCAGCCTCTTCCCGCATTTACCATAGGCATTGGAAGGCTTTTTTCCGTTGGTACAACGATTAAAAAAAAAAAATAAATAAATTTCCAATGTCCTTTTCCATTCCGTCCATACTGGGTTTTCTCCAGTCTGGCTTAGATTCGGGTCTCTCTCAGTACCCTCAAAGGCTAGGTTTCTGCCTTGTCTATCCTCTTTCAAAGAGAGCTCGCTTCCTTAACGCAGGTTAAGACGTTCCTCCAAGGAGTCACTCATGTAGCTCCTCATCATTCACCAATAGAACCGTGGGATCTCAATCTCGTTCTTAGCGCTCTTCAAAAGGCGCCGTTTGAGCCCATCCAGGACATTCCTTTGTCACTTCTGTCATGGAAGGTAACCTTTTTGATCGCCATTACATCCATCCGAAGAGTTTCTGAGTTAGCGGCCTTGTCATGTCATTCTCCTTATCTGGTGCTCCATCAGGATAAGGTCGTCCTCAGGCCCGTTCCTTCCTTTCTTCCAAAGGTGGTTTCCTCCTTTCACATCAAGGATATCGTTCTTCTATCGTTTTGTCCTGCTCCTTCTCACCCTCTTGAGAAGTCGCTCCACAAACGGGATGTTGTGAGAGCCTTGCGTGTCTATCTCGCTAGGACTGCTTCACTTCGTCAGTCCGATTCATTGCTAGTCATCTTGGAACGTCACCTGAAAGGGCTTCCGGCATCCAAACCCACGATCGCTCGCTGGATTCTTTCTACCATTCAGGAAGCATACCGACTTCAGGAAAAACGGCCCCCTCCGGGAGTTAGAGCTCACTCCACCAGGGCTGTGGCGGCTTCGTGGACAGTTCGTCATCAGGCTTCGGCTTTGCAAAACTGCAGGGCTGCAACCTGGTCATCCTTGCACACCTTTGTGAGGTTCTACAGGGTTCATACCCAGGCCTCGTCTGATGTAGTTGTTGGTAGGAAGGTTCTGCAGGCGGTGGTGGCTCACCGGCCGACCTAAGCCTGTCCGGTTCTTTCGTTCCTTTTTGCTGTTCCCGCCCTTGGGACTGCTTTGGAACGTCCCATGGTAATCTGTGTCCCCCAATAAGGCTATAAAAAAAGATGGATTTTTGGTTCTTACCGTAAAATCTTTCTTGGAGCCTTCATTGGTGGACACAGCACCCTCCCTGTTTAAGTTGTACCGTGTTGGGCTTTGAGCTCCTTGTTGGGTTGGTACATATGTTTTAAAGTTCCGAGGCTTCTCCTACTGCTTTCTCACCAACTGAGGTACTTGGTATCTGTCGGTGGGTGTATACTGCCGGGGAGGAGCTAATTTTCTTGTTTTGCATAGTGTCGGCCTCCTAGCAGCAACAGCATACACCCATGGTAATCTGTGTCCCCCAATGAAGGCTCCAAGAAAGAGATTTCACGGTAAGAACCAAAAATCCATCTTTTTGTTTGCAGTAGTGTTCAAAATAATAGCAGTCCAATATGACTAACCAGATTAATCACCGTTTTTGGTAGAAATTATATCACATTTCAAACAATTTACCAGTTGGTGCAGTAGATTCTAAGAAAACCAACAGACTCTGCGTTCATGATCTGCAGTTTTTTAAGCCTGTGTATTAGCATAATTAATTGAAAGGAGGGTATGTGTTCAAAATAATCAGTGTGGAGCTGAATTAGTGAGGTCAATCATTCTGTGAAGAAACAGGTGTGAATTGGGTGGCCCTTATTTAAGGGTGAAGCCAGGACATGTTGTACATGCTTTTCCCCTTTAAAAACCTGAGAAATATTGGTCGTTCGAGGCATTGTTCAGAAGAACAGTGTACTTGGATTAAAAAGTTGATTGGAGAGAGTAAAACTTAGAAAGAAGTGCAGACAATGATGGGCTGTTCAGCTAAAATGATACAAATAAATAACTAAAAACTTACTCTTCCTGAAAAATAACAAACCCGGCTCATACAGCTCTGTTGGCTGAAATATATATAAAGTTTATAGCTCTCAAAATATGCAGGAAAAAAAATATTTTTAACGTAATCTGTCATCCGGATTTTGCACCCCAAGCTATTTATGTTGGCATGTAGCTTTCAAAAATAAAATCTAAGGCAGAAACAAAATGAACATATGCCCTGCTGTAAGTAAATATGTAAAAGCAATAGTGCACATAAATAACATTGGGTACTTGTTAAACACCGTTTTTGATCCAAAAAAGCTAAGCTTAAAAGCAATCCCACCAGCGTCAAGGTGTTACACAAGTCGGGATAGACAGGCATAATATCTCGTATTAAAACTTTTTGCCATGTGTCAGTGACATCAATGTGAATAAGGGTCAAGCATAACAGGGTCCCGAAGATGAACACCCAGCAATGGATGGGAAACTACATTAAAGTAATGCCCTACTCAAATAAAGAGCGCACACCCTTAACTGCACTAAGTGCAGAAACCTGAAACCTAACTGAAAAACATGAACCTGAGTATAAGTTGGTATACAGGCAAAATAGGAGCGTGTTCACACTGGCCATTAAACACACAAAGTGAACATATACCCTGCTGTAAGTAAATGAGTAAAAGCAATAGTGCATAGAAATATGTGCATGTAGCTCTTTCAAAAACAATTCGATCCACATCTTTACATGGCCAAAAATTGACATGCAAATGAAGATGAATAAACTATTTGTAGATCTGAAGCCTCTGCCACTCCACTGCTATCATCCACCCAGAGCCGCTGCCTCCTTCTTGACTGATGGCTTCTTTGTCACACAGCATAGTCTTGTCAGTGAAGCAGGAGGAGGCGGCGCTGGGTGGGGAATAGTGCTTGAGTGACACAGGCGACAGAACTGCCATTGCCAATTTCATAAGAATTCATTTAGATTTCTCAGTGACTGAGGAATGGACACCCTCAAACTATTCCAAGAAAATCTTCACTCAGTCTTAATTGGCGTTCCTTCCAACCCCCTCCTTTTTTTTTTTTTTTTTTTTTTTTTTTTCTTACATGGTACTTAGTCCAGCATAGGATTCCCATGCACCACTAATGTGTATGTGCTACTCTGCAGAGCCTCTCACTATCTCCAGAAACAGCAGCAAATCCAAAGATATCTGAGGCACCAAAGAGGTCCTTGAGAAAATACAATCTTTATTCCCAAAAATGTAAGCTGTCACGGCAGTGAGGAGACCACAACAGAGCAACTTTTTCAAGCCTAAAATGCAGTCAAAATACAGACCTACAAATGAGGCATTATGTCACACAGGGTTAATGGGCTCCACCTCTTCCTCCTTTTCAGAGCCCATCCCAGTAGACATAATAACCATTTAGTGCAGTCCTGGGCAAAGTGCGGACCACATGCAGCCCACTGGCTGTCCCAGTCCAGCCCACAGGCAGCCGAGGGGCTTGAAAACAGAGACCCATGGGTCACACTGTGCCCTGTTACGCCCCTTAGAGCGCTAGGGGAATGGGACCGAGGTGTGTGGTGTTCGTGTTTTTTATCTTTTTTTCCCATGTGCATGGGATGTTTGGCTGGACGTGGGGGGAGGCTGTGGGGGCCTCATGGAGGAAGTGGGGTGGAGGCTGTGGGGACCTTGTGGGGGAAGGCTGTGGCGACCTTGTGTAAGACGTGCGGGGCCTCGTGGAGGGGGGAGGCTATGGGGGGTGAGGCTGTGCGGTCTCATGGCGGACGTGGGGGAGGTAGGAGGCTGCTCAATATTAAGTGATCTCAATATATTAATTATAATTGTATTAATATTAATTATAACAAAGGGAAAAATAACTTATTATACTCACCTGTGGGGCAGTCTGGTCCGATGGGTGTTTCGCTGGTCCTAGTCCAGCGCCTCCCATCTTCATGCGATGCTGTCCTCCTGTTTGCTTTGTGTCGTTTTCCTTCGCAGTGCGCAGGCACCTGGAAATGTCAGAGAGGCCCAGCGCCTGCGCACTGCAGGACTTTGTCTGCCTCAACAGGGCAGAGCAGTACGCCTGCGCAGGAGCGCGATGCTGAGCAGATTTTGTGAATGACGCAGGGAGGTGTCATCCACATGGAGGAAGGTGATGGTAAGAAGATGGGAGGCGCCGGACCAAGAACCCCTTGGACTGGACTTCCCCGCATGTGAGCGTAATAAGTTATTTTTGTACTCTTGCAGGTCGGGTTGGGCGCCGATATACAGCATTATAGAATGCTGTATATCAGCCCTGATAGGAGATGGCTGTATCTTACCGTATATCGGCCAAACCTCGGGAAAATTAATTGCTCGCCTCTGATCTAGTGTATAATGATATATATGACAAAGCTGGCTGGATAGTAATGTATATGAGAAATATAGACCTAATAAATTGAAATGACATTTGAATCTTTGATGGATTTGATGAAATGTGGCTACACTTTCTCATAGTGTAACCATAGTGGTTTCCTGTAGCTATACAGTGAAATGTTTTTGTATATATGTACATATCATATTTATTTTTAGTGATTTTAACAGTTTGATACACTAGATGGTGGTTATGGCTACTGGCATGGGCCAAGAGGAAGAGGTGGAGCCCATTATCCCTGTGTGATACAATGTATGTCTGTGTATTGTGACTGTATTTTAGGCTTCAGAAAGGCCATTTCACCTAAACGTGGCTCTGTTATCTGCTCACTGCAGTGACATTTTACATATTTGGGAGTAAAGATTGACTTTTTACAAGGATCTCTGGTGCCTCGGATATCTTGAATGTATTCCTAAATGGTAGTTACAAACTTGGGTTCACTTTCTCTTATTGACTTTGTGAAAATTTAATAATTTGCAGCTAAAGCAAAATTCTACTTAAAGGTTTAACAGACTTCCTAAATTCAGTTTTGATTGATTTGTGAGAACCCCACTTAAATGACTGTATTTTAAAAACTTCATTACTCCTTTTAGGCCCTTCAAAGTAACTTAAATGTAGTGGTATCTTTTAAAAATAAAAAACAAAAAATTGTACATTTTGTTAAAAACCTTCAACTTTCAGCTATATGTATGAACTAGATGAAGAGCCAAATTCTAACCACATAACTACATTCACTATAATATCCCACATCATCCCGTCAGCCAGAGCCACCGGACTACTACCCCTAATATCCCACATCATCCCATCAGCCTGGGGACAGAACCAGAGCGCTGAGTGGATTTGCCCTGACTTGCATACCAATGATCCCTTTAATAGAATCCTGGGGTCAGAACCACAGCACTGAGTGGTACGGTCTTAACTTCCATACCGGGGATCCCTTTAAGAGAGGCCTGGGGTCAGTACCGAAGCACAGACTGGATTTTCCCTCACTTCCGTACCGGGGATCCCTTTAAGAGACCCTGGGGTCAGAACCAGAGGGCTTAGTGGAATTACCCTAAATTCCACACCAATAATCCCTTTAAGAGACCCTGGGGTCAGATCCACTGCGCTGAGTGGTTCGGTCATTATTTCCATTTCAATGATCCCTTTAATAGAAGCCTGGGGTCAGTATCAGAGTGCTGAGGGATTTGCCCTAACTTCCATACCGGAGATCCCTTTAAGAAGGAAGATGTGCCTATGGGATGGAGGATGTGTGATGGGTATGTGGGCACGGGAGGAGGGGATTTATTTGTCCTGTACTCTCTGCTCCTTTCTGGGGGGCAGACAATGGTTGGGAGCTTATGTTTCCGGGGATGCTAGATTTCGCCCACCATGTCAGTGTCTGCTGAGGTGTTGTCGAGTGAGAAAACTGTTGCTCATGGCAACCAATCACAGCTCAGCTTCTTTTAAACAGCACTGGTGAAATGAAAGATGCTTCGTGATTGGTTGGTGATACACACACACATACATACATACATGCATACATACATACATACATACATACATACATACATACATACATACATACATACATACATTCAAATATATTACATAGATAGATATATATATATATATATATATATATATATATATATATATATGCGCAAATGTACAACCAACAGTACAGCGTGTTACGAAAAACAGTACCTAAATCACTCTAAATCACATATGTAGAAGTATTCAAGAATGATCTAGTAGTGATACATATCATATTTTAAAAATTTGCTCATGACGATGAAAGCTCGCTTTACAGCAGAGTTAAAGGGAAGAGCAGTACAGTTTTCACATCTGCTTTTTTTTTTTTTTTTTTGCTTCCTAAATCAATCATCTTTCCTCTTGAGCCTCTAAAGCCAGAGCTGTCAATCAAAGATGACAAGAGTGTAAGTAGATGGTCAATAAGTAGCTGAGAAGGTCCACTGAACTGCTCAAACGAAGCACAGACACTCTGTACATCCTTGGCATGACTGAACAGTTATTCATGCTGGCAGACTACCTTTTTATGGTTTATTTTCATGTTATTAAATTGCTTTAGTTAGCATGAAAATTTGCAGCTGACTTGATACTTGATTTTTTTTTTTTTTATCAGCTGTTAATCTTCTACTGTGAGAACTTTTTTTTTTTTATTTTACATGGTGTACTGCTTGTCTCCAAGGAGGTTGACAAGAGCCTGGCTGAGTGTCCAGTAATTACAATACAGTCATGGCCAAAAGTTTTGAGAATGACACAAATATATTTTCACATGATCTGCTGCCCTCTCGGTTTTTATGTGTGTTTGTCAGATGTTTTTATCACATACAGAAATATAATTGCAATCATATTATGAGTAACAAAAGGTTATATTGACAGTTAGAATGAGTTAATGCAGCAAGTCAATATTTGCAGTGTTGACCCTTCTTCAGGACCTCAGCAATTCTCCCTGGCATGCTCTCAATCAACATCTGGATCAAATCCTGACTGATTGACCACAAATTCTCAATGGGATTAAGATCTGGGGAGTTTCCAGGCCATGGTCCCAAAATCTCTGTTTTGTTCCCTGAGCCATTTAGTTATCACCTTTGCTTTATGGCAAGGTGCTCCATCATGTTGAAAAAGGCATTGTTGATCGCCAAACTGCTCTTGGACGGTTGGGAGAAGTTGCTCTTGGAGGACATTCTGGTACCATTCTTTATTCATGGCTGTGTTTTTAGGCAAGACAGAGAGAGAGCCCATTCCCTTGGCTGAGAAGCCACCCCACACATGAATGGTTTCAGGATGCTTGACAGTTGGCATGAGACAAGACTGGTGGTAGCGCTCACCTGGTCTTCTCCGAATAAGCCGTTTTCCAGATGTCCCAAACAATCGAAAAGGGGATTCATCAGAGAAAATGACTTTACCCCAGTCCTCAGCAGTCCACTCCCTGTACCTCTTGCAGAATATCAGTCTGTCCATGATGTTTTTTCTGGAGAGAAGTGGCTTCTTTGCTGCCCTCCTTGAGACCAGGCCTTGCTCCAAGAGTCTCCGCCTCACAGTGCGTGCAGATGCACTCACACCTACCTGCTGCCATTCCTGAGCAAGCTCTGCACTGCTGGTAGCCCGATCCGCAGCTGAAACACTTTTAAGAGACGGTCCTGGCGCTTGCTGGTCTTTCTTGGGTGCCCTGGAGCCTTTTTGGCAACAAGGGAACCTCTCCTTGAAGTTCTTGATAATGCGATAGATTGTTGACTGAGGTGCAATCTTTCTAGCTGCGATACTCTTCCCTGTTAGGCCATTTTTGTGCAGTGCAATGATGACTGCACGTGTTTCTTTAGAGATAACCATGGTTAACAGAAGAGAAACAATGATGCCAAGCACCAGCCTCCTTTTAAAGTGTCCAGTGGTGTCATTCTTACTTAATCATGACAGATTGATCTCCAGCCCTGTCCTCATCAACACCCACACCTGTGTTAATGGAGCTATCACTGAAACGATGTTAGCTGGTCCTTTTAAGGCAGGGCTGCAATGATGTTGAAATGTGTTTTGGGGGATAAAGTTAATTTTCTAGGCAAATATTGACTTTGCAAGTAATTGCTGTTAAGCTGAACACTTTATAACATTCTGGAGTATATGCAAATTGCCATTAGAAAAAATGAAGCAGTAGACTTTGTAAAAATTTAATATTTGTGTCATTCTCAAAACTTTTGGCCAAGACTGTACTCTTCAGCCTATTGATTTCTATGAATAATTAGAGTGCTGCTCACTTCCCTTCCCCTCCCTTTTAGCTCCTAACTGAGCTTCTGTTATTAGTTCTGCAAAATCGCAATTCCCTGACGCCCAGCATTGGCAGTTTCCAGAGCAGTTCTCCTAACCATGGCCTTCACTTCCCTGAGTTTTCTGCTTGTAAATATATTGACATTACCTTGAAGTCTACACTCTTGGCATCAGAAGTAAACTCAGCAGAGATGACACTCGACGAGTGCCACCACCTCTCCCCGGCAACAAGAAACAGCAGAGCTGTGTGTTATTCTTCAAGAGACACCTTATGAAAAACACTTTTTAAGTGTTCTTAGATGTGCTCGCTTATGTCAGTCTTCCAACAAGTGATATTTTGATACAACAGCTGTAAAGGAACCCTCCAACCAAATCTATTACACTGTATGATGCCTAATGCACAAACTGATGGGACACTCTGTGAACACCAAAGATCCCTCTGCCCTATTCAAGCCCTGCATTAGACATAACACTGTGTATTAATTTTGCTAACATACTTTCTTACTGTTCATTGGTGAATTATTAAAGAAACTCTCTCATGAAAGCATTTTATCCTCGTATACGATGATTGCAATATATTATACCACTGTGTACTTACAATTGCTAATTTTGACCACCTACTTCTCCTCGGTTTCTATTCTCTTTGTATAAACAAGAAGTCTTCTTGTCCCTGCATTTATCATTCCCCTCTTCAACGCCTGACCCAACTGCTGCTTCATCCCCCCATTCTATAGCCTTTTGCAGTGACTTATGACTCATACAGGGAAAATTGACCTCCTGTTGCTACATAGAGCTTAGAAGGACTCAGCTAGTCAGTCTTTAATCACGTGATGTCCTAGACCTAATGGAAAAGAGAAGAATTAGCTGGGAAGAAAGGTAAAATGAGCAATTGTAAGTACACAGCGCTATATAATATGGCGACTGCAGTATATCAAAAGGATAAAAACGTTGATGGAAGGAGGAGTGCTGCTTTAATTTCACATTAAAAGTATTGATAGACACAATTTTGCTTTAAAAAAATGGTGCTAATCCGTGTGTAATGAATATGACTATTTAATCATTTCAGGTTTTCCAGCTGCCAGAAGATGTCATAGCTGTGTCCAAATAAAAAACGGTAAAGCACATTGTAGTAACTTTAACAATTTCACTTTTGTATGACAGAGATAACAAGCTAAAAAGGTGGCTGTAGGTAGTCTGCCATTACTATTCCTTTTCCAGGAAAGCTCATCAGGAAATGTCCTTTTACGAATGTATAAAGAGGGAAGGAATATATAAAGAAAGAATTAAAAAAAAAACAGGCTGTATGTAAATTGACTTGTGTTTTTTAATGGTTTTGGGGCTTCATTCTTCATGGCCATCTGTATCTGTATTTGCATACTTTGTGGACAAAACCAACGGAAATCTGTCAACAGGTTTTTGCGTTTTAATCTGAGAGCAGCATAAAATAGAGCGAGAACCTGATTCCCAGGGATGTGACTTACTAGGCTGTGTTGTTTCCATACAATCAGTGCTTTATCAACAGTAGATCAGCATGACTGCCATGTGACCTGATCAGGCAGTGATAGTCTGTGTAACCCTCAGTGTTTATGCTACTCAGGAACTTTTGTGTCTTTATTTTCTTTATAACTTTTACCTGACAGACTGTAGGACCTACCATTATGTCAGGTGGAGGTGTATGAAATAGGCTCAAGAGCTGAGCCTGCTTCATGTGAGGAAAGTGCTGGCTGTTTAATAGCCGTGATCTTTCCTCCACGACACTATTGTGTGGTGCTGATGGGTTGCCATGGCAACCAGGGACCTATGGAGGGCCCCGGTCACCAATATCTTTGCAATCTAAGGATTGGCTTCGTTGAAGACCACGACTTTTCTGATATACTGCGATTACTGAGGTTGTGGTATAGCCAAGCACATCTGCTCGTCATGAATGTGTTCAGAGGAGATTGCCCATGACCCTGTCGAGCCCTAGCTCTGACCCCTGTGTCGAAGCTAGGTGAAAATGGCATGAGAACAACAAAAGTCACAAAATTTTAGCACAGCGTCATGTTGCACCCAAATTGTGCGACTTAAAGCTTTTTATACCACCTCTCCCTTTTACAAAAAAGCCATATAATCCTATTTGAAAATCAGCACTGTAATTAAATGGACACTAGTTGCTGTGTGACAAAGTAATGTCAAGTGAGAGCTGATTGAATTAAATTTAAGCCAGAAATGGATCTGGAAGCCATGAAATGGAAAAACAGATACTTTTCTATTTTGTATTTACGATACTTTCGTGTTTGGGTAAAAGATACTACCACAAAAATGGCGTGAGTCCAGCAGTAAAGAATGATTAGTACAAAGGGCAAATAGTACAAAATTAAGGGTATGTGCACACATTAAAGGGAATCTGTCACCAGTTTTTAGGCCTATCAACTAAAAATTTAATCTAATAGAGTGTGAGCTATACATTCCCCAACTACTTGTGAAACCCGCTAACTCCCCATGAATCACCCATAAAAACGTTTTGTATTGCTCCCGCGCTGTACGGTAAATATCCTCGGTCCGATGGGCGTTGGTTCTCTTCCCTCTCTCCACCCCACATCGGCGTGCTGTACGCAATTCCATTCTGTGAATAGCGTTGTTCGCGTACAGGTCCCACGCGTGCGCAGTATTGCTTTACCCAACTGCGGGCAAAGCCGAAAAGTATTAGTGTGCATGCACCGGAAGTACTATGTCCCGGAAGTATTTTGCTGTCTTCCGGGACAGTTCACCGGCGCATGCGCACTAATGTTTTTCGGCTTTGCCTGCAGTTGGGCAAAGCATACTGCGCACGTGCAGGAGGCAATTTGAATGTGCACGCGCGGGACCTGGACGCGAACAACACTATTCACAGAACAAAATGTGTGCAGCACGCCAATTTTGAGTGGAGAGGGAAGAGAACCACGCCCATCAGACCGGACCGAGGATATTTACATACAGTGCGGGAGCAATATAAAAGGTTATTATGGTGGATTTATGGGGAGTCGGGGTTTCACAAGTAGTTGGGGAATGTATAGCTCACACTCTATTAGATGATATTTTTAGTTGATAGGCCAACAAACTGGTGACAGGTTCCCTTTAAGCATTTGGTGCAGAAACTTCTGCATCTCTGGACAGAAAAAATGCTGTGTAAAATAGGCGCCTTTTTTGACATGCATTTTTGGTGTAGATTTTTCTCCGCTTGTTAATATGGGTGAAATATGCTGCAAAAACATTGAAAAAAATTGAAATACTGTAGCTTTAATTCTGCACCAAATCTACAAGTCACAAATAAGCTTCATGGGCATAAGACTTCAGGATTCTCGGTCACTTTGCTGGCATCAGGAATCCCTTCAGGTTTTGTAACAAATCTGCGCAGAAAAAACCCACATCTTTAACGTATGCACAGGCCCTAACAATTGGGCTACATTAGAAAAATGAGTCGATTATTACATTAAATTGACATTTAGGATGAAACTCAACTTTGGTTTTGGACCACCCCGATAATACTTTTTGATATGTTGTAAAAATGGTGGGGGTCCTACTACTGAGACCCATCTAATTCTCTAACACCAAATGCAAGCGTCGCTCATTTCACAGACCAAAGACTGAATCTACAGACTGTATGGAGTCATTGTCAGAGGAGCACATTACTTGGCTGAGTGCCCCTGCTTCTTCATATTAGTGATCAGGAGGACTATGGGGTTGAATTCATTAGGGCCGAGTTGCAGCATCACACAAAGTACAGACGGGTGTGTTGCTGTTTTTAAGAAAAAAAGCTTTTTTTTTTTTTTTTTTTTTTTTTTAATTCTTGTCCAGCATCTTTTTTTTTTTTTTAGTGATGTGTAAACATGCTCTGATATGTTCGCGTCCCCGTGGCTGTTAGACAGGCACAACACATTAAGGGATTGACTGTTAGACAGCTGCAACACATGGGGGGGGCGGGGTGAGTGCCTAACGGCTGCAAAACATGTAGCCGCCGGGACTCGGACATATTATCTGAGCACACCTAAGATACTCAAAGACTGAGCATGCTCACATAACACGTAATCCAAGCACATGCGCTCAGCACTACCTTTCATGCATAAACTACACTGGATGTTTTAACTTTATTTTTTCAGAGGTTTTCATATGTGGTGGCTACAATGGAGAGGTTATACTGGGTGATCTCTGGAAGTTAAACCTACAGACCTTTCAGTGGTCAAAACTTCCTGCTGTGATGCCTGAGCCTGCATACTTTCACTGTGCAGCGGTGACACCGGTATGTCCTCCTTTTCTGTTCTTTGGGTTTGTTTTTACTAGGCAGGGGGGCATCACACAAATGATTAATAAAATATAAAATGTACACACTGAAGAGTGATGAGAAGGACCAAACGTTTGTCTGTAGAGCTGTGTGCCAACTTTGAAATGGTCTCTTACACCATCTGCACACGTTATTTGCTGAAAGTTAAGTTCCCATCTGTGAAGGGGCTACAGTGCTAATGTGTTAGACCCCCTCAATTGAGAAAGCAATGGTGATATTGGTTTTCTGTAAACAGGGAAGCCCGTATTTTATATAGACTTCCAAGTTTTTTTTCTTTTTTCTTTTAATTGAAATAAGTTTTGTGGTTTCTTAGTTATAGTGGTAGATTCCTATCCTTACAAGCTGCTGACATGTTGGTTTTCTCCTTTAGGCTGGCTGTATGTATATCCATGGAGGCGTAGTTAATATCCAGCAGAACAAGCGGACTGGATCTTTGTTCAAAATCTGGCTTGTTGTCCCAAGCCTCCTAGAACTGTGCTGGGAGAACTTGCAAAAATACTTCCCTCACCTTGCCCACCTCCCCACAAATCAGCTTCTACAGCTTGGACTATCACAAGGGCTCATAGAGAGACTAAAATGAAGAAGTAATTTGCACCCTTCCTGGAGTCCCACAGTGTTTTCGGAGTTGTCCCAGGAGTACGCTGCTAATGAGATCTGGATGCCTGGACCTTACTCGCACAGATTATACGTGGCCTTCAATCCTCTTCACATTTTAACTATACCAGCGCATACATCAGTTTTAAGTCCGACGCCTTTACCGGCCTTTCTAGATTTTTATTCAGTGAAGAATCGTGATACTTCAAAAAATTTTAATTGGGTATCTTATTTGTGCCCTGTTGGTTTGTGCCCTGTTGGTTTTTAGATGGAGCCCGCCATTCTGTTGAGTCCTTTTTGTGAACTGTGTGCTCCATCAGTCACCTGTCTGACGTCAGATACTATATGTATTGTGACTTGTTTTCTAGCTTATCCAGCTGTCTGAAACATTAGGCAGCAGGTGTAATCTGTGCAGGCTATGCCAGTATGTTGACATGGCGTCCAACCCTCAGTCTTCTTTGTAGACCCTTGTCAAAGGGCCTAAGCCATGTCTTGTTTGGGCACTGGTGGCTGATCTGTAGAAATTCAGCTGGCCTCTGCTTTCATAGAAATGCATGGACTTCTTGATGGCCTGAGCTAAACTGACTTTCAGAATTAAGGCTATAGAAGGTACGTCGTGTGCCGAATCTGTGACCATTGTAGCTGTAATGTCTTGCTTATGCTGCCTACTTGTCTTCTACAGATGTCTGTATATTTTACACTACTGGCCAAAGCCTCTCCTCATGGAGACCACTGACAGCTGATGGGACAACTTCTCTCCTTCCCTTCAGATTATAATCAGCAAGCGTAGAGCAGATTGTTCCAATTTTGTGGATCACAGATGACTGTAGTATTCCACATTGTAAAACAATTATGATTTTTTTTCAATCTGAGCCAGAGAACGTATCCACATTGTAATGAGCACTGGGCTTCAGTGCACTGCAGTTATACACAGGTTTATGGTGTAAATTGGTTTGCTTTGTAGCATTTACATGTGTAATGCTTGCAAGCTATAAAGGGAACCGGTCATATTTAGAGGAAAAAAAACCCTGCAGTCCTAGTAGTAATGTTTTCCATAGTCCAAAAGGGATGTTCTCTAGCACCAAAGGAAAGTGATTAAACTTTTAACCTTTAATCATATAGAATTAAAAAAGGCATAGTGTGCACATATTTAAAAAAAAAAAAAATACAATTCTTGCTCGTTCAGGGTAGAGAAACTCTTAATCCTAGCTAATTAGTAATAGTAATGTGCATATTCAGGTGTCTAATTTGATGCTCAGTTATAGCAGTCACGTGCTTATAGTCTGGGTGGTGTCGAGACCGCTCTGCAACCTCCATTCATGCTCCTTGAGTCACACTGCTCAGCACACACGCTGCTGAAGAGGATGCCTGTCAAGGATCAGTGCTCCCTGTGTAGAGACTGCTGACTACTCACAGGCCATGGTACCGCCCACATGACTGCAAGCGGCTGAAAATTCAGTTAGACAAACCCATTTGTTTTAAAAATGGTATTTATGACTGCATGTCTTCCGGTTTTACATGAAGAAAAAAAAATTAATGACTAGTTCTCTTTGATTTGCCATTTATTACTCTACCTAGCTACACCATAAGATTTCTTAATCTTATTAACAATTTTAGTGGAAGGCTGGAAGAATCCCAGGAGCCAGGTAATCAAAGTAGCCTAACCTAAAGATTTGGGGACTAGAAGCACTGAAGCTTTTAAAAGGTTGAAATGCAAATACACTAAAACATTCAGCTGACCTTTGACTTCTTCTAAGTGACTCCTTTATTTGACAGCATTGTGTCCCCCTTTGCTTGAGTCTCATATCTAAACAGAAACTAGTTATTAGACTGACTGTGCCTTCACTTATCCTACATGTAGTTTTTTTTTTTTCTAAATATATTTGAACATTAGAAACTGTTGTAATATCATATCAAAATGTTAGTTCACAACATGACGCTCCTCCCAGAGGGAAAAAAATCCAAGGTTCCTACTGTTAAAGGGAACTTGCTATCAGGAATAACGCTATTAGCCTGCAGATATGCAGTTATACTGCAGGTTAATAGCGTTATTATGCTGCCCGTAGCCAAATGCAGCGAGGAGAAAATTAAGTCACGGAGGTGGCACCATTGCTGGTTCAGTCACCGCTCCGACAGCTGTAACTGCTTCCCCGGCCCTAATGCAGAGCCAGTGTCACTCAGGGCCGGGACTGCAGTTATAGCCGCCGCTTTGTATATTCACAAGTGGTAACTGAACCAGCGCCGCCCCATGACTGAAACTAAATGCTGTCAGGGAGGATAAAGTTAATTTTCTCCCTGCTGCATTCAGCTATGTGCAGGCGCCGGGCAGCATAATAACATTAGTAACCTGCAAATATAAGACTAATCTGCAGGTTAATAGCATTATTTCTGGTGACTGGTTCCCTTTAATTTATTTATTTTTTTTAAATACATATAAACTCATTCTCTGGGCTTGAAATGTATATTTCTTTTTCTATAAATGGGCGTCTCGAGTGCAAAAACGCCTAATGATTGTGGAGATCAGTTTTGTAACATAGCCTTCAGCTTTGGGCACATAGGACTTGATTCATCAAGACTGGTGTCCAGTCTGCACTGGAGTAAGGGGTATTTCACACTAGGACTAGGCGAGATCGCTGCAGCGTCACTGACTTTGTGACACAACAGCGATCTCGCCAGCGATCTTTGTGTGTGGCACGCATCAGCGACCCCCCCCCCCCCCCACCAGGCATCGCTGATCGTGCAGGAATGTCCTGGGCCCTTTATTGATCGTTGGTCTCCCGCTGGCCAGCACGCATCGCTGCGTGTGGCAGCGGGAGACCAACGACCAGTGAGCTCTGAGTGATGTAAGAAGACGATGGGAGCTGGTACACAGGGTACACAGCGGGTAACTAAGCACTGCGCGGCGCTTAGTTGCCCACTGTTTACCCTGGATAGCAGCGTGCTCGCTGGTCTTGATTGCTGGTGAGTCTGCCTGTTTGACAGCTCATCAGCAATCCTGTAGCGACGCACCAGCGATCCTGACCAGGTTGCATCATTGTCGGGATCGCTGGTGCGTCGCTAAGTGAGACGGGACCCTTAGATACGACAAACTCATTAAGAGGCATGTGCCGCTTTAAAAAGAATTTTGGATTGGCATAAAAGTGGGAAAAGTTGCAACATTTTTTCACCACTACAAGTTCAAATAGTTTTGCATCAGACTTCTGCCCAAAACTGTTTGACTTGGGCCCCATAGTGTATTCTGTCCTGTACAACCCGAGTTATGAGGAGCTGTAACACCGCAGTTATGAGCACCCATTCTTGCCTGGTCTTGCTGTATTGTTTTGGTTCAGTTTTTGAGTGTATTTTGTATACAGTTTTAGTGCCTTTTTCATTAGCTTTAGAAGTGTGTGCTATTTATTGTGAGTATATATCCCAAGCAAGGCTCTGTTTCTGCAATAACATTTTATCTGTAAATAAGCCAAATATATTTATTTTCTGCCTCCTTCCAGCTATAATAGCAATTCAACTATGAATGAAACACGAATGTCTTGAATAAGAGCTATAACATGAATGCAGCTTTTCTGTGCAGTATTTCAATAGCCCGGGCACTAAAATTGTTTTCCATGACCTATTGTTTTACATCAATGCAGTGTTTGGGATCCTAAGGTGCTGGTAATGTATTTGATTTTATTCTTGCATAATGTCACCACCATGTTCCTGCAGTATAAGCTCCCATCAGTGTATTAGAACTGCTTACTTGAAACTCTAGATAGGAGCCAAGATGCTAGAATTTCTATTATCGCTTGGTAAATGTCTGGTTCACTTCACTACCTGCTGCCTCTTATTGGAGAGCAAGTCATTGAAATTCCATGAAGAGGTGGAGAATCCATTCAGTTACTATGTAAAGACTGTGCTGCCTATTCACTCATTTTATGAGAACCATTTCTGTTATCACTTGCTGATAATGACTCTACTGCCTTAACCCAAATGTCTGAAAACGCATAAAGGAACTACACAAGACAAAAATCGAATGGTAAGAAGTATGTGGCTGTGCCTGTCACAGCCAGATACGCTGTTCCTTTCACTGCCACATGCTCTTCAATGTTCTTGGCATGATGTATAAAGTATATGATAGACTCAGTGTCGGCTTTTAATAGGTGTTCTTTTTTTAATTGTTAAAATTCAAGTGCAATATTTTGCTTTGTTAGTCATGCATGATAAATGCATTGTGTTTTACATGTCTGTTTTTATTTTTTTGAAACTTAATTAAATTTTTTTTTAAATGCTACTTTTGTATATATTATGTTTCAAATAATTTGTAGGTAGCACTTATTTCCAGGACGTCCCTCCTGACAGCACCATGTAGGTCGTTGTCCTCCTTACAGGGACAGGAAACACACGAGAGGTTAAAAGGCCCCCTCCCTACCCACGTCCCTCAGTGTGTGGTTTTTTTTTTTGTTTTTTTTTCTTTCCCTGTCCCTGCATGGAGGGACGCATGAGAGGAAGCAGGAGAATACCCAGATGGGCTCAGGGGGATCGAGCAGTGCAGCCAATCATTCTACCTGGCAAGAGGCCCAGAGCCAATACTCTCTGGTGGGGAGTCCCTCAGCTACAATGACCAGTCGAGTAGGAGCTCCTGGGTTGAGCCTCTTCCTCCCAATGGAGGGCTTTTGGCTCTGACGCCGGCAGGGCGCTGCATTTTCTGGAAGACACGTGGTGTGCAGATCCGCTGCATTTCCGGTGACGTCAGAAAGGTGCCAGGTCATGAGGTGGGCGTGCGTTCCAGAGTGGAACGTGGAAGTGATGCGGAGACAGGTAATATAGCTGTTACCTGGGTCTCGGGAGGCACTTGGCACGCACGGGGTTACCATGGAGGAAGCGGGTGGAGGAGACAGGACTGCTTTGTATGTGAGCGATGCACAGTCCCACCTTCCCCTGCAGCAGCTTGATTGTCCCTTCTCTCTATGCTAAATAGGATAAGGGAACCCCAGCTATGTCCCTCCCAATGCCCAAGAGGTCTGCTAAGGCCTCTGCAAAGTCAAGGCGATGTCCTATATTCAATATAAAATTGCTGGAGATGTGACAGAACGCTCTGTGTAGGCTGCACCACTAAAGTTGTGAGGAAAGAACAATTGTCCCTGCTGTCCGATATGAGGTCCCTAATTTGTGAGTAGGTCCAGGCCTCTATCTAGTTTCACCCTGCTACAACCTCCCAATCCAGGTCCAAGAGCTAAGAGACCTCAATGGGAGATGGAACTAAGCTCGGATGAGGAGTTCCAGGTTCAGACCAGGAAGAAAAGGGTGAATTGGTGAAGGAAAATCAAGAATGGGGGAGAAGATATTTGTTTGGCCCTGAGCATACCAACGACCTAGTCCAGGCAGTCACAAATACAATGCAGGTGGAGGAGGTCCCAAAACCGCAGTCCATATAGAGCACTAAAGCAACGAGTGTTTCCGGTGAATGACCATATCTGGGCTGTGGTTCTGGACGAATGGGAAGATCTGGAGAAACGCTTGGTGGCACCACAAGACTTTAAAAATTGTTTACCTTTTGATCCTGAGGACATTAAGATCTGGAAGGAGGTTCCCAAGATAGACGTACCGGTGGCCAAAGTAGCTAGGAAGACGTCTATACCCTTTGAAGACTCATCGAGTCTGAAGGACCCTATGGACAGAAAGGTGGATAATCTCCTGAAGTGGGCTTGGGAAATGTCCTCAGCTTTGATCAATACTAATATAGCCGCCACTTCAGTTGCCAGGTCTAAAAGGAAATTTTTACTCTTCTCCACGACAGCACCCACTTGGAGAGAGAGATACGCCCATAGGAACAGGAAACCTACAGAGATGAAAGAGGGCGGTCCGCCTCTCCTCCTCAGTTGGTTTCCTGTTCCTATAGGAACCGCAGGATCTCTACAGAAGACCTACCTGGGCCAAGGAACCGCCTGTGCAGTGTCCGTGCGAACGGCAGGGGTTCTGGTCCAGAAGCAGCGTCGGGGGAGTGCTGGAATCCGGCTCCCCCCCTCGTCTGAGACAGCGGCAGCGCAAGAAGAAACACCGGTACCGGGGAGAGACGACCGGGGGTTTTCTTATATGGATACACATCACCGGGATCTTGGAGGCAGCCATCCCGGTCCGTGTGGGAGTGCGGAGCCGAGATAGAGAAGCTATCTCTGGCATTCTGAGACAGCGAGGACGCAAATACAGCGCTGGGAAGAGATAAGGAGGAACTTCCGGGTTACCGGAGGTTCCTCAGCGTACAGCGCATGCGTGGTCTTTCACAGCCGTGCAATATCAGCAGAGGAGCACTCCCCGCCCCCTCCAGGCAAAAAAAAAAGGAAAGGGACATGATTTAATATAGCAGCGCCGGACGGTGTTTCCAGGCAGGTCGCAGGCTATTGAATGCACCGCAAGCAGGAGCACCTGGGAGGGGGAGGTACCAGGTATTGAAGGGTGACATAAAAAACCGTGGGGGATAGTGATAGAGCGTGCAGACATGTCTTCCCCCAGACAGGACACGCATCCCCAAGCAGGTGATACAGCGGCAGCGGAACGTTGAGGCTCCTCGGATAGGAGCCACAGAAGTCATGCCAATAGAACCCGTTCTCAGCCTCCTGAACCGGTACCTGCAGCTTCTCTGGGTGAGTGGACGACTCTCTGCCTATCAAGCTGTTAAAGAATCTCTCTCTCTCCCCTCTATGTCCACCGTAGGCTAAAAGGAAGGAAAAATCAAAAAACAAGGAATGTGCCCTCTGTACACATCCTTTACCGGACTCTTATACAAAGAGGCTGTGCAAAAAATGCATTTCTGAAAATACAAAACAGGCTTCAACATCAGCCACAGACATATGGGCTATAATAAGGGAGGAACTACAGGCCCTAACCCAGTCTAGCGACATATCTAAGAAAACTAAGGCTAACAAACCAACGGCAGTTAGCTTAGACACAGATGAAGACGAAGCAGTAGTCTCTGACAGCTCCAATACGTCTACATCATCCTCTTCCTCTGATATGGAGGGTCATTCATGTTTTCCGTTAGATAACATGGACAACTTGGTGAAATCTGTAAGAAACACCATGGGTTGCACAGACGCTAAGGAGCCGCAAACGACCCAAGAGATTGTTTGCGGGATTGACAGGAGGAGGAGGGTTTTTCCCGTTATACCAGCAATAAAGGCCTTAGTGAAAAAGGAATGGGAGAAGCAGGATCAGAGAGGTTATCTTCCCTCGGAGTCAAAAAGAAGGTATCCCTTTAGCGACGAGGAATTGTTAACGTGGTCTAAGGTCCCGAAGGTCGACGCGGCAGTTGCCTCAGCCTCAAAGCAGTCGGCCTTACCAGTAGAAGACGCAGGGATTCTAAAAGACCCACTGGATCGAAAAGCGGATGCCTCACTAAAGAGAGCATGGGAGGCAGCCACGGGCACGTTTAAGCCGGCAATAGCCAGTACGTCCACAGCTCGCTCTATGCTGGTCTGGATTGATCAGCTAGACCAACAAGTAGAACAAAAAGTCTCCAGAGACAAGCTACGAGCAGCCATACCACTGATTCGTGGCGCCGCGGAATACATGGCAGACGCATCAGCCGATTCACTACGCATGGCAGCCAGAACAGGCTTGCTTAATAATGCCAGACGAAGCCTATGGCTTAAAAGCTGGAGAAGTGACACCCAATCCAAGGCAAAGCTCTGTGCCATACCTTGTGAGGGTGAGTTTTTGTTTGGAAAAGCTTTGAACGAAATCCTTGCTAAAGCAAAAGAGGAAAAAAGGGTTCCCTAACCCCTCTCTCCCATTTTATAGGAGAGCGTTCAGGAGACGACCATTTGGTAGGGGAAGAACAGCAGAGAATCAGAACCGCTGGGCCACGAAAGAAGGAAAAGGCAAAGGTGCTATGTTTAGAGGATCCTCCTTCCGCAGAGATCGGAGCTAAAGAACCAGTCCCTCCAGTAGGGGGGAGACTAAAATTGTTTCTTCAGGAATGGGAGAAAATCACGGCCAGCCCTTGGGTCCTGGGCATTATTAGAGAAGGACTAAAATTAGATTTCCATCACGTGCCCCGTAACTCAGTCATCGTAACATCCCTTAACTCCCCAGTCCAACAGCGGGCCTTAGACTGAAATTTTCAGTCTTCTGGACAAAAAAGTCTTGGTCCAGGTGCCAAAAGGACAGGAAGGGAGAGGATTTTACTCCCCTCTCTTTCTGATACCTAAACCCAATGGCTCCTTCAGGACGATAATTAACCTGAAGAAACTGAATACTTTTGTAATAAATCATAAATTTAAGATGGAGTCTATTAGATCCGCAATTAAGCTCCTTTTTCCCAATTGTATGATGGCAGGCCTGGATCTGAAAGATGCCTATTATCATCTTCCCATCCATTACAGATTCCAGAAATACCTCAGAGTGGTGGTCTTCCTCGAGGGCACCATACAACACCTTCAGTTCACAGCCATGCCATTCGGCCTTTCCATCGCACCAAGAGTCTTTACAAAGGTGATGCTGGAAGTGATGGCTTTCTTACGCCAGAAGGACACACTGATAGTACCCTATTTGGATGATTTTTTGATAATAGGTAACTCAACTAGACAATGTAATGAACGAGTGGCTGATGCAATCTTATCCCTATAGGCTCTTGGTTGGGTAATAAATTTCAAGAAATCCAGAATCGAACCACAGTCAGTTCAGTCCTTCCTGGGTCTTCAGCTAGACTCCATAAGCCAAAAATGTCTGCTACCACAGGTAAAGATTACAACAATTAAAACGAAGGTCAGATTAGCGATAGACGAACCACACATATCATTAAGGGAGGCAATGTCCCTCCTGGGGTCCCTTACTTACTGCATTCCGGCAGTTCGGTGGGCCCAATTCCATACAAGAGAATTACAGCATCAAATCCTCTTGAAGGAGACTCAGGACCAGGGGAATTTAAGTAAAAAAATCACTTTATCTCAGATAGTCCTAACCTCCCTAACATGGTGGCTAGACGAGAATAACTTATCAGGAGGAGTACCATGGGTAGTAACACCCTCCCGTATAATTACTACTGACGCCAGCCCCACAGGATGGGGAGCCCACATGGGAAGCACCTTCACCCAAGGCTTATGGGATATAAGGGAAGGGCACGATTCATCAAACTTGAAAGGGCTAAAAGCAGTGGGTCATGCATTATATCATTTTCTCCCACAGTTACAAGGAGAGATTGTAAGAATCCTGTCAGACAACACCACAGTGGTCGCATATCCGAACAGGCAAGGCGGGACTCGATCAGTCGCATTAATGTCTTCCGCAAGAAAGATCTTGTCTTTAGCTGAAAAACATTCTTCGTCTCTCTCAGCCCTCCACATAAGAGGAGAAGACCATGCGAAAGCGGATTTTCTAAGCCACCATACACTGCGGCAAGGAGAGTGGTGCCTGAGCCGGCAAATATTCACGAACATTGTGTCACTATGGGGCCTTCCCCAGATAGATCTCTTCGCCACCAGGGAAAACAAACAGGTGCGAAGATTCGCCTCTCTGAATGTGACAGCCCAGAAATCCTGGATGCCCTCCAGGCCCCATGGCGGTTCAAACTGGCATATGCCTTCCCCCCCAATCATACTACTACCGCAGGTGATCAGGAAAATCAGGGCAGAGGAAGCACGAATAATCTTAATAGCGCCATTCTGGCCCAGGAGACCGTGGTTTTCATGCCTGCGGGCAATGTCAGTGACCGACCCTTGGGTGCTTCCTTCAGTCCCCAGGCTTCTCTCGCAGGGGCCATTCTTCCATCCTCAAGTGGACAATCTCCACTTGACGGCTTGGAACTTGAAAGGGAAATGTTGAGAGCAAGAGGATTCTCGGAAGGGCTAGTCAACACTCTCCTACAAAGTCGGAAGTTGTCTACGACAAAAATTTACACCAGGGTGGGGAGAAAATTCCTAGAGTTTCACACAGCCCCTGATTCCAGAGAAATTCCAATAACAGCGATCCTAGAGTTTCTACAGAAAGGAAAAAATTTAGGACTATCTGTTAACACTCTAAAAGTCCAGGTGTCGGCTCTAGGGGCCCTCTATAGTTATAACGTGGCAGGAAATAGATGGATTGCCAGATTTATCTCGGCCTGTGAGCGGAGCGAACCGGTACACATACCTTACCTAGAGTTCCTCCTTGGGACTTGAATTTGGTGCTGGAGGCCCTTACACGTTCTCCGTTTGAACCATTAGACTCAATATCCCTTAAACACCTATCTCTCAAAACAGTACTGCTAGTTGCACTAACCTCAGCCAGAAGGGTTAGCGACATACAAGCACTATCGATAGAACCTCCTTTCCTATTAACATTCCAGGATCAGCTAATATTAAAACCAGACCCCTCATACTTACCAAAGGTAGCAGGGAAGTTCCATAGATCACAAGAAATCCACCTCCCCTCATTTTTTAGTAACCCTTCTACTCCAGAGGAAGAAAAATTTCATACGCTAGATGTTAGAAGAGCAGTATTACAATACATCGAGAGATCTAGCAGCTGGAGGAAGAGTAGGGCTCTATTTCCTTCCAGGGCCAAAAGAAGGGATATGAGGTCACAAGGGGTACCCTGTCACGATGGATCAGAGATGCGATCAGCCTGGCATACTCTGTGAGCAATGAAGATCCCCCGGAAGGTATCAAGGCACACTCCACCAGAGCTATGGCTTCTTCTTGGGCAGAGAGGGGAGATGTCGCAATCGAGTCTATATGTAAGGCTGCTACTTGGTCAACGCCCTCTACCTTTTATAACCACTATAGACTTGAGTTATCATGCTCATCCGACCTAACCTTTGGTAGAGCGGTCCTCGGCACGGTGGTCCCTCCCAGGTGAAGGTCTCTGAAAGTCTCTCCAAGTGGGTGCTGTCGTGGCGAAGAGTAAAAAGCCGGATTACTTACTGGTAATGCTCTTTTAATGAGTCCACGACAGCACCCGTTCACTAACCCTCCCTAGAAGTTAACAATGTATATACACCACCTTAGTTGTAAAAGTAGAATGAGCATATAAAATAATATAATGGCCTAATAATTGGCGGTCCTCCGGGTACTCTGAAATCCAACTGAGGAGGAGAGGCGGACCGCCCTCTTTTATCTCTGTAGGTTTCCTGTTCCTATGGGCGGATCCCTCTCTCCAAGTGGGTGCTGTCGTGGACTCATTAAAAGAGCATTACCGGTAAGTAATCCGGCTTATGCTCCATTCCCTTCTCAGGAGGGAAAAGTACAGGATCCCTATTTGGGTCAGGTTCAAGATCAAGGAAGCAATAACGCCATCCTGGCTGGGGGGGGGGTGACTAAGGTAGTTCGCGGGAAGCTGGCACCAGATTGCCCAGGACCAGTGGGTCTTGAGAACCATTGCAGAAGGTTACGCAATGGAGTTTGTAGCGCCTCCCCCAGAAAGATTTATTGCTCCCGCTACCTTGTCGGCAAATTCGCTTATGGTAGTAGACATAAGAGAGCTTATCGATACAGCTGTTGTAATTCTGGTTCCCCAGTTGGAAAAGGGCAAAGGACACTTCATTATTCACCATCATAAAACCATCAGCGAATCGCACACTATAATAAATCTAAAATCTCTGAACTTCTGAGTAGCATACAAAAGATTCAGGATGGAGTCGATAAAATCTACGGTTAACCTTATAGACAGGGACGCATTTATGTGCACCCTGGATCTAAAAAGTGCGTATTACCAGGTTCCGATACACCTGACGTCCCAGAAATTCTTGTGCATCGCTGTAAAAATCCAGAATTGAATCTGCCACTTTTGATTTTGGTGCCTTCTATTCAGCCTAGCCTTGGCTTCTTGGGCTTTTATAAAATTGATGTCCGATTGTAGCCTACTTAAGGAACAAGGAGAATATTATTGTGCCATAGCTGGACGATTTCCTCCTGGTGCCGAATTCGGTGTAAAAGCTCCGGTCCCACAGGGAGAAGACCATATCCACATTGGGGCACCGCGGATGGATCCTCCATAGGCTTGGTGTCGGGAAACAGGTATATTTTCCTGGGAGTGCTGTTGGATTCCAGATGCAGAACATCCTTCTTGCCAGAAGGGAAACAGGAGACTGTGAGAAACAAGATCCGATAGTTCCTGAGAAGTTGGACTTCAATCAGGTCGGCGATGAAAATTCTAGTCCTCCTGACAGTTTGCTTCCCCTGTATCAGGTGGGCCCAGTTCCACTCGAGAGCTTTACAGAGAAAAATTCTGTCCATCTGAGACTTGCGCCAGACATCACTTGACAGAGGAATGTCCTTATCGCCTGCGGTGAGAAAATCGCCATGTTGGTGGACTTGGCTGGAAAATCTGCAATTGGGCATCCCTTGGATCGCCTCACCTTGCATAGTGATCACTATGGACGTAAGCAAGGTGGGTTGGGGAGCACAGTTGGAGGGAAGGATTCTTCAGGGCAGATGGCTATCAGGGATCCAGTCCAAGTAGTCCAACTACAGAGAGCTCTACACTGTGTGGGAAGCCCTAAGGCAAAATCAGTCATACCTAAAGGGACAACACGTCAAGATCATTTCAGACAATGTAATGACTGTGTTTTTCTTGTGACACCAAGGAGGCCCCAGACACCGTGTGGGCAGAGGACAGTGCTTTCGGTGGCGGCGGTTCATCTCGAGGGATCCCAAAATATAGTGGCAGATTACCTGAGTAGACAAAATATCTGGCCAACGGAATGAGAGCTAAACGAGGTGTTCCAGCACTTGTGCCATCTCTGGGGTATGCCTCAAAAAGACTTATTCACAACCAGATAGAACACAAAGGTCACCAGATTCTACTCCCTGAATCCCCACGGACAATCCAGAAGTGGTCGATGTGTTGAGTCAGAGGTGGGACAGGTCTCTGTCCAAGCGTTTTCCCGAACGGCACTTACCCAAAAAGTACTCAGAAAGATACAGGAGGATCGGGCGAAGGTACTTCTGATCATTTTGTATTGGTCAAAGAGAAATTGGTTCCCACTGCTAAGAACCATGGCGTTAGAAGATCTTGTCATGCTTTCCCAGAGGAAAGATCTATTTCACCAGGGTCTAGTCCACCATCAGAACCTTTAAAGACTTCACCTGTCAGCCTGGATCCTGAGCGGAACATCCTAAGAGCTCAGGGGCTAACGGACCTGATTATTACCACGATTCAGGCTAGCAGGAAGCCAGTCACCTTGGCAATATACAATCAAAATCTGAAAAAGGTTCTGTTTGGAAGGTGGCAGGTCCGATGTTCCCGGCAGGCCAGATATTCCAAGGATCTTAGATTTTCCTCCAGGTGGGTTTTAATAAGGGTCTCAAACCAAGCACCCTTAAAGTCCAGATATCGGCATTAAGTATTTTCTTCAATCATCCGTTGGCCACTCACCTGTGGGTAACTTGGTTTGTCAGGGAGATACAAAGGTTGCGACCTACTATAAGGCGGTCGGTTACTCCTTTGGGATTTAAATCTAGTCCTTAAAGCCCTTTGTAAAGATCCTTATGTACCTGGGGAAAATATGTCCATCTCATATCGGACCTTCAAAACGGCATTTTTAAAAAGGGTAGGAGAGATTCAGGCCCTGTCCACTCGGTACCGTATCTTCGGATATGGGATGATCGCATAATCATGAAATTAGATCCTGCATTCCTACCAAAGGTAGTGTCCATTCAGAATCTAAACCAGGAGATTGTCTTACCTTCCTTTTGTGAGAATCTGCCAAATCAGAAGGAGCGGGTTTTTCATGCCTTAAATGTTAGACAGGCAGTCATGGAACATCTAAAAGCCACTCGTAGTTGGAGGCAGGATCCTAATCTGTTGGTTTTATTTGGGGAAAAAAAGAGGGGGGGGGGAACCTCTAAGACCACTATTGCAAGATGGATTACTTTGGCAATTTCCCTAGCTTACCATTCAGAAGAGATTATTCCCCTCGAAGGTCTAAGAGCCCACTCAACGAGAGCAGTCTCCACCTCCTGGGCTGAGGACGGGGGCATCAGTCGAATTTGTAGGGCAGCAACTTGGGCCAGATTAGATACGTTTTGCAAACACAATAAATTAGATGCACTATCTAGTCAACAAACTGCCTTTGGGAAAAAGGTTCTCCAGGCAGTGGTCCCACCCTGAGGAGATATTTTGGTATTCTCCATGGTGCTGTCAGGAGGGATGTCCTGTAAAATATGTATTTGGCCTACTGGTAACTGTTTTCAGGAGTCCATCCTGACAGCACGGTTAGTTCCCTCCCTGTTGTTGTTTCATGATGTCTTAATATATCGGTTCAAATAAATTTAGGTTGTGTCAATCATGGTGTGGTACTTGCTAAAACACTGAGGGAGGTGATTGGGGAGGGGCCTTTTAACCTCTCCTGTTTCCTGTCCCTGTAAGGAGGAGGAGGAAGACATCCATGGTGCTGTCAGGATGGACTCCTGGAAACATAATTATCGGTAGATCTAATACCTATTGTTTCTACATTGGTCATGTACTTCAATTGAATAGCGCTGTCCACTACTTCTGGAGGTCTATTAATGATTCGGAGTCCTGCTTATATAGCACTTCTTTAATGTTATCCATAGTGAAGCTATAATGTAATGGTTTATGGAAGAGGGGCAATTTTAGGGCACTTGCTGCAGAAGGATTCAGTTTCTTTATGCCGATTAAGACTGACATTTTATACAGAATAAGATGTGCTGCAGTCATTAAGAGGCATACGCCACTTACAGGGAATCTGTCACCTCATTTTGGTGTGATATTTAAAAGACTTGTGTCCGGTCCGATGCGCGGTGTTTCGGGTCCTTTCCTCCATCCCTTCTTGGCCACTGTCCGCAATATTTCAGGGAATTTCCGTACTTGGCCTCGATATTACGCACGCATGTGGGCACTGCAATCTGGACTTGCGCAGGTGTCACATGCTTTTCCCAACTGCGGGCAAAGCCGAAAAGCAATAGTGCGCATGCGCCGGTGAACTATGCCCCGAAAAACTTCTGAGATGACATTGATCGTGTCAAATACAAGGCACAGCAGTGGTGTGACCTGGTTGTGCCCTAGATGTAACCTGCCTTGGAATGGAGCTGTGATCTCCGATCCTAGGCTGTTGCATGGCAATGCCAGCATCACCAGGGCCATCTCCGATTGGTGCAATCAATGTCCTCCGACTGCTCTGTGACCATGCTGCAGGTCTTCGCACTAGCTAAGGTTTCCTGCAGAGCGGTCACGCTACAGGATCTGCTGCTCTGCTGGGCCTTGTGGTGCCACAGAAACATGTGACGCCGCAATCCCTGCTGAAGAAAGACAAGACAGAAGAAAGAAGATACAACTGTCTTTTGATCCCTGTCCGATCTCTCGCCATCCACACCTTTCCCCCTCTATCCCCTCCACCCCCTTTCCATCGCCTCCGTGCGCACATTTAGCAGCCACTGAGCGTTGATTGGTGACGCAGTTCACGATCAGCACTCGTGCTCGCTGTTTTCCACTTTTCTTTTTCACCCCCTTTTGCGCCACCTCCGTGCCCACATCCAGCAGCTGCTGAACTTTAATAAGTGACGCAGTTCACTCATCAGAGCTTGTGCCTGCTGTTCTAGACACTTTTTTCTTTTCACTGACTTTTTTTCTCCCTGGTTGTTGCTTTTTTTCTTAAAGCTTATTCTTTTCAGACAAGTTTACAACAAGCACTATCACACATACCCACAAACAGTTACGGTAAATAAAGTACTGACACACTCCATAATTATATATAAAAAAAAAAAAAAGTCGTCCCGCTTGTCCAAACAACCCTATTCAGTGGAGGAGGCATATGCTTTCCTTGCATCCAACACAGAGCGAGGAAGAGGATCCCACATTTCTTTATTTTTCAGATTAGTCTTCCTCATCCTCCTCAGGTCCTGCTGAACTGGCACGCAGACGTCCCAGGACAGAATATGAAGCACTGCACCCCATTTGTGACCCCGTATGGACCTTGCCCCCTGAAAATTGAGCCACTGATTCCTGATTGTGGCATAATCAGAAATCAAGTTTGACACCGCTGGCCTCACAGAACTAGACTTTTTCAAAGTCATTTTCTCTGAGGATTTTGTTAACCTCACACTGAGCCAAGCTAATTTATATGCTCGTCAATGTTTGGCACAAACCCCCCTGTTAATAATTTTTTAACTTGTCTCCTGTAGATGCAGTTGAAATCATGGAGTTTTGGGGCCTGGTCTTTCACATGGGGTTCCTGAAGAAGCCAGAACTTTGAACATATTGGAATGTTGTTTTATACAACACGCCAGTGTTTCGAAAGATGATGGTCCAGACACATTTTGAGGCCATCCACAAATTCTTGCATTATACCGATAATGCAAAGTGTCCTCCACGAGATGACCCCAACTTTGACCATCTGTTCAAAGTTCGGCCTGTCATCGAACACTTCAACAAACTTTTTGTTGGTGTATGTTCCCCAAAGGGACATCTTTGTGGATGAGTCCTTAATTTTAAGGGTAGGCTCAAATTCAATCAGTACCTGCCCAGTAAGAGGGCCAGGTATGGAATTAAACTCTATAAGCTGTGTGAGAGTACCTCAGGGTACACCGTCCCACAGGTTTAAAGTTTATGAAGGGAAGGACACCTGGATTGAACCCCTGAATGCCCCCCCTGTCCTGGGGGTGAGTGGGATAATTGTGTGGGATTTCGTGCACCCACTGCTGGATAAAGGTTATCAACTGTACCACACCTCCATGCACTACTAAATTCATTTGTGACTTACACAACTGACGTATGACAACCTAACAAACATTACACAACTCACGTGTGCTACTACATTATAGAATTCACATACCAGGAAACAGTAGATTAGTTCCAAAAAAGGGGCACTTGTTGGGCATTGCCATTGTTAAGGCACAACATAACGCCCAAACACCATTCCATCAAAGTCTGCATTCCAAAACGTCACTAGTTCCCTTCTGAGCCCCAGCGTGTGCCCAAACAGTAGTTATCTTCCACATATGAGATATCAGCGTACTCAGGATAAATTGGACAACTTTTGGGGTCCAATTGCTCCTGTTACCCTTGGGAAAATTAAAAATTGGGGACTAAAAGATAATTTTTGTGGGGTTAATGTGTCACGGACCGCCCCTGACACATTAACCCCATGCACACCGCGATCAAACACGATCGCGGTGTACCGGGGGTTAAAGGGAAGCATCAGCAGGGAGGGGGCTCCCTCCGTGCTTCCCTGAGCCCCCCACAGCAGTGCAATGTGCAGTGCTGCTGCGGGGGTCTCCTTCCCTGCAGGTCCCCGGATCCAAGATGGCAAACGGGGACCTTCAGGGGCCTGCAGGGAGCTGGCTTCCTCAGTGCCTGCAAAGCGCAGGCAAGAGGAAGTCTTCAAAGCCTGTGACAGATCGCTGATCTGTCACAGTGATCTGTCACAGGACAGTGATGTCCCCCCTGGGACAACCTAATAAAGTTAAAAAAGTGTAAAAATTTTAAAAAAAAAAACACGAAACTTAAAAAAAATTCCCTAATAAATTCATTTTTTGGAAATAAAAAAAACAAAAGTACACATTTGGTATCGCCGCGTCCGTAACAACCTGCCCTATAAAACTATCCCATTACTTAACCCCTTTAGCGAACCCCTTAAAAAATAAAAAACGAAGCAAAAAATGTTATCATACCGCCGAACAAAAAGTGCAATAACGTGCGATCAAAAAGACGCATATAAATATCCATGGTACCGCTGAAAACGTCATCTTGTCCAGCAAAAAATGAGCCGCCACACAGCATCAAAGAAAAAATAGTTATAGCTCGCAGAATAAAGCGATGCAAAAAATTATTTTTTATATAAAATTGTTTTTATTGCATAAAAGCGCCAAAACATAAAAAAGACAAATGAGGTATCGCTGTAACCGTACTGACCGGAAGAATAAAACCGCTTTATCAATTTTACTGCGCGTGGAACGGTGTAAACGTCCCCCCCCAAAAGAAATTCATGAAACGCTGGTTTTTGTTCATTCTGCGTCCCAAAAATCAGAATAAAAAGCGATCAAAAAATGTCACGTGCCCGATCATGATGCCAATAAAAGCGTCAACTTGTCCCGCAAAAAATAAGACCTCACATGACTCAGTGGGGAAAAATATGGAAACATTATAGCTCTCAATATGTGGTGATGCAAATACTTTTTACAATAAAAAGCGTCTTTTAGCGTGTGACAGCTGCCAAATATAAAAACCACCATAAATAGTAAATCAAACCCCCTGTTATCACCCCCTTAGTTAGGGAAAAATAATAAAATTAAAAAAAAAATAGGGGTGTGTTGGGGTTAGTGTTGGAGTTAGAATTGGGGGTGTTTCCACATCAGGTGCTCTCCAAACGCAACATGGCGTCTGATCTCAATTCCCGCCAATTCTGCGGTGAAGAAGTCAAACGGTGCTCCTTCCCTTCCAAGCTCTGCCATGCACCCAAACAGTGGTTTAACCCCACATATGGGGTATCGGCTTACTCAGGACAAATTGCAAAACAACTTTTGGGGTCCTATTTCTCCTGTTGCCCTTAGGAAAATAAAAAATTGGGGGCAAAAATATAATTTTTGTGGAAAAAAAAGATTTTATTTTCACGCCTGGGCGTTATAAACTTCTGTGAAGCACTTGGGGGTTCAAAGTGCTCACCACACATCTAGATAAGTTCCGTGGGGGTCTAGTTTCCAAAATGGGGTCACTTGTGGGGAGTTTCAATAGTTTAGGCACATCAAAGGCTCTCCAAATGCACATGACACCCGCAGACCATTCCATCAAAGTCTGCATTCCAAAACATCACTACTTCCCTTCCGAGCCCCGACATGTGCCCATACAGTAGTTTTCTCCCACATATGAGGCATCAGCGTACTCAGGACAAAGTGGACAACAACTTTTGGGTTCCAATTTCTCCTGTTACCCTTGGGAAAAAAAAAATTGGGGACTAAATGATCATGTTTGTGGAAAAAATACAATTTTTTTTATTTTCACGCCCAGGCGTTATAAACTTCTGTGAAGCACTGGGAGCTTCAAAGTTCTCACCACACATCTAGATAAGTTCCTTAGGGGGTCTAGTTTCCAAAATGGGGTCACTTGTGGGGGGATTCCACTGTTTTGGTACATCCGGGGCTTTCCAAGCGCGACATGGTGTCCAATCTCAATTCCAGCCAAAAACGTCAAATGGCGCCGCTTCCCTTCCGAGCTCTGCCATGCGCCCAAATAGTCGTTTACACCCACATGTGGTGTATCAGCGTACTCAGGACAAATTGCACAATAACTTGTAGGGTCCTGTTACCCTTGGGAAAATAAAAATTGTGGGTGAAGAGAATTTTTGTGCAAAAATATGAATTTTTAATTGTACCGCTGTACGTTATAAACTTCTGTGAAGCCCTTGTGGGGTCAAAGTTCTCACCACATATCTAGATAAGTTCCTTGGGGGGGGTCTAGTTTCCAAAATGGGGTCACTTGTGGGGGGTTTCCACTGTTTAGGTACATCAGGGGCTCTCTAAACGTTACATGGCATCCGATCTGAATTCCAGCCAATTTTGCATTGAAAGTCAAATGGCGCTCCTTCCTTTCTGAGCTCTGTCATGCGCCAAAGCAGTGGTTCCACCCTACATATCAGGTATCAGCGTACTCAGGACAAATTGCACAATAACTTTTCCAGTCCAAGTTCTCCTTTTACCGTTGGTAAAATAAAAAATTGAACCTGAAGTATTTTTTTTGTGAAAAAAAGTTAAATGTTCATTTTTTTTTTTTAATATTCACAAAATTCCTGTGAAGCACCTGAAGGGTTAATAAACTTCTTGAATGTGGTTTTGAGCACCTTAAGGGGTGCAGTTTTTAGAATGGTGTCACTTTTGGGTATTTTCTATCATATAGACCCCTCAAAGTGGCTTCAAATGTGATGTGGTCTGTAAAAATAAAATGGTGTTGAAAAAATGAAATATCACTTGTCAACTTTTAACCCTTATAACTTCCTAACAAAAAAAAAATTTGGTTCCAAAATTGTGCTGATGTAAAGTAAACATGTGGGAAATGTTACTTATTAAGTTTTTTTGTGTGCCATATCTCTGTGATTTAAGGGCATAAAAATTCAAAGTTGGAAAATTTTTGCCAAATTTCCGTTTTTTTCACAAACAAGTTATAGGAATGAAATTTTACCACTATCATGAAGTACAATATGTCACGAGAAAAAAGCCAGATTTACCGGGATCCATGGAAGCGTTTCAGAGTTATGACCTCATAAAGGGACAGTGGTCAGAATTGTAAAAATTGGCCCGGTCATGAACGTGCAAACCACCCTTGGGGTTTAAGGGCATAAAAATTCAAAGTTTGAAAATTGCTAAATTTTCCAAATTTGTCTCATGTTCGTTTTTTACAGAAAAGCAAGTTATATAGAAGAAATTTTACCACTACCGTGAAGTACAATATGTCATGAAAAAACAATCGCTAAGATCTGTTGAAGCGTTTCAGAGTTATTACCTCAAAGAGACAGTGGTCAGAATTGTAAAAATTGTCCCGGTCATTAACGTGCAAACCACCCTCGGGGGTAAAGGGGTTAACCAATTGAATGCCACTGTTAATCTCTGACAGCAGCATTAAAGGGGACCTGCCACCAGATTTGTTGTCAACTAAAACTGACCTTAACCCCTTAGTGACAGACAATTTTGTACTTAATGACCAAGCCAGTTTTTACAATTCAGCTTCAGCGTATCCCACTGATTCTGAGAATGTTTGTTCATGACATATTGTACTTCGTTAGTGGTAATGTTTTTTCGGTATGACTTGCTTTTATGAAAAAAAAGGAAATTTGGCAAATTTTGAAAATTTTGCAATTTTCAAACTTAATTTTTGTGCCATTAAATCAGTTATATCGCACAAAATAGTTAATAAACAACATTTCCCACATGTCTACTTTACATCAGCACAATTTTGAAAACTTAATTTTGTTTTATGACGTTAAGGGTTAAAAGTTGACCAGCGATTTCTCACTTTTTCAACAAAATTTACAAAACCATTTTGAAGCGAGTTTGGGGTATTTTTTTGTCATATTGACTCCCCAAAGTGACACCATTCTAAAAACTGCACCCTCAAGGTGCTCAAAACCACATTCAAGAAGTTTATTAACCCTTCAGGTGCTTCATGAGAACAAAAGCAATGTGGAAGGAAAAAAATGAACATTTTACTTTTATTACAAGAAAAATTACTTTGGCCCAAACTTGTTTATTTTCACAAAGTTAACAAGGGAAAATGGACCACAAAGTTTGTTGGTGCAATTTCTCCTGAGTACACCAATACCCCGTATGTGGGGGAAAGCCACTGCTTGGGTGCATGGCAGGGCTCAGAAGGGAGGGAGTACAGTTTGACTTTTTGAATCTAAAATTGGCTGGAATCAATAGTACTTGCCTTACCGCATTTGTAGACCCCCTGAACAGTGGAAACCTCCAATTCTAACCCCAACACAGCCCTAACCCTAATCCCAACCCTAACCACAACCCCCAAGCCACAATGGTAACCCTAGACCCAACACTAATGGAAAAAAGAAATAAAAATGTTTAATTATTTTTACCTAAGGGGGTGATTAAAAAAAAAAAAAAAAAAAATAGTAAATCAAACCCCCATTTATTTTGATCGCTGTAAAAGGGTCTATCACAGTCAATGAACCAATAGGATCAAAATGAACCAACAGGCAATATGATCATCGCCTGCATGTAGTAGAACCGATCAGACAACAGCAGCTTCTAGTCTCCAAAGGAGACTATTGAAGCATACCAAAAATAAAGTTTTTAACAAATATTTAAAAAAAATATTAAAGTTGAAATCACCTCCTTTTTGCCCCATTCAAAAAAAAACAAAACACATATTTGGTATTGCTGCATTCAGAATCGCCTGCTCTATGACATATATATATAAAACTGATCACTAAATGGTGTAACAAGAAAAAGTCAAAATGCTAGAGTTAGTTTTTTGTTGCTGCATCATTGCATTAAAATGCATTAATAGCTGATCAAAAGATCGTATCTGCACCAAAATGATATTAAAAACGTCAGCTTGGCACGCAAAAAATAAGCCCTCACTCAACCCGAGGTCACGAAAAATGGAGATGCTACGGGTATTGGAAAATGGTGCTTTTTTTTTTATAACAAACTTTGAAATTTTTTTCACCACTTAAATAAAGTAACCTAGAAATGTTTGGTGTCTATGAACTTGTAATTACTTGGAGAATCATAATGGCAGGTCAGTTTTAGCATTTAGTGAACATGGTAAAAAAAAAAAAAAAACACACAAACATAAAACAACTGTGGAGTTGTACTTTTTTTTTTTTTTTTTTTTTTTGCAATTTCACCACTTGGAATTTTTTTTTTTCCCATTTTCGAGTACACAACTTAGTAAAACCAATGGTGTTGTTAAAAAGTACAACTCGTCCTGAAAAAAAACAAGCCCTCACATGGCCACTTTGACTAATAAATTAAAAAGTTATGGCTCTGGGAAGAAGGGGAGCAAAAAAATGAAAATGCAAAACTAAAAAGAGCTCTGGTTGTTAAGGGGTTAATCTGCTTTGTATCATACTAACATGGCATTGGTTCTCGAGTGGAGCCTTCATAATGAAATTCTCATACTCATGTGTAGAATTGCTCATTAGTACAGAGCTGGACAGGTCCTATTGTATTAAAGGGTGTTCACATCGCTTACATATCAGACACATGCAGCTGACACGTTATATTTTAATAACTTGTATGTTGGAGAGATGTTGGTAAAATATTGTACATCAGAAATTTAAAAGTACAGTAGTGTACAAAATAGTCCAATATGACAAACCAAATTAATCACTTTTTCTTATAAATTACAGTGGGGGGAAAAAAGTATTTGGTCAGCCACCAATTGTGCAAGTTCTCCCACTTAAAAAGATGATAGAGGCCTGTAATTGACATCATAGGTAGACCACAACTATGAGAGTCAAAATGAGAAAACAAATCCAGAAAATCACCTTGTCTGATTTGGCAAGATTTATTTAGCAAATTATGGTGGAAAATAAGTATTTGGTCACCTAAAAACATGCAAGATTTCTGGCGCTCACAGACCTGTAACGTATTTAAGGGGCTCCTCTGTCCTCCACTCACTACCTGTAGTAATGGCACCTGTTTGAACTTATCAGTATAAAAGACACCTGTCCACAACCTCAAACAGTCACAAGTCAAACTCCACTATGGTGAAGACCAAAGAGCTAACGAAGGACACCAGAAACAAATTTGTAGCCCTGCACCAGGCTGGGAAGACTGAATCTGCAATAGGAAAGCAGCTTGGTGTGATGAAATCAACTGTGGGAGCAATAATAAGAAAATGGAAGCCATACAAGACCACTGATGAGCCCCAGCTTGAGGGAGATTAACGCAAGATCTCACCCCGTGGGGTCAAAATGATCACAAGAACAATGAGCAAAAATTCCAGAACCACATGGGGGGACCTAGTGAATGACCTGCATAGAGCTGGAACAACTGTAACAAAGGCTAACATAGGTAATACACTACGCCGCAGTGCCAGACGTGTCCCCCTTAAGCCTACTGGCCATACCAAAAAAAAAATGATTAAAAAGCCAAAAAGTTTAGAAAAAAAATAAATTTTATTATTTATAGAAAATATAAAATCCATATTGACAGAAAAATAGGGGAAAAGGGAATAGAAAAACACCCATTGGTGTGGTTGTACACATGCACATACAAAAGGGACGCGTTCATCCAGGCATGTGTGTATAGTAGTAATGCATCAGAGCGCAATGACATTAATATAGATACAATTCCACCAATAACATATATAAGCACCCTTGCATAATTATATATATTATGTCAGCTGGGATATAATCCACAATCAGTCCCAACAGACATATATATATAAAATATTCCAGCCTCACTGACTGCTCCCAAACTCCCATACTGATTACATATGCAGTGATCAAGTCAAAGCCAAATAAATCACAAATAATTACCATAGAGGTTAACAGCAGTCGGGGAGTGTGCCACACCAAACTTAGTAAGATTAATATAAATACAATTCCATCAGTGGCACATGTAGGCACTATCGTATAGTCCTATATGTAAAGTCAGCAGACATGGATGAAAAAATCTAGTCTCACTAACCGCTACAACCTCCTTGTGTAGATATGGGGATACCACTTGATTTACTATCTGATGTATGCTTATTGAATAGTATTGGAGAAATGAATCCTAATGATTTGGGAAAAGGTCCTTTTACGGACTTAAAAAAAAAATAAGAGCGTTAAAATGCCTCCTCCCACTGGAGATATTTCTGCAATTGATATCTTTGAGAATTTAGTCATAAGACTTGAAATCCTTTACAAGGAAAAAAGATGTTTTCAAGGTACAATTGTACTAAAGCAGAGATGATGGTTATCAATAGGCTTGAGATGGATGACCACATTGTCATTAAACCCTCAGATAAGGGTGGCAATGTGGTCATCCTAGACTCTACGCATTACCTTATACTTTAAGATGTGTGACACTTCTTGGAGACAGGGAGAGCTATGAAGTTTTGGCTCATAATCCCACATCTGAATATTTGGTTGAACTAAAGGACATCCTGGATGAAGGTCTCTCTATGGGGGTCATTGATAAATGCGAATTTGACTTCTTAATGCCAAAAGGATGCAGTTGTGGCTACATTTTGTTTGCCTAAATTACACAAGGGTCTTTCCCCTTTAAAAGGAAGACCCATTGTGTCTGGAATGGGCAGTGTTAGCCACAATATTGGCATTTATCTAGGTCGTGTCCTTAAACCTTTTGTTGCCTGCCTGCAATCCTTTGTACAGGATACTCCGGATCTCCTTCGGAGATTAGAAGGACTATGTGTGGATCCTAAGGTCAATTTGAGTATTATGATGTCGAGGCCCTCTATACCCCATGACAAGGGGTTGGAAGCCGTGTTGTACTTCCATAATACTAGAGGATGTCAATACTGGACCCATAGTGAATTCGTCATTAAATTACTTCGATTCTGTCTTACCAAGAACTTTTTCCTCTTTGACCACAAGATATACTACCAGCTTAGGGGCACCGCTATGGGGAGCCCGTGTGCCCCCGCATATGCTAACTTGTTCCTGGGCTGGTGGGAGGAGACCCAGGTTTTCAGAAGTGGCCTGGACATTGTTGGACAGATTGAGCTATGGGTCCGGTATATAGATGACATCTTGGTATTGTGGAGGGGTCCAGTTAACAGTTTTCTGAGTTTTGTTGACATCCTAAATCATAATGATTGTGGTCTTTTCTTTACATTTGTTATTGACCCATCCTCATTGTCACTTCTGGATATTATGATCAAAAAGAGAAATGATGGTACTCTCACTACTTGTACCTATAGGAAGCCCACAGCTACGAATTCTTTATTGAATTGGGATAGTAGTTATCCGATTCATCTCAAACGTGGGGTACCTAAGGGTCAGTACCTCAGGATCCGTAGAAATTGTTCCACAGAGAAGTCCTTTGAGAGCCAGGCAAAGGAACTCAGAGATAGATTCTTGGAAAGGGGCTATCCCCACGATGTCCTAAAATGTGCCTACATGGAGGCAAACGGAAAGAACAGGCTGGAGCTCCTTAAATCTAAAGTGGAGAATAAGGGTGAAATGAGAATGATCACCACTTTTGATAATGGAGTTAATGATGTGCGTGATATCCTTGCCAATCATTGGCCTGTCCTATTAATGGATACGGATATTGGAAGGAAGCTTCCTGCACGACCGTTAATCACGTACAAGAAAGGCAGTTCTTTGAAAGATCGACTGGTCAATAGTCATTTTAAAAGACCCTCTAACACCACATTGTTAACCAGTAATGTTAAAGGTTGTTTTAGATGTGGTCACTGTGTTGTTTGTTCCCACATTGTTCCAGGAAACAGTTTTGTCAGTAATGTTACAGGACAACAATTCCAAATCAGGGAATTTATTAATTGTAGCAGTAAAGGAGTAATCTACAAAGCCACTTGTCTGTGTGGCAAAGAATATGTGGGCAAAACCATCAGGGAATTTAAACACGGGGGGGTTGGGGACATTTTGGCGACATTACTCATAAGAGGGATACCCCCATTTCACGCCATATCAACATTTGTCAAGGAGGTAACGTCAATTCCATCAAATTTGTGGGGATCGAGAGGGTGAGCAAGCCACGTAGGGGTGGAAATTGGGACAGACTTATTTTACAAAAAGAGACCAGATGGATATTTTCTTTTTAGAGCAGGAAGCAAGTGTTGGTATTTTCTTCATCTCTGTTATTAAAGTTGTTCTCCCTGTTGCAAGTCGTGCCTGGGATTGTGTCTGCCCTGCTTATTTTCTGTACAAGGTGCCGGGATGTACACTGACTGTGGCTTAGTTGACTCGGCTGGGACTACTACCCCGGGCCACCTTGTTATACATGGAGTCCGCCATCTATTCTATGAAAACTTGTTCTCCAAGAGTCAAATGGCGCTCCTTCCCTCCAGAGGGTCTCACCGTGTGGGCAAACAGTACTGTACAGCCACATGTGGGGTATTACCACATTCATGAGAAATTGTGTAACAAATTATGTTGTTATTTGTACCTATTTCCCCTTGTGAAAATGTAAAATCTGGAACTAAAACAGTGGTAAAAATGTAAGCTTTTCCTCTTCAATGGTATAACATTTTGGGGAACATGTGGTGTCAATACGATCACTGCACCCCTAGATGATTTAATTAAGAACTCAAAAACAAAATCACCTAGGAGACCAAAATGCTTCAAATAACAAATACATCCAAAATGAGCAGAAGCCAAGTCTAAAATTATATATCTTTATTGCAAAATATTCATAAAAACAAGGGAACATATAAAGTGGAGGACATAACAATAGGGTCACCGCATCATGGGGTAAATAGCAATATCAACAATACATGTTGAATAAATGTATCCATGAAATAGATTGGTTGTATGCAAAATGCAAAAAAGATCAAAGAAATAACATCAAATTAAGCCATATAAATATGTGCCAATGGTTATTGTATGGTTAATGCAAAACTGCACAGAGAAAATAAATGGACTTCATGGAAATAGTGCTCTTCAAACACCAATCAGGGGTAACCAATATCAAAAAACCGTATGGGAATAATTGCATGCAAGTGCGAATGGTAATATATACAAATGTACCCCGAGGCTGGGAGTGAAGAAAGATATAAATAATTATGGCATATTCACCTTAGTAGCGGGCAGGAGAACCCCGACGCGCGTTTCGCGGTAGCTTTATCAAGGGGCATGTGATAGAGTAGTTTTGCACCCTATTTATGTGAAAATGGAGTGGGGAAGGCAGACGCCATGGAGCGCTTCCGGTAGGCGGTGCGGATCATAGCCGTCACGGCTCGGCGTCATGCAAGCCGCGCCTCCTCCCGGCCCGACGCGTCAGAGCAGGAAGGAGGAAGCGGCGGCATAGAGACGCGTCGCCATGACGACGCTGAGAGCCGAACCACATCCAGAGCGCGTCCCGCTGCCCTGGAAGGAAGAAGCAAAAGATGCATGAAAAAACTAGGTATGAAAATGAATGAATGGGTGGATGAGTATAAGAACAATGGACATGTTCATGTAGTGAGAAGACCAGGTGACAGAAGTGCAAAAAAGCAAGAGTGCACAAAAAAACGCAATGAAATGTAATACATGTATTAAAAACATCCGTGAAGTTCACGTGAAATCTACAAAAGTATCTTAAATTGTGAATCATAAATACATTCATTTGAATAAGAACATAGTATATAGTGCAAATACAAATAATGCAGATTTTTTCATAATGAGATACATGGATCTGCATCAAAGAGAAATTAATTAAAATACATTAGGATACATAAGATGTGGGTGAAAAAAGGGGGTCCAAAGAAAGGGACGTCCTATAAAAAATAGATATATGCACAAGAAATAACAAATATGAACTATTCGTCCATAAAGGTCAGTCTTACAACCAGGGCAACCGGAATCATGAAACTTGGAACATCAATCTTGTGGTAGAGCAGGGACAAAACAGCGACAAATTAAAAGATCTATAAAAAGATAAATGATTGACCTTTATGGACGAATAGTTCATATTTGTTAATTCTTGTGCATATATCTATTTTTTATAGGACGTCCCTTTCTTTGGACCCCCTTTTTTCACCCACATCTTATGTATCCTAATGTATTTTAATTAATTTCTCTTTGATGCAGATCCATGTATCTCATTATGAAAAAATCTGCATTATTTGTATTTGCACTATATACTATGTTCTTATTCAAATGAATGTATTTATGATTCACAATTTAAGATACTTTTGTAGATTTCACGTGAACTTCACGGATGTTTTTAATACATGTATTACATTTCATTGCGTTTTTTTGTGCACTCTTGCTATTTTGCACTTCTGTCACCTGGTCTTCTCACTACATGAACATGTCCATTGTTCTTATACTCATTCACTCATCCACCCATTCATTCATTTTCATACCTAGTTTTTTCATGCATCTTTTGCTTCTTCCTTCCAGGGCAGCGGGACGCGCTCTGGATGTGGTTCGGCTCTCAGCGTCGTCATGGCGACACGTCTCTATGCCGCCGCTTCCTCCTTCCTGCTCTGACGCGTCGGGCCGGGAGGAGGCGCGGCTTGCATGACGCCGAGCCGTGACGGCTATGATCCGCGCCGCCTACCGGAAGCGCTCCATGGCGTCTGCCTTCCCCACTCCATTTTCACATAAATAGGGTGCAAAACTACTCTATCACATGCCCCTTGATAAAGCTACCGCGAAACGCGCGTCGGGGTTCTCCTGCCCGCTACTAAGGTAAATATGCCATAATTATTTATATCTTTCTTCACTCCCAGCCTCTGGGTACATTTGTATATATTACCATTCGCACTTGCATGCAATTATTCCCATACGTTTTTTTGATATTGGTTACCCCTGATTGGTGTTTGAAAAGCACTATTTCCATGAAGTCCATTTATTTTCTCTGTGCAGTTTTGCATTAACCATACAATAACCATTGGCACATATTTATATGGATTAATTTGATGGTATTTCTTTGATCTTTTTTGCATTTTGCATACAACCAATCTATTTCATGGATACATTTATTCAACATGTATTGTTGATATTGCTATTTACCCCATGATGCGGTGACCCCATTGTTATGTCCTCCACTTTTATATGTTCCCTTGTTTTTATGAATATTTTGCAATAAAGATATATAATTTTAGACTTAATTAAGAAGTGTTGTTTGTAAAATAGGGACACTTGGGTGCAGGGAGTGGGAGGTCAGGGTACTTCTGTCCTGACACTGCAGAGGCTCTGCCAAAGTGACATGGCACCCTCAAACCATTCCAGACGAATCTGCACTTTGATACGGCGCTCCTTCCCTTCTAAGATTTGCAGTGTGCTTAAAAAGTAAAAAACAAAAAAAAAAAAAAATTTTGTAAATTGTTGGTAAAATGGAAAATTGCTGCTAAACATTGACACCTAATTTCCCCCCAAAAAATAAAATTTATTTTAAAAAATGCTGGTGCAAAGTAGCAAATGTAATTTAACAACTTTTTTTGTGGTATAGTAATCTGATGCTTGTATTATCATCAATGCAAGAGCAATTGCCACAGGTTCTCATTTGTGCAATACTAGTGAAATTCTGAAAACGCTCTGTTGGGGCCATGAGGACTGGAGTTTGATAAACATTGGTTTAAAGGGACTCCAATTGAACAGTCTTTTAAAAGGTGGTGATTGTGCAATCGCTCAGTGCTTCCTGGTGAGCCAATCATTTATATACACCTTCCCACTTGCTTGTTTTTTTCCCCCTCTATCTCCACCCTTCCCTTTCATTGACAGCTCTGGCTTCATAAGGCCATGAAGAGTGGAGAGATATATGCAAACCAAGCAGGTAGGAGGGTATATAAAATGTTTGGCCCCACCATGAGGCACCAAGTGCCTGTACTGGGTTTGAACACTCATTCTGTGCTGACAGTGACCCTTTATTATCAGTCCAATTTTGGCATAATTGCTTTTTATAAAGGCTGCTTTTCTTAAACAGCAAAGTGAAGCAAATCACTAGTTGATACATGCAGATTGCATGGGTATGCACTAATTTTACATTACTTTATACCTACTGCAAGAAAGTGACAAATATATTCAATAAAAACATAATTTCATTAAGTTCATATGATTAAACAAAAAAAAAAAAACAACAAAAAGAGCATGAAGGGATAAATAGGTTCTATACAGGGAAATTACAGGAGAACGTATGGCTGGTGGGTATCACTAAGCAGCATTTAAACTTCCACAATATGGCCAATGTGACTGACCAGGATGAGAATCATATAGGCATATACAATATTTCACAGTAAGTATACTTAAAATGTCATGTGCAGCCATCATAGGAATAAGATAATAAGGAAACGTTTAGTTACCAATTATGTACCAAGGGACTCCAATGTACATGTCGCCTGGTGGATTTCTCAGGGAGTGCAAGAGGAGAGTAGGAGGAGTACATAATATATGTTGTCCCAGCCAATGAGCGAAACACTCATTAACAAGATGTTTAGGTGGCAAAAAAGATTACTGATTGTTCTTTTGACATTGGGCAAAGTATGGAAAACCTAGAGCTGGTAAGTAGAGTTGAGCGACTTTGGTCGGATTGGGTTTCATGAAACAAAATTTGTTTCAGATTAAACTGGTCCAACTAGGGCAAAAAAAGTCGGAGTTTCGTCCGAAACCCGACCCCAATGCAAGTCAATGGGAAATAAAAGTCGGCATTGAATGAATGAATGTCATCCGCTCAATGCCGACTTTTATTTCCCATTGACTTGCATTGGGGTCGGGTTTCGGATGAAACTCCGACTTTTTTTGCCCTAGTCGGACCAGTTTCAAGTGAAACAAATTTTGTTTCATGAAACCCGATCCGACCAAAGTCGCTCAACTCTACTGGTAAGTTAAAAGTAAAATAAGTGTCTGTGGCACAGAGAAATATACATATGCGCCCGGTGTTCCATGGTAGAACGCACACTGCTGGATCCAAACCAGAAGAGGAAGTGATGTCATGGGATCAGACAACCCATTGTCATGATGATGCACCTCAGCGTGGAGCACATGCCAGGGGAGAGCCAAGTCAGGACCCTAAATTACTGTTTGCCAGATTTTCAAAGGATAGAGTCAGGACTTTAGCCAATATGGTGGTGTGTTCCACAGTGGAACATATAACAGAAGCGCAGAGGATGTGGCTCCTCACAAAAGAATAATGTATAAAAGGAAGTAAAATCAATTTAAAAAAAATCCTGATGTTGATGCAACACGGGGCAAATCCTATTAAATCTTTCATGCAAGGAGAAAAAAAGATTACGGAATATACGTTTTTTGTTTTTGTTTTTTTTTACAACAAACGAGAAAATATGAAAACAATTAAAAGATGAATACATCACTTAAAAAAAAAAATAAATAAATCTGTTCATTGAGGCCTTTCTTTAGGTGCTAGTGTGTTCAACCTGAAAATCCAATTTGCCTCTATTTGGCAAGAGGTTTCTTGATGTTACCAGCTCTGGAACTGAGAAAAATGTGGTCAATGCCCTTAACATTTAGCAGTGATGCATCACATTGATGGACCAGTTTAAAGTGCTTTGGCAATGTTTTTAGAGATTTAATATCTGCATTAGATAAACTGGACCCCATCTTGCTGAAATACTTACCATCAAAACTGGCTATCACTTATAGACTATCTCAGAACTGCTGTGACTTTCTGATACGTAGCAATTATAAAAAAAAAAAAAAAGAACCCCAGTAATCCATTTGGGACCAAGGTGGGGTTGTCGCCCCTGTGGAACATGGGTAGTATGCCCAAACATTGAAAGCATTTCATTCTCCAATGCTGATAAAAATAAGACATAAAATTTTGCACCCCATTCCTTGCACTACTACAGAAGTAATCTATTGTGCATCATGGCCTTGTAATCTGAAATATATCGGTTTGACATTTAGACAACTTAGGCGTAGGGTTAGAGAACATGTTGATATTAGGGCGGCACTATCTAATGCAGGTCTCCAGCCAAATCAGCCATGGTGTGAAGCAAAAGAATAGGCAAACAGAAAACCAACGTATAAGGGCTGTAAAGCACCAAATTAAAAAAAATCAATTATATAAAGTGTAGGTGGAAAAAAGTGGATGCACACGGAAAAACCAGTCCAAACATGAGATTAAAAAAAAAACACCACACCAGCTAACCCATGCCCTAGGCGGTTGGAGGCACAGGATCTATAGGACAAGATGATGTCACATGTAGAAAAACAAGGAGCCGTTGATCCAGTTGGCGAGTTCACCCTTACTACACGGAATTGTAGCAACAATAAACTAGAAGATGAAATGCAGGCCTGCAGCACCAAACTAAAGAGAGGATATAATGGCCAGACTCTCGACAGAGCTAAAAGCATTGTTCACACTAAACAGCGCTCAGATCTCATCTCTGGCACCTCTAAAAATAAAAATCAACTGCTAGTCGATTCCAAGCCAGTCTTATCCACTTGCTACAGTTCCCAATTCAATTAAAAATATTGTATTAAAAGTATTTTCTCCTACTGTAAGAGGATGCCACGTTACCTAAAATCTTAGCCCCTGGCTGTGCAGTGGTTGCCAAGAGGTCTAAAACATTGGGGAATATACTCTCTACAAATAGCTCCAAATCTGCCAAAGCAACGGTACACCTGGTTATATTGCAGAGGTTTTAATAGATGTGGATAAACCGACGCAGAATGTGCCGATATGTCATGATTACTAAACACGACTATCGTGACAAGTCACAGTCATACCAACAAGCATATTAACTGTAGCAGTGACAATGTTGTTTATGTTATTAACTGCACAATATGTAAAAAAAAAAACATATGGAAGCTGTATTACCAGGAGTCTAAAATGCACATCTCCAAACACCTCATGGAACGGTTCGTGTCAGAGGTACTACAAATATCCATGTCTCATGCTTCCAGGCACTTTGTCCAATTTCATTACCATAAAACATCCATGTTTCAGGTCTAAGCGCTAGAAGAGATTCTTTTCCACATTATGTGTGTGTGTCCATTGGTGTGTAGAAGGGAGGACCGGGTTGTTGTAGCATCGGGTCCAGAACTGCAGGGGCCGAACCTCTTGCTCCTGGGGGGGTAACAAGATTGCAGCTGAAGCAAGCCAGTAACCAGGGTGAAGGGGGCGTGGCCAGTGAGAGGTAAAACGGGTTGTGTGGCAACTGAAGCAGACTTCCCGCCAGGACACCGACTCTGTGCAGACCGCACCCGCTGTGAGGGGAGCGACAGGCCGCGATGTGAAGAGAAAGGGCAGCATAGTGAGGGACTCACCGAAATCGGTGGGTGTGCCGGAGAGCATCACAGTACGAACGTCAGAGTGTCGGCTTATATCCAGAGAGGCGCACGCCAGGGAAAGCATTGCAGTGCAGCCCTTCAGGTCACAGCAGCTGAACAAGGAGACTCAATGACGAGAGGAACCTTGTGGAGAGCTGTACTCTTAGGCTGGAGTCACACTAACCTGCGCAAAATACGCTCTGTATTTTACATGCGTAATACGGATGAATGACCCCTAAATAGTGCTCCGTAGGTCATCCGTAAGCAAGGTGAGGTCGCGTATTTTGCGCATGTAAGCATCCGTATGTAATCTGTGTGGCGAGTTTTTCTCACAGCCTTGCAAAATGGACATTTAACGGTTTTGAGGCCTGCAAACAATTTAAATCATTAGCCTGCACCCTATTTAGACACTCAGAAACAGGTGGCTGCCTACATTCTGTACATTTGTCACCTTGCTTTCACGAGGTGTGTTGGTGTTCTTTGTGCAGCATGGCAGAGGGTCTGCGATTCAATACAACTGAGCAGGTTCTCTTTACCTGGCTTTTGTCACGGCGCTTTGGGCAACCATATCCTGTGATAGTGGATCCGCGGCGGAGGAGACGCATGTGGGTACATCCACTTTTGAGGCAACGACTCACAAGTGGTCATTTTCACCGCCTCTATTCTTCTCTGCGGGAGCATCCGGAGAAATTTTACCAGTACTGTCGTATGAGCATTTCCACATTTGATCGCCTCTTGGAGACAGTGCGCCCTGGGATCACCTTTCAGGACACAAGGATGCGCAAAGCCATATCTGCAGAGGAGCGACTTCTACTCACAATACGGTATGTACTACACAACCACATTCTCTATGTTCATAATGTGTGTGTTAATTTATGTTTTTTGGCCTTCTTGGACAAAGTTTAATACCCTCATCTTACTCAAAATATGTTTCACCTGACACACCAGAATGTTAGCTCTAATATGTCCTGCATATCACTTAGTCATTGTGCCACCAAATATGTGTGTGGTATTCTATCTCAATTCCTCCCAAGTTTGGTCGGCATGTAACTGATTTATTTTTACTTAAGCCATTCTAAACTGTACTATTTCTGTTGTTCTACAGCTTCCTGTCCACTGGCCTGTCTTATGCCGCCCTCCACCATGAGTTTCTCATTGGAAAGTCAACCATTTCAGGCATAGTGAGGTCTACATGTGCACAAATCTGGACAAGACTCCATCAAGTGGTCATACCCGAGCCCAGGATGGAAGACTGGCTAAGGATTTCAAGGGACTTTGAGGAGGACTGCCAGTTTCCAAATTGTATTGGGGCCCTGGATGGCAAACATATCAGGGTGCGCAAGCCGCCGAACTCAGGCTCCCAATTCTTCAATTATAAACAATACTTTTCTATTGTATTGTTGGCTCTGGTAGACCCTCAATACAAGTTTATAATTGTTGACATTGGGGCTTATTGAAGGACGGGAGACTCTAGAGTCTTCAATACTTCCATAATGGGTCGGCGGCTACGCAGCAACCAGTTGGATCTACCACCACCACGCCAGCTACCAGGCTCCCCCGAACAATCAGTCCCTTATGTCCTTGTGGCAGATGAGGCCTTTCAGTTATCACGCAATGTCATGAGGCCATATCCCCGGCGCAACCTTGACCACAGGCGCAGAATTTTTAACTTGCGCCTATCACGTGCTAGGCGACTGGTGGAGTGTTCCTTTGGGATTCTTTGTGCCAAATGGCGGGTACTCCAGTCTGCCATTCAGTTGAGTGAGCAAAATGTGAATGAAGTTGTGAAAGCCTGTGTTGTTCTGCATAAATTCACCAGGATACATGATTGTTCCTCCTCTGATGGTGTTGTGCGTAGGCCGGACAATGTGCGCAGGGTGAGCCCTCCTATCAACCCTCAACGTAGACCGCTCTCTGGCCTCAAAGTGCGTGATATTTTCACGAATTACTTTATCTCACCTGAGGGGGCAACGTCTTGGCAAGAGCATGCTGTGTCTATGTTATAATTTGGTTCTTTAAGTGTGTCTAAATATATATTACTCAAGCCTTAATGATTCTATGAGCGTTTCATTGCATTGGTTGGTGTCTGTTAGTATGTTGTGAGGGATTGTGAAAAATCACACAGACGTTAACTAGAGTAGACAAATTTTTAGTTTTGCCTTTTTTGTTTTTGTTTTGCTTAAAGGCAAACATAATATTGCCATAACACAAATTTGGCAATGGCCAAAATGACCCTTTGTGCCTTCTTTAACTTGATGTAACAGTAACATTACAGAAAAAAACTGCAACAAACATTAGGCACTAACATTGCTGCATGCCTACATTAATAACCTTGATAAGGCACCAAAAGGTGAGCTCCATCACCTAAATAAAGGCAACAAGATAACACTCACATTTCCTCATAATGTAATCCAATCATAGAAATATTCCACCATGACAGGCAAGGCTACCTCACATCTTTCACACAGATATTACCTGTCTGTAGGACAGACAATATTTAAGCATGCTATACTTGAAAGGATGAAAAAACAAAACTCACTTGTTCAGACATAGAGAGAGCGTGGTATTCTGAATGCTGGTCGCCTCGATTTTTTTGAATAGAGATTGCTAACCAAAAAGGTGACTACTTAACTAAGGCAAGCACGCCTTTCCTATGCGTTAGCAAGTGAGTAGTGTATTTTCATCCTTTCATTTAACAGTATAGCGCATTTAAATATTATCTTTTAGACACACATGTAATATCTGTGTGAAAGGCGTGAGGTAGCGTTGCCCGTCATGATGGATTGTTTCATATGTTTGGAAAACATTATTTACAAATGTGAGTGTTAAATTATGTTATAAATGTTGGTGAAGGAGAACACCTGTTTTTTTGACGAGATTAGGAGCACCAGTTACATGTCACTGGACATCTCCAAACATTCAAATCATAAATCCTCATATGTAGGGGAAGGGGAATGTGGAGGACCAGCCTGTGGGTGCTGCTGGACATTGTGGCCAACATCGCCCTGTGTGGGGCCATACTGGTGCCCATGATGCTGTATTTGTCCAGCCTCCTGGGCCTGTTGGGGATACTGGCCAGAGTAATGATGGTGAGGGGCTTCTGGTTTGGCTCTGGTAGGCCCGTGGCTCATACCCACCAAGATAGCCAGATCGTCCCCAACCAGGTTGGGACCAGCCTCCAACACTGGGTGGGTACAAGTGGCCATATTGGTGGGGTTGGCTTAAGGAAGACATTTGGGGCTGCGGAATAGAAGGATGGGGAGGAAGGGATTGAGGTGTTGGCCCACGTATTAGGGGCTGTTCAGACCCTGCTTGAGCAAGCATCTGTGTGGATGGTCTCATGCGCATTAAATTTCGTGGTGACAGCTGCCACCTCTCAAGAAATTCAAACACCTCATATGGGGTAGTGGGGGGGTGCTTGCATCAAGCAGGATCTGAATACATCCCCTAATACGGAGACTGACCTCACGGGTAAGGGCACGGAGCTAAAGGGTGAGGCTACGTGCATAGGCCTCCTCACCATCATCTGTAGTGACTCTGGACAAATAATTCAGCACCCCTGTGTCCACATTGGTCCTGCTCTCTTGAATGGTGACCTGGCGCCTTCTTCTTAGTCGCCGTGATGCAACAGCAGCCTGTGGGGAGGACCTGATCTGGGCAGTTGGGCTGCTGCTCAAGTTGCCCGGCTCTTCCAGGATGGGTGAGGTGGCAGCAGCAGACCGTCCTGGTGGTGTGGTGTGTGGGCCAGCCATTGTGTGTTGTGGTGATGCCTCCTCTTCAGCCATCCTTCTTGTAGGGGGAGAAGATGGGCCAGCCACCTCATCCCCTACAGGATCTATAATGGGCTCTGCCTCTGAGGCTGTTCCTCGATCCGTAAGGCTGGATTGAGTTCTGTTATGAAATAGAACAGAGGCAAAAATACATCAATATTTTTGTCCCTGTAAAGTATTTGTGTAATGTTTTTGTGTCATGTGGTGTGAGGTATGTACTTACGGTCTCAGAGCCAGAATTGGGGCGAGGAAGTTCAGCCGGTCATAATAAATATATTTTCGCTTTACATGTCCAGCATCCCCACTCCTGGACCGCTGCTGGCGTTCCCGGCGGAACTGGTCCCTGATGCTTCGCCACCGTTTCATCACATCTTCCACTGCAATGTGACAGGAAATATTGTAAAATTCACATATTTGAGAGGTCACATTTTCTAACAGTAGTCTAGGCATGGGGCCTTCTGGGGTGTGCGTTCTACCCATGGTGGCATATGTAATTGGGCCGATACACAGGGTCTCATTAGCTCCACTGAAACTAATTTTAGGGGCTAGGAGGATGAGGAGCTTGTGGCCTAACCCCTAATTATGGCTGTGTGAAGCCACGTGTCACATCCTAATGTAACGGCCTCATGAGGCTAATAAAAGTACATGCACAGGAAAGGGGGGGGTGCGGATTGTAGATTCTTTTTATCGCGCGCGCTAAGGTTAATGATGTTTTTATGGTTGCACTTACGAATTTTATGCTGCTCATCACGTGGTCTGTCACCAAAGTCATGGTACATCTGGCGACAGATGCGCTTCCATGACGCCTCCTTTCTTGTGCAGTTCGCATAGTTTGCATCGCGTGGGTCCCATATTTCTGGACGCTCCTGCACCAGCACAATGAGGAGCTCGACATTAATGTATGTGGACGCCATGCTGATGTACTCCGTGGAGGCTGACTTCCTGGATGTCTGGAGCGGTTTTTTAGCTCATTTGCATGTCTAGGCTTCCTGATGATGGATTGGCCCATTTCCTGTTCACCAGCCAAAAGACCTGCGTATTGCTCGCAGGTCACACGTGTATTCCGTATTTTTTGCGCACCCATAGACTTGCATTGGCGTACTACGCTGACAATCGCAGCCTGCTGCGAGTGGCACGGATCGTAGGATCCGGATGAGAAATATACGCCTGGTGCGAGTGACCCCATAGAAAATCATTTGTCCGTGTCTAATGCGTGCTTTTTGCGCCTCTCACTCTCCCGTATTCCTCGCCAGTGAGACTCCGGCCTTACTCCACAGATATATGGACTAGGGGCTCAGCAGGCAAAACCAGAGACCGCCCTCTGCCGCCAGAAGGACCGTGTGCTAGACGAGGCTGCCAGCAGACATAGCAAAATGACTATAGTTGCCCATAGGATGTGTCCTGCACCTGCCCAAGTAAGTCACAATAACATGTATAGGTATAACATCCTTTTCTTATTAGCACCACTTATTTGTACCATATAAATGAGATCATGTATACTATTCATCCTATGGGCAACTATAGTCATTTTGCCATCAGGTCAGATTAATATTGAGGATCTGAGAGGCCAGTAGTACAACAACCCCCCTTCCCATTTTTCTGTTTATTGGTTATAGGGCACTTTCTTCACTGTGGTACCCCTTTAATTGTTTGACTAATTCGGCTTTTTACAATTTTACCTAATAAAGGTTAAGTTTTAAAATCGACCTTGCTACACAGATCATCTATTTTGTGGATTGTTCTATTCCATGTTTATATGCTAAGGGATATTATTACTGTAGTGATGTATTTATTTTATTTTTGAGGATACTGTTTTAAATGGGTGGGCAATCCTGTTAATGTGCAGAGCGTCAATGTCACTTTTTTTTCATCTGGTGCAGTTTAGAATTTGGGATAAAATTAAGTAGTGTTCTGGAAGTGGTGCTCTAGGTAACTTATTTCCTGCAGAGGCAAGCCCTGACTGGAAGACGTGACGGCGGTCTGTGCTGGATGAAAGATGAAAACCAAAGATGAAGGACTTCACCTAGTGACATCAATGAGTTAAAGCAGGGTTCCCCAACTCCAGTCCTCAGGGCCCACAAACAGATCATGTTTTCAGGATTTCCTTTGTATTGCACAGGTGATGCAATTATCACCTGAGCAATACTAAGGAAATCTTGAAAACATGAACTGTTGGTGGGCCTTGAGTTGGGGAACCCTAAGTTAGAGTTTTACCTGTACACTGACACTATACACCGCATACTATATACAGCAGTCATGTGTATGTTGCCGGTGATCACTGTATTACCTGTACACAGACACTACATACAAAGCTCCTGTGTATAATGCACTGGTGATCTCTGTATTACCTTTATACAGACACTGCATACTAAGTACAGATCTCCTGTGCATAATGGCACTTAAGGTGATTAGTATGGTGGTTTTTTTTTTTTTTGTTAATGATCAGTATTGCAGTCTTCAGTCACTATGTGGTGGTAATATGGTGTCTGGTCATGGTGTGGTGATATTTTTCCCTTGTATATGCTATTTGGTCACCATGTGGTCTGGTCGTGGTGTGGTGGTATTTGTTCCTTGTATGTGGTACTACTGTTCATCACATGGTGGTGATATGGTGTCTGGTCATGGTGCGGTGCTATTTGTCCCCTGTATGTGATATTGATCATTTTAAAAATTGAAAAATAAATAAAAATATACCTAAATTGTATGGGATATTTTAACAAATGTTTAATAGGTTCGAGTAGGGCCCGGCCAAAAGAGTCTACCTTGTCCTGTGGTGTCTTAAAAAGTCTTTTGGCCAAAACAAAACTGAATATGTGTGAGATCTGGTGATGGGAACTGTAAGGCTGTTTTCCCCACGTAAGCCTTTTACGCGTTTAAGCGTTTTTGCTGGTAAAAATGCTTACAAGAAGCATCCCATCCATTTTAATGAATTCCGCACTTTGTGCATATTGATGCGTTTTTTCCACGTAAAAAACACAGCATGCTCATTAATTTTGCAGAAAAATCTGCATTTCTAACTATATTCTATGAGACTGGGGATGCTCCAGGAAAAAAAAAAAACACGCAAAAAAAAAAAAAAAATCACAGAAAAAAAATGAGCGTTTCCTGGGAAGGAGCCCGTTTTTTAGTCAGGAATTTTCTGCATACGTGGGTACATAGCCTTAATGTGTGATTGGTGAGAAGTGGAGTTTTTCCAAGAGCGAGAGGTGGCACTGTGGACAGTTCAAAGGGTGGAGCCCAAAAATTCAGTATGGGGCCCAGAAATTCCTATTGGCAGCCCTGTGTGCACACAGGCAATGTTTGCTCCCAGGAAGGTGCGGCGCCAGGACAAAGCAGGAGGAATCTCCATTGTTCTTACAGCATTTGTTACACTATTACTAAGCACTAATTTGTAAGATTTATCACCAGTTTTATTCACAAGTAATCTGTGTCAGCAAAATGGCCCCAAATCCTACACCCTGGGTATTGCTGATATATTCAGGTTTTCTGCCCCCTGTGCCATGGTCCCAAATGCAGAAAGACTGCGTTTTTCCACATTTTGTCTTTAATATACTATATATGTTTTTTGGTTGTAATCTGCTCCGATTATTGGGTCTGTGCTATATTTTTTAGGTTTCCCAGTGTATGTATTTTTGGTGTAGATTTAATGCTGGGATTCTGAACTCTAAGCACCACTTTGTGTTTTTGTTGCCCTGGAATGGCGCTTCTAACCTAAGGTCCCTGTCCTGCTCCCTGCTGCCATCTTCACCTATTAATGGCACCATCTTTTGACTGCAACTTCTGTCTGCAGGAAGTCAGAAGTAACAGAAACACCATGTCAGGCCACATTCACACGTTCAGTATTTTATCTCAGTATTTGTAAGGCAAAACCAGGAGAGGAAGAATCAGAGGAAAAGTATAATAAATCCAGAAGTGGTGATGTGTTTCTATCACCCACTCCTGATTTGGCCTTACAAATACTGAGGTGAAATACTGAACGTGTGAATGTGGCTTTAGGCTTGTTTCACACATCCTGGTATTTCTGGTACCAGAAAAACGGGTACTGGAAATATCCGTGGCAGTGTGTGTAATACGTGGGGCAACTGTGTGCCTCATCAGTACCACATGGACAGCTGCAGGGGAAGAAGCGCTACAGTAAGCACTGTTCCCTGGCCAGGGGCGCACCTAAAATGAAGCAAGTTGAATCACTTCACCTCAGGCGGCATAGAGTCCCTGAAGACAAGTGTAAAGACCAATGTTTCAAATATATTCCTATTTAAAAACGTGTATGTATTTTACATGTGCATCAGGTTAGGCTAGTAAAGAGTAAACCAGATTTATTTGTACTGATATTACTACGGGGGAAGGGGGGGGGATTTTGCAGTTCACCTCAGGCAGCAGAGAGGCAAGGGTCACCCCTGTTTGGAATAATATAGAGTCATTATTCTTTGGCAAATCATGTTATTGATGTGAAATCAAAGTCTTACAAAGCCAGGGATGGCATTCAAAATATATTATATAAAAAAGAAAAATCCTCCAAGGGGAAAAAAATAAGCTTTAATAATTTTGCAACTATTTACAATATGTATCAAGCAAAACAAGTTCAGGATTATTTTATTATTGAACACAACTCTTTACTACATGTGAATACAGCAGTCTGTCCCATTCCATTCCCATAATTTGCACACTGCAGTGTATGGTAGATTTAATCTCATTTTACACCTCACACTTAAAAGATACTATTGAAAAAGCACAGCTGCCAACCTAGACTCTGGTATTGCCAAAAGGTGCAATGAACCGTGAACATATGTAAATCTTACTATAAAAAAAAAAAATCTCTTGTTGGGAAACTGAAGTGCAATACCAGGTAATAAGCATGAGACTTCTTATCTTACGTACCTACAACACCTATACCTCCACATTGTAGAAGTGACCATCGAGTGTGTTCTCAGCCAATAGCAGCAACATTTTCAAGAGTGTGTGCCATCATATCCATAAAAAAAATTAAAGATAGAGTATAAAATGTGTAATTAAGCTGATTTTGCCTAGGGTCGTCAAAGAACCACACAGTAACCAGGATTGCTTGCCGTTTGGTGTCTGCTTCATACCAAGACTGAGCTTTGCAAGCTGCACTCATGTTGAAGTACAAAACCAAACTCAGTTTTTTTCATAAACGTTCCTGCCTGGTCCACATCTTCATATTCACAATTAGTCAGCCAGCCTCAGATTGCAGGAATTTTCTTAATAATCAAGTCTTTCAAAAGGGATCAATTAGCAACCAGCAGGAGATGGTGCAAAGAAATACATTGCCAGTAGTATTAAATAAACCATTACCAGGACAGTTCCTGTGGAGGAAAAAGCAGCTCATGTTACATCAACATTGTAAGTCTTTCCTTAGATACAACCTGTACAGCAAGTTCAGTTGCAGATGTGTTCATGCAAAAGTCAATAATTCCATGGCCCATGCAATTCTAAGTTTACACCCAGGGTGCACACACTTTTATGGTCTGAGGGCCACATTATCATGTTGAATCACTCCTGTTTGAAGTTTGGCAAGCCTGAACCCATTAAACTTTTCCTTACTCATAGGGTGAAGCCACTGGGTCTTAATGATGCCATTTGTCCCATTTATTTGAATATTAGGGTTCTGATCGGTATATCCAGTGAATAAGTCTCTTCTATATTAGAGGAAGTGATCCAATTAGTGTATATGACTGGATCACCTATGTATGTGAATATAGGTATACATTTGGGAAGTTAAGATGTCCAGATGAATCAGGGACAAAGGACTATGGTCCAATGAATGTTTAGAACAATTGGACAATTTTGTCCATCACTTGTAGAATTCTATTTAACTGTATTTTCAGTTCTTTGACAGTGGTATAACAACGGGTACTATAAACTATTTGATGCTCTGTGGTCTTATATATGCTGTAATGTTCTTTTTTTTAGTGGCGTGTGTTCAGAAAGTGCACGGTGCATATGTACTGTGAAATATTGGTTGCATTAGTAGGTATGACCGAATCTTCCATGATTTTTCTGTCCGCCTCTTGGCTGGACATTTCATGAGCAAAGGACTTGTGCCCCATACTTACAATATTTGATACATTTCTCTATTTCGATTGTCTCTCTAGTTCTTTTCCAACCATTTAATAATGGGTACTTTAAATGATTAATATGCTCTGTGGCCTTACTTCGATGCTGTAATGCTCCTCTATTGGGTAACATAGATCTGTTTAGAAACTGCATGGTGCATGCCTACCGCAAGATCACTGCTTTTCATTAGGTGTTGTGGCCGGATCCTCAATAACGTCAGAACTGTGGACCAGGCTGTGTGACGTGATTGGTGGAACCTATTGCGTCTATCTGGGTGTGACATCACTGATGGGGAGTGGCTACATTTTTAAATGTCCAGCATGTCGTTGGCACCATTCATTTAACTATACAGCTTTTTGACAGGACGCACATGTAGCGTCCTGTATTAGTAAATGTTACTCACCGAACAGTCACTTCATAGAGGTTAGCAATCATAGCTAGGTAGGTGGGGCAGGATTGCACATCCAGATCAATATCTCTATAATGACCAGAGAGGATAGTGGGTCTAAACTATGAATAGCTTCTGAGGAAGACTTTCAATGGGAGTTAGGTGTCACAGTGTGAGATATTCTTGTCCTGATAAACTCATATTATAAGTGGTTACTAACGAATGGCCTTGAGGCAGTCTGTCAGGGAATGAGTGCAGTACTAATACAAAGATTAGGGGTATGTGCAATCATAATGCTTTAAACCTGTGCAATAAACTAAGTGAACATATAGGAATGAGTCTTTGAGCAGTTATGGGTCCTATGTGGGCTATCTAGCGGGGTCTCTGAAAAGCTACATTTAGTTTAGGATACATTGTCTGCATAATCCCCGATAGCTGCTAGAATACAAAATAATGACCAGTCCATTAGGAGAATATATAACTGTATATACTGTATTTTCAGATGCAATTCCTCCTTGTATACTGTCCACATCTGCCTGACCACCACTAGAGAGAACTATTATTGTTATTTATTTATATAGCACTAGAGTTGAGCGACTTTGGTCGGATCGGGTTTCACAAAACAAAATTTGTTTCAGATGAAACTGGTCCGACTAGGGCAAAAAAAAAAAAGTCGGAGTTTCGTCCGAAACCCGACCCCAATGCAAGTCGATGGGAAATAAAAGTCAGCATTGAGCAGATGACATTCATCCACTCAATGCTGACTTATTCCCCATTGACTTGCATTGGGGTCGGGTTTCGGACGAAACTCCGACTTTTTTTTTTGCCCTAGTTGGACCAGTTTCATCTGAAACAAGTTTTGTTTCATGAAACCCGATCAGACCAAAGTCGCTCAACTCTATATAGCACCATTGTTTCCATGGTGCTGTACATGAGAAGGGGTTACATGCAAATTACAGATATCACTTACAGTAAACAAACTAACAATGACAGACTGATACAGAGGGGAGAGGACCCTGCCCTTTCGGGCTTACATGCTACAGGATGGTAGCGAAGGAGACAGTAGGTTGGTGGGTTGCAGCAGTTCCGGTGTTGGTTGAGGTGATATCTCTGGTAGTGGTGAGAGAGGAGGAGGTAGCGGGGTCATTGCAGGCTGTAGGCTTTCTTGAAGAGGTGGGTTTTCAGGTTCCGTCTGAAGCATCCAAATGTGGTTGATAGTTAGACTTGTTGGGGCAAAGAATCCCAGAGGACAGGGGCAATTTGGGAGAAGTCTTGGAGGTGGCTGGATGAGGAGCAAGTAAGTGTGGAGGAGAGAAGGAGGTCTTGGGAGGACCGGAGATTACGTGAGGGAAGGTATCGGGAGATTAGTTCAGAGACATGTTAGGCTAGTTTCACATTAGCGTTTACGGCCGCAGCGTCGGGCTGCGCACGGCCGCCGCTAAGCCCCGCCCCCTGCCGCGCCTCCGCCGGTAGCTCTGCCTATGGGCGCATGATGCTGCATGCGTCCTGCGTCCCCCATCTTTATCACTGGGGACGCAGGCCGTGCGCAGTATGCGTTTGGCGGCGCATGCGTCCTTTTGACGGTGCTCCGACCAGCGCCAAACGCAACCTGTTGCAATTTGGTTGCGCTCGGCGCACCGTCAAAAGGACGCATGCGCCGCCAAACGCATACTGCGCACGGCCTGCGTCCCCAGTGATAAAGATAGGGGACGCAGGACGCATGCAGCGTCATGCGCCCGTAGGCGGAGCTACCGGCAGAGGCGCGGCAGGGGTCGGGGCTTAGCGGCGGCCGTAAACGCTAATGTGAAATTAGCCTTCTAGATGGCCTTGTAGGTCAGTATTAGTAATTTGATCTGAATACACTGAGGGAATGGGAGCCAGTGAAGAGATTTGCAGAGGGGAGAAGTGGAGGAGTAGCAAGGAGAGAGATGAGTTAGTCGGGCAGCAGAGTTAAGAATGGACTGGAGAGGTGCGAGGGTGTTAGCAGGGAGACCACAGAAAAGGATGTTGCAGTAGTCGAGGCAGTAGTCGAGGCAGGAGATGATGAGGGCAAGCACAAGCATTTTAGTAGGTTGAGAGTTGAGGAAAGGACGGATTCTGAAAATACGCGTATTTTTGAGCTGGAGGCGACAGGAGGTAGAAAGAGCTTGGATGTGCGGTTTGAAGGACAGGGCAGAGTCAAAGGTTACTCCGAGGCAGCGGACTTCTGGTACTGCGGAAAGCGTGATGTCATTAATTGTTATAGCTAGGTTAAGGAAGATCTGTGAGATGGAGGAAAGATGATGAGTTCAGATTTGTTCACATTGAGCTTGAGGAAGAGAGAGGAGAAGGAGGATATGGCTGATAGATCTACCTCTCTGACCCAGACGTCACCTCTCTGCTGTCCAGAATCCCAGAGTGTCTGAGTGTAATCAGCATAAAGGTGGTACTGGAATCCGGGGGACTTTGAGTTGCCCCAGACCAAGTGTATAGATTAAGAGTAGGGGTCCTAAAACAGAGCCTTGGGGGGACTCCAACAGAGGTGGGATGAGGAGGTGGTGTGGGAGTGGGAGACGCTGAATGTGCGGTTGGAAAGGAATGAAGAGATCCAGGATAGGGCGAGGTCTTTGATGCCGAAGCAGGAGAGGATCTGTAGTAGGAGGCAGTGGTCAACTGTGTCGAATGCACAGTACAGGTCTAGAAGCAGGAGTATAGAAGCAGGAGTATAGAGTATTCTCCATTTGATTTGGCTGTAAGTAGGTCGATAATAATTTTGGTCAGGGCTGGCTCAGTGGAGTGATGGGGGCGGAAATCAGATTGTAGATTGTCAGAGCAAGTCATATGATAGGTGGGAGGAAAGTTCAGCATAGACGTGCTTCTCCCAGAGTTTGGAAGCGAATGGGAGCAACGATATTGGGCAATAGCTGGACATAGCGGTTGGGTCAAGGGTTGGCTTTTTAAAGGATAGGCGTGATTGTGGCATGTTTGAAAGCAGAAGGGAAGGTACCGGACGTTAGCGATAGGTTGAAGGGGTGGGTTAGGGATGGGATAAGTGTGGTGGTGAGGTTGGGGAGGAGGTGGGATGGAATGGGGTCAAGTGCACAAGTTGTGAGGTGCGATTTGGATAAGAGACAATTAAGCTCCCCTTCAGTGATGTTGGAGAGTGAGATTATAGGGTCTGGGCATTGGTCTGGTATACAAAGTGGTTGAACAATGAAGACTTGCCTTGTTTGGTCAATCTTATTTTTGAAGTGTGTGGCAAAGTCCTCGGCAGAGATGAGGGAGGTTGGAGGTGGCAGTGGTGGGTGGAGGAGGGAGTTAAGAGTTTTGAATAACTGTTTGGGGTTGTAAGATAGGGAAGATACGAGGGTTGTGAAGTAGGCCTGTTTAGCAGAGGTGAGGGCAGATTTGAAAGCGAGTGTTGCCTGTTTGAATGCGGTGAAGTTGTCTTGTGAATTTGTTTTCTTCCAGTGCCGCTCTGCAATCCTGGACACTTGCCAGAGCTTTTTAGTGGTGTTATTGTGCCAGGGTTGTCTGTTGATACGTCACATTCTGCCATGAATGAGAGGGGCAACCGCGTCAATAGCTGATGCGAGAGTGGCATTGTAGAAAGCAGTGGCACTTTCGTGGAGTGAGGATATGAATGCCAGTGGTAGAATAGAGTCAGAGCGTGTGGGTGTCTAGGTGTGCAAGGTTTCTGCGGGGGTGCACGTGTTGCTGTATATGGGTGACAGGTGAGGAGGACAGGGATGAGAAAGTGAGTAGATGGTGGTCAGGGAGAGGGGAGGTGGTGAAGTTAGAAAGAGAGCAGAGGCGGGTGAAGACCAGGTCTAATGTGTGTCCGTCTGTATGGGTGGCTGAGGAGGACCACTGAGTAAGTCCAAGGGATGAAGTAAGGGACAGGAGTTTGGAGGCTGCTGACTGAAGGGTATCAGTGGAGATGTTGAAGTCACCCATGATGACAGTGGGGATGTCAGTTGAAAGAAAATGAAGAAGCCAGGTAGAGAATTGGTCAATGAAGGCAGTGGTCGGGCCTGGAGGTCGGTATATGACGGCCACTTGGAGGTTGGAGGGAGAGTAGATGCGGACAGAGTGGACTTCAAAAGAGGGGGGAGGATAAGGGAGGGAAGAGGTGGGATTGGGTTAAAAGTGCATTGGAAGAAAGGAGAAGACCCACTCCTCCACCATGTCTATAGCCAGGGCGTGGAGTGTGGGTGAAGTGGAGGCCGCCGTAACACAGCACAGCAGGGGAGGCGGTGTCAGCCAGGTTTCTGTGAGGCCGAGGAAGGCAAGATTGTGAGAGAGAAAGAGGTCATGAATCACATGGAGCTTATTGCAGATAAGAGAGGGAGGGAGCAGGGGGTTGGGTGTCAATGGCACAGGTTTTAAGTTGAAAAGATTGCGGTAGTTCTTATTACATAGGGAGCGAGCGGTAGGAAGGGGTATTAATGGGGGGTATGAGCTGTGGGGGTCCAGGATTGGGATATATGTCGCCAGCAGTGAGGAGAAGCAGAGAAAGGGAGAGCAGATGGGAAAAGGAGCGTGGGCAGCTTTGTTTTATGTTTCCTTCGGACAGGTTTGAGGTTGAGGAGCAGTTCAGCAGAGGTGGTCAGGTGGGGAGGAAGGAGGGAAGGGGAGATGATTATTTGGTTAGAGAGTGCTGTTTGGGGATAGCAAGGAGAGTGAGGATTAAAGGAGCAAACACTGAGGCCATATGTAAACATGGTGAAGGAGTAGGAGGGTTAATAGAAAAGCTAGATCCAAGTAACAAGTGCTTACTCAGCAGACATACCCAGAAGAGACAGGTGTATAGTGAGGGGTCCTGACTAGAGTTGAGAGACTTTAGTCGGATCGAGTTTCATGAAACAAAATTTGTTTCAGATGAAACTCGTCCGACTAGGGCAAAAAAAGTCGGAGTTTTGTCCGAAACCCGACCCTAATGCAAGTCAATGGGAAATAAGTCGGCACTGAGCGGACAAAACTCGACTTTTTTTTGCCCTAGTCGGACGAGTTTCATCTGAAACAAATTTTGTTTCATGAAACCCGATCCGACCAAAGTCGCTCAACTCTAGTCCTGACTCCTGCCATGACTAACTGCCTTAGTAATAACTGCATCTTCACGATACTTTTGCTGCAGTGATACTTATGCTGCAGTGATACTTATGCTGCAGGGAGACACGTGCCTAACCCCACACACGTGGCCCCCCTGTGTATTATACAACTAATACACTTATAGGCCAGAGTCAGGTGTTTGAGGCTAATTTTTGACTACTTCGGATAACATAATACATGATTATTATTTTTTTTAATACTATTGTTTAGTCTCATTTGACTATAGATTAACAATAAATTAGGTCACCTGACGAGCTGCCTTTGGCGAGCACGACGAAACGCATGGAGTTAGGAGACTTATAGAGTCAGTGTGTTATCGTCACCTCACCCTATATGCTGAGACGTGGGGTTTAGGTTTTCCTAGCAGTCACTTTCTGGTTAACCATCAGGGGGGTTAATTATGTTTATAGTGTCTGATTTAGGATTTCAATAAAGTTTAGTTTTAATCCTTTTGTCAGCGCGTTGTCAAATTGAAGGATATTTTGATATATATTTTCAGTGAATTTTACTCTTGGCGAACAAGCATATAAAAATCTTTTCCAAGTATCATGCAGAAACCACCGTGGTTACTTACCGGTAGCCGGTTTTTCCGGAACCCATGACAGCACCACCTGAGAGAGGGACAGGAACCTACTGAGACATAAGGGGCGGCACCTCTCCCCCGCTTCAGTTGGGTTACAGAGCACTGAGAGGACTTCCCGGTTAGTTACATGTTTAATCCAACACCACAACACTCAAAAAACACCCTACTAATTGTGCACACCCATATGGTGAAAAGGGGGGGAATATACGGGTGCTGTCATGGGTTCTGGAAAAACCGGCTACCGGTAAGTAACCATGGTGGTTTTCCCTTCACCCATGACAGCACCACCTGAGAGATTTTTGGAGATTCGAAACACCTTAGGGAGGGACCACCTCTTGCAGCACCCTTCTACCGAAGGTTAAGTCAGCAGAGGAGGATAGATTCAACCTATAGTGCTTAAAGAAGGTTGAAGGTGAGGCCCAGGTAGCGGCCTTACAAATCTGTTCAATCGATACCTCTGCTTTTTCGGCCCAGGTGGTCGCCACGGCTCTGGTGGAATGAGCCTTGATGCCGTCAGGAATCGGGATACCACTAGCTGTGTAAGCTACACTAATGGCCTCCCTATTCCATCTAGCAATAGTCCCTTTTGAAACCCCATAGCTTTTCCTGGCACCCTGAAAAGCTACGAATAGGGACTGGGACCTCCTCCACTGGCTAGTCATAGATATGTATTCTACGAGAGCTCTAACATCCAGATTATGGAACTTTTCCTCCCCCAGATTTTTTGGGTTCTCGCAGAAAGATGTAAGGACAATTTCCTGGCCCCGATGGAAATCTGATGCTACTTTGGGCAGATAAGCGGGGTCTGTTCTTAACACTACCCTATCCTGAAAGACTTGCGTATAAGGTGGACTTACTGAGAGAGCCTGTAAATCGCTTATCCTGCGGGCTGACGTGAGGGCCACTAACAGGATTGTTTTTAGGGTCAGAAACTTTAGGGGTAGCTCATGTAATGGCTCATATGGATCTTTTGTAAGGGCTTCTAGCACTAGGTTTAAATCCCAGGGGGCTATCCGGGGTATTGGGATAGGCCTAGCTCTATGGCAGGATTTAATAAATCTGGCTACCCATCTTTTGATGCCAATTTGCAGTTGTAGAGCGCCCCTAGTGCAGACACCTGAACTTTAAGTGTGTTCACTGCTAACCCCATCTGCAACCCCGATTGTAAGAACTCCAGGATGGCATTAATCGGGGGATCTTTTCCTAACGGCCTACCTAAGAACTGCAGGAACTTATTCCATGTTCTGCCGTAGATGTTAGTCGTCACTGGTTTCCTACTCTTTAGCAGGGTGGCCACCAACCCGGGGGAGAACCCTCTATCCGTTAAAAGCGACCTTTCAAATTCCACGCCGTCAGATGGAATCCTTTGACCCGAGCGTGGAATATTGGACCTTGAGCTAGTAGGTCCGGGATTTCTGGCAGAACCCATGGATCGGAGAGGGACATCCTTCGTAGCAGAGCAAACCAGGGCCTTTTTGGCCAAAATGGAGCTATTAGAATCACCCTGGCTTGATCGTTTCTGATTTTTCTGACAACTGTTGGGATCAGAGCCACTGGGGGGGGGAAACGTATAAGCTAGCCTGAAGTTCCACTGGATGTGCAACAAGTCCACTGCCCATGGTTTTTCTCTCGGGTTTAGAGAGCAGAACCTGTTTGCCTGTTGTGTTTGTTGGCAAAGAGGTCTATCACCGGTTTCCCCCAAAGCGGAGTTATTTTTTGAAAAATGGACCGGTTTAGCGCCCATTCCCCCTGCTTCAGGGTATTGCGACTCGAAGTCTGCCTCTATGTTTTCTGCCCCTTTTATATGTAAGGCTGTCAAGGAGTGTAGGTATTCTTCTGCTCTGCCAGGAATGTCTGTCACCGCTTCCATTAAGGAGTGTGATCTTGTCCCTCCTTGGTGGTTGATGTATGCCACTACTACCTTGTTGTCTGACATGATGCGTACATTTCGACCCTGGAGTAGCAGAATGAAGTGACTTAGGGCCTTGCTCACTGCCCACAGTTCTCTCAGGTTGGAGGATGCTTCCTCTCGACGCGTCCAGGAACCCTGACCTATGATGCCCCTTAGGTGTGCCCCCCCCACCCCGAGGAGCTTGCATCTGTTAAGATTATATCTGATGTCTGTCTGTCTGTCCCACGGTATTCCAAAGGTCAGATTTCTCTTGTCCAGCCACCAATTGAGAGAGTCTCTGGTTTTTAAGGAAAGCTCCAGCTTTCCTTCTAAACGCCCTCTTAGCGATCTTTGTGCTGTTAGTATCTCCCACTGGAGTTGCTGGGTGTGAAACTGAGCCCACCTGACCGCCGGAATACAGGATGTTAGGGTACCTAGCAGGGACATTGCTCTTCTTAAAGTTATACGTGGTTGGCTTTGGCCCGTCAAGGCCAGATTTTGCACCTTTTCTATTTTGGACTCTGGGAGCAGACACTCTTGCCTTTCTGAGTCTAGTACAAATCCTAGGAAGGTCTTTTTTTAGGGGTTGCAATTTTGATTTTTTGAAATTGACTATCCACCCTAATTCCTGCAAGGTGTTGATCACCCAGGTCAACTGCGCTGTACAGTGGTCCTCTGAGCTGCCTACTATGAGAAAATCGTCCAGGTATGGTATTATGACAGTGTCGTGAATCCGGAGAAAGGCAGTCACTTCCGCTATGACCTTGGTGAAAACTCTCGGGGCTATAGATATGCCAAACGGAAGAGCCCTGAACTGAAAGTGTCTTAGTGTGCCCTTGAATATAAAGTGCTACCCTCAAGTATTTCTGGTAATATGGGTGGATAGGGATGTGATAATACGCATCCTTTAAATCGACTAAGGCCATGAAGCAATCTTGGTGTAGCAGCTTCACCACCGTAGTTACTGATTCCATCTTGAAGGTCGAGTTCCTTATCCATAGATTGAGCTGTTTGAGATTTATGATTGTCCTGAATGTTTGATCGGGTTTTTTTATGAGAAAAAGGGGTGAATAGAACCCTTTCCCTTCCTGTAGGCGTGGTACCTCGGAGAGTACCCGCTTGTCTATCAGGCTCAGGATCTCTGTTTCTAAGGCCACCTGCTCTTCGGTCACCTTTCTGATGGGTGTGATGACGACCACGGATTTTGGCTGACGAATGAAGGGAATTTTCAGGCCTTCTGTTAGGATGGTTAGGATCCAGGCATTGGAGGAGATCTTCTCCCAGGTTTGGAAAAAGCGTGCCAATCTCCCCCCCACTGGAATACTGGAGTCACTGTGGCGACTTCTTTGAGGTGGAGGTGCCTCTACCAAACATAAATCCAGATTCTTTTTTTCTTTTATCCTCCCATCTTCTCCTGTCAGCGGGAGGGCGCCGCCTATTGAATCTCCCCCTCCAAAAGGGCTGTCTCCTCTGATCCATAGGGAATCTGGGGAAGCCTTTTTTTTTTTTTTTATCGCCTGCTTTCTCCAGTATATCGTCTAAGTTCTTGCCGAACAAGAATCCACCGTCGCAGGGGAGAGAACATAATTTGGCCTTGGACTGAAGGTCACCCGGACAGCCCTTAAGCCATAACGCGCGCCTAGCAGCATTTGATAGTGACGCTGCCCTGGCTGTCATCTGCATAGAGTCCGCCGAGGTATCGGCCAAAAAAGCTGCTGCCCCGTGCAAGAGATACATCTCCGATAAGATTTTCTCTTGGGACCCTTGAAGCCAGCTTTTCTTCTAACTGCTGCAGCCAGAACATGAGGGAGCGTGCCGTGCAAGTGCCCGCTATCGCCAGTTTTAGTCCTCCTGCTGTCGCCTCCCATGCGTGCCTCAAATATGAGTCCGCCTTCTTGTCTAGCGGGTCTCTAAGAACCCCTGCGTCTTCCAGGGGCAGGGCCGACCTTTTGGAGGACCTGGACACTGCTGCATCTATTTTGGGGATTTTGTCCCATATCTCTGCATCCTTATGCTCGAAGGGATATCGTCTCTTAGAAGTGGATGGAAGGGCCCCCGATTTTTCGGGCTTTTTCCACTCTCTCAATAAGTGCCTGGATTTTCTCGTTTACTGGAAAGGTTCGTTTTTTCCTCTCCTGAAGCCCCCCAAACATAACATCCTCTAGGGTTTTAGCCGCCTTTTCTTCCTGTAGGCCCATTGTAGCTCTAATGGCCTTTAGGAGGGAGTCTGTGTCTTCTACAGGGAAACATGGTTTACCCCCCATGTTGCTGTCTGAGGATGATTTTTCCGCCTGAGATGACATTGACGCGGAATCCGAGGGGGAACTAGGGGGATCCTTCCTGGTTTTTTTTCCCTTTTTTCAATAGGGACTTAATTGAGCCTTCCATTTCTGACCTTAGGGCAGATATCAGATTGGCTGCGAAACTAGGCGTTTCCTCCGCCATAGTCTGCTGAATGCACGCAGCACAGAGATCTTTTTGCCAATCTCTTGCTACGGGAGATCTACATATAGCACAATCCCTATTGTTCTTGTTGCTTCCCGCTTTTCAAGGCCTTTCCTACAGGGTGAAGCATACAACAGAAGCCCTATTAACATAATGCTAACATTCACGAAGATCACTCACCACCCGAAATCAAGGGTACCGGACTCTGAGGCTGCGTCGGGGCACGTGACCTGCGCTCTTTGGATCTTGAGTAGTCACCCGACCTGCGGCTGGGGCGACTGCTGCTGGAATGGCTTCCATGCTTTCTGCCAGAGGGCTGAGAAGGAGGCAGGGACGCTGAACGTTCCTGCTCTGACTCCATGTTGCACCGCCGTCTGCTGCCGCCTTCTCTTTCTAAACACCGCGCCTCCGCTCAGGTGAGCGTCTCTCCCCTCCCCCCTGCGACCGCCGGCCGACGTCGCACCCGGCGCCATTAAACAGTCGCCCTTCTCTGACATCAGCCGGCGCACCCAGCATGCAACGCGATGCTGACGTCAGCGGCCGGAAGAAGCATGCGTCTCTCCCCTGCTATGGGGATTGAGATGCGGCGTGCGCGAGGGGAGGGCGGCGCGGTGGGGGCTTCCCACAGACCCCGGGGATCCCACCGACGCCCGCACGAACCCGGAACCCCGGAGGGCCCGGGGACTGCGCGTCCAGCACCCAACGGCCGGCGCTGCAGGTGAGACACCTGTTCTTCCTGCGCTGGGACGGGGCTGGGTCCATCTTCTTTTCTTCGCCCATGACAGGTACCGCCAACAGTGGGGTTCCTTCCAGGACAGGAACCCAACTGAAGCGGGGGAGAGGTGCCGCCCCTTATGTCTCAGTAGGTTCCTGTCCTGGCGGGGCGGATCCCATCCCTCTCTCAGGTGGTGCTGTCATGGGTGAAGGGAAAAACACAATTTTTTCTCACTTGTCTTCAGTATGTAAACTGCTTTTACAGCACAAGCCAACCATCATTTACATTTTCCTATGTCAAAGAATTGCAATATATCGATAAAACTTGGTGTTATATTGTACGTATATATGGCATCAGATTTCTTTTGCGCATTCTTAGACCTTAATGGGTGACTCATCCAATTTACAGAAGAAACTAGTGCATTCTGCGCTTTTTGTTTTTCATGTGCAGTTCGGTCATTTGCACTGCCCCACTGAACAAATTTACGAGTGCTGTCCTAAATAAACATTATCCTCATTGCATGAATGGAGTGTCTTAGAAATCACAGGTCTCTTTTTTATTCTCTCCAATGTTGTAAAATGAATCCCAGAAATGTAAGTTAGAGTACGTTTTCCACAATAACCTTTTGATGTGGCAGATTTTCTGCCAATTTCTGCACCCATTAAGCATTGATTGCATTTAAAAAAAAAAAAAAAAAAAGCTGTAAGAGAAAACTCAACCACAACTCCTTGTGGGAACTTAACCTTACAGTTAAAACTGCTCCAACACTCCAAAATATAAAATATATAACGGTATTACCATCAGACTTTTCTATCACATGAAAGGAAAATGTAATTAATGATTGATCGTTGTCCAGAATGTGGAACCTGCACTTTTTTTTTTTTTTTTTTAAACTATGGGGCAATAAACTAACAGGCCGTTGCTAACAAAACCAACTACCTGACTGGTCTACTCTGCACCAGCTCCTGATGGTGATTCTGCTGCTCCACAGCAACAAAACAGTTCTTCCGGGCTGCTCGATCCAGATAGGCAGGCAATTTCCATCAGCAGAGCAGAATGAAAGTGAAGCTGCTGCTCTGTCAATGTGCCGTTAGAAGCGGGCGAACCGCCATCAAGAGCGGTCTGTGACTCCTCTGTCAGCAGAGATTGGCGCTGGGGACAACAGGCAGGTAGTTAGCAACTACCTGCCTGTTAGTCCTTGATAATCCACTTAATTATTATTATTACTATTTAAATGCTTGGTGTATCTGCAATGTCTTTTAGCTGCTGACATTCCCACTGACGTTTTCACTGCAAGAGATGCTTCACAAGGACACCGGCAGTGGTTTACTTGAAGTTTCTGGTTTTTCTCTCTCTCGCAGTTTGTTTTTTTGGGGCAGTACAAAAAAAAAAAAAAATTAGTGGGCAACTTCCAAGTAGAAGAATGCAGAAGTCACCAACTGTTTGACATCTTTGGGGTGTGTGCACATGCTGCGGATTCTGCTGCGGTGTACAGTACCATAATATCCTATGGATATTAAAAACCGCAGTGCAGACTGTGCGGTTTTTTCCATGTGGTTTTCCTGAGGTTTCCAAACCGCAGAAAGAATTGACATGTCAATCCTTTCTGCGGATTCTGCTGCGGTTTGCCAAATCCTCCATTGAGGAGATGAAAAGCCGCAGGGCAAAACTGCAGAGCAATCCGCAGGTAAAACCGCAGGTCTTTTGACCTGCAGATTTACCTGCGGATTTTACAAAATCCGTGCGGCCAAATCCGCAGCATGTCCATATACCCTTAGAAGCCTGAAGTCTGTGAAAGGGATGCTCCAAGAATGAGCTACATAACTAGGGCCATTTTATGACAAATGGCAGCCCATCCTAGTCACATGTCAGGAAGGGCTGAAGTGTCTCAACTCTTAGCATCCCTATGTCATAAGTACATCTACTGGAGAATGGCTGCGACAGAAGATCTACTCTATAGCTTCGCTTCGGCTGACTGATACCTATTCCATTAAGTGATAACCATGTACACCTGTAACTTGGCATGACTGATTTACCTTCATTATAAATTCAAATGTGAGACAGCCTACCAAGAAATCATGACGCCTACATAGATTGTCGCTTCCTTATCCACACAAAATAAGCTTATAAAAGACATCTCTACTTTATCAGTGCAACAACTTACATTTTTTTTCTCCCTCTTGCTTTACACTGCAGCTCCTTCCTGCTTTTCTCTTTTTTTCCCCCTTCTTGCTTTACACTGCAGCTCCTTCCTGCTTTTCTCTTTTTTTCCCCCTTCTTGCTTTACACTGCAGCTCTTTCCTGCTTTTTTTTTCTTCAAATTTTTTCATTGTCGTATATTTTTATTATATATAAGAAATACATAAAGTTGTTGCACTGATAAAGTAGAGATGTCTTTTACAAGCTTATTTTGTGTGGATAAGGAAGCGACAATCTATGTAGGCGTCATGATTTTTGGTAGGCTGTCTCACATTTTAACTTATAATGAAGGTAAATCAATCATGCCAAGTAACAGGTGTACATGGTTTTATATAATGGAATAGGTATACAAGGATGTTTTTATGTTTGTTCATATGCCTATGATTAAGAACTCTGAAACACATCAGGCGTTTAGGGGCTGTTTCCCCGCATGACGGTTTATTCTTGACATGACAATAAAATACTGAAGATTTTAATGAAGAGACGCGTGATGCTGGAACTTTTTTTCTTTCTTTGCTATTGCTAATGAGTGGTATCCAGCCACTTGTTCCTGGCACCTGTGTTCATCCGGATTCCAGTGAGGCACCATGAATCTCTTTCCCTGCTCCCTGTATGATGTGGAGACTCTGGTCTCTGTAGCCATGACATGCAATTCAAATAGTCAGCCAGTCCTAGTCATTTTATCATGGGGCCATTTTATCACATTGTTGAACTCGTTTGCAACAAGTTCAAAAAGATTTAAATATGATATCACACACTATGTTACAATTTATATTGCAGTACTCCTATCTAGAAGAATGTCCATCTCTATATAGAATGTAAGCCCGTAAGGACAGGGTCCTCTCTCCCCTCTATCAGTCTGTCATTGTTAGCTTGTCTACTGTAAGTGACCTCTGTAATTTGTATGTAACCCCTTCTCAGGTACAGCACCATGGAATCAATGGTGCTATATAAATAAATATATTAAAGGGTATACCCATTGTTAATAAAAACATTAAATCAAATTATTTCATAAGAAAAAAACAATCCATTGCCTTACCTTGAAAATAATCACACTTTCCATCCATAAAGATGTAGTTCATCAGGATCACACTGAACATACAGGCCCACAGGTGCAGATCACTAAACACCAAAGTGAATCCAGACGGCTGGAGTGAGAAGATTTTAAGTTTGGTCACAAAGCTGGAATGACAGACTTGTCTAAGCAGTAACACATTTTATGAATTTCTAAACCTATTTAGTAACTGGCCCGAGTACAGACTGCAAGACATGGGACTGGCCTTAGGTCTCCTAACCTGAACTCGCCAGCATCATAGGTACAAGAACCTGCCAAGTTCAGATCAGGAACCACACAGCCAGCCTGTGCATCATGGTTCAAGTACAGACCTCGAAACACTACTTGCAGAGCACTGTGAAAAATGACAGAAGGAGCAACAGGAAAATACAGGTACTTACATAGAAAACGGAAAACAGCACTAGAATAGGGATCTGTAGCATGCACACCTGCACTGCAATGCAGCTCCCAATCTCTATACTGAAAGTAAAAGCACAAAAAAGGCAAAGAACAAAATGTATTTGAAATTTCACATACCAAAAGGGTTCTGCATAGAATTAGGGATGATGTTGACAGCTGTATAACAGTGGAGCAGGCTCAGCTGCACATTTTAGTAGGTTCACAAATTTGTACAGTGGTAAAGCAAAAAGCTTCAAAATGTATTTCGAAATGTCAACAGATTTATGAATCTGTCAGCAGGTTTTTGTGATTTCATCAGAGAGCAGCATACTATAGAGCAAGAGAGCCAGATTCCAGTGAAGTATCACTTACTAGGCTGTGATGCAGTTTTAATATAAATGCGTGTTATATCAGCAGAAGATCCTCACTGCCTGACTAGCCCTCACGTGCACAGCTGATCTGTGTAAAGGCCCCGTCTCACATAGTGAGATCGCTAGTGAGATCGCTAATGTGTCACCGATTTTGTGACGCAACAGCAATCTCGCTACATGTGACATGCAGCAGTGACCGGCCCCCCCCGCTGGATCTCGCCGATTGTGCAGGAATGTCCTGGGCCATTTTTTCGTCGTCGGCGTTCCGCTGGCCAGCATGCATTGCTGTGTTAGATCACTGGATGGTTGCTGCGTCGCTGAGCAGATCTGCCTGTTTGGCAGCTTACTGGCGATCATTTAGGGACGCACCAGCGATCCCTACCAGGTCGTATCGTTGTCGGGATCGCTGGTGCGTCGCTAAGTGAAACGGGACCCTAACTCAGCCCGCACCTCTGGCTTGACTATTTACACAGGAAGCTGCTAATCAGGGATGTGGGCAGAGTTATTTATTATAGCACCATTTATTCCATGACGATTTACATGTGAAAAGGGGTATATATGAAGTACAATAATCTTAATCAATACAAGTCACTACTGGTACAGAAGGAGAGAGGATCCTGCCGATGAGGGCTCACAATCTACAAGTGTTATACACAAATTAGAATTTAGACCTCTGCTACATCTATTGTGTGAAAATTACACCCATGAGACCAACAATTGATACATCCCTCTGTAGCCGTATGTTATACTGCTCTTGGATTACATAACACAACCTGCTGACATATTCCCTTTAATATACACAAAGGCCCCAATTCATTGTATGCCAGTCTTGATGAAGGGTCTGCTGGAGTAAGATGTATAAAATCAAGCTTTACCAACCTTAGACTCAGGTTGTTTAGAAGAGCAAACTGGATTCCATTCACAATTTCTGGAAGTTCTGGGATCATTGCTAAGACAGTGACTCCAATAAAATACTGAAAAAAAAAATTGCCATGTATTTACACCATACACAAAAAATAGATCACCGCAATTATTTTGTTTTTCTTTTAAGACAAAAAAAAAAAAAAAAAAAAGTTTACACATTCCAGTAAAATCAACAATTTAGTGGTTGCGTCATCATTATTTCCACAACTATAGAGTACATGATGATCCAAAGCGGGGGCGGGGCCTAGCTCTTAATGTGAGAAGCCGGGTGGCTGTGCTTCTCTGCCACCATTAGCCTCAATTATCCTGCACAGAGCCCGAACCAGCTAATTCCTTTACCAGGATCAGATGTCTGAAGGTCCCAGGAGTCAGGGGCGAGCTTCTGCCAGACTCAGAGAGACAGACATGGGCCGCAAAAGGCAGAAAGATGCCGGAGCCTGCAGCAGTGCCTCAGTCCAAGATTGTGCTGAGAGAGAGGAGGAGGCAGGAAGAAGAAACACAGCCTATGCACAGAGGCTGGAAGTCTCAGCCCGGCTGAACAGGTATGTGAGGGGCATAGAGACAGATGGAGGGAGTGAGAAGCACAGATGAGGAGGAAGACATGAGGAGATGCCTGTGCTGAATGCAGAGCTGGAGCAGGAGGAAGAGGGGGATGGTGACACTGCAGTTAGCTGAAAGTGCAGATGTAGCAGAGCCCACCCTGCGGGATGTATTCCAAGCTGTCTTATACTGCAAGACTGCCTTAACTGCTCTAACAAAGCAGGTGAATTGCCTGAAAGAAGAAATGGGAGGCATAAAAACATCTATGCAGAAAGTTACAGCCAGATTAACTGAGGTGGAGGACAGAGTTGGTGTAACAGAAGATCACTTAACCTCAGTGCAAAGTCCCCTCTCCCTCAGGGTAGCGGTCATATACCGGCCCCCAGGCTCACCCACCCTCTTCCTTGACCACTTTTCAGCCTGGCTGCCACACTTCATGTCCTCAGAACTACCAACCCTCATCCTGGGAGACTTCAACATCCCCATTAACAGCCCTAATTCCACATCTGCATCCCAGCTTCTATCACTAACCACCTCTCTAGGCCTCTCACAGCTTTCAACCTCTGAGACACTTAAGGACGGTAACACCCTTGATCTGGTCTTCTGCCGGCTCTGTTCAATCTCCCACCTAAACAACTCACCGCTTCCACTCTCTGACCACAACATTCTCTCCTTCACGCTCACAAATCCTCGCCCACCCCAGCTCATTCCTACCTACCACACAGTCAGAAATCTACAAGCTATTAACCCTCAGACACTTTCAGATTCCCTACACTCATCTCTGTCCCCAATCTCCTCTCTTTCCTGTCCTAATCTGGCTGTTCATCACTACAATGACACTCTTAGAAGCACCCTTGACCAAGTAGCTCCCCTCACCCTCAGAACCTCCAAACACAGAGTAAAAGAGCCCTGGCTCACATCGCAAACTCAACTTCTCCAGCGATGCTCCAGGAGTGCTGAACGCCTATGGAGAAAAACCCGCACACCAGAAGACTTCATCCACTTCAAATTTATGTTAAGAACCTATAACGCTGCCCTTCACCTTGCCAAACAGACCTACTTCACCACCCTGATCTCCTCACTAGCCAACAAGCCCAAGAAACTTTTTGACACTTTTCACTCCCTCCTCAGGCCAAAAGCACAAGCCCCTATCACAGACATTTGTGCTGATGACCTGGCCTCCCACTTTACAGAAAAATAGATAATATCCGTCAAGAAATCTGCTCCCAACCACCAAGTGCTGTGACTCCCATCCCTTCCTACATCTCCCCTGGCTCACTCTCCACATTTGATCCCATAACAGAAGAAGTCTCCAGACTCCTCTCTTCTTCTCGTCCGACTACATGCACTACCGACCCCATTCCCTCACATCTCCTCCAGTCTCTCTCTCCAGTCGTCACAACCCACCTAACTACAATCTTTAATCTCTCCCTCTCCTCGGGCATTTTCCCATCCTCCTTCAAACACGCCATCGTTACTCCACTACTAAAGAAACCTGCTCTCGACCCATCCTGCACAAACAACTACAGACCAGTCTCCAATCTCCCCTTCATCTCTAAACTTTTGGAACGCCTAGTTTACTCCCGCCTTAACCGTTACCTCTCCATTCACTCCCTTCTAGACCCTCCACAGTCCGGCTTCCGCCCCCTACATTCGACTGAAACTGCACTCAAAGTGACCAATGACCTTCTGACAGCAAAACGTAACGGTGACCACTCTCTGCTCATTCTTCTTGACCGATCTGCAGCTTTCGATACTGTTGACCACCATCTCCTACTCTCTAGGCTCCAGTCACTAGGCATTAAGGACACTGCACTCTCCTGGTTCTCTTCCTATCTCTCTGACCGCTCCTTCAGTGTTTTGTTCTCTGGCTCCACGTCATCTCCTCTTCCTCTTGCTGTCGGGGTACCTCAGGGCTCAGTCCTTGGCCCCCTTCTTTTCTCTCTCTACACGGCCCCAATTGGACAGACCATCAGCAGATTTGGCTTTCAGTACCATCTTTATGCAGATGACACACAACTATACACGTCTTCCCCCGACCTTACCCCCGCTGTACTACAGAACGCCAGTGACTGTCTGTCCGCAGTCTCCAATATCATGTCCGCTCTCTATCTGAAACTCAACCTCTCCAAAACTGAACTTCTTCTGCTCCCGCCATCTACTAACCTCCCTAAATCTGACATTTCCTTCTCCGTGGGTGGTACCACAATAACACCCCGGCAGCAGGTGCGCTGTCTGGGTGTTATGTTTGACACCAATCTCTCCTTTACATCCCATATACAATCCCTTGCCCGCTCTTGCCGCTTACACCTAAAGAACATCTCTAGAATCCGCCCTTTTCTCACTATGGAAACAACAAAAACCCTCATTGTTGCATTGATCCACTCTCGCCTGGATTACTGCAACGCTCTATTAATTGGCCTCCCCGTCACTCGACTATCCCCTCTCCAGTCCATACTCAATGCAGCAGCCAGGATCGTCCATCTGGGTAATCGGTACTCGGACGCGTCCGCTCTTCGCCAGTCCTTACATTGGCTGCCCATTCATTATAGGATCCAATTCAAAGTACTTGTTCTCACCCACAAAGCTCTCCACAGTGCGGCATTCTCTCATTTCTGTCTATCGGCCTAGCCGATCGCTGCGCTCTGCAAACGACTTTCGACTAACCTCTGCACTAATCCGTACCTCCCACTCCCGACTCCAAGACTTCTCCCGTGCTGCTCCTATCCTCTGGAATGCTCTACCCCAAGAAATCAGGACTATCCACAATTTGCATAGTTTTAGGCGCTCCCTCAAAACACACCTGTTCAGAGCGGCCTATCACATTCACTAATCAAAGTCATTCTCTGTGTAAGTGTGCGTGCGTACCCATTCACTATCTCCATCCATCCTTCACTCCTGCAAGATGGCTGGACCTTCATTGTAAATACACCATTGTAAATACACACCTGTACTCTGTATCTCCCTCACCTCATTGTAGATTGTACACTCTCACGAGCAGGGTCGTCTTATTTTGCTTTAATTATTGTATTGTTAGCGTTGTTACTTATGACTTGTGTTTTGAAACTGTTAAACTGTAAAGCGCTCTGGAATATGTTGGCGCTATATAAATAAAGATTATTATTAAAGATTATTATTATTAAAAGACACAACAACAGCACACTCAGAGGATCACGGTAGTAGCCAATAAAAATGATGACCTGGAAAACCGGTCATGTAGGAACCATTTGGGCATTGTGGGCATCCCTGAGAGAGCTGAGGGTGCTGACCCCACAGCCTTTATTGAAACCTGGCTGCTGGACAAGTTTGGTGCTGATAACTTGTCGAGAGTGTTTGCGGTGGAGCGTGCCCATCGCGTACCCATGAGACCCCCAGTGCCGGGAGATGGACCTCGCATGATGCTAGCGAGAATCCTGAATTGCAGAGACAGGGACACTATCTTACGAAAGGCTGGAAAGTTGACAGATCTTAACCTGGAGGGCAAACGAATCGAAATATACCCGGATTACTCAGCAGAGGTGCAAAAGTTGCGACTGCGGTATGGCGAAGTGAAGAAACAGCTCCGCTCTTTGCATTTGAAATACTCTACAATTTATCCTGCTAAATTAAGAGTGGAAGCTTTTGGAAAGGTCATTTTTTTCCCATCACCGGTTGAGGCTGCTTCGTGGTTGGAGCGCAACTGGAGCAAATTGAGAGAAGATAATGGCAATAAGACCACATGACCCTGCTAGACTGATCACTGGACAGGGTTGCGGCGCTGCTTTACTCTGCGAAACAGGAGCGCAGAGGAGGGGGGAGAACTCCCCACTGGGATCTACGTATTATGGTTAATTGTTTGACTAATGGTTCGAGACTATGCATACTGTTGACAATATGGCAGAGAGGCTACCAATGATGGAGGAGGACACGACGCATGTTGAAGTGCGGAATACTGAGAAGTTGCTCAGGTTCTTTGAGCTCCCACTCTCACGTTGAGCAGAGAGTGACAACTGCAAAAGGGGAAGGGTGGGGGGAGGGGAAGCAGAGAGGGATGGGGGGAGGTGGGTGGGGCGGATTTGTAGGGAGATGGGGGTTTTCATGCTGTTTGACCGGGTATGATTGGGACCACAATGTAATGATGTTACTTGATGATGATGGATTGTTCTTTCTAATGCACAATGAGTAACCGTACTGTTCGGATGTTAAGTTGGAATATACGTGGTATATCTGATAAGGTTAAGAGGGCGGCTGTTCTGAATCATATCAAATCCTGTGAACCTATGATCGCGTGCTTGCAGGAGACACATCTCGCTAGAGACACTATGCGCTGGTTGTCAATAGCCTGGATGCTAAAGACATATTCTACTTATTCCTCGTACTCCAGGGGGGTGTCAGTCCTAATACACAAAAACACACATTATGAAGAGCTGGATTATGAAGAGCTGGAAGTGCATGTAGACAGTGAAGGGCAGTATGTATGGATTGCTTGCAGATTGTTCGGACACAATGATTTGAGTGGCTTTATATATCCCTCCACCTTACTCTAAAAAGAAACTACAAGCAGTACTGGAACTGACGGGCAGATGGGGGGAGACTCCGTTGTTGATTATGGGAGATGTTAACACTATGAATGATTATTGGGATAAAGGAAGACCGGCAGGTACGGAAGCTGGACAGGACAGGATGACTGCCTTTGGCAAGTATGTAGGGGAACTTGGGCTGGTAGATCTGTGGAGAGTACGAAATGAGGGTAAGAGGACTTTTTCATGTCATTCGGCAACACATGGAACACTGTCGAGGATAGACCTGGCTTTGGGGGATACCACTATGGACGGGATGGTGGGGGAGGTGGAATACCTACAGAGGACTCTCTCGGATCATGGTCCTATGGTGGTCACGCTTCTGGTGAGATCTGCTCAGGGTCAGAGGGGAGGTTGGCGTCTTCACCCGACGTGGCTTAAAGTGGTGGACATGGGTGGCATAACCAAAGAGCTAGAGCACTCCTTCCAAATGAACGAAGGGAGTACTGAGGCCACAACGGTATGGGATGCCATGAAGGCGTTTACGAGGGGACTTTTTATAAGTGAGATTGCGAGGTGTAAGACCAAAACTAAATTGGCAGATCAACAAATAAAGGATGACCTGACAAGAGCGGAGGCAGACATGATTTTGGCGCCAACAAGTGAAGCTCACAATAGACTAAAATTGGCTCAGGAGGCAGTTGATAAACTGCACATGATGCAAGCTGAGAGGAAAAGGGCATTTCAGCAAGCCCAATTCTTTGAAGAAGGAGAGAGAGTAGGTCACTTGTTGGCGGTGATATCTGCGGCACAAAGGGAGTCTTCCAGGGTGTATAAACAGAGATCAAACAGGGGCGACTGACAGACACAAAGGACATACTGGAGGTCTTCAAGGCATATTACATGGCACTGTACACTTCGAGAGCACGGGACACAGAGGGGGATGTGGAGAAATTTTTGGAAGGCATTTCACTACCTAAATTGTCTGAGGAAGATAGGTTGAGGTTGGAAGAACCTGTGAGTGTGGAGGAGGTGGAATGTGCAATACTGTCTGTGCCCAATAACAAATCACCGGGAGCTGATGGTCTACCTGGGGAGGTGTACAGGGAGTTAGTGGAACTGCTGGCTCCGAAATTGAAATCTGTGTTTGATGAGGCTTTAGTGACGGGGGCACTGCCGAGATCAATGGAGGAAGCGGTGATAGTAGTTCTGCCGAAGGAGGGAAAAGATCCCATGGATGCGGAGTCGTACAGGCCCATTTCGTTGTTAACGGATGTCAAAATACTCGCTAAGATCCTGGCCACCCGGCTCACCGGGGTTGCGCATACCATTATAAACGAGGACCAGTCGGGCTTTACGCCTAACCGCTCCACGGCTGTTAACTTAAGAAGATTATTTCTTAATATGCAACTGCCTGCTGATAATGGTGGCAGGAGAATAGTGATGTCATTGGACGCTAGGAAAGCATTTGATAGCGTGGAATGGCAATACTTATGGAAAATCATGGAACTGATGGGATTCGGCCCCGCGTTTATGGCCTGGGTGAAGTTATTGTACTCATCCCCAAAGGCGGTAGTTAAGGTGAATGGATAACAGTCCGGGATGTTTGACTTGCATAGGGGCACAAGGCAGGGGTGTCCGCTGTCCCCGCTATTGTTCGCGGTGGCAGTGGAGCCCCTGGCAGCCAAGATCAGAGCTGAGAGGAGTGGTCGGATTTAAATTTGGGAAGCTGGAAGAAAAAATATCATTGTATGCCGACGACATCCTGTTGTTTTTGGAAAGTGCAGGAGAGACACTGGGGTGCGCGATGGATGTAATTAAACAATTTGGGAGCATTTCGGGACTGGAGATAAATTGGCACAAGTCTTATGTCATGGCTGTGGATAGAGCAATAGAAGCGGAGGAGATAGATGAGAGGGGGAAACAACTCCAGCTAGTTTCACAGTTTAGATACCTAGGGATATGGGTAGCTCTTCCACTGTCCCGATTCACGGGTCTGAATTTGGTTCCTCTGCTAGAGAAATTTAAAGGGAAAATAGGTGCATGGTGCAAATTGGCTTAACGGTAACGGGTAGAACTAACCTGATTAAGATGGTCCTTATGCCACAACTAATGTACGTTTTGCACAATTCGCCGATATGGCTACCAAAAAAACGGTTTCGGGGCATTGATTCTATCTTCAGATCCTTGATAAGGGGCAAGAAGCAGGCACGGCTTAAATTTGGAACTCTGCAAAAAGGAAAGAAAGAGGGAGGACTGGCCGCACCAAATCCATGGGTCTATTTCTTGGCAGTACAGGGCCAGCATGTCAGGGAATGGAGAGAGCTCGATTGTGGAGGAGCAGCTCACCGGGTGCTGGTACATGTGACGGGGAGACGCCCACGTATCCAGGGTCTAGAGGATAGTACCTTTAAGAAACTGGGAGCACTATATCCTACCATAGGCATGATTCAGAAGGTCTGGGACACCATTAAAAGGATCAGAGGGGTGAATGAGCTGACTAGGTACTCACCGTGTGGGACAATGAGCATCTGCCGGAACTTAATAAGCTGCATCAAATGGGCAATTGGTAGGCGAAAGGAGTGAGATATGTGTGCCAGCTGCAGAGTGGAACGGACCTGAAGACCTTTGAGACATTGAGAGAGGAATTTGATTTGCCTTCGGTAAGGGGGTTTCAATACTATATGCTTCGACATGCTTGGAGGGCACAGTGTAGATTGGGAGCCATGACGCTTCAGGGCGACATTGTACTAGACTGTGTATGAAGGGAGGGACGAGGGGAGTTATATCGAGCATATATCATGATCTACTACACTCCTATCTGGGGGACAATCACCTCACTGCAAAGAGTAAATGGGAAAGGGAGGTGGGTACCCTCACAACAGAACAATGGGAGGCTATTTTTGAATATGTCCCGAAGATCTCTCTAAGCGAACAGGCACGGCTCTCCCAATTATATGTAATACATAGAACATACAAAACACCACTGGTCCTATTCAAGGCGGGCTTGAGGGGAGACTCTAGCTGCCCTAGATGTGGCACAGACCAGGCCGGACTGTTACATATGTTATGGTAGTGTCAGCGGCTGGTGGCATACTGGCTGGTCATTATCAACAAAATTGAGAGAGCTTATGCATGTACGCTCGACAGGATTCCAGTGCTGTGTGTTTTGGGGGAGGTGGATGGGATACCTGTCTCAGAACATTACAAAGTGGCAATAGCGAAGTTGCTGTATGTGGCACGCAAACTAATAGCACGAAAATGGAAGGATTCGGAACCCCCCCACTAAGAGGGAATTTATTGCTCAGACACGTACGGTAATGCATTTAGAGGAAAGCATTTACAGGCGAAGGCATGGTGAAAGAACTTTCGAAAAAATATGGTCCGCCTGGATGGCGGTGATATGATTGCTAAGACTCTCAAGTATACCTGGCATAAGGAGTATTGGGGGAGGGGGGAGGGGGGGATGGCTTTGATTGTATTACTACAAGATATGTGAATTGTTACATGTATATTGATATCCACTGTTTATTATTTAAAATCTTTTGAAACCTAAATAAAAATAACTGGTTAAAAAAAAAAAAAGAAAAAAAAAAAAAAAGTACATGATACCAATCACTGAGCTAAGAGGCTCGTTCAGTCTATAGCAGCAGAGCCTCTGAGCTCAGTGACTGGCTGCAGTGGTCGCACGCGGTGCAGAAACGACATCACTGCAGCCTGTTGACACTGAGCAGCCACGGCAAGGCAGCACTGGACCATGAAGAGGTTGAGTATTGGAGTTTGATATTTTTTCTCCAAATGTCCAACCTCATACTTCTATTAAAATAAAACATTTCTCATGGATGTCTGATTGTTATGTTACTTGAGCGCTGAAGGCTGTGTCACATGAGCGTCAGGAGACCAGGTGCAGACATCATTAGACTGGCATGGGAGGGGATATTAAGTATTTTAGCTTCTCTAAATAAATACAGAATTTTTTTGCTTTGGGGTCAAGAGCTTACATGCAGATACTTGCCTACTACCTACTTTTAATGACCTGCAACGATCATGGATGGACTGCCACTGATTCCGAAACTTCATTTAATTTCACATCAGAGCAGCTCTTCCTCTTCTGGTGTGCTCTGTTGATGTGATGTCTCCACCAAAGTCATGGTGATTGACTACCGGGGCTCCCTGCAGTGAGGTAGCAGGGAGCCAGGTGTCAATTAGAATGACACAGAAAGAGACGCTGCTCTGTCAAAGAGACGTTACTGGAAGCCACAATCGCCAGCCGGAATGGTCCATAAACCCCTCTGAGTTGGGAGAGCGCTGCACAGAACAGACAGGTAGTTGGCAACTACTCGCCTGCAAGTTCTTAGCCCCATAGGAAAAAATAAGAACACACACAGAAGGGGTTATCCAGGTAGTGGACAATCCCATTAAATGTATTAGCTATACAGTTAGCAAATACACTAAAGGGCCTGTCACACTAAGCGATATCACTAGCAATATCGCTATAACGTCACTGGTTTTTGTGACGTTATAGCAATATTGCTAGCGATATCGCTATGTCTGATACTTACCTCCGACCGCTCCCCCGCTGATTGCGCAAGAACGTCCTGGGCCGTTTCTAGTCGTCAGCTTTCTGCTGGGCTTCCTGTGGCGCCGACGAGTGACCCGTGGACGCGGGCGGGATGACGTCAGGATCGCCTCGTCTGACAGGTAAGTAGCGACCCCCGTCCCCTGCTATGTCGCTGGTGAGATCTGCCTGTGTGGCAGCTCACTAGCGACCACTTAGCGATGTACCAGCGATCCTGACCGCGTCATATCGCTGGTCGGGATCGCTGGTGCATCGCTAAGTGTGACAGTACCTTAAGACTAGCGGAGAGATTTGTACTGCAGCTGCTGTTGTATCAGGATGTTTCATTTACATAGCTGAGAAGTGGATACAAATGCTGCTGCCTAGTAGATAGGGGAAAAAATCATCAATTGCAGGACTCTGGTCCATTGGCTAGGTCAGTACTCTGACAGCTGAACAGGAATCCAGTAAATCCATTTAACTCTGCAGCAGTATTTCCAAACTCCAGTCCTCAAGAGCTACCAACAGATTAAGTTTTCATAATTCTATCACCTATGCAAAACTAAAGAAATCTTGAAAACATAATCTTTTGGTGGCTCTTGATAACTTGAGTTGGCAGAACATTGCTCTACCGCATCCTCGGATTACCTTTTGATTAGCTAATAAAAAGAGCAGCAGGGAATGCTGGGAGGTAAGTAGACTTGCAAGCCTCCCCTCTAGTGGCCACAGATTAGATATGGGCGAATTGAATTGCAGGACTCTGAAGCATCCACCAGGCCATTAATGTCTAGTCACTTGAGAGCAGAGCTGGTCGTGTGTTCAGCCTCAGTGCAAAAAAGTGATCTAATTCACTGACAGCATTTACCGCTCTTTAAAATAGTGATTAATTTAAAAAAAAAAAAAAAAAAAGTAGTAGAACTACATTGCACTACATAGTGGACCATTTATAAAGTTGCATCCAAAATGGCCGCCACGGTCACCACCCATCTTGAAAAGTTTCCCCCCTCCCATATACTAATGTGCCACAAACAGGAAGTTGATATCACCAACCATTCCCATTTTATTTAGGTTTATCCATATACATGGCCCACCCAGGTGTATCCATATAAATGGTCCACCTGTACTTACCTGAGACACTGTTGCGCCTTTAAGAATGGGGCTAATATGTTCAGTTGCTAGATCTGCACAAGCAGACATTAACAGTGTAGAACCAACCAGAATGACAACGGCCCGCCTTCTGGACCAGTGGACCACATGACTGTGCTGATGTCCAGGCACTGAGAAGATAAAAGAATACAAGGAAACCAGACTAGAAGAGTCAGAAATTTAATGCCCCCATATACATTTGACTAATGTCAGCTGAACCTACAGATATAGATGAGTTCAGTTGGTCGACTGAGGTAGCATCAGTACCAACTAAAAAACAGCCCTAAGCCGATACATCAACTGTATAAAAATGATGGTATCAAAATATTTACTAACTCCCTACATAAGTACATTTGAAGCTAGAATTTTCAAAAATCAATTAATGGTAGTTTTCTGTTCTTGAACCTCAAAAGGGTCTGCAACTGACAATCTATTCCAAACAAAACTAAATGTGTTCCAAAAGTTCAAAAATAGTGCCCCTTCCCTTCTGAGCCTTGTAGTCTGTCCAAACAGAACTTTTTGACTACATGTTGGGGTATCACCGTGATCAGAAGAACGTGGGTAACAAGTTGTGGGGTCCACCTCCTCATGTTACCTTTTGCAAACTCGAAATATTTGGGGTTAAAGCAACATTTTTCTGAAGAAATTTTTTTTTACATTTTTCAATAAGACAACCTAATGTATAAAATTCTGTGTAGAATATGTTGTATGAAATCCTTCAGTGGGTGTAGTGAACATTTTGATCCAGGGGTATAGTTTTCAAAATGGGGTCATTTGTGGGGGTTTCTGATGTTTAGGCCACCTTTAGTGCACTGCTAATGCAACATGACTCCCACAAGCCATTTCAGCCAAATTTCATTTATACCCCTTGTAAAAGTTAAAAATGTGGGACTAAAGCAACATTTTAGATTCCACGTTTCCACCAATTCCTGTGCAGCAACTGAAGGGTTAACAATTTTTCTGAAAGCAGTTTTGAAGAACTTGAGGAGTGCGGTTTTTAAAATGGCATCATTTTTGGGAAGTTTTCAATATATAAGCCCCTCAAAGACCATTTAAATTTTAAGAAGTCCCTAAAGAAACAAGTTCTGTAAATTGCTTGGAAAAAAAAAAAAAAAAAAAAACAGCTACAATTATTACCCTTGTAATATCCTAACAAAATAAAATGACATCTGAGAAGTGACGCCAATGTAAAGTAGACATATTGAAATTGTATTTACAGTCATGGCCAAAGGTGCTGGCCCCTTTGAAATGGTTCCAGTAATAGAGTATTTCTCCCAGAAAATTATTCCATTTACACGTTTTGTTATACACATTATTTCCTTTGTGGGTATTCAAACAAAAACAAAAAAAGTCAAAGTTGAACTTCATGTCACACTAAACCCCAAAAAATCAGGGCTGTGGAGTCGGTAAGCCACAGTTGCGACTCCGACTCCTGGATTTTATCCGACTCCGACTCCTTCATAAATGGCCAATTCATAACAAATTTACTGTTGTAAAATATTAAACATCGTGCTTATTCAGTTTCTCATCATATAAGTAATCAGACCACTTAGAGCAAAAACTACATTTATTAGAATACAATTAGAATATAGCAAATAACTTTTATAAACTTTTCTAAACTGTAAGTAAATATGCAATAAACACTTTTATGCAGTTAAGAAGAAATCTATAAATTTGTCCTCAGAAAAAGTATTGCCTCTGTCAGATCCTCCTTCATGGATGCCCTCAAATCTGATCTAATTATTTTGAGAGCAGAGAACAACCTCTCTACACTAACTTGTGTTGGTGGCAAAACAGTAACCACTCGGGTAACATCTCTGACAATGTCAGGATACAGAGGAATCGCTTGTTGCACTGTTATTTTTGATGAACGGTCAAATTTCTCAATTTCTTTTAGTGCACATGAAAAATTCTGCTGAAATGTACTGGCTGTGTTCCTTGATGGGATGACTCTTCTTCTATGCGGGAACGCTTTGCACGGTCCTTGTGATCCAAATATTTTTCGAAATTAAATTCTTCATCAGTTGATTATGGTGAAGATGTGGCAGGACGACCAAATTCTTCTTGTTCCTCCTGACTGTTCTGCAACCCTTTCATCCTTACTGCTATTTCAAACAGAGCTTCTTTTCCTTTACTTAGCTGTTGATCATCTAGAAGAATCCGATGCATTGGGTCTACATAAAAAGCTGCCAAAAGAATGTTATTTTGTAATAGTAGCTCCTCTCTCCGTTTCATTGATGTAGCAATGCCACTTGCAATTAACCCTCCTCTTTGGGACCGGCGAAACATCAGGTTCTTCCACTCCTTTAAGAAAATACCTGGAGTTAAGTCCTCTGCTTGTAATTTTTTAGTCACTGTAAATGGGTGCTTAGCAATTTGTCCAGCTCAGTCACCTGATTCCACTGACTTTCATTTAGTGTCAGTTGAGGGTTAGCCATGTCTACAAGAAAGGTTTTCAGTTCAACCAAGCGCTGAATCATTAAGTAAGGACTGCCCCATCGTGTGGCTTGATCAATAATTGCCCCTTTTCCAGCATGTCTCTTCAAAATTGAGTCAACTTTAGGGGTTCTGGCAACAGTAGCCAATTTTCTCACCTTGCCAATCAGTGCAGCAGCATGTCTCTTATAGCCAGCTGTAGCGTATGCACAACACAGCGCATGTGATGAATAAAAGAACATATTGACACAGTTTCAACAAGATCATCTAAACTATCATGTTGCTGTTCATCTGAAGCAACTTCAGTTTGCTCCTCAGTTACAATACTGTGTTCCTCTATTTGAAACATTTCTGTGTCTGTGGACCCAGAATGTTCTTCTAGCTGCTGGTCACCATCATTACTCTCATTCATTAGCTTAATAGTACTTATCATATTTGAAGCATTGTCAGTTACGACAGAAAGAACTTGCTCTTTTTTAAGTTCATAGTCTTGCAGAACCTTTTCCACCAAGACCTGGAGAAACTCACTGGTGTGATGAGCTTTGGTGTCTTTTACTGCCAATGTCTTGGTAACTATTTCATTTTTGTCACAAACAAATCGGACATTGATGGCAAAATAGTTCACTCTGACGTGTGCAGGCATCCATTTTAAGAAACAGAAAGCGTCCCTTGAGAGTTTTTTTTAAGTTCTTCCTTTTGTTTAAAAGCTTCTTCGATTACTAATTTTCTAATACTCTCTCTCTCCAGAGAAACACCAAGCTTGCGGGCCAATTCCCCATTCAGACACATAAAAGCTGGTCGTGAAAATAATGAAATAAGCACACTATCCTTTACAACAAGCTCTATGATCTGTTTTTTAAATGTATCTACTGTCATTGTCTCAGTAACTTTGTCACTGACAAAATATCTTGCAACTGATGGCTGCAAAGTTCTCTCTCTGCTCCTTTGTTTGGCTGGAAGAGCTGGGCACTGGTTCATTGGTTTGGATGCAGTCTCTCTCATCCACTGCTTTCAGTACTTCTGGATGAAAGCGCTGTAAATGTCTCTTTAGATTAGAAGCTCTGGTAGGAGCATTTTTATCTTTGCCTGAATATGCACTCATCTTGGCTTCACAGCATTTGTTTTCGTCTGGATCATTTGTCATACACTGACATAATGTTTTCTATCTTGAGTGATGGTGAAATGTTCAAATACAGCTGATTTAATGTGATGCTTCTTTGACATTCTCAGGTTTTTAATTCTGCATTCACAATCCAAATGACAATTGTTTTTCCTAAAAACAATTGTACAAAATTATTGCCAGGTCGTACAACTTATATAGTGGTCAGTAATACTGTTATTATTCCTCATGTACTCACAGTTAACTGATGCAAAGTTTGTTGAAAGGATACTACTTCTTACAGTCTTCCTCTTCTGAGTAGCAGGCAGCTGTGAGATGCTTGGAAGACGCACACCTAGTATGATCTAGTCTAGAGGAGGATCTTTACTACTAAGAATTTGCAACACATTTTCACTTTCAGTTTCATACATTGTAAGTAGGGGGGTTGGGGCAGCATGAGGTTAACCAAGTATAAGATTAGATAAGGGCAGTGGAGAACAGTGACACACAAGTAGTAAGAAATGTCTATCTCCAGCAGAACTGCTTATCACTGTTGTTCATAGTTTGATAGAACATATATATTTGAGTAACATTTATGAAATTCATATGAAAGTTCAATTATGAAATATTAATACATTTTTTTTTAAAGCTGGAGTCAGAGTCGGTACATTTCTACCGACTCCAACCAAAACTAACTCCGACTCCGCGACTCAGACTCCACAGCCCTGCAAAAAATGGGCTGGACAAAGTTGATGGCACATAACGAACATCACATGTGTGAAACAAAGTTAAAACTCACATGTGTCAAGTAACAGGAACCTGTGATCCTGCAGGCTTAAAAATTAGCTTTCATCACGGATATTGTCTGTATTCTGATGGTTGCAGATTTTTATTGCCTTTTTTATTGACTGTGACAAGAATAAGGGGGCATTCTCTTCGTTTGGAGGAAAGACAATTTCTGCACCAGCATAGAAGAGGGTTCTCCACGGTAAGAGCAGCGAGGCTCTGGAATTCTCTTCCTGAGGAAGTCGTGATGGCCAACTCACTGAATGAATTTAAGAAAGGAATGGATGCTTTTCTTGTGAGTAACAGTATAGAAGGTTACGAATAACAATATTATAGGTAGATGGTTGACCCAGCTTAGGGGGAAGGAATTTTTTTTCCCCTATGGAGAAAATTGGCTTCTACTTTGTGGGTTTTTTGCCTTCCCCAGGATCAACAATGCAGAACAGCTGCACTAAAAATAGGCTGAACTAGATGGACATAAGGTCTTCCTTCAGCCTTCAAAACTATGTTACTATATTATGTTATGTCATAGATTTGATTTCATTGTAATTTCTACGGATCATGTGACATATGTTTGAGTTTTCATTGGTCACACCATTGATTAAATCTACTAATAAAGCTGAAATATTTTTCACTTGCAAGTACCATATGTTGCCAATATGAAGCCAGATAAAGAGAGAGGGAAAGTTGACAATCTTTGCACTGTGTGTCTGTGTGTGGAACACAAAGCATGGAGAACAGAAAAAAGAGAAGAACTGTGTGAGGACTTAACCAAAATTGTTGAATATCAACAATCTCCAGAGATCTTTATGTACCTTTGTCCATAAAGATAACATAACATAACTCAATAAGTCTACAACTCATGGAGTTGTAGCTAGCCTGTATGGACATTGACAGCAGATAAAGACAGATGAAAGGTTGCAATGCAGGAAAGTCCAGATGATGGATTAGCAGCCCCAATCAAGTGCCAAAGAAATTCAAGCTGTCCTGTAGGCTCAGGGTGCATCAGTGTCAGTGAACCATCTTATCAACATTTAAATGAATTGCTGTGGCAGGAGATCCAGAAGAACCCCGCTGCACACAAAAAAAGGCTAGATTGCAGTTTGCCAAATCCTTCTTATAAAGCATCTTGAACAGAGGAGACCAAGGTAGAGCTTTATGAGGAAGCACGTCATTCTGTTTTACCAAAAACAGAATGAGGCCTACAAAGAAAAGAAACCGTACCTCTGCTTTTTTTTTCTGCCTCCACCACTGAGTGCCTTGACTGTGTGCATGTAGTACGCACCCAGAGTCAGAAATCTGGGTTTGCGTACCAAGTCATGGATCTTCCAGCAGGACAATGACCCCAAACAAATTTCAAGAAGCACCCAGAAGGGAATGTAACAAAGCACTAGAGAGTTCAAGTGGCAAGCAATGAGTCTGGATCTAAATCCCATTTGCTGTTGAGAGAAGGCGACCTTCAAATATGAGAGACCTGGAGCAGTTTGCAAAAGAAGAGTGGTCCAAAATTCCAGTTGAGCGGTGTAAGAAGCTTGTTGATCGTTCTATGAAGCGACTGCATACATTTATTCCAAGGGGTGAAGAACTAAATATTTACTTGAGTATGACAATTTTGTCCAGGTCATTTTTGGGGTTGTGTGAGAATTTATGTCCAAATTGCTTTTTTCCCTTCATTTCCTTTTGTGTGTATTGGAACACACAAAAAGAAAAAAAAACACATGTATGACAAAATGCAGGTTTCAGGGGAGAAATACTTTTTTTCCTGGAACAATTTCAAGAACGCCAACACTTTTTGCCATGACTTACTTATTTGTACAGCAATGACTAGCTTGTTTAGGGATATAAAAATTTGGAGTCTGAAAATTGCCATTTTTTTTTATTTTCACCAAACACCTGATATTTTCATAAACATAAAAACGTATCACCCTAAAATGTACCATTAATAAATGTGTTCCGAAAAAAATAAATGTAAGAATTACTTAGATATGTTGAAGCGTTTCAGAGTTATCACCACATAGTGACACAACAGGTTTTTAAAAATTGAGCTTTATCATGAAGGTCAAAATTGGCTCACTATGGGGTTAAGTACACTCTTTCTCAACTTTTCAGAGTGTATGCAGCTTTAAATCTTTTTTGGGCACTTAAACTCACTAGTACCTGCGATTTTCTGCCATTTGATTTTGTTTAAAAAGGTTTTAACAAAGCTGATAGTCGAAATTTTTAAAAGATCTAATTTTCTCTAGTTGCAGCTCTTTGCTACTAGATGCTATGCCATCACTTATTAGAATGGTAAAACTTTTTTAAAAAGTATTAACTATAAACACACTTTCATATGGAATAACTCCTACGGGGTCAACATACAAGAACAGTGCACCAATATTATATTTAAAATGGTTTGCTGGAATAAACAGATTTTGTATGATCTTACCATGACAGTCACTGACGTGAATATCATAAATATGGGAATGTGTCTTCAGGGTGAAAAGGAGTCCTATGACATAGGCAGCAGGCAGAAGAATGGACACTGTGTATACCAAGGGCCTGAGCAAGAGAAGAATAACACAGGTTTACAAAATTAAGTTAGTGGCAAAACTTAACATTACTTAAAAATCATTCTAGAATTCAGTCTTGGCCACAAGTTCTAAGACTCGTACAAGTTTAGGTTTTTACAAAGTTTGCTGTCTCACTGTTTAGCCCTTTTAGTAAAATTTCTATGGTTTCTGAAGTACAATTATAAAGCATTTCATAAGTTTTTATACTTTGACAAATAAATTTGATGCAAATCTTTACACTATTTACTTAAGGTACTGTCACACTTAGCGATGCACCAGCAATCCCGACCAGCGATATGACGCGGTCAGGATCGCTGGTGCTTCGCTAAGTGGTCGCTAGTGAGCTGCCACACAGGCAGATCTCACCAGCGACATCGCTGGGGACGGGGGTCGTTACTTACCTGTCACACTAGGCGATCCTGACGTCCTCCCGCCCTGCTCCACGCTCGTCTCGCTGCAGGAAGCCGACGACGAGAAACAGTCCTGATGTTCTCGCGCGATCAGTGATAACCAGCGGGGGAGCGGGTCGGAGGTAAGTATCAGACACAGCGATATCGCTAGCAATATCGCTATAACGTCACAAGTTATAGCGATATTGCTAGCAATATCGCTAAGTGTGACAGTACCTTTAGATACACTGACATGCTGGAAATCAGCTTCAGGGCCAAATCCCTATCTGATGGCAACCCATTTTTGCCCAATTCTCAATGGGATTGAGATCTGGAGAATTTTCTAGCCATGGACTTAAAAATTCAATGCTTTGTTGATTGTGCACTTAATTATCAATTTTACCTTGTGACATGGTACTTACTCTGTCAAGCTAGAAAAAGCATTGCTCACCATCAAATTGCTCACGGATTGTTGGGAGAAGTTGCTCATAGAGGATGTATATATACACACACAATTCTTTATTCATGATAGTGGTCGCTGGCAAAATTGTTAGCGAGCCCACTCTCTTGAATGAAAAACAATCTCATACAAATGGTCTCAAGAGGTTTTGCTATTGGCATGACAAAGGACTCATGGTAGAACTCACCTTTTCTTCTCTGGGAAATCATTCCATCAGATGTCCCCAACAGTATGAATGGGGCTTCATCAGAAAATTTGCTTCATCCCAGTCCTCTGCAGTCCAATGCCTAAACTGAAATTCTGCAGGAAGTACAAATGTGGAGGTTTTCTGCCTCTCATGAGCTCACGCCATCCTACAAGACGTTTTGCCTCCCTGTGCGTGCAAATGCACCAACACTTGGCTGCTGCCATTCCTGAACAACCTCTGCGCTCAGTGCGCACTGATCCTCTTGCAGAATCCTCTTTAGAAGCTGGGCCTGGCATTTGCAGGACATAAGCATGAAGCAGACATAGCAATTGCACCTCTCTTGATGATCTGATAATTACTTGATTTAGGAGCTATAAAGCAATGATAAACACATGTTTTCTTGGCAATAATTAGATTAACAAAAATGGACAATGATTTACTAGCATCAGGCCCCAATTAACCCTTCATGAACTATAACGTACCATATTTTTCAGACTATAAGGGCAGTTTCACACATCCAGATAATTCCGGTACTGAAAAAAACGGTACCGGAGCTGTCCGTGTGCATATGGAGGTCATCCGTGTGCTATCCGTATGTCCGTGTTTTTGAAAAAAATTTTAAAATTAACCCTTTGACTTAAAAACGCACACGGACAGCATCCGTGTGCGGTACATGTTTACACAGACCCATTGACTTGTATGGGTCCGTGTGATCCGTGCTGTTGCACAAAAAAGGACTGTTGCACAAAAAAGGACATGCGCACAGACACACGGCCCATGAAAACATGTTGACATCTGCATAGACATTCGTGAGAATGTGTCTACGTGTGTCAGTGACTCCGGTACGTGAGAAAACTGTCACTACACGTACCGGAGACACTGACGTGTGAAACTGCCCTAAGAAGCCCTTTTTTCCTCCAGATGTAGCTGCTCTGGCTGTGGTGGGGGAGCGGCAGGTCACAGGAGGCAGGAGCCAGCAGCTGCGGATAACTCCTTTGCCCGCTAAATAAATGAATATTCACTGCATTCCACACACATGGGCGTGGAGGGCAGTGAATTTTCATTTCTCTTTAATAGCAGACACGCAGTTAGTCTCAGCAGCTGGCTTTCTGCAGCTGCCGGGCGTTAACGTGTGCATGCTACTAAAGGCAATGCATATTCACTACTCTCCACTTCCATAGGCGTGAAACGCAGTGAATACTCATTCGCATTAGTAGTGGGCACACGTGAACATCCAGCATCTGCAGGAAGCAGACGGCTGCGGCCAACACTGGGCTCGTTAATTAAGAGCAATGAATATTCACTGCTCTCCATGCACATAGTCCCAGCGTGGAGGGCAGCGAGTATTCCGGCATCTGTCCTCAGCTTGTAAGCAGCACATGTCACGTAAAGCAGCTGTTGGCATTGGAACAAGACGCTGAGATGGAGCACAGGAAGGCAAGTATAATGGATTTTTTTTTTCTCCTTTTAGGTTTTTCTGATGGGGGCCATGCCTACCAGGATGGGGGATATTATGTACAGAATTAACATTTTTTGCTTTTTTTTACTAATTTCCTCCTCTAAAACCTAGGTGCGTCTTATAGTCCAAAAAATACTGTACGCATGTCATATGTATTATCTCCCCCTTTGATGTGAGCTCCGGTGCCGAACCCCCACATGTTTTCCGGCGCATGACAGCTGATTTGATCAGCTGTCATATGCCCTTAACAGCAGAGGGTGGAATCGTGATCCACCTGCGGCAGTTAACACATTAAATTGTGCTGTCAATCTCAGCGGCATTTAACATGATCATGACGGAAGCAAGTCACTAACTCCAGTAATTGGCCCTCCGGTCACATGATCGCGGAGCACTGATGGGTTGGCATGACAACCCAGGGTCTGCAGGAGACCGCTGTGGTTATCATTGCCTATCTGCTAAGAGCACTGCCCCGTGGCAGACGTTCATAGCAGATGAGCATTTCTGCTACACATAGCAGGGCCGAAGCCCAGGTATGTCTAGGACAAGCAATCAGTGTTATGATTGGGTGACCGAGGAGGAAAGCAAGCCCAAGCTAAGCCAAAGAAAACCAGAGCGGTTGGTAACTAAGCGGACTGTAGACCCCTGATCCTATCCACACAACTAGCAGTAGCCGTGGAGCGTGCCTACGATGATCCTAGACACCTCGGCACAGCCGGAGAGCTAACTAAGCCTAAAGCAAGAAAGGAGAAATCTAAACTGCCCCAGAGCAGTCCCCAAAGGAATAGATAGCCCCCAAACATTGTCGATGAGACAAGATGAAAATACAAACGCAGGCAGGAACATGGACTGAGCAAATGATGGGGCCCACACTGACTAGACAGGACAGAAAAGTAAAGACACTGTCTGCAATCACGCAAAAAACCCTGCAAAAAAGTCCAAACACGTCTGATGCAAAAAAAATACTGAAGCCACACGACTTCGCCCACTATATCAGATGTATCAAATGTAAACAGAATAGCAAATGAACACTTAGCTGAACATGCAGGGACTGAGCTGGAAACTAAGACCTCAGGAGGCAGGAAGAAAATCACCAGCAGGGATAGAGGGAGTCGGCTGTCTAAAATCCCAATCTGAAACTCCAGATCTCCAATCGTCGTCCTCATCAGGTAGCAAGCCTCTATCAATCAGATCAGCTCCATTACCTCCAGTAACCACCAGAGGGAGCCTAGAAAGAGAACTCGCAACCACTTTGTCAATTTGACCAGCTCCACTACCTTCAGTAGTAACCAGAGGGAGACCAGAAAGCGAATTCACAACAGTACCCCTCCCTTGAGGAGTGGTCACCGAACCCTCATCCACACCACCAGGCCGATCAGGATGGGCCCGGTGAAAAGCACGAACCAATCTATCGGCATGAATGTCAGAAGCACAGACCCAAGAATTATCCTCCTGGCCATAACCCTTCCATTTGACCAAGTACTGGAGTCTCCGTCTAGCCAAACGAGAATCCAATATTTTCTCTACCTCATATTCCACATTGCCTTTAACCAATACAGGGTCAGGAGGCGCCGCCATAGGAACTACTGGCTCCACAAACCTCTTCAACAAAGATTTATGAAACACGTTATGAATCTTAAACGGAACTGGAAGAGCCAAATCGAAAAGAAACAGGATTAAAGATCTCCAAAATCTTATAAGGTCTAATGAATCTTGGCTTGAATTTTGGAGACGCAACCTTCATAGGAATATTCTGACGACAACCAAACCATATCACCAACTTTAAACCGGGGACCAATGGTCCTATGCCGGCTGGAAAACCGTTGTGCTTTTTCCTGAGAGAGGGACAACTTATCCACCACTTGGTCCCAAATCTGCTGCATTCTCTCTACCACAGTGTCCACACTTGGGCAGGTCGAACATTCCACCTGCCCTGAAGAAAATCGAGGATGAAACCCAAAGTTACAGAAAAAGGGCGACATCAAAGTGGCAGAACTAGCTCTATTGTTTAGCACGAATTTGGCCAAGGGCAAAAATGAGACCCAGCCATCCTGATCAGCAGATAGGAAACATCTCAAATAGGACTCCAAAGTCTGGTTTGTTCTCTCAGTCTGCCCATTGGTCTGAGGATGAAATGCAGAGGAGTAAGATAACTGAATTCCCAGTTTGGAACAAAAAGCCTTCCGAAATCTGGAAGCAAACTGGACTCCTCTGTCCGACACAATGTTCTCAGGAATCCCGTGAAACCGAACCACCTGTTGTAAAAACAAGGGCACCAAATCAGAAGATAGCAACTTTGGGAGTGGTACAAGATGGATCATCTTAGAAAATCTATCACAAATCACCCAGATAACAGTCATTCTCTGAGAAACAGGAAGATCGGAAATAAAATCCATTGAGATGTGGGTACATGGCCTCCTGGGCACTGGCAGGGGCATCAACAACCCACTAGAACGAGAACAGGGCTTGGACCGAGAACAAGTCCCACAGGACTGCACAAAATTCCTGACATCACGAGATAATGCAGGCCACCAAAAAGACCGACTCACCAAATCTCTGCTACCAAAAATACCTGGATGACCAGCCAACATGGAGCAATGAATTTCAGACATTACTTTTTTCCTCCACTGGTCAGGGACATACAATTTTCCCATAGGGCAACGTTCTGGTTTGTCCTCCTGAAATTCCTCCAGGGCACGTCTCAAATCGGGCGAGATGGCGGAAAGAACTACACCCTCATTTAAAATGGTAGTAGGCTCGGTCACAATAAGAGAATCCGCAAAGAAACTCCTAGAAAGGGCGTCCGCCTTACCATTCTTAGTGCCCTGAAAAAACGAGACCAAAAAATTAAAACGTGTGAAAGACAAGGCCTACCTAGCCTGTCTAGGATTCAAGCGTTTGGCTGATTAAAGAGAAATCAATTTCTTGTGGTCGGTGAGGACCACAACTTGATGTCTAGCTCCCTCCAACCAATGTCTCAACTCTTCAAATGCCCATTTCATGGCCAACAGTTCCCGATTCCCCACGTCATAGTTAAGTTCAGATGGGGTGAATTTTCAAGAAAAGAAGGCACTGGGATTCATCTTAGAAGTCACCGGATCTTTTTGGGACAAAACGGCTCCTGCACCAATCTCAGAAGCATCTACCTCCACCTGAAATGGGAGTGAGACATCAGGTTGCCGTAGAACAGGAGCAGAAGTGAATCTCCGCTTAAGCTTCTCAAATGCTGAGACTGCCTCTGGAGACCAATTCACCACATCAGCGCCCTTTTTGGTCAGACAATACCAGAAAAATTACTTTTAAGTTTACGGTATAAATTAGCAAAACCCAAAAGCTTCTGGAGAGCCTTCAAAGAAGTGGGCTGAACCCAATCATATATGGCCTGTATCTTGGCCAGGTCCATTTCAATAGCAGACGGGGACAAAATGAATCCCAAAAATGAAATCCTCTGTACACCAAAAATGCACTTCGATCATACAGAGAATTTTCCCTCAAAATCTGGAACACAGTCCGGACATGTTCCACATGAGAATCCCAATCACTGGAAAAGATCAAAATATCATCCAGATAAATGATCAAAAACTTATCCACAAAGTCCCGGAAAATATCGTTCATAAAAGATTGGAAGACAGAAGGGGCATTAGTGAGCCCAAAAGGCATCACCAGGTACTCAAAATGTCCCTCTGGCATATTAAACACCATCTTCCATTCATCCCCGTGCTTGATGCAAATAAGATTATACACCCCCCTGAGGTCAAGCTTGGTAAACCAACAGGCACTTTTAACTCTGGAAAATAAATCAGAAATCAGGGGTAACGGGTACTGATATTTAACAGTGATTTTGTTAAGGGAACTATAGTCAGTACATGGCCTTAATGAACCATCTTTCTTGGCCACAAAAAAACAAAAAAAAAACAGCACCTAAAAGGTGAAGAGGATGGTCTAATATGACCCTTCTCTAAAGACTCCTTGATATAAGATTGCATAGCATCATGTTCGGGAACCAATAAGTTGAAAAGCCGACCCTTGGGAAATTTACACCCGGGCATCAACTCAATTGCACAGTCATAACTCCTATGAGGAGGCAAAGGCACAGACTTAGTCTCACTAAATACATCAGAAAAATCAGCCAAATAGTCAGGAATATCATGAGACTGAGGAGAGGTGGAGAAAACAGGAGTGTCACTAAGAACACTGACAACCCCAACTCACCACAGACACAAATTTCCAATCCAAAACAGGATTACGAGTTTGCAACCAGGGAAAACCCAGAACAATAGTATCATGCAAACTGTGTAACACCAAAAATTAATTTTCTTGGTGGTCCGGGGCGACCCGCATTAGAACCTGGGTCCAAAACTGGGGTTTATTCTCCGCCAAAGGAGTAGCATCAATACCCCTCAAAGGGTTAGGAGTCCGCAGGGGTATCATGGGAAAACCACAACGTTGAGCAAAGTCTAAATCCATCAGATTCAAAGCTGCTCCTGAATTGACAAAAGCCTTGTAGAAAATGTAGACAAGGAACAGATCAGGGTAATTGCCAAAAGGAACTTAGGCTGTACACTGCCCACAGCAATGTGTGAGCAAAACGGTTTTCTCGTTTAGGGCAGACAAATAGTATGAGAGGCATCCCCACAGAAACAACACAGCTTATTACACCTTCTAAACTCCTGACATTGCGCCCTAGACAAAACCGTATCACAATGCATGGGTTCAGACGTTCGTTCAAAAGGCGGCAATGCCTCTTGTGTAGTTTTACATTCACGTAAACGCCGATCAACTTGAATGGCTAATGATAAAGAATCGTCAAGACCAGAGGGAACAGGAAATCCCACCATAACATCTTTTACGGTTTCTGCCGAACCCTTCCAAAAGAGAGCTGCTAGAGCATCGTTATTCCATTTAGTAAGGCCAGCCCACTTTCGGAATTTGACAATATAACTCTGCAGAATCCTGACCCTGGTTCAATGCCTATAAGGTTTTCTCAGCTTGATCAATAGCATTAGGTTCATCATACAACAACCCCAAGGCTTGAAAAAATGCGTCCACATTGGTCAGAATAGGATCTCCGGGTGTCAAAGAAAAGGCCCAATCCTGGGGATCGCCGCGCAGCAGGGAAATGACAATCTTAACCTGCTGCACAAAGCTCCCCGAGGAGTTAGGTTTCAAGGCAAGAAATAGTTTACAATTATTCTTAAAATTCAAAAATATAGACCGATCCCCAGAAAAAACATCAGGAGTAGGAATTTTCGGTTCAACAGCACATGATTGAGCGAAATAGGGAGAAATTCCCCGCACTTCAGCAGCGAGCTGCTCAACACGAACACACAATTGCTTAATCTCCATTAAAGAAAAAAAAAATCCTCCTACGGCCCGAGCGAAAGAGGAAAAAAAAAAAATAAAAAAATAAAAAAAAATTGAGACTTTTTTCTTTTACAATTCCTTCCTTCTTTTGAGTACCCTAGAGTCTGCTGTTGGGCTGGTGATTCTGTTATGATTGGATGACCGAGGAGGAAAGCAAGCCCAAGCTAAGCCACAGAAAACCAGAGAGGTTGGTAACTAAGCAGATTGCAGACCCCTGATCCTAGCCACACAACTAGCAGTAGCCGTGGAGCATGCCTATGATGATCCTAGATGCCTCGGCACAGCTGGAGAGCTAACTAAGCCTAAAGCAAGAAAGGGGAAATCTAAACTGCCCCAGAGCAGACCCCAAAGGAATAGATAGCCCCCAAACATATATTGTCGGTGAGACAAGATGAAAACACAGGCAGGAATATAGACTGAGGAAATGATGGGGCCCACACTGACTAGACAGGACAGGAAAGGAAAGACAGTCTGCAATCACGCAAAAAGCCCTGCAAAAAAGTCCAACACGTTTGATGCAAAAAATACTGAAGTCGCACAACTTCGCCCACTATATCAGCACTCTGGTATATTCTGAAAGCACAGCGAAAAGAAGCCAATCTAATAAGGGACCAAAACAAACTGCACAAGCAGTAACATAAGTAACATATGGATGGTGATTTAGCACAGCCCCAGCAGGAGCTTGCTGACCACACAAAACTGAGATAGACAAAACCAGATCAAATGTGAACAGAATAGCAAATGAACACTTAGCTGAACATGCAGGGACTGAGCTGGAAACTAAGACCTCAGGAGGCAGGAAGAAAATCACCAGCAGGGATAGAGGGAGTTGGCTGTCTTAAATCCCAATCTGAAACTCCAGATCTCCAATCGTTGTCCTCATTATCAGGTGGCAAGCCTCTGTCAATCAGATCAGCTCCATTACCTCCAGTAATCACCAGAGGGAGCCTAGAAAGAGAACTCTCAACCCCTCTGTCAATTTGACCAGCTCCACTACCTTCAGTAGTAACCAGAGGGAGGCCAGAAAGCGAATTCACAACAAATCGGTATCTCTCAGCCTAAAAGTTTCCTAAGGAGACCATTAAAGCAAGGAGATAGAGATATATATATATATATATATATATATATATATATATATATATATATATATATATATATATATATATATATATATTCCCACAAAAAACAAGCCCTCACATGGCCATTTTGACAGAAAATTGAAAAAAAAAAACACCATGGCTCTAGGAAGAAGGGGAGCAAAAAACAAAAAAAAAAAAAAAAAAAAAGAAAACAGAAAATGGCCCGAGGTTGAAGGGGTTAAACCAACCATTTTGCCGTTATAATTAAAATCAGCATGGCAGTGTTGTCAGCTGCAGTGTCGTTGTTAATACTTTATCCAGAGCCAACGAGAAAAATCACTGAAATGCAGTGGAAATTAGTTTGAGATTTATCTTTATGGCAAGGATTTTCTTACTTTGCAATTCATCTGATGACTCAAACTATACTTAATGCAAATTGGCACTATAAAACTGAAGTAAAAAAATTGAGAAAACTAAACTTTGTGCTAGTCTCAAAATTTGTGACCACGACTACACAATAACACTTTCCATTGTGAAGAGCACAGCTCAACACTATTTGTTACACTACACATACAGCACAGTGCATGTGTCCCCAAAGTCTCTGCAGAAGTGGAATGGATGACAAATGACCACAATAAAATACAGGGTATAACAATGTTGTACAAATATGTAGCGTAACTTGTCTAGCCGAGTCATCTATGAACACCAATTTTTTCAGTTGATGCAATTTGCAAACAGTACACTATAAAACAAAGGGGAAAAATGGATCAGATGCTACTTTTTACTTTTCTGCAAGAAAATTAAATTGCGTACATACTTACTTAATATCACTGTAAAAGGCTGTGCCATTTTGCCCAATCTATAAAAAAAAATTTGAAATTATTTTAGATCAAATGTAGCATTTTAACATGACAACTCCACTTTATGCTATAGGGGCTTGGGTACACATTGCAGATTTGCTAGCAAATCCTGAAACAATCCTGATGACAGTAAAGTGAATGATGAGAAACCTGAAGTGTCATGTACATGTTGCTTATTTGTGACTTACAGATTTGATGCATAAAATTATCTGCAGTGTCAATTCTCTGTGCGTTTTTCACCATTGACTACATTCAAAGCAATCAAAACCCCAGGGCAAAAACAATTTTTTTGCAGCAGTGATTTTCATGCCAAGAGCAGCAGAAATGTTGCAGAAATTTGTGCATTTACTCAACGTGAACACAGCCTTACAGTTGTTAACCCCTTTCCAACATCGGGCATAATAGTATGCCGATGTAGGACCCCCTAACTTTCTCGCTGCCGGAGCCCACATCTTTCCCAGAACAGCCGCAAGTGGAATCGCAATCCACTCGTGGCGATTAACCTGTTAAATGCCGCTGTCAATCGCTGATGCAATTCTGGCTATCGTGCCGGAAGTCCACCCACCGGTGAACTCGTTGACATGACAGCCAGAGGTCTCCAGGAGACCTCTATGGTAGTCAGTGCCAGATTGCTGTGAACGCCACCCGGTGGTCGGCGCTCATAGCAAGTAAATCTACTACATACAGGTGAGCTGATCGCTTGTATGTAGCAGAGCCAAATCGGGTTATGGCAGCTTCTAGTCTCCCATGAAGACTATTGAAGCGTGCCAAAATGTAAAAAACGTTTAAAAAAAAAACAGTTATATAAAAGTTTAATCCCCCCCTTCTCAAAATAAAAACAATCAAAACATACATATTTGTTTGCTGCGTTCCGAATTGCTTCAAAGAAAAAAGGATTAACCTGATCGCTAAACAGCATAGCGAGAAAAAAGTAAAAACGCCAGAATTACTGTTTTTTTGTCACCGCGACATTGCATTCAAATGCAATAATGGGCAATCAAAAGATTTGTATCTGCACCAAAATGGTATCATTAAAAAAATCAGCTCAGCAAACAAAAAGTGAGCCCTCACCCAACCCGAGATCACGAAAAATGGAGACGCTATGGGAATCAGAAAATGGCGCAGTTTATTATTTTTTTTAAACAAAAATTTGGATTTTTTTTCACCACTTAGATGAAAAAAGAACCTAGACATGTTTGGTGTCTATGAACTCGTAATGACCTTCTGGGAAGGAGCGAAAAACAAAAACCAAAATACCTCCGGGGGTTAATGATGGTAAAATAGAAAATTTGCAGAAATTATTAGTGCTCAGTCCCTCCAGCTTGAACAGGATGGTGCTGCTATGAGCTTCAATTCTAGTTGCAACCACTACCAATTTCCTATAAAAGGAGAACATCCTCTGATCTGATAAGAACTTTCTATCCTTAAAGAGGGGTTGCAATATTTATGATCTTTCCTCCCATCTCCCCCTCAAAAAAAAAAAAAAAAAAAAAAAAAAATTTAATGGTTTATACTTGAATTTTGCTTTGGTTTGTTTTTCATTCTGAGCGGACGAACACAAATATTTGTTTTGCCATTTCATACCAACGTAACTGATTTTTTAATATAGAAAAGAATATATATAAAATTATGTATTCTCTACATACTCTAACATACAACAGGTCCTGTGGGATTAACTTGTTTTTTTAAGAGAAAACGGTTTTAAAGATGGTCAGTGGCACAATGTAATTTATTTTCCATTGTAATTTTATGTTGCCAATTTAGATACACTACTGCTTACCAACTCACTGTGGCAATTCTGGCAGATGTACTTCTCTGTTCTATTTTGTCCAAAATTCATACACTCTGCACAAATCATTTTCCCGTATACTTTGGAGAATAGGGTGGGTGCAAACATACCTGAAATATCATGAAAATGAACAGCTGATTATGTATACAAAAACATGATTTCTACATGGTGTAAAATGAAAATACATGAATTCTATTATAAACAAAGTCCTAAGATGTCATGTCTTAAATCTCCCTTTTTTTGCACCATGTACCCTTCTACACCTGTACATGGTGTAAGGTAGCGCTGTCAGTCAAGGTTAGGGACACTCGCTTGGCAGCCAAATAATCACATCATGGGTTTTCCATAAAACAATAACAATCCATGCGGTTTATTCAGGCATCATAAACCCACAGCAGCAACATAAAGTTCATATAATCAGCACAGCGTTCGTGACAGAGCTTCCCTCTGTTATCCCTGTGATCACACAGGTTACGCAATGTCCTGTACTCAGGCTCTTCAGCCTTACAGATATCTCACCCAGTCAGGGTTTACCTCATGACTACTTCAGCTCACTGCAGTCGTTCATTCCCACTCCCTGGGAACGGTCAGACGCTTGCAGCCATTACTCACAGCATTCACGTGCTGTTAGGCAGGAAGCCCCATCTCCCAGCGGGACACTGAATGCTTGGACCCTGTTGGTCCATTGTGGACTCATGTGACCTACCCTGGCCACCTTATATGGTCCGTTGCCACGCCCACCAGGTCACATGGCTATGACCTCATCACAGGTCCTACAAGCATTCATACATTCTTTAGTATGGTGTTTTAGAGACACCCCTGGGTGGATTTGTAGGTAGCTGGTCTCGCCCGTCTCTTCAGCTACCTGAAGACTTCTCCCTGACACATTGGAACGAAAGATCAGCTCTGCTGATCAGCACACAAGCAAGCCTTCATCTCAAGGACACCCACCTTGAGATACATTACGATCATTCAGCATCCTACTCCTATCAGAACACTGGAAATGCTTATACGCCTGTCCTGAGACACCCACACAGCACCCCCTAGCAGACACAATGGGCACTGTAGCCTTAGAGCCCTGGGTTTAAATCCCATCAAGGACATTAGCAAGGAGTTTGCATGTTCTATAGAAAAAGCAAAAATTTCCAGCTCCAAATAAAGCCAAGTCCTTTTATTCATATATAATTAACCCCTTAGTGAGAGCCAATTTTGTAAATTCTGACCAATGTTACTTTATGTGGTGATAACTCTGGAACGCGTCAACAAATCCCTTTGATTTTGAGACTTTTTCGTGGCACATTGTAATTTATGATAATGGTAAATTTAAGTTGATAGGTTTTGTGTTTATTTATAAAAAGTATCAGAAATTTGACAATGTAAAAAAATTGCAATTTTCAAGCTTTGAATGATTATCCCTTTAATCCAAATAGTCACACCACAGAAATTCATTAATAAACATTTCCTACATGTCTGCTTTACATCAGCACTAGTTTTAAAATGCTAATTTTTTTTAGCCTTTTAGGAGGTTTTAAAAATTTTAAATCAGCAATTTTTTATTTTTTCAAGAAAATTTACAAAATTTAATTTTTTTTGAGGGACCTATCCAGGTTAAGTGAGTTTGGGGGACCTCTATATTGGAAGACCCCAAATATGATACAATTTTAAAAACAGCACCCCCCGACATATTGAAAACTTCTGTCAGGTAGTTTATTAACCCTTCAAGTGATTTTCATGAATTAATGTAAAGTGGTATAGAAGGAATGAAAAAGTGTTTACCACCTAAAGGTCACTAACTTCGGAACCGACTGCTATAGCCGGGAGACTAAAGCCCCCATTACACACTGCGATATCGCTAGCGATATCGCTGTAAAGTCACCGATTTTGTGACGTTGCAGCGATATTGCTAGCGATATCGCTGCATGTGATACTTACCTCCGACTGGCTCCCCCGCTGCTTATCGCTGATCACGCGAATAGCTCCTGGACCATTCCTCGTCAGTCACTTCCTGCGGCGCCGACGAGCGACGCGTGGAGCCGGGCGGGAGGACGCAGGATCGCCGCGTCTGACAGGTAAGTAGCGATCCCCGTCTCCTGCGAGGTCACTGGTGAGACCTGCCTGTGTGGCAGCTCACTAGCGACCACCTAGCGATGCACCAGCGATCCTGACCGCGTCATATCGCTGGTCGGGATCGCTGGTGCATCGCTAGGTGTAACGGTACCCTAAGGCCGCTATTTGGCCATGAAATGCTATGGCAAACATCAGGACAACACAATCATGATCTCGGTGTGTCAATTAGATTAAAGTGGAAGCCCCCACAATCTATTAACCACTTATTAGATGTAGTCATTTTTGACAGATACAACTAAGGGGTTTAACAGATATGGTTGTGTCAACACTGATAGTTTGTGATACAGCAAGTTGTCAGCTATAGCGTACAGCCAATAGCTGCTGGATTGTCACCTGTATGGGGATGATATTCTTATATCTCAGGTCAGTAAAAAGACGTATTGGCTGTCAAGGGGTTAAACCCACAAAATCTTGGTGACGAAGAGGATTAAAACCATAGAAACATTTGATAAACTGGTGCAACGCATTCCATGCGCGGCTCCGGTGTCCTTTATCAAAGTTTATCAATGTTCTTTCCGTTTTTGCATGGGTTTCCTCTGGGTTCTCCAGTTTCCTCACATACGGATAGGGAATTTGGATTGTGAGCCCCAATGGGGACAGTGCTGATGTCTGATATAGCACCATTAATTACACAGCACTTTAAAGTGAGTAAAATATATAAAAATTAAATATGTTTGCAAGCTTTTAACAATTGTGTTTCCTCCTTTCTAAGTGGTTATCACAATATATGGGGACAGGTAAGCTGCATGTCTATTAGCATTCTGTGTCTGGCCAAGAAAGCCTTCTCCCAGTGCATGCATGTGTTGTATCACCATCATACCTGTATTATTATTGTTATTTTTTATTGTTATAGCGCCATTTATTCCATGGCGCTTTACATGTGAGGAGGGGTATACATAAAAAAAAAGTACAATAATGTTAAACAATACAAGTCATAACTGGTACAGGAGGAGAGGGGACCCTGCCCGCGAAGGCTCACAATCTACAAGGGATGAGTGAGAATACAGTAGGCGAGGGTAGAGCTGGTCGTGCAGCGGTTTGGTCGATCGGTGGTTACTGCAGGTTATAGGCTTGTCGGAAGAGGTGGGTCTTCAGGTTCTTTTTGAAGGTTTCGATGGTAGGCGAGAGTCTGATATGTTGTGGTAGAGTTCCAGAGTAGGGGTGATGCACGAGAGAAATCTTGTATGCGATTGAGGGAAGAGGAGATAAGAGGGGAGTAGAGAAGGAGATCTTGCGATCGGAGGTTGCGTGCAGGAAAGTACCGGGAGACGAGGTCACAGATGTATGGAGGAGACAGGTTGTGGATGGCTTTGTATGTCATGGTTAGGGTTTTGTACTGGAGTCTCTGGGCAATGGGGAGCCAGTGAAGGGATTGACAGAGGGGAGAAGCTGGGGAATAGCGGGGGAACAGGTGGATTAGTCAGGCAGCAGAGTTTAGAATAGATTGGAGGGGTGCGAGAGTGTTCGAGGGGAGCCCACAGAGAAGGAGGTTGCAGTAGTCAAGGCGAGGGATAATGAGGGCATGGACTAGGGTTTTTGCAGATTTTTGGTTGAGGAATGAACGGATTCGTGAAATATTTTTGAGTTGAAGTCGACAGGAAGTGGAAAGGGCTTGGATATGTGGTTTGAAGGAGAGATCAGCGTCAAGGAATACCCCGAGGCAGCCATTTACTTTAATGGATAGGTTCGTTGGGGGGGGGTGTCACGTGAGATGGGGGAAAGATGATGAATTCTGTTTTGTCCATGTTAAGTTTCAGAACTCTAGCGGAGAAGGATGAAATAGTGGACAGACATTGAGGGATTCTGGTTAGTTGGGAGGTGATATCTGGTCCAGAGATGTAGATCTGTGTGTCGTCAGCATAGAGATGATACTAAAAACCATGAGATTCTATGAGCTGTCCCAGGCCAAAGGTGTAAATGGAGAAGAGCAGGGGTCCTAGGACTGAACCTTGTGGGACTCCAACAGATAGGGGGCGAGGTGAGGAGGTGGTGTGTGAGTGGGAGATGCTGAATGTCCAGTCTGTTAGGTATGATGAGATCCAGGATAGGGCCAAGTTTGTGATGCCAAGGGATGAGAGGGTCTGTAATAATAGGGAATGGTCCACTGTGTCAAAGGCAGCCGACAGGTCCAGGAGGAGGAGGACAGAGTAGTGTCGCTTGCTCTTGGCAGTTAAGAGGTCATTGGTGACCTTAGTAAGGGCAGTTTCAGTGGAGTGGTGTGACCGGAAGCCAGATTATAAGCGGTCGAAGAGGGAGCAAGAAGAGAGATGGAAGGACAGTTCAAGGTAGACGTGTTGTTCCAGCAGCTTGGAGGCATAGGGGAGAAGTGATATAGGTTGATAGCTAGATACAGAGGATGGGTCAAGAGAGGGCTTTTTGAGGATAGGTGTGATGGAGGCATGTTTAAAGCTTGAGGGGAAAACACCAGTTGTTAGTGATAGGTTGAAGAGATGGGTTAGGGTTGGGATGAAGACTGTGGTAAGGTTTGGGATGAAGTGGGATGGGATCGGGTCAAGTGCACAGGTGGTGAGATGTGATCTTCAGAGTAGAGTGGAGAGTCGATCTTCTGTGATGGTGGAGAAGTTGGTTTTGGAGGTGGAGGGCTGGGAAGTCAGGAGGGGCGGCTCTGGGGGTTGTTGACCAAAACTGTCTCTGATGTTATCAATCTTCTGCTTGAAAAATGAGGCAAAGTCTTCAGCTGAGATGAGTGGGGAGGGAGGAGGTGCTGGGGGACAGAGGAGAGAACTGAAGGTGTTGAATAACTGTTTAGGGTTGTGAGACATGGAGGATATTAGAGATGAGAAGTAGGTTTGTTTAGCTGTGACGAGTGTGGTCTTGAAAGTAGTGAGGGACTGTTTGAATGCGATGAAGTGCTCGTTGGAGTGGGATCTTTTCCATCTGCGCTCAGCAGCCCTGGAAGCTCGCCTCAGTTCTTTGGTCAGGCTGGTGTGCCAGGGCTGTCTGTTGATTTTGCGAGCTTTGGTATGTGTAAGTGGGGCAGCAGATTCCAAAGCTGCAGCTATTGTGGTGTTATAGAGCAGCAGCATCATCATCCGCATTGTGTAAGGAACTTATATCTGTGAGAGGGAGGAGGGATTCAGAGAATGAGTGTAGGTCAAGGTGTTTAAGATTTCTGCGAGGGTGTGAAAGTTTGTGGGGTGGGGATTGTAGACATGGAGTGGAGAGGGAAGAGAATGTGAGAAGGTTGTGGTCAGAGAGAGGAAGAGGTGAGTTAGAGAGGTTAGATAGGGAGCAGAGGCAGGTGAAGATGAGGTCCAGTGTGTGGCCATCTTTGTGGGTGGCTGTAGAAGACCATTGAGTGAGGCCGAAGGAGGAAGTGAGAGATAGAAGTTTAGTGGCAGCTGAGAGGGAAGTGTCAATGGGGATGTTGAAGTCACCCATGATGATAGTAGGGATGTCCGCGGAAAGGAAATGAAGTAGCCATGTGGTGAAGTGGTCAAAGAAGGTGGTGGCTGGCCCTGGGGGGCGGTAGATGACAGCCAGTTGGAGGGGGAGTAGATGCGCACAGAGTGCACCTCAATGGAAGGGAGGGTAACAGAGGGTGGCAGTGGGATTGGTGTGAAGGAGCTGGTATCTGACAGGAGAAAACCAACTCCTCCGCCATGTTTGCTGCTGGGACGGGGGGGTGAGAAAGGTGGAAGCCACCATATGAAAGTGCAGCAGGAGAGGCTGTGTCAGCAGGGGTGAGCCAGGTTTCGGTGATGGCGAGGAAGGAAAGTTTGGTAGTAACAAAAAGATCATGGATGTAGGAAAGCTTGTTGCAGACAGAGCGAGTGTTCCACAGAGCTCCTGTTAGTAGGACTGGGGAAGCGGGGGCTGGGTGAATGGGTATAAGGTTGGAGTGGTTACGGAAGTTTGTGATAGAGCATGGATGGGAGGTAGAAATGACTGTGGGAATGTGGTGAGGAGGACCAGGATTTGGAGAGATATCACCAGCAGTGAGAAGGAGCAGAGAAAGTGTTAGCAGGTGGGAGCAGGAGAGGGCATGAGGGGGCTGTCTGTTTGGAGACGGAGGATTGTATGTTAAGGAACAGTTTTGAGGAGGTGAGGTGGATGGGGAGGATTGAAAAAGAGATGAACAGTTCCTTACTAGGAGTAGGGATTAGGGGAATTAGCAGAAAGTGAAGGATTATAGGGGTGAAAGAGAAAACAAACAAACATTGTTTACAGTGACTGTGTACAGTTACCTTTAGTTCCCTTCTGGTTCAATTCTGGTTTTAATTCTAAATTCTGTATATACCTCCATGGTATATTTAGCGCTTTTAAATAAAGTTCTGACTTCTCCTAAACTACAATAAGCAGCATACTCCTAGAAATGCACAGGAGTCTCACCTCCAACAGAAATGAAGAGCAGAGCAGAGCCCACACCAGCTGAACGGCTATTAAATCTTTGTTCCTGATGCTTAATTCCTCCAATCACCATGCACAAGCCCTGTAGGTAAATACAGCACAAGTATTCTGAAAGTTATTCATTGAATTATCTTATCCCAAACAGATTTCTTACCAAACGGTTTAAAAGTTAAACTACTAAAAAAAAACAAAAAAAAAACAAAACAAAACAAAAAAAAAAAAACACACAACAGCAACAACACACTTTACATGACATCAAGGGTACTTAATGCAAATCACTCACAGGAACCAAGAGGACACACCCCAGCAATGTGCCAGTCAGGGCAGACTTCACCACTTCTTCATAGCACTTGTCATTCTCCCTCGCCCCCTTTATCAGTGCAGTGATGTAGAAGGTTAATTCAATAATGGAGCCAAATGTAGCATTCACCACTGCTCCCAATGCAAAATTACTCTGAGCAGATATACTGCAGTGTTCCACAAGATGGCAGAAGGAAATAAAATGTGTTAAAATACAATACACAATATTTTAGTTGTAATAACTAAATAGGAAAACAAAAACAACCTCGCGTACACAATGGAGTTTCTAGCATAAATCTAAAAGATCAATAAAATAGTAATGTAATGAGTTCAGAGAGCCATTGAAACCTATGAATAACTGGGAAGACTGCGTAAGGCTGCGTTTCATTTTTGCCAACAGTGTGCCCTTTAAAAATACCATACTACACTAAACTAGAATTGTTAGCTTTAAGCTTATATAAGAGTTCCTAGGTATTAATGATACTTATTTTATTTTCTTTGTGGTAGTAACCACTGTTTAGTTCTATCCCATAAAGGCAACACAATAAGGAGTTGGCAGCAATATAGCTACACTGTAATGGGAGCCTGGGAGTCTGAAATCCAGCTCCATGCTGGTTGTGCTGCAGCTCTTACCCTATTCCATTTTTAACACTCATTCCTGCTTGACCTTATTTGTACATGTGTAAGGCTACTTTTACACATGCCTTTTTTTTGCAGGCCATATTGCCATGATTTTTGCGGTCTCCCACAAAAACAGGCTGCAAAAAACCCTTCTCCAATCACCGTTTTTCCCTGTTGTAACAAACTGCAGGGAAAAAAAACGGCTAACCGCAAATATGGTGTCCCGCAAAAACAAGCTGCCGTTGTTGTTGCGGTACCATTGATTTAAATGGAGGCCGTGTCCGTGAGCTGTGAAAAATATCGAGCAAGCTCGATATTTTTTCACGGCCGTATACACGGCCCTCACGGCCATATGGAACACGGCGCTCAGATGTAGTTTTGCGAGCCGTATTTGCGGCCCCACAGAAATCAAGCAAGTGTAAGAGAAGCCTAACTAATTACATCAGAAATAAAACGAGAATAAGACACTAAACCAAAAGATATAAGAAATAAAACTTAATTTTTCTCTATGTGGGTATTTGTCAAGTAAAGCGAAAAGGAAAAAAAAAACAAACACCACCATGCAACTAAATATCCAAGATTGGAAACGCCAAATTCCACAGAAGGTTCTAACGTATGACAGCAGGTTTCTTTTTGTGGTGGCCCTTAAGCCATTTCATGACCAAGCCCATTTTGACCTTAATGACCAGGCCATTTTTTACCAATTCTGACCATTGACCCTTTGAGGTAATAACTCCGGAACACTTCAACGGATACTAGCGATTCTGAGAATGTTTTTTCGTGACATATTGGGCTTCAAGTTAGTGACAAATTTAGGTTGATAATTTTTGTGTTTATTTGTGAAAAACAAAACTTTGGAAATTTGGTGAAAATTTTCCAATTTTGAATTTTTATTCTGGTAAACCAGAGAGTTATGTGACACAAAATAGTTAATAAATAACATTTCCACACATGTCTACTTTACATCAGTACAATTTTGGAAACAAATTTTTTTTTGTTAGGAAGTTATAAGGGTTAAAAGTTGACCAGTGATTTCTCATTTTTACAAAAAAATTTTTTTCTCTTCTCTTTAGGGACCACCTCACATTTGAAGTCACTTTGAGGGGTCATACCCAAACATGACACCATTCTATAAACTGCACCCCTCAAGCTACTCAAAACTACATTCAAGAAGATTATTAACCCTTCAGGTGCTGCACAGGAACTAAAGCAACATGGAAGGAAAAAAATGGACATTTTAATTTTTCCAACAAAAATTTTCTTTTAGCATCAGTTTTAGTCATTTTCACATGGGCAACAGAATAAAATGGATCCTAAAATTAGTTGGGCAATTTCTCCTGATTACACCGATACCCCATATCTGGTCATAAACCACTGTTTGGGCGCACGGCAGGGCTCAGAAGGGAAGGAGCGCCATTTGACTTTTTGAATGGAAAATATGCAGGAATATTTAGCGGTTGCCATGTCGCGTTTGGAGAGCTCCTGTGTGCCTAAACATTGGAACACCCCCTACAAGTAACCCCATTTTGGAAACTTGATCCCCCAAGGAACTTATCTAAATGTGTGGTGAGCACTCTGAACCCCCAAGTGCTTCACAGAAGTTTATAATGAAGAGCCGTGAAAATAAAATTTTTCTTCCCTTCAAAAAAAATTTTTTAGCCCGCAATTTTTATTTTCACACAGGTAACAGGAGAAATTGGACCCCAAAAGTTGTTGTCCAGTTTGTCCTGAGTATACTGGTACCCCATATGTGGGGGGGAACCACTGTTTGGGTACACGTCGGGGCTCGGAAGGGAAGTAGTGACATTTTGAATGGTCTGCGGGCATCATGTTATGTTTGCAGAACCCCTGATGTGCCTAAACAGTAGAAAACACCCCCCACAAGTGTGACCCAATTTTGGAAACTATACCCCCCCCCCCCCCCCCCAAGAAACTTATCTAGATGTCTGGTGAGCACTCTGAACCCCCAAGTGTTTCACAGAAGTGTATAACAGAGCACCGTGAAAAATCAAAAAAATATATTTTTTGTCCACAAAAATAAATTTAGACCCCAATTTTTTATTTTCCCAAGGGTAACAGGAGAAATTAGACCCCAAAGCTAGACACAGAAGTTCATCCATAAAATTACAACTTTATTTAAACCAATAGTGTACAGCCAATAAAATGCATATTAAAAGGAGATGCCATTCCATACACCGAACAAGGAAATATGCAACTATATATCCTATGTGGAAAAATGTATACAGCAGGGAGATCAAAAATACAAATGCCTGAATGGTAACTGCTCAATCAGCATTCCCTGTAGGGTACATAATGTATCCTCAATGTACAATACTCATGATAAAAGTGATGATAGTAATATGTACAGTGTACATAGCACTCAATATGTGACTGTCCGAAGAAATGACGTCATTGCCCAGACCATATATAGCTATCTTAACATCTACCATGTGCTGGTCGGAAACAGTTAGGCCACAATGTTGGCAAGGTGCATAATGTGCAGATTCATATGAACACCGATCACACTGGCGTTTCCAGATGTAGAAAGCAGCTACTACAAACAATAAAGATCAATAAGATATCTCAATCTGACTAGCATTAACAATGACTGCCCACAAATGAAAGATTGGGCATGTTGTAAAAACAGTCACCATATAATCCCCACACTTGTAAGCAAGATGCATGGGAGTGCAGAATACATTGAGGAAATATACAACCTTGTATGGTGTTATATTTCCTCAATGTATTCTGCACTCCCATGCATATTATGCACCTTGCCAACATTGTGGCCTAACTGTTTCCGACCAGCACATGGTAGATGTTAAGATAGCTACATATGGTCTGGGCAATGACGTCATTTCTTCGGACAGTCACATATTGGGTGCTATGTACACTGTACATATTACTATCATCACTTATGAGTATTGTACATTGAGGATACATTATGTACCCTGCAGGGAATGCTGATTGAGCAGTTACCATTCAGGCATTTGTATTTTTGATCTCCCTGCTGTGTACATTTTTCCACATAGGATATATAGTTGCATAGTTCCTTGTTCGGTGTATGGATTGGCATCTTTTAATATGCATTTTATTGGCTGTACACTATTGGTTTAAATAAAGTTGTAATTTTATGGCTGAACTTCTCTGTCTAGTTTGATGTATTTGAGTTTGAAGTGCCATCATTTAGTAGGCGTTTTTGGGATATATAGACCCCAAAGCTATTGTGCAATTTTTCCAGAGTACGCCGATACCCCATATGTTGGGGTAAACCACTGTTTGGGCACACATCGGGGCTTGGAAGGGGGAGGGAGCACAGTTTGACTTTTTGAATGCAAAATTGTCTGGAGTCAATGGTGGCGCCATGTCATGCTTGGAGAACCCCTGATGTGCCTAAACAGTGGAAACCCTTAATAATAATAATAATAATAAATTTTATTTTTATAGCGCCGACATATTCCGCAGCACTTTACATTTCAGAGGGGATTTGTAAAGACAATAGACATTACATCATAACAATAATCACATACAGTAGATTATAACAAATACCAAGAGGAAAGAGGGCCCTGCTCGCAAGCTTACAGTCTATGAGGAAAGAGGTAGACACGAAAGGTGGGTGGTAACAGTTGCCCTGATTGTATGGACCAGCCATAATGTTAAGTGTGTGACAGTACAGACACAGAGGGCTAATAGATGCATAAAGCATGTGGGAACATGATGCGGGAAATCTGGTCATGGTAAAACTTTTGGCTGTGCCACACAGGGATAGATTAGGTTAATGTGTTGAGGCGAAAGGCCAGTCTGAATAAATGCGTTTTCAGGACACGCTTAAAATTGTGGGGATTGGGGACTAATCGTATTGACCTGGGAAGTGCGTTCCAAAGAATTGGCGCGGCACGTGTAAAGTCTTGGAGACGGGAGTGGGAGGTTCTGACTATTGAGGATACTAACCTCAGGTCATCAGCAGAACGGAGGGCGCGGGTAGGGTAGTATACTGAAACAAGGGAGGAGATGTAGGGTGGTGCTGAGCCATGGAGAGCTTTGTGGGTGAGGGTAATAAGTTTATACTGAATTCTGGAGTGGATGGGTAGCCAGTGTAATGACTGGCACAAGGTAGAGGCATCGGTGTAACGATTGGCGAGGAATATGATCCTGGCTGCAGCATTCAAGACAAATTGGAGAGGGGAGAGTTTGGTAAGAGGGAGACCGATTAGAAGAGTTACAATAGTCGAGATGAGAATGAATAAGAGTTTTTGCAGAGTCAAAAGTAAGAAAAGGTCGAATTCTAGAAATGTTTTTGAGGTGCAGATGACAAGAGCGAGCCAGTGATCGAATGTGGGGGGCAAAGGAAAGCTCAGAATCAAGTATGACCCCAAGACAGCGGGCATGTTGCTGGGGAGTAATAGTGGAACCACACACAGAAATGGCAATGTCGGGTATAGGTACATTAGTAGCGGGAGGAAACACAAGGAGTTCAGTCTTTGACAGGTTCAGTTTCAGATATACTGAGGACATGATATTAGACACAGCGTTTAGACAATCGCCGGTGTTTTCTAGAAAGGCTGGCGTGATGTCAGGAAAAGAAGCGTATAATTGGGTGTCATCAGCATAGAGATGGTACTGGAAACCAAATCTACTGATTGTTTGACCAATAGGGGCAGTGTACAAGGAGAAGAGGAGGGGGCCTAAAACCGATCCTTGGGGGACCCCAACAGTAAGGGGAAGATGAGAGGAGGAGGAACCGGCAAAAGATACAGTAAAGGAGCGGTCGGAGAGATAGGAGGAGAACCAGGAGAGAACGGTGTCCTTGAGGCCAATGGAACGGAGCATAGTGAGGAGGAGCTGATGATCCACAGTGTCGAATGCTGCAGAGAGATCCAAGAGAATTAGCATGGAGTAATGACCATTTGATTTAGCCGTTAGCAGATTAGAGACTTTAGTGAGGGCAGTTTCAGTGGAGTGTAAAGAGCGGAAACCGGATTGGAGAGGGTCGAGAACAGAGTTTTCTGAGAGATAGCGGATAAAACGGGAGTGGACCAGGCGTTCCAGGAGTTTAGAGATGAAGGGAAGATTAGAGACAGGTCTATAGTTAGCGGCACAGTTTTGGTCGAGGGATGGTTTTTTTAAGTAGTGGATGTATGATGGCATGCTTAAATGAGGAGGGAAAAATACCAGAAGAGAGAGAGAGAGGTTAAATATTTTAGTTAGGTGAGGGGTGACAGCAGGGGAAAGGGACTGGAGGAGATGTGACGGAAATGGGTCACTGGTGCAAGTAGTTGGGCGAGAAGATGCAAGGAGCCTGCTTACTTCTTCTGTGACTGGTTCAAAATCAGAGAGTGAGTTAGATGCAGTGGGGGAGGGAGGACAGTGCATGGTATGAGGTGATTGGGAGATAATTTCCTGTCGAATCTGGTCAATTTTTTCTTTGAAGTAATTGGCCAGATCGTCAGCTCGGAGCTCCGTGGTTGAGGCCTGTACTCTTGATTGAGTAGAGAATGAAAAGTGTCAAAGACGTTTCGGGTTATTGGACAGTGAGGTGATGAGGGTGTTGAAATAGGCTTGTTTGGAGAGGTGAAGGGCAGTGTTGTATGTTCTAAGCATAAACTTAAAATGGATGAAATCTTCGTGTAGATTGGATTTTCTCCACAGACGTTCGGCGCACCTGGAGCACCGCTGCAGGAAATGTGTTTGCACCGTGTGCCAGGGTTGTCGCCGTCTGCGTTGTGGTGTTCTATTTATAGGGGGTGCAAATTCATCCAAGGCACTTTGAAGTGTTTCATTGTAATGCTTCAATGCAGAATCAGGACATGAGAGGGAGGAGATAGGGGCCAATGAAGACTGCAAGTTCATTATAAGTTTCTGGGTGTTAATGGCCTGTATGTTTCTATAAGTCTGGACAGTGGGGGTGACCTGAGCAGCCTGGCAGTTCTTTATAGAGAATGAAAGAAGATTGTGGTCAGAGAGCGGGAGAGGGGAGTTTGCAAAATCATCCACTGCACAAAGCCGAGAGAAGACCAAGTCGAGGGAGTTTCCGTCTTCATGCGTTGGAGAATTAGTAAGCTGCGAAAGGCCAAATGAGGTTAGAGATAAAAGGTGAGTAGCAGATGGTGAGAGGGGAAGAGCAATGGGGATGTTGAAATCTCCCATGATGAGGGTAGGGATGTCACAGGAGAGAAAATGTGGAAGCCAAGTGGCAAAATGATCCAGGAACTGATGGGAGGGGCCGGGAGGACGATACACCACCGCCACTCGCATGGAGAAGGGGGTGTAGAGTCTGACGGCATGGACCTCAAAAGAAGGGAAGACAAGTGAGGGTACTTGAGGGATAACCTGAAAGGTACATTTTGGTGATAGGAGCAGACCAACGCCTCCACCTGCTCTATTGTCTGATCTTGGGGTATGAGAGAAGTGTAGCCCCCCGTATGAAAGAGCGGCAGCAGCGGTAGTGTCTGACTGCTGGATCCAGGTTTCAGTAAGAGCCAGGAGGTTAAGAGAATTAGAAAGGAAGAAGTCATGGATGAAGGAGAGTTTGTTACACACTGAGCGAGAATTTCAAAGTGCACAATTAAGATATAATTAATTTTAACTCCAACCCTAACCCCAACACATCCCTAACCCTAATCCCAACCCTAACCACAAGCCTAACCCTAATCCAAACATACACCTAACCCTAATCCCAAATAAAAAAATTTATTTTTCGGATATTTTATTATTTGTCCCTACCTATGGGGGTGATTTACTATTTTTTTTTATTTTGATCACTATCACAGTGATCAAAATGAATGAATGTAATCTGCAGCTTGCAGATTCGACGGGCACACTGCGCATGCGCCCAAGATGGCGGTGCCCATGATCCATGACGGCGGGACATCGGGAGCGACAGCAGGACTCGGTGGGTACCGGGGGGGGGGGAGGGGAGGTGATACTGATGGCGGTGGCAGATTGCCGCAGAGAGAGAGAGAGAGAGAGAGAGAGAGAGAGAGTGAGGTGGGGCGGTCATATAGCTGTGTCCAGCCATGGCCGATGATATTTCAGCATCAGCCATGACTGGATTGTAATATTTCAAATTTCATTTATGAAATATTACTAATCACTCTGATTGGCTGTTTCACACTTTCAACAGCCAATAAGAGCGATTGTCGCCACAGGGGGGGGGGGTGAAGCACAGAGGCTCCTGTGCCTGCGGGTCGTGTGACCTTTCAGTGACCCTGGTCACCCGCAGGAATGCTATTTATAATATTACGCAAATGTAGGAGTCACTGGTTGTATTGGCACAGGTTTTCATGATGCCTACGTTGGCGTCATTGGTCAGGAAGAGGTTAATAGAAAACAGTCTAATGCACTTTACAACAATAGAAAAAAAAACTACTTTTGGCAACGTTTTTGACTTTGGAGGCAATGTAACTAGGATTACATTTAAAAAGAATCTGTCACCAGGTTTTTGTCACCTAAACTGAAAGCAATCAAAAAAAGCAAGGAGATACTAATAGGCAATTAAAACCTAACTTATTTATGTGGGTGACAAAGAGACAAGCTCATACTTATATGAAATACATAAATAGAGATATGCTCAAGTGTTACATAACCCGGCAGAATTTTTGCTTTGCCTTTTTTCAGACGAGGTGAATGATTACACCAAAACTTTTTCTCAACTCATGGTTAGTGGTTGGGTGAAGCCATTTATTGTCAAACTGTGTTTTCTCTTTTTAAATCATAATTACAACCCAAAACATCCAAATGACCCTGATCAAAAAAGTTTACATACCCCATTTCTTAATACACAGTGTATTGCCCCCTCTAACATCAATGACAGCTTGAAGTCTTTTGTGGTAGTTGTGGAAGAGGTTCTTTATCTCAGATGGTAAAGCTGCCCACTCTTCTTGGCAAAAAGTCTGTTTCCTGTAAATTCCTGAGATGTCTAGCATGAACTGCACGCTTGAGATCTCCCCAGAGTGGCTCAATGATATTGAGTTCATGAGACAGATGGTCACTCCAGAATCTTCACTTTGTTCTGCTGTAGCCAAATGACAGGTTGATCTGGCCTTGTGTTTTGGATTGTTGTCATGTTGGAACATCCAAGTTCGTCCCATGCGCAGCTTCCGGTCTGGCTAAGTTTCCTCTATCTTTGTAGCTCACACAGTCCCAAGACATCAGTGATCCACTTCCGTGCTTACCAGTAGGAATGGTGTTCCTTTCATCATAGGCCTTGCTGACCTCTATCCAAATGTAACGTTTATGCTTGTGGCCAAAAAGTTCAAATTTTGGTATCACTCCAAATTACTTTGTTCCAGAAGTTTTGAGGCTTGTCTATGTGCTGTTTTGCATATTATAGGCAAGATACTTTGTGGCATTTGCACAGTAATGGCTTTCTTCTGGCGACTCGACCATGCAGCCAGTTTTTCTTCAAGTGCCTCCTTATTGTGCATCCAGTATTTCAGCTGATATTTGTGGATTTTTCTTTGCATCCAGCAAAATTTTCCTGGCATTTGTGGACAAAACTTTTTTTGGTCTACCTGACTGTGGTTTTGTTTTCACAGAGCCCTTGATTTACCATTTGTTAACCACAGTTTGAATGCTGATGACTGTCTATCAATTCCTTGGATGTCGTTTTGTATCTCTTTCCTGTTTTATACAGTTCAACTACCTTTTCCAGTAGATCAGTTGACAATTCTTTTGCTTTCCTCATGACTCACAATCCAGAAACGTCAGTGGCTGGATGAAAGATACAAGAGTGTCTGGATCCCACAAACTCACTCAGCTTTTATGCACACACACTGATTACAAGCAAACAGGTCACAGGTGACGAGGCTACCTTTAGTAGCAACTCAAACCCATGTGTGTCAACTTCTGTGTATGTTATCAGGCAAAAATCACCAGCGTATTTGAACTTTTGATCAGGGTCATTTGGATGATTCGGGTTGTCATGATTAAAAAAAAAAACAAACAAAAAAAACAGTAGTTTGACAATAATAGGTATTAGACCTACCGGTAATGATGTTTCCAGGAGTCCATCCTGACAGCACCATGGAGGGCGTCCTCCTCCTTACAGGGACAGGAAAGCACATGAGAGTTTAAGAGGTCCCATCCCACCCCCTTTCCCTCAGTGATTTAACGAGTACCACAGCGTGGATAATGCAAATAACACTTTAATGACAAAATCATATTACAGCATATGACATAACATGAACAGGGAGGGAACTACCCGTGCTGTCAGGATGGACTCCTGGAAACATCATTACCGGTAGGTCTAATACCTATTTTCCAGGACATCCACCTGGCAGCACCATGGAGAGTACCAAAACACCTCCTCAGTGAGATTACCGCCTGGAGAACCTCTCCCCCAAATGAGGTCTGTTGACCAGATAGCACATCAAGCTTGTAGTGCTTTAAGAATGTGTCAAGTCTGGCCCAGGTAGCTGCTCTACAGACTTGATCCACCGAGGCGCCCGCTCGCTCTGCCCAAGAGGCCAATACTGCCCTTGTAGAGTGGGCCTTTAGAGCATCTGGCGGGTTAGCGCCTTCAGATTGGTAGGCGTTTGAGATTACCGAAGTAATCCATCTTGCGCTGGATTCCTTAGAGGCTTCCCCCCCCCCTTGTTTTTACCCCCAAAAAGGATGAACAGGTTTGGGTCAATACGCTAACTGTTGGTGGCCTCTAGGTAGTCTGTAACAGCATGTCTCACATCCAGCAAGTGGAAACCCTGTTCTGTCTCATTACGGGGGTTGTCACCGAATGATTGTAACAATATCTCCTGGTTTAAATTTTGGCAAAAGGCTAACTTTGGAATAAATGCCAGGTCTAATCTGAGGATTATAGGTCTTCTCTGATCTGGAGATATGGGTCTCTGGTGGACAGGGCCTGGATTTCCCCTATTCTTTTAGCCATGGTGATGGTTACGAGAAAGGCTGTTTTCCGAATTAGATTTGAGATGGACATCTCTACACTGGGGACATAGGGATTCCTACATAGGGATCCGAAGACCAAGCCAAGGTCCCAAGGCGGGGTGAGCTGCCTGATCGTAGAGAGTAGACATTGCGTGGCCCTTATGAATCTTACTATCCAAGGATGAGAACCTAAAGGGTAATCAAAGAAGGAGCTCAGGGCCGAAATCTGGACCTTTAAAGTGCTGGGCTTAAGGCCTTTATTAAACCCCGACTGTAGGAAGTTTAGGACGATAGGGAGGTCAGGGGTACCTGCCACGAAGTCTGATCTGCCACCCACCAGACAGAACCTCTTCAATATCTTCCGGTATATTGCGGATGTACCCGGCTTCCTGCTAGCTTGTAGGGTAGATATAATCTGATCTGATAAGCCCTTTCAGGATCCAAGCCGAGAGGTGAAGTCTTGCCGGATTCGGGTGGCAGATCGGGCCCTGGTGGATGACAATCTTTCTTTAGAGGGAGCTTGACTGGGCTTTCCACTGCCATTTCCCCCATTAGGGGAAACCAGCTTCTTCTGGGCTAGTATGGGATGATCATAATCACCTTCGCACAGTCTTCGCAGATCTTTCAGAGTACCGCCGGGATGAGTGCCAGTGGTGGGAACGCGTAAGAGGGGTTCTTCCCAGACCAGGCTCAGGGCATCTACACCTTCCGGGTGGTCCACTGGGTTCAAGGAGTAGAATCTGGAGGGAGACCTTTGAGTTTTTTCGATTTGCGAATAGGTCTATTCTGGAGGTCCCCCAACGCTGACACAGTTGGTGGAATATCTCTATGTTTAGCTCCCACTGTCAGGCAGACGTGCTGTCTGCTTAGGTAGTCTGCTACCACATTCTGGGAACCCTCCAGGTGAATTGCGGTTACTGAGAGGATCATTCCCTCTGCCCAGGAGAATATTCTCTCAGCTAGGCCTTGGAGTGGTCGATGTCTGGGACCTCCCTGGTGCTTCAGGAAGGAAACCGCTGTTACGTTGTCGGACATGTTGATTTCTTAGGAATAGTCCGGTTTCGCCTCAGGGTTTCCCAGACCGCATAAAGTTCCCTGAAGTTGGAGGATCTGTTTCTGATGTCTTCTGGCCATCTTCCTTGAAAGATCTTCCTTTCTACTTGGGCTCCCCATCCCCACGTGCTGACGTCTGTGGTGACTACTACGTATGGAGAGGTGGTCCTTAGTACGCCCACCTGTAGGATTTTGGGCAGTGTCCACCACCGCAGAGATCTCTTCACCCGGCCTGGCAACTTTATGGGTTTGTCGAGTGAAGACTGACGCCGGTCCCATATTGCGAGGAATTCCTCCTGTAAGGGTCTCGAATGAAACGGAGCCTGACGCACGGAATGCATGCTGTCATTAGGCCCAGAACCCTTCACTGCCTCTCTTATGGAGGCGCGGTGCTTCAAGGGGTCTTTGGCTTTGTCTTGAAATGTCTCCTGCTTTTCTTTTGGTAGCAGGGATATCCTGCCTCCTGAGTCTAGAACTCCAAGGAAGACCTTCCTGGTCTCTGGTATCAGGTCTGACTTCTGTCAGTTGATAACCCAGCTGAGGAACTCCATTACCGTGACTGTTCGGTTTCTGTCTCGAATGAGTGCTTCTTTGGATCCTGCCACCAGGAGAGTATGGTATAATCACGATTCCTTGGCTTCTCAGGTAGGCCACTACCTCCGCTACCAGCTTTGTGAAGATTCGGGGGGGCTGAAGCCAGCCCAAATGGGAGGCATTGAAACTGGAAGTGGCAGGTCCAGGTCGGTAGTTTGACGACAAACCTTAGCAGTCTCTGGGATGAGGGATGGATCGGGACCTGATAGTAAGCCCTCTTCAGGTCGAGGGTGCACATAACAGCGTCCCGGTCTATTAGATGTATTGCTGACCGAATCGATTCCATCCGGAACCTTATGTACCTGACCCAGGCATTTTAAGGGTTTTAAAATTTATAATAGTTCTGGCTTCGTCGGATGGTTTTGCGATGGAGAACAGGGAGTAGTAGTGTCCCTTGCCCATCTCTGTCTGGGGAACAGGTACTATAACCACTGAACTGACCACATCTTGTATGTCTGTCCACATGGCGAAGTCTGACGGGACTACAGTGGGGGAAAGTGGAGAAAAACCTCTATGTTGTAGCCCTCCGCAATGGTTCTGAGGACCCACTGGTTGCAGGTAACTTGGGCACAATTTTTTTGCGAAGTGGCAGAGTCTTCCCTCAATACCTAAGGCGTCATTGCCTCCTAGATCTGGAGGTTGACGTGAAAAGGGAGCCCTTGCTTCTCCCAGCCTGGGTCAGTCCGTCCTGTGCTGTGGGGCTGGCTATATGGGGGGGGGGGGGATGGACTGCGCCAGGCACACTTACCCCTCCATCCGTCGGTGCTCCTGCATCCACTGCCGCCGCTTCCTGCGCTGCCAGACAGACTCTCTCCCCTGGAGCACGCGCTGAGGTTCAAACCCGGCGTTCGTGACGTCACCGGAAGTGACGCGCGTCTTCTCGCGAGAGGCGGGGACCCACGCGCCGGCAACTTCCACGTTCCAGCCGGACGCTCGTCGCCGCCTGTGCCCCTGACAGCGCTTGATTGTGACGTCGTCCGCCCAGAAGCCCAGCTGCCTGCGGGGACCCTGCTCCACACTGCTACCTGGATCCCGCGGTCCGATGCTTGGAGCCGAGAGCCTCCCACCAGGAGGAGTGGCTCCCTCGAGGAGCGTCGTCCTGCTCTCTGGCCTTTGGGGCAGAGGGACTCCCCACCGGGAAGTTTCGGCCCTGGGCTTTTTGACAGGGGGAAGGCTTGGAATGGCCGCACGATACCCCTGAGCCCCTCCGGTAAGCTTGCGCATCGATCTCTCGTGTGTCCCTCCATGCAGGGACAGGAAAAACACTGAGGGAAAGGGGGTGGGACAGGACCTTTTAACCTCTCGTGTGCTTTCCTGTCCCTTTAAGGAGGAGGAGGACATCCTCCATGGTGCTGTCAGGTGGACGCCCTGGAAAATTGGCTTCATCCACTCACTAACCATGAGGGGAGAAAAAGTTTTGGTGTTATCATTCACATTCTCAGGAGAAAGGCCAAGAAAGCAAAAATTCTTCCGGGGTATGTAAACTTTTGAGCACAACTATCACAATTAGGAAAATGGCACTTTAACCATTTTTGTGTTGAGGTTTAATATTACCAGTGCAGGATAAGAAAGGTTCAATCTCACCCAGTTGCCATGATGAAGATGTACCCTCCATATGGAGCAGTAACAATGTGTGAAAATACACCTTACAGAAAAACATAACCCTACAACTCACCGACTCATTTCATTATCAATGGCGAGGAATCAGGGGAGTGCAACTCTGATATCAGAATCCAGCAGTTACAGTAATGGTAAGTAATTATTTTGGTAAGGGCGTGCAAAGTGCTGTGCCACCTATATCAACGTAAGGTATAAAAGGTCAGAGATGTAGCCAACTATGTAGTATAAATTGGTGAACTTTAGATGCCACCTGTAAAGGCGGCTTCTAACAATGTGGTGTAATGTGGTGTGGTGTGTGGTACCAGTTCCGAAGAAACCTTATCCGAAAGACCTTAATGACTATAGACCTGTAGCATTGACATCACACCTGATGAAGATATTAGAGAGATTGGTTCTCACACGTCTCCGTCCTCTAGCGAGCTCGGATATGGACCCTCTCCAGTTTTCCTACAGGCCGGGCATTGGTGTGGACGATGCCATTATCCACCTTCTAGATAGGACTCTCTCTCACCTGGAGAAACCTGGGAACACTGTGAGAATAATGTACTTCGATTTCTCTAGTGCTTTTAACACCATACAGCCAGGTCTACTGAGAGACAAGCTGGGCCTTGTTGGTGTGGACCTCCAACTCTCCACCTGGATCCTTAACTACCTCACGAACCGACCTCAGTTTGTAAAAGTTTGGGACAGTGTGTCAGACACAGTGATCTGCAATACAGGGGCACCTCAAGGTACAGTTCTTGCACCTTTTCTCTTCACACTGTACACTGCGGATTTTAGGTGCAACTCATCTAGCTGCTACTTGCAGAAGTATTCTGATGACTCTGCAATAGTAGGCCTCATCACAGGAGGAGATGAAAGAGTACAGAGATACTAACCAAGCTTTTGTGGAGTGGTGTCAGAGGAACCACCTTAGGATTAATTCCGGGAAGACCAAGGAATTGGTGGTGGACTTTCGGAAGGGCAAAAATCCACCAGTAGTGGTGAACATTCAGGGAAATGACATTGAGATAATCGACACCTATAAGTACCTTGGTGTGATCCTCAATAATAAGCTTGACTGGGCCCATCACTTGGATGCAGTGTACAGGAAGGGCCAAAGCAGGCTTTATCTGCTCAGAAGGCTGAGAGGCACTCCTTGCATCTTTCAACTCTGTTGTGGCATCAGTCATCTTCTTTGGTGTGGCGTGCTGGGGTAGTGGCATATCAACCAGGGACAGGAATAGGCTGGACAAACTGATTAGGCCTCTTTCACACTTCCGTTTTTTACAATCAGTCACAATCCGCCAGGTTTTGAAAAAAACGGATCCTCAATTTTTTTTTGAGGATCCGTTTTTTTCCCATTGACTTGCATTAATGGCGGATTGTGACGGATTGCTGTCCGTTGCATCCGTTTTTTGTGAGGATCCGCCAAAAGTTGCTGTCCGTCACCATCCTCAAAGATTTCCAAATGGAGCTTGTAACGTTTTTTTCTCTGGCGATCCTCCAGACACTCACACTCACACTTTAAATTTCTTCATTTTCAGGATCCGTCTGAAAACGGATCCTGTGCCATCCGTTCACATCAGTTTAGAACGGATCCGCTTGTCCGCCTTTTTGACGGATTATAACTGATGCAAAAAACTGAAGTATGAAAGAGGCCTTAGAAGGGCCAGCTCTGTCCTGGGATGCCCCCTTGACCTAGTTCAGGAAGTAGGCGACAGGAGGATACTGGCCAAGGTGAGCTACATGGTGCAGAATGATTCCCATCCCATGCATGAGACCGTGACAAAGATGTGCAGTACTGTCAGTGACCGGCTACTTCATCCTAAATGTGAGAGGGAGCGCTATCGAAAGTCCTTCCTTCCTGCTGCAGTTAGGCTGTATAACCAGCACTGTCCAAAACGGAGAACGACCCAAACAGAGAACTGATAGATCCAAAGTTGTGACAGTCCGGTTACATTTTTTTTTGTTCGTATATGTACCTACCTACTGTCAATGTAATGCCTTTATGCATCTGTACTTGTTCCTGCCTTGCTGCTGTAATGCTCTGAATTTCTCCATGGTGGGACGATTAAAGGATTATCTTATCTTAATGAGGAGTAAGTTCTAGTAGATCACGTTCTCCATGGTGCAAGACTAGAGAGAGTGTTCCCAAGGAGATGCAGCGCTGTGACACTCTAGGCGTCAAACTTTAATTGGTCAAAAGATTTAAAGACACCCATAGGGGGGCACAACATGGCGACACGTTGGTCACCACAGTAATCCGCTGGTCACATGATTCTACCAACTGCCAATGGAAGCGTCGTGTCATGATGTGCCAGTTGCAATGAAGTCAGAACTAGTTTTGCTCTCAAGGACAATCCGGATACATGTGCATAGAAACTCATAATTGGGGTGTGATCAAATATTACTGCAAAGTATAAGGATGTAACCAAGTAAATGCATCATTACACATGTTGCTTTGACAGCGTAGAGTCCCAGCAAAATGAGTATTAATGGTCAGGAACAATCATTGGTTGTACAGAGTTCATAGTTGCATTTAGTATCATTTCTCCTTGCGGAGAATGACATGCTAAGCATGTCGAGATGAGGAGACTTAAAGCCGCAATGCTCCTCTGGGAAATATGCCAATTATGCAAATTGTCTCTTCAGAGAGGAAGAGGACTAGAACTCTAGTGCCACCTATTGGAAGTAGCACTGGCTCTGGTTGTTACTGCACTGACGAGGGGCAGTACCCCGAAACAGTGTCTGCAAACTGAGATTCTGGCTTGGCCTTTATTTTAAGTCATGTAACAAGGCTCCTTAAAGGGTCGACATTGACTTTTAGGATTGCTACTTCCAATAGGTGGCACTAGAGTTCTAGTCCTCTTCCTCTCTGAAGAAACAATTTGCATAATTAGCATAGTTGCAATTAGAAAGCAAAGGGAATCATAAGTGTAATGACAGCTAGACTGTCCTACAATAATGGGACCTCAAGATGTAAATTAAAATGGAATATGCAGGAGATAAGCCCATATCAACTCAGAGGGGGAAAAAAGGGGGAACATTAGGGAAGGAGACAACCTATCAGGGCACGGGAAATTGTTAGTACAAAGTGTGAGGCAAGGGCCAACACATAAAATTATAAAACAACTGAAATATACCTGTTAATTAAATCCGTGGGGAGAGGAAGTGACAGTATTTGGTCAGTATTTTACCTCAGTATTTATAAGCCAAACTCAGGAGTGGAACAAAATCAGAGGAAAAGTATAATAGAAACATGTCACTACTTCTGAATTTTTACCCACTCCTGGTTTTGGCTTATAAATACTGTGGTAAAAACACCCCAAAAAACTCAAATACTTAGGTGGAGCCCAATATCCCTGTAATATTTACCTGTCAAGTGCACTCCCCAACCATCCTTGCTGGCATCTGTGGTGATTACTATACACAAGGAAAAGTATTCCACGGGATTTCCTTGCTGAATATTCCTGGGAACCGTCCACCAGAGCAGGGATTTTCCTTACTGCCAAGGATAAGCAAGTTCTTCTGTTGAGCGTCACCTGGCTTCTGTCCCAAGAGGATAGTATAGCCCTTTGAAGACTCCTGGAATGGAACTGGGCTCACCAAACAAGGAATGCAAGATGTCAATAGCCCTAGGATCTTCACTGCCGTTCTGATGGAACTGACTTCATTTACAGCAAAATCTTGTCCTTTAAGGACCTCCGTTTCTCCTCTGGCAAGAAGGAAGTTCTTAGCTTGGAATCCAGTAGGACCCCCAGGAAGTTTTTTCTGGATCTTGGTTCTAAGTCTGATTTCTTCAGGTTTAGGATCTAACCTAGATGTTCCAAAGTTGCAATCGTCCTCTGTGAGCCTGAAGTTCTTCCGAGTAGGCTACAAGCAGGAAGTCGTCCAGGTATGGGATTATAATTATACCCCGTTTTGGAAAGGCCACGATTTCCATGACCAGCTTCGAGAAGACACAGGGTGCCAAGGCTAGACCAAAGGGAAGGCACTGAAATTGAAAGTGGTAGTTCCAATCTTAAAATTTTTACTGCAAACCAAAAGCACTTGATAAGATGGATGTACCGGTACCTGTAAATAGGCACTTTTCAGGTCTAACGTGCACATAACTGCTTCTTTGTTTATCAGGGGAATTGTTGACCTTATTGATTCCATCCTGAACCTCTTGTACTTCACCCAGAAATTCAACGGTTTTAGGTTCACTGTAGTGCGGGCTTCGCCTGAGGGCCTGATGGTAAACAGGTTTAAGTAGTGACCTTGGCCTTCCTCCAACCGAGGAACTGGTATTATCACTGCTTTAGCCACCAGTTCTCGTATGTCTGAGCACACAAGGGAACTGGTGCCCAGGGAGCGAGGCGCTATAAATCTCTCAGCAGGCGCCCCTGAAAACTATCACGCACCCTTCCGCAATGGTACTTAGTGTCCATTGATCCTGGGTGATATGTCGCCAGTTCTTTGCGAACTGTCTGAGCCTCCCTCCTATATGATTTGCATCATTGCTACCTTGGTCCTGAACTTGACCCAAAAAGGGAGCTTATACCTCTCCCTCCTTTCAGATAACTCCACTTACTAGTTTTCCCCCTAGATTTATATTCCGCTCTCTGGGATGGCCTGGGTCTCTGAAAGGAGTGAAACCTCCTAGCTCTATCATCAGGGAACCCAAACTTTTTGTCTGGCGATTTTGTCAGAATGTCATCTAGGGCCGGCCCAAACAAACACTCAGCCCTGAGAAGGTAATAGAGCACAAATTTTTTAGAGGAGTTTTCCCCAGATCAAGTCTTTATTCAATGTGGCCCGCAGGGTCATTTGGATGAAGAACTGTTCCTAGCTGTTAACTTCAGCGACTTCACAGGAGGCATCGGCTATGAACCCCATGGCTGACTTCCATAGGGGAAGGGATGCTAAGATGTCTTCTCTATTACTCAGATGTTCCTCTAGTTAACCAATCCACAAAAACCATGGATCTAGCAACTGAGGTAGCTGCTATATTGGCTTTCAATATTTCTGCTTACGCTTCCCAGGCCTTCTTAAAAGTTATCAGCCTCCCTATCCATTGGCTCTCAAACTCGAGGAGTCCTCAAAGGGTATGGAAGTTTTTTTGGCCACCCGAATGTCGATCTTGGGAACCTCTTCCCACACCTCGATATCCCTCAGGTTCTAAGGGCAACCACATCCTGAAGCCTTGAGGTATCAGACGTTTCTCAGCTTCTTCCCATTCCTCCAGGATCATCGCTCAGATATGACTGTTTACCGAGAACACTAGCTTCTGGGATCTGAGACCCCAAAACATCTCTTCCTGGATAGACTGATCTTGGGGCCTCCTCTACCTGAATAAGCTCAGTGTCTTACAGTTAGGTCCATATATATTTGGACAGAGAACATTTTTCTAATTTTGGTTCTAGACATTATCACAATGAATTTTAAACAAAACAATTCAGATGCAGTTGAAGTTCAGAATTTCAGCTTTCATTTGAGGGTATCCACATTAAAATTGGATGAAGGGTTTAGGAGTTTCAGCTCCTTAACAGGTGCCACCCTATTTTTAAAGGGACCAAAAGTAATTGGACAATTGACTCCAAGGCTATTTCATGGACAGGTGTGGGCAATCCCTTCGTTATGTCACTCAATTAAGCAGATAAAAGGTCTGGAGTTGATTTGAGGTGTGGTGCTTGCATGTGGAAGGTTTTGCTGTGAAGAAAACATGCGGTCAAAGGAGCTCTCCATGCAGGTGAAACAAGCCATCCTTAAGCTGCAAAAACAGAAAAAACCCATCCGAGAAATTGCTACAACATTAGGCATGGCAAAATCTACAGTTTGGTACATCCTGAGAAAGAAAGAAAGCACTGGTGAACTCAAGGCAAAAAGACCTGGGCGCCCATGGAAGACAACAGTGGTGGATGATCGCAGAATAGTATCCATGGTGAAGAGAAACCCCTTCACAACAGCCAACTAAGTGAACAGCACTCTACAGGAGGTAGGCATATCAATATCCAAATCTACCATAAAGAGAAGACTGTATGAAATTAAATACAGAGGGTTCACTGCACGGTGCAAGTCACTCATAAGCATCAAGAATAAAAAGACTAGACTGGACTTTGCTAAAAAAACATCTAAAAAAGCCAGCACAGTTCTGGAAGAACATTCTTTGGACAGATGAAACCAAGATCAACCTCCACCAGAATGATGGAGAGAGAAAAGTATGGCGAAGGTGTGGTACAGCTCATGATCCAAAGCATACCACATCATCTGTAAAACACGGCGGAGGCAGTGTGATGGCTTGGGCATGCATGGCTGCCAGTGGCCCTGGGTCACTAGTGTTTATTGATGATGTGACAGGACAGAAGCAGCCGAATGAATTCTGAGGTATTCAGAGCCACACTGTGTGCTCAGATCCAGCCAAACGCAGCCAAACGGATTGTCCATCTGTAGTATGAAATGACGACCAATGACCCAAAACAAAGCCAAAGCAACCCAGGAGTTTATTAAAGCAAAGTAGTGGAATATTCTTGAATGGCCAAGTCAGTCACCTGATCTCAACCCAATTAAGCTTGCATTTCACTTGTTAAAGACTAAACTTCAGACAGAAAGACCCACAAACAAACAGCAACTGAAAACCACCACAGTGAAGGTCTGGCAGAGCATAAAAAAGGAGGAAACACAGCATCTGGTGATGTCCATGAGTTCAAGACTTCAGGCAGTCATTGCCAATAAAGGGTTTTTCAACCAAGTACTAGAAATGAACATTTTATTTACAATTATTTAATCTAATTACTTTTGGTCCCTTTAAAAACAGGGTGTCACATGTTAAGGAGCTGAAACTCCTAAACCCTTCATCCAATTTTAATGTGGATACCCTCAAATGAAGATTGAAAAGTCCAAACTGCATCTGCATTGTTTTGTTTAAAATTCATTGTGGTAATGTCTAGAACCAAAGTTAGAAAAATGTTGTCTGTCCAAATATATATGGACCCAACTATGTTCTAGGGCTGCTTTGCTGCATCTGGCATGAGGTGTCTAGAATCTGTGCAGGGTACAATGAAATCTCAAGACTATCAAGGGATACTCGAGAAACTTGCTGCCCAGTGTCAGCTTGGTCTCATTTGCAGGTCATGGGTCTTGCAACAGGATAATGACCCAAAACACATATTAAAAACACCCAAGAATGGCAAAGAGGAAAACATTAGACTATTCTGAAGTGGCCTTCTATGAGCCCTGACATAAGTCCTATTGAGCATCTTTGGAAAGAGCTGAAACATGCCATTTGCAAAGGCAGCCTTCAAACACAAAACAACTGGAGCAGTTTGCTCTTGGGGAGTGGGCAAAAATACCTGTTGAGAGGTGCCCAAGTCTCATTGACAGTTACAGGAATCGTTTGATTGCAGCGACTGCCTCAAAAGCGATCGCGTTGTCCTGATGGTCTCCATGAAGACAGCGCACATAACGAAAAAATTCCCAAAAATTAAAAAACATTTGAAAGGTTGACTCACCAAAACCCTGACTAATGCACTAGCAGGATGCAGCAGACCTCCATTGATAAATGCTGGGGCAGCACAGGTGCAAACCACTGATGAGAACAGCCGTAGGGTCCTTCTGGGTCCTGCAGGGAAGGTGGCTTCCCAGTGACTGCTGAGAACAGGATCTGAGACGCTTCCTTCCTTGCCTGTCAGATGCTGCTCCAATGTCAACGTTCTGATGTAGTACAGTAATGTTCCATACTGGGACAATGCAAAAAAAAAAAAAAAAAAATTATATTATATTATATATATTCCTGAATTACTGTTTTTTGTTCAGTCTCCCAAAAATCGGAATAGAAAGCGATCAAGAAATGCCATGTGTCCGAAAAAAGTACCAATAAAATAAGTCAGCTCGGTCCGTAAAAAACAAATCACCACATGACTGTTGGCCGAAATATTGAAAAATTATAGCTCTCAAACTGTGGCGATGCAAAATCTAGTTTTCGCAATTTAAACCGTCTTTTAGTGTGTGACAGCAGCCAAACATAAAAACCCGATATAAATCTGCCATTGCACAGACTCGAAGAATAAAGACGCTTACTCACTTATACCGCACGAGCAATGGTGTAAGAAAATAAAACCAGTTCTTCACATGCTGTTGATTTTTTCATTCTGCCTCCGAAAGATCGCAGTAAGGCTCGGCACACATTTATCCTGCGTTCACACCGGGGATTCCGTGTAAATCTCTGAAAATATGTCGTTCAGACTGAACCTCTGGCCGAAGATTCCCTATAATGAGGCAGATGGAAGCACTGTGGATGCCATGGGACCTGTGATCCGGCGGTGTCTGTCTTTTTAGGATTGCATAAAAGTGCCATCAGTCACAGCTTTGTGCACTTCTGAAAAGAAGGACACTGCTGAACAGGGGCCAGACGGAGTCCAGAGTAACTTTGCTGCCTCATTATAGTGAAAGGATCCAATGGAGGTTTCATCAGACTCACGTCATTCGGGGTTTCGTCACAGAGAACTTCCTGTATGCAGGAGTCGCATAGTTTTTTACCTCAGGAAGCTGGTAATGGGCTTTTACAGGTGGGGCATTCCCTGTTTTGTTTTTTTTCTTCTTTCCCCAATAAGGGAAAGAAGTCTATTACAATGGGGAACATTCAAGTAGATCACTTACCCCCTATGCGCGGTTGCAGGTACCGGTTCTGGAGGTGGATTCGAATCCCTCACTGGGCGATCCACGGCAGGTGACTTGCTCCTTGCAGTCGATTTGCTCCGCTGCGTGGAGTGACTACTGGACCGGCTCTCCTGCCCGTCCTTATCTTTTTGCCGGCGATGGTGGTGTTGCCTATGTTGCTGCTGCTGCTGTTTAGGCTGCTGTATTGGCTGCTGCTCATGCTGGTCGCTGCCCTCCATGTTCACAGGACGCTTCCAGCATGGAGCAGCTCCAGCGTTCCCTTTTTTAAATTTCCCGGCGATAACATCACCTGCTTCTCCCGGCCTGCACCGCTGTGCCCCGGGGAGCGCGCACCGCGCGGACCCGGAAGTCGTCACTTTATTTCCGGGGCAGCGCCATCTTGGTACACCTCCGTACCACGGCGCTGCCCGCGTGTGCCGGCGTCTCCCAGCCCCATTCTCCTCTCCGGAGCGGCGGCTCGGTCCACCCCCGCCCGCTCACCCTGAACAGCCCATCAGCTGCAGCGGTGGCGGCTTCAGGAACCGACCCCGCCGCGACAGGGGCCTCCCCGCTGCTGGACTGCGAACGGGGCGGCCCTGGACTCCTCTTCCATCTCCGGTAAGCTGCTGCCGCTGCTTTTAGTTCCACGGGTCACCCGTCAAGGACAGGAACCCAACTGGGGGCGGAGGAGAGGTGCCGCCTTTTTATCTGTAGGTTCCTGTCCTTGATGGGCGGACCCCTCTCTCCGTGGTGCTGTCATGGGTGAGAGAATCTGCGCTGCAGAAGCCAAATAGCGCTCTCCCTCCCGAGTCTCTCCGTATGGCTATGCAGTACTGTACAGCCACATGAGGTATGCCTACATTCAGCAGAAATTATGGGACAAATTTGGGTGCCATTTTTTTTTTTTTAACCATTTTCCCAGTATGAAAATGTAAAATTTGGGGCTAACAATTTTGCTGGCAAAAATTTAATTTTCTTTCTTCCATTCTGTGACACACCTGTGGTGTCAATATAATCACTGCACTCCTAGAATAATTGACATGTTTATTTTATAAAATGGGGTCACTTATGGCAGGTTCTGCTGTTTAGGCACCTCAGGGGCTCTTGCCAGTGTGACATGTCACCCTCAAACCAGTGCAGCAAAATCTGTGCTGTAAAATGGCGCTACTTCTCTTTTGAGCTTTGCACTGTGCCTTAAAAGTAGGTTTTGACCACATGTGGGGCATCGGCGAACTCAGGAGAAATTACAATGGAGTCCATTTTCTATTATTACTCTTGTGAAAAAACAAAGTTTGGAGTTAAAAGATTTTTGTGGTAAAAATGTTATTTATTTTCATAGCTTAACGTTATAAACTTCTGTGAAACACCTGTGGTTTCAAGGTGCTCAAAACACATCTAGATAAGTTCCCTAAGGGGTTTAGTTTCCAAAACTGTCACTTGTTGGGGGTGGGTTTCTACTGTTTAGGCATATCAGGGGATCTCCAAACATGCCATGGAGTCCGCTAATTATGCCAGCAAATTTTACATTCAGAAAGTGAATCCGAGCCCTGCTGTGCACCCAAACAGGAGATTCCCCCCACATATGGGGTATAATTAACGGTTTCTAGAGCCATAAGCTGCTGTCAAGTCCTGTGCTCACACTCCCCCCTGCCATCCTGTGGTCAAACCAGGGTACTGCACCCATTCTACACTTTTTCCCAGCTGTTTCCCTTCTGTCATTACCAACATCTGTCTAAAGTGCACAAACCGTCCCTTCTAACAAGTCCGTTCGTCCGGTCACCTTCCCCACAACGGCACACCTGAGAGGGGATCCGCCCAGTCAAAACAGGAACTGAAGATAAAAGGGCGGTACCTCTCCCTCGCTTCAGTTTACAGAGCATGAGAGGCCCCCCGGGTTAGTACACATGGTAAAAACTCTCACCACATTATATTTAACTAAACAAGCACCCAAACTATAGTGCACACCAGAGGAGTGATAAGGGGGGGAATATACAGGTGCTGTCATGGGCTCCGGAAAAACTGGCTACCGGTAAGTAACCTTGGTGTTTTCCCATCTCCCATGACGGCACACCTGAGAGACTTTTGTAGAATAAGACACCTTAGGGAGGGACCACCGCTTGTAGTACCCTTCTACCAAAGGTTAGGTCAGTAGAGGAAGATGGATCAAGTCAGTAGTGCTTAAAAAAGGTTGAAGGTGAGGACAAAGTAGCAGCTTTACAAATCTGCTCAATCGATACCTCAGCCTTCTCTGCCCAGGAGGTAGCCACGGCTCTGGTGTTGTGAGCCTTGATGCCTTCTGGAACCAGAGCGCCACTTGCAGAGTAGGATAACATAATGGCCTCCCTGATCCATCTGGCAATAGTACTCTTAGCTACCCCGTACACTTTTCTACTACCCTGAAAGGCTACAAACAGGGACTGATCTTTCCTCCACTGACTAGTTATTGGCAGATGTTGTAATATAGCCCTCCTTACATCCAATGTATGGAACTTTTGCTCCCCCGGGTTTCTAGCATTATTACAGAATGATGGCAAGGAGATCTCCTGAGTCCTATGAAACATTTGGACCACCTTGGGGAGGTAGGCCGGGTCTGGTCTTAGAATCACTGTCATCCCGTATGGTTTTGTTTATACAGTCAGCGCAGAGATCTTTCTGCCAGCGGGTCTCTGCATAGGGCGCATTCTCTATTCTTTGTTTTGCTGCTAGACTTCCTCGACCCCTAGTGATCAAACAGAAAAATGGAAACCCGTTTCCATAAGGGTGACATTCACATAGATCACTCACCACCGCTGTCAATCAAGGGTACCGATCTCGGAGGCTCCTCAGATGCACTTTTGACGTTTTTTCTGGACGTCTCAGTCATGCCGGTCGTGTTTACGACTGCAGCTCCCACCACTCGAGCGGCTGCTCCTGGTATGCTGGCGGCTCGGCAAGGCATCTGGCGAGAGTTCCTGCTGCTGCCTCTGCTGCAGCTCTTCTTGCCCCACTTCTATTGTGAAGTATTGGGCATGAGTGCATCTTCTGTGGTCATCCCTCTTTTTAAGAGGGATCCTCTGCACTCTCCACCTCCTCCGGTGCCCATTGACAGCCCCCCCCCCCAGCCAGCGGTTTTTTTCCATGAGTGCCGCCATCTTGGATCCGGCACCGCCCCCGACGTCACGCGGGCACGCCCATTCCCAGCGTGCCTTGCGCGTGACGTCAGAGGGGTGCAATCCAGATGCGGCCGCCCCTCCTGGACATCGGCAGAAGGGGGGGGTGGTCTAGGGCGGCGCGGCAGCCACGGAAGAGCACCTGGACCCCTGACCGTGCTGCGCTGACGGCCGCTCGGACGCTGAGCCCCCGGGGGACCCACGGACGGCGCTTCCACAGGTATTGGTATCTTGACACGCCGTCTTCAGCACACAGATCCCTGTCAGGACAGGAAACCCAACTGAAGCAAGGGAGAGGTACTGCCCTTTTATCTTCAGTAGGGTTCCTGTCCTAACTGGGCGGATCCCCTCTCTCAGGTGTGCTGTCATGGGAGACGGGAAGAGTACAGTGTTTATTTTTTCCTTCCTCATTCCAAAAATTCCTGTGAAGCACCTGCAGGGTTAATAAACTTCTTGAATGTGGTTTTGAGTACCTTGAGGGGTGCAGTTTTTAGAATGATGTCACTTTTGGGTATCTTCGGTCATATAGGCCCCTCAAAGTCACCCTTATAACTTCGTAAAAAAAAACAAAAAAAAATGATGTTTCAAAAATTGTGCTGATGTAAAGTATACAGGTGGGAAATGTTATAATTAACTATTTTGTGCGATAGGACTGATTTAAGGGCATAAAAATTAAAAGTTTGAAAATTGCAACATTTTCGTCAAATTTCTGTTTTGTTTTCAAAAATAAATGTAAGTCATATCAAAAATGTTACCACTATTATGAAGTCACAAGAAAAAAAACCTCTTAAAATCAGTGGGATCCATTGAAGAGTTTCAGAGTTATGACCTCAAAGTGACAGTGGTCCAAATTGTAAAAATAGTCTGGTCAGGAAGGTCAAAACAGGCTTTGGAGTGAAGGGGTTAAAGGAAATATCAGAAAATTATTAAAAGGAAACCTATCACCTGTTTTGACCGCTATAAGATGCGGCCACTGCCTTTCAGGGCTTATCTACAGCATTCTATAATGCTTTAGATAAGCCCCCGATCTGACCTGCAAGTGAAGAAAAATAAGTTTTATTATACTCACCCGGAGGGGCGGTCTGGTCCGATGGGTGTCGCAGGTCTGGGGCCTCCCATCTTCTTGCAATGCCGCCCTCCTGCTTCTTCATTGCTCCCCAACATCACCCTCCTGCGCAGGTGTACTTCTCTGCCCTGTTGAGGGCAGAGCACAGTACTGCAGTGCACAGGCGCCGGGAAAGGTCAGAAGCCCAGCGCCTGCACACTGCAGTATTTTGCTCTGCCCTCAACAGGACAGATAAGTGCACCTGCGCAGGAGCGTGATGCCAGGGAGCAGTGAAGAAGCAGGAGGACAGCGTCGCAAGAAGATGGGAAGCGCCGGGACCAGGACCTGCGACACCCATTGGACCAGACCACCCCCATCCCCCGGGTGAATAAGAAAAATAAGTTTCATCTTTCAGGTCGGATCGGGGGCTAATCTACAGTATTACAGATTGCTGTGTATATATATTATATATACAGACACACACACACACTTTATAATCTTGCAATTTTACCACTTTGCGCAAGATTTTTTCACAAGTCTCATTATCACAGGCTTGATTGTAATGACAAGTAACACTTATTGTGATTGGTGGATGCTGTTATCAGCTGTGTATAAGTGATATCACAGCTGACGCTGCTTCCCCTCCTTTCACAATGACATTTACACATGCTCATTAGATAATTTAATACAAAAGATAGGTTCTCAGTATATTGCTGCTAATGTATTTTCAGATTTCCTGAAATAAGTATGAGACTAGAATAGACTCAAGGGACATTATTTTTTTTTACAAAGTTGGATCCAAAATGGTCAACTTCAAAATAGCTGCCATGGTCACCACCCACCTTGAAAAGTTTCCCCCTCTCCCATATACTAATGTGCCACAAACAGCAAGTTGATATCACCAACCTTTCCCATTTTATTTAGGTGTATCCATATAAATGCAGGCTTGCCCCTTATGCGGCGCCTGTAAGCTGCACAGGTTGGGCGCTCTCCAGCTGCACGCTAGTCTCCGGCCAGGACAGCAGCGTGCAGGGAGATTGTACCTTTTTGCATCAGAGACAACCGTTATCTCAGAGCGATTGATTATCATTGGAAAGGACCTTTTCCTTTATTCACTCCTGAAGATTCTCTTCTCCGGTATGATTCCTCTCTTGCCAACCAAGGTTTATTTAAGGTAATCCGCCCTCTCATTTGGTCATTTGACTTGTCATAGCTTTATGTTTTGCATATAACCGGTGTACATTTTAGCGCAAGTTAACCTTATATAATTTTATTTTGTATGTTTTTGGACAAATTGAGTGGTTTTTTGTCCTATTACTTGCTGCTGTGCACTCTAAGGTTTTGCGCTTAGTGCCGTTAGGTATTTTATATTTATTCATATAAACGGCCCACCCTGTATTGCGAAATGAGAAAGAAAAACACAAACATTTTAAAAAACAAACTAAATATAAACAGCCCGTTTCTGATTGTACTCACTTTAATAAAACATTTACTAACTTTAACCCCTTAATGACCGGAGCTTTTTTCGGTTTCGCTTCCCTTCTCAGATCCATAACTTTAATTTTTCCATCAATATGGCCATGTGAGGGCTTAGTTTTTACGGGCCGAGTTGTACTTTTGAACAACATCATTGGTTTTAGCATGTAGAGTACTCAGGGGAAAAAATTCCAAATGCGTTAAAATTGCAAAAAAAAAAAAAAAAAAAAAAATATTGCAATCCCACACTTGTTTTTTGTTTTGCTTTTTTGCTAGGTTCACTAAATGCTAAAACTAACCTGCCATTATGATTCTCCATGTCATTACGAGTTCATAGACACCAAACATGTCTAGGTTTTTTTTTTTATCCAAGAGGTGAAAAAAAATTCCAAACGTTTGCTTAAAATAAATAAACATTTGAAACATTTTCCAATACCTGTAGCGTCTCCATTTTTCGTTATCTGGGGTTGGTTGGCGAGGGCACATTTATTTTGAATGGGGAGAAAGGGGGGTGATGTAAACTTTATTTTTTTCCATATTTTAAACTTCAATTTTGGCATACTTCAATAGCTTCCATGGGAGGCTAGAAACATCCACTACTGGATCGGCTCTGCTACATATAGGCGATGAGCAGATCGCCTATATGTAGCAGAATTACAGCATTGCTATGAGCGCCGATCACCGGGTGGCACTCATAGCAATGCCTCATCAACAACCATAGAGGTCTCGAGGAGACCTCTGGTTGTGATGGCAACGCATCGCTGACCCCCGATCACGTGACAGGGGTCGGCGATGCGCATTTTTCTGGCCCAGCGGCTGGAAGCTCTGGTTAAGTCCCGCTGTCAGCGTTTGACAGTGGGATTTAACCCCTTTCTGCCATCCGACGTACTATCCCGTCCATGGGACCTGGGCCCCTATGCCCATGGACGGGATAGTACGTCGGCGCGATCAGCGGCGCCCACGTGGTGAGCGCCGCTGATCGCGGCCGGGTGTCAGCTGATTATCACAGCTGACACCCGGCACAATGTGTCAGGGGAGGTCACGGACCGCCCCCGACACGTTAACCCCTTGCACACCGCGATCAAACATGATCGCGGTGTACCGGGGGTTAAAGGGAAGCATCGGCAGGGAGGGGGCTCCCTCCGTGCTTCCCTGAGCCCCCCACGGCAGCGCAATGTGCAGCGCTGCTGCGGGGGGCTCCTTTCCTCCAGGCCCCCGAATCCAAGATGGCGACGGGGGCCTGAGGAAGCTGACTTCCTCAGTGCCTGCAAAGCGCAGGCATGAGGAAGCCTTCTGCACTGCCTGTGACAGATTGCTGATCTGTCACAGTGATCTGTGATGTGACAGATCAGCGATCTGTCACAGGACAGTGATGTCCCACCTGGGACTATTTAATAAAGTAAAAAAAAAAATAAATAAATTAAAAAAAAAAAAAAGTGTTAAAATAAAAAAAAAAAAAAAAAAAAAAAAAAAAAAAAAAATCGCCAAATTAGAAAAAAAAAAAATATTCCCCCAATAAATCCATTTTTTGGAAATAAAAAACAAAAAAAAAAAAAATTAAAGTACACATATTAGGTATCGCCGCGTCCGTAATGACCCGCCCTATAAAACTGTCCCATTAGTTAACCCCTTTAGCGAACCCCTTACAAAATAAAAAACGAAGCAAAAAATAATGATTTATTATCATACCGCCAAACAAAAAGTGTAATAACGCGCGATCAAAAAGACGCATATAAATATCCATGGTACCGCTGAAAACGTCACCTTGTCCCGCAAAAAACGAGCCGCCACACAGCATCATCAGCGAAAAAATAAAAAAAAGTTATAGCTCGCAGAATAAAGCGATGCAAAAATTATTATTTTTTATATAAAATAGTTTTCATTGCATAAAACCGACAAAAACATAAAAAAAACGACCTAAATGAGGTATCGCTGTAACCGTACTGACCCGAAGAATAAAACCGCTTTATCAATTTTACCGCACGCGGAACGGTGTAAACGCACCCCCCCCAAAAGAAATTCATGAAACGCTGGTTTTTGTTCATTCTGCGTCCCAAAAATAGGAATAAAAAGCGATCAAAAAATGTCACGTGCCCGAAAATGGTACCAATAAAAACGTCAACTCGTCCCGCAAAAAATAAGACCTCACATGACACGGTGGGTCAAAATACGGAAAAATTATAGCTCTCAATATATGGTGATGCAAAAACTATTTTTACAATAAAAAGCGTCTTTTAGCGTGCGACAGCCGCCAAACATAAAAACCGCCATAAATAGTAAATCAAACCCCCCCGATATCACCCCCTTAGTTAGGGAAAAATAATAAAATTAAAAAAAAAAGTATTTATCTCCATTTTCCCATTAGGGTTAGGGCTAGGGCTAGGGTTAGGGCTCGGGGTGTGTTGGGGTTAGGGTTGGAGTTATAATTCGGGGGTTTCCACTTTTTGGGCACATCAGGGGCTCTCCAAATGCAACATGGCGTCTGATCTCAATTCCAGCCAATTCGGAGTTGAAAAAGTCAAATGGTGCTCCTTCCCTTCCAAGCTCTGCCATGCGCCCAAACAGTGTTTTACCCCCACATGTAGGGTATCAGCCTACTCAGGACAAATTGCAAAACAATTTTTGGGGTCCAATTTCTCCTGTTACCCTTAGGAAAATAAAAAATTGGGGGCAAAAATATCATTTTTGTGGAAAAAAATGATTTTTTTATTTTCACGTCCGAGTGTTATAAACTTCTGTGAAGCACTTGGGGGTTCAGAGTGCTCACCACACATCTAGATAAGTTCCGTGGGGGGTCTAGTGTCCAAAATGGGGTCACTTGTGGGGAGTTTCAATAGTTTAGGTACATCAGGGGCTCTCCAAACGCACATGACACCCGCAGACCATTCCATCAAAGTCTGCATTCCAAAACGTCACTGCTTCCCTTCCGATCCCCGACGTGTGTCCATACAGTAGTTTTCTCCCACATATGGGGTGTCAGCGTACTCAGGCCAAATTGGACAACAACTTTTGGGGGTCCAATTTATCCTGTTACCCATGGGGAAATGAAAAAATTGGGGACTAATTGATCATGTTTCTGGAAAAAATACGATTTTTTTATTTTCATGCCCTGGCATTATAAACTTCTGTGAAGCCCCTGGGGGTTCAAAGTGCTCACCTCACATCTAGATAAGTTCCTTAGTGGGTCTAGTTTTCAAAATGGGGTCATTTGTGGGGGGTTTCTACTGTTTAGGTACATTAGGGGCTCTCCAAAGGCAACATGACACCCGCAGACCATTCCATCAAAGTCTGCATTCCAAAACGTCACTACTTCCCTTCCGAGCCCCGACGTGTGCCCATACAGTAGTTTTCTCCCACATATGGGGTATCAGCATACTTAGGACAAATTGGACAACAACTTTTGGGGTCCAATTTCTCCTGGTACCCTTGGGAAAATAAAAAAATGGTGACTAAAAGATCATGTTTGTGGAAAAAATACGAATTTTTTATTTTCACGCCCGGGCGTTATAAACTTCTGTGAAGCACTGGGGGGTTCAAAGTGCTCACCACACATCTAGATAAGTTCCTTGGGGGGTCTAGTTTACAAAATGGTGTCATTTGTGGGGGGTTTCCACTGTTTTGGTACATCAGGAGTTTTCCAAACGCGACATGGTGTCCGATCTCAATTCCAGCCAAAAACGTCAAATGGAGCTGCTTCCCTTCCGAGCTCTGCCATGCGCCCAAATAGTGGTTTACCCCCACATGTGGGGTATCCGCGTACTCAGGACAAATTGCACAATAACTTTTAGGGTCCTGTTACCCTTGGGAAAATAAAAATTGGGGTGAAAAGATCATTTTTGTGGAAAAAATATGATTTTTTAATTGTACCGCTGTACGTTATAAACTTCTGTAAAGCCCTTGTGGGTTCAAAGTTCTCACCACATATCTAGATAAGTTCCTTGGGGGGTCTAGTTTCCAAAATGGGGTCACTTGTAGGGGGTTTCCACTGTTTAGGTACATCAGGGACTCTCCAAACGTGACATGGCGTCCAATCTGAATTCCAGCCAATTTTGCATTGAAAAAGTCAAACGGCGCTCCTTCCATTCTGAGCTCTGCCATGCACCGAAACAGTGGTTCCCCCCACATATCAGGTATCTGTGTACTCAGGACAAATTGCACAATAACTTTTGCAGTCCAATTTCTCCTATTACCCTTGGTAAAATAAAAAAAATTGAACCTGATTTTTTTTATGAAAAAAAAAGTTAGATGTTCATTTTTTTTTTTTAAATATTCAAAAAAATTCCTGTGACGCACCTAAAGGGTTAATAAACTTCTTGAATGTGGTTTTGAGCACCTTCAGGGGTTCAGTTTTTAGAATGGTGTCACTTTTGGGTATTTTCTATCATATAGACCCCTCAAAGTGGCTTCAAATGTGATGTGGTCCTAAAAATAAAATGGTGTTGTAAAAATGAGAAATCGCTGGTCAACTTTTAACCCTTATAACTTCCTAACAAAAAAAAAATTTGGTTCCAAAATTGTGCTGATCTAAAGTAAACATGTGGGAAATGTTAGTTATCAAGTTTTTTGTGTGCCGTATCTCTGTGATTTAAGGGCATAAAAATTCAAAGTTGGAAAATTGCGAAATTTTCAAAATTTTCGCCAAATTTCAGTTTTTCTCACAAATAAACGCAAGTTATTTGAATGAAATTTTACCACTAACATGAAGTACAATATGTCACGAGAAAATGTCAGAATCACCGGGATCCATGGAAGCGTTCCAGAGTTATGACCTCATAAAGGTACAGTGGTCAGAATTGTAAAAATTGGCCTGGTCATGAACGTGCAAACCACCCTTGGGGGTGAAGGGGTTAACAAGTTAATAGGTGCGGGTGGATCACGATTCCACCTGCACCTATTGCGGGCACATGTCAGCTGTTCAAAACAGCTGACATGTCCCGGCTTTGATGCGGGCTCACCGCTGGAGCCCTTATCAAAGCAGGGGTACTGCCATTGGATGTACTATTCTGTCCAATGGCATTAAGGGGTTAAAAAAAAATTGTACAAAATAAATTGCCAAAATCACCAGTTTAACAAACATCTGTTGATCTGTGATAAAAAAGGTGCACACACGCTAAAGTAGTTTACCTTGCAACACTAAGTTGCAATTTATATCGTCAAATGGGAATGAAAATCACTCACCACTGTTCCTCAGTTAAGGGAAAATACTTGGTATTCCCATACATTTCTTTACCAAAGATGCACTTACCTAGCTATAGCCATTCCAATATAGTAGGAGAGTGGCATGATGGACACCAAAGAAAGGGTGAATTTTACAGGAGAGCTTGTATAATAATTGTGACTGTCCACATAGCCAAGAACCAGCGACACAATCACCAATACTATGAGATCTGCAAGCGATAGTTAAGGTTCTTTGCCATCACACTGCTGAAACTACAATGTAACAAATTAAATCTGGCCCATTCCGTTTCACCAGCACAGTAAATAAAATAGGGATTTTTGTGTACTCACCGTAAAATCCTTTTCTCCGAGCCAATCATTGGGCGTTATGCTGCTTGCCACTAGGAGGACACTAAGTGAACACAGAAGAAAGTTTAAACTCCTCCCCTGCAGTATACACCCTCTCACTGGCTGAGATTTCTCCAGTTCGGTGAAAAAGCAGGAGCATTAAACAAATAACCATAACTATGTCAAAACCGAAGAATGTTACAGTGAGCCAATAGGCTAAACAGGGTGTATGCTGTGTCCCCCAATGATTGGCTCGGAGAAAAGGATTTTACGGTGAGTACACAAAAATCCCTATTTCTCCTACACCTCATTGGGGGACAAAGTGGGACGTCCTAAAGCAGTCCCTGGGTGGGGAGCATACAACTGCTAATACCCCATGTACCACTAACTCAACACTAGTAATGCCAATTGCAGAATGCTTCTGCCAAGAGCTGCATCCGCAGAGGCCCGAGAATGAACTTGGTAATGTTATGTAAAGGTATGCAGACTGGACCAAGTCGCAGCCTTGCAGACCTGTTCTGCCGAATTGCCCAAGAGGCGCCCACTGAGTGGGTAGAGTGCGCCTTAATCCCTGCTGGGACAAGTGCGTTCCTGACACGGTAGGATTCCTGAATAGCCAAGCGAATCCACCTGGCTAGCGTTGCTTTTGAAGTGGCTAGACCCTTCCTATGCCCCTCTGGAAGTATGAACAGGGCATCTGACTTGTGGAAGGGAGGCGCCCGCGAGATGTACCGTCTCAGAGCCCTAACCACATCCAGGGTGTGGAGGGCCTTCTCAATGCGATGGACAGGTGCCAGGCAAAACAATTTCCTCATTCAGATGAAAAGGAGGATACAACTTTGGGCAGGAAGGACGGGGACGTCCTGAGAACTGCCTTGTCCTGATAAATTCAGGAACGGAGGGCGGCAGGACAGGGCTGCCAATTCCGAAACTCGTCTGATTGATGTAAATGCCACTAGAAAGACCACCTTCCAAGAGAGAATAGTTAGTGGTACATCCTGCAGCGGTTCAAAAGGAGCCCCCTGTAAGGCCCCAAGAACCGAGGTAAGGTCCCATGATTCCAATAGCCTTTTATAGGGGGGCGCTACATGAGAAACTCCCTGAATGAACATCTTGACCTGAAGTTTGGTGGCAATTTTGCGTTGGAATAGGACTGACAAAACAAATTTGGCCCTTGAGCGACCTAAGCGCAAGGCCTGACTTTATTCCTGACTGTAGGAATTCCAATATGGCAGGAATGGAAAACACTAGGAGGGGGATCGACCATGATCCTTGCAACATGAAAAGGTTTTCCAGGTGCGGTGATAAATGCGCTTGGACACGGGGTTCCTAGCACTAATCATGGTGGAAATCACGTTGTGAGAAAACCCAGCCTGTGCTAGAATCCAGGATTCAACGGCCACGCCGTCAAAGACAGGACCCCGGAGTTCTGGTGGTAAATCGGGTCCTGACAGAGTAGATCCACACGATCTGGAAGTTGCCAAGGAACGTCGGCGACTAGTACTAGTTCTGAGTACCATGCCTGGCCAATCTGGCGCGACTAGGATCACTGGTACTCCCTCCACTCTGATCTTCATGACCCTTGGGAGCAAGGGGGGAAAAAAAAAAAAAAAAAAAAAAAAGTATGGGAGCCGGAAATCGGTGCCACGGCAGAACTAGGGCGTCCGCTCCGATGGCGCATGGATCGCGCGATGGGGCAATGAACCGAGGAACCTTGTTGTTTAGCCTTGAGATCCACATCCGGAGTGCCCCAACGACGGCAAATCTGCTGAAAGACTTCCGGATGAAGAGACCACTCTCCCAAGGAAAGGCCTTGGCGACAGTCTGCTGCCCAATTCTCTATGCCCGGGATGTGGATCACTGAGATGGGCGAACGGTTGGTCTCGGCCCAATGGAGGACATGACTCAATTCGTGCATGGCCATCCTGCTCCGAATACCCCCCTGATGGTTGATATACGCTACAACCGTGGCGCTGTCGGATTGGATCCTGATGGGGTGACCTGCAAGGAGATGGTGGAAACTCAGTAGAGCTAATATGATCGCACATATCTCCAAAAGGTTTATGGGGAGACGTGACTCCTGAATTGACCAACAACCCTGTGCTGTGTTGTGACAAAACACCGCACCCCAGCCCAGAAGACTTGCGTCGGTGGTCACTACCAACCATTGTATTGGGAGAAGAGACCTCCCTCGACTCAGGGAGGATTTCAGTGTCCACCACTTGAGGGCTTGTCTGACCCACAGAGACAGAAGGCACGGACGGTCCAGGGAAAACGGGTTCTTGTCCCAAGTCAACAGTAAGGCTTGTTGCAAAGGGCGGAGATGGAATTGTGCTAATGGCACCGATTCCATTGCGGCCACCATCTTTCCGAGAACTCTCATGCTGAAACGAATAGAATGAGAAACCAGACGGTAAAGAGTCCACGCTGCCTGTTGCAAAGCTTGGGACTTTTCTGGAGGGAGAATGACCAACCCGCGGGGAAGTGTCCAAGACCATTCCCAAAAAGGAAATCTGCTGGGCCGGCGTTGGGGGAAGAAGTTTATCTTCCAACCCAGGCGAGAAAGAGTATTTACTGTGATATCCACGGATTCCTCGCAGGCTGGAAGGGACGGACCCTTGATCAGCAGATCGTCCAGATACGGGAGCACCACCGAGCGTGAAGAATGGCCATGACCTTGGTAAAGACCCTGGGGGCGGTGGCGAGTCCGAAGGGCAAGGCAACAAACTGGAAGTGTTCCTCGTGAATTGCAAAGCGCAGGAACGGCTGATGGGACGGGCAAAAATCGGGATGTGAAGGTACACATCTTTGAGGTCGATGGATGATAGGAACTCTTTTCCATGGAGGCGACAACTGATCGGAGGGATTGCATTCGAAATCGCCGTACCCTGACAAACTGATTTAACAGCTTGAGGTCCAGTATGGGCCACATCGTTCAGTCCTTCTTTGGAACCACAAAAAAGGTTTGAATAAAAACCCTCGAGCCTTTCGTCTTGAGGGACCGGAATGATTACTACGTTTCTTTGCAGTGCATGAACGGCCCGAAGGAAGGCTCTTATCTTTTCTTTGGGAGGAGAGGACAGGAAGAAACGTGTCGGAGGGAGAGAAGCAAATTCTATTTTGTATCCGGAGGACACCAGCTCCCTGACCCACTCGTCGTGAACGACCGCGAGCCAGGTCTGACTGAATGAAAGTAGACGACCGCCTAATTTGTCGGTATCCGCCGGATACCACAACAAGTCATTGTGTAGAGGATCTATGGGATCTGGCTCCTCTAGATCCAGATGCCCTTGGCCTGGGCTTCCAAGATCAGTTAGGTCTGTATGAGACCTGGTGATCTCTGTCTCCTTGCAGGGCCTGACTTGGTCCAGAAGAGAAGGTTGAGGAGGACCAACTGGAATTGTTGCTTAAAGGTTGAAAAGGAGTTGGCTGTTGATTCCGAAATGGCCGGACAGCCTTTTGTTGGGGAAGGAATTTACTTTCTCCCCCCGGTAGAGTCAAAAATAAGCTGGTCCAGTTTCTCTCCAAACAGGCGACCCGCTTAATAGGGCAGGGAAGTCAATGATTTTTTGGAAGTTGAGTCTGCCCGCCCGTCATGGAGCCATAAGGCTCTTCTAATGGAGACTGCATTAGCAGCTGCCTGAGCAGCGCAATTGACGGCATCTAAAGAAGCGTCCACTACAAAGTCCCCTGCGTAAGTTATCTGCCTGGCAACACTGGTTGCCTCCGGAGGAAGAATGATGATACCTTGAAGGCAGTAATTAAGACTTCTTCCCAGGCGGCCATTGCCTTAGCGACCCAAGTTGCTGCGAAGGATGGAAAAAAAGTGCCGCTCCTGAAGCTTCAAAAACTGAGCGAGCGAGGTAGTCAATTTGATAATTGGAGAGATTTCTGACAGAGGAGCCCTCAGAAACGGATAGCAGCATTTTAGAAGATGCTAAACAGGAGGGTCCACCGAAGGGACTGTAACCAATCCTTCATTAGATCTGGAGCAAAAGGGTATTTAGCCTCGGTAGGCTTTTGCCCTGTAAATCGCTTATGTGGTCGGTCCCTATGTCTTTGGACAATGTCCTTAGACTCTAGATGGCTGGCAAATAACCTGAGCACACGTTTAGTCCTCTTAAAGGAGATAGCGTGAATATTTTCCTCATCCAACTTCAGAATCCTGTTGACTGATTCTATAAGAAAATCAAGCGACTCTTGGTCATTTGGGGGGAATCTGAGGGACTGACGTGTCAGACGCGAATTCAGAGTCATGTTCGCTGCAAACGTTAGGAGAGGGAGAGCGAGAGACAGAACTCGCCGATGCTGAAGCACGAGTGTGACTATGGGATGCTATCTAGAGTCCTGAGAATCCCTTGAAAGAGTACGGCCCCTGCTGTCTCCAGAGCCCTGCTCGGGCGATAAAGACGCCTTCTGACTTAAAGAGGATTCCACGAGGGAATCCATAGCCTTGGTCAGCGATTCCACAGACCATGACAGGGACGCAGCCCACTCAGGGGGACTAAACGCAAGGAGCTCTGTCATAGCAGTGGCGGGTGGTGTTTGAGTACGAGCCGGGTCACAATCCATGCAAAACGTATTAGTCTGGGCACAGGGTAAGGCAGCCTTGCAAGTGGTACAGGCAGTAAAGAACGCAGTGTGCTTCTTAGTAGCCCTTTTAGCTTCCTTAGATTGAGACATAGTGCCCCTGAAAGGGTTAAAGGCAGAGCCTAGGCTGCAGTTGCAGGGAATGTGCAGAGAAGGGGTTAAGCTTTAATCTGAGAGCAGATGCAGCTTACTCTCGGTCCTGTGCTGTGTCCCCGGGAGGAATAACGGTGGTCCTGTGTGACACCAGGTTCTGTCCATCAGTGTGCGCGCTTTGCAGCAGTCCCACATCAGGCTGAGGAAAAAAAAACAAAAAAAACCATGGCCCCCGAGACTGGTAGGGCGCCTCTCGCACAGAACGAGAAGCGCCAAGGACGTGGGCGGTGGCGCTATGTAAATTCAGGCCTAGTAGGCCTAAAAGCCGGGGACTAAATTTCTGGCCTCCTAGCGATAAGCGCCGGGTGGGGGGGGGGGGGGGGGGGCCGTGACCGGGCGCCAGTGTACCGCCGCTGACGCCAAGTCAGCTCTTCTCCCGGGGACAAGGACCCGACCGCATACCCGAACTCCAGTGCTCAGGCAGGCCACGGTGTCCGGGGCCTTCCAGCTGCAGGTCTGTCATCCTCCAAGTGATGTAGCAGAGCTGGAGGAGTTCTTAAAAGGGTATTGCTCAATCGATCCTCCCTATGGACAGGGGGATGGAGAGCTCTGGGGCTGATTCAGGGTATCCAAAGAGCGCTTCTGAAAACTTCTCCGTGCGCTCGCCCTCATATCAGTGTGGGGAGACTGGGACCGTAAAGAAACAGTCGCCCAGAAGAATCAGGTATGCCCCGTCGTCACAGGAAAGTATACGGGGAGTTATACTCCACGTGCTCACCTGTTGTTGGATAGGGGAGAGCGGTCCGTTGAAAGGAACAGTCGCCCCCTTCACTCCGTTAATTAAAAAATTAAACTTTAATTTACAGAAAATTCAAAATTTTTTTAAAAAAAGAAAATGGTGGGGGTCTGAAGCCAGACCCAAGTGCCTCCTATAGAAACTAAGCAAGAACTGGAGAAATCTCAGCCAGTGAGAGGGTGTATACTGCAGGGGAGGAGTTAACTTTTTTCTGTGTTCACTTAGTGTCCTCCTAGTGGCAAGCAGCATAAAACCCACTGTCTGTGTCCCCCAATGAGGCACAGGAGAAAAGCATGTACTGATGTGTAAAATTAAGATTTACAGAATGGTTCTATACAATTAAAATCATCCAGCATAAATCAGTGACAAGACTGTATAATTGAAGCAGAATAATTTTTATCCCCCAAATTGATTTGAGACTTTAAATCGAATTACTGGAATTACTGTAGAAAAAAAAAAAAAAAAAAAAAAAAAAAAAAAAAAAATCGATCCAATATTCATTATCACTGGAATGCAGGACAAACTAGCTATAAGGGAGCAGCATGTTCTCCAGCTCTAAACAATGCAGGTTATTGTGGGAAAGGTGGGCTCTGGTGTCATGCCTTCCTTGGCCTCAAAGAAACATGGCCGACACCGCCTCCCCTGCTGCACTGTGTTACGGCGGCCTCCACTTCAACCACACTTCTCGCCCTGGCAACAGATACAGTGGAGGAGTGGGTCTTTCTTCTAACTGCACCTTTAACCCAATCCCACCTCTTCCCTTCGCTCTTTTGAAGTCAACTATCCACATCTACTCTCCCTCCAACCTCCAAATGGTCGTCATATACCGACCTCTGGGCCCAGCCACTGCCTTCATTGACCAATTCTCTACCTGGCTTCTTCACTTACTTTCCACTGACATCCCCACTATCATGGGTGACTTCAACATCCCCACTGATACTCTTCAGTCAACAGCTTCCAAACTCCTGCCCATTACTTCATCCTTTGGACTTGCTCTGTGGTTCTCCTCAGCCACCCACACAGATGGACATATACTAGACCTGGTCTTCACCCACTTCTGCTCTCTATCCAACTTACCACCACCCCTCTCCCTCTATCCGACCACCATCTACTCACTTTCTCATCCCTGTTCTCCTTTCCTGTCACCTATGTCCAGCAACATGCGCACCCCCGCAGAAACCTTGCACACCTATACGCTCTGACTATTCTACCACTGGCATCCATATCCTCACATCACAACACAGACCGTGCCACTGCTTTCTACAATGCCACTCTCGCATCAGCTCTTGACGCAGTTGCCCCTATGGTTCATGGCAGAGTGCAACATATCAGACAACCCTGGCACAATAACACCACTAAAAAGCTCCGGCAAGTGTACCGGATTGCAGAGCAGCATTGGAAGAAAGCTATTTCACAGATGACTTCACTGCAGTCAAACAGGCAACATTTGCTTTCAAATCTGCCTTCACCTCTGCTAAACAGGACTAATTCACAACCCTCGTATCTTTCCTATCCTACAACCCCAAACAGTTATTCAAAACTCTTAACTCCCTCCTCCACCCACCACTGCCCCCTCCAACCTCCCTCATCTCTGCTGAGGACTTTGCCACACACTTCAAAAATAAGATTGACCAAACAAGGCAAGTCTTCATTGTTCAACCACCACAGCCACTTTGTATACCAGACCAATGCCCAGACCCTTATAATCTCACTCGCCAACATCACTGAAGGGGAGCTTAATTGTCTTCTTCAAATCACACTGCACAACCTGTGCACTTGACCCCACCCCATCTCCTCATCACCACCACTCTTATCCCACCTCTTCAACCTATCACTAAACTTCCGGTACCTTGCCTTCTGCTTTCAAACATGCCACAATCACGCCTATCCTTAACCCCCAGAGCTTTTTTTGGTTTTGCGCTTTCGTTTCTCTTCCCTTGTCAGACCCATAACTTTTTTATTTTTCCGTCAATATGGCCATGTGAGGGCTTCGTTTTTGCAGGACGAGTTGTACTTTTGAACGACACCATTGGTTTTGCCATGTAGTGTACTCGAAAATGGGAAAAAAAAATCCAAGTGCGGTGAAATGGCAAAAAAAGTGCAATCCCACACTTGTTTGTTTGGCTTTTTTGATAGAGTCACTAAATGCTAAAACTAACCTGCCATTATGATTCTCCAGGTCATTACGACTTCATAGACACCAAACATGTCTAGGTTCTTTTTTGACCAAGTGGTGAAAAAAAATTCCAAACTCTGCTTAAAAAAAATTGTGCCATTTTCCGATACTCTTAGTGTCTCCATTTTTCGTGATCTGGGGTTGGCCGAGTGCTTATTTTTTGCGCCCTGAGCTGATGTGTTTAAGGATACCATTTATGTGCAGATACTGTACAATCTTTTGATCGCCCGTTATTGAATTTTAATGCAATGTTGTGGCGACAAAAAAAATGTAATTCTGGCATTTCTAATTTTTTTCCCGCTACGCCGTTTAGCGATCAGGTTAGTCTTTATTGATAGATTAGGCGATTCTGAACGTGGCAATACCCAATGTGTGTTTTTTAATGGTTTTATTTTGAATGGGGCGAAGGGGGGGGGGTGATTTAATTTTATATTTTTCATATTTAAAACTTTTTTTTTTTTTTTTTTTAAATTTTGGCATGCTTCAATAGCCACCATGGGAAGTTAAAAGCATCCACAACTCGATTGGCTCTGCTACATATAGGCAATGAGCATATTGCCTATATGTAGCAGAAATACAGCATGGCTATGAGCGCTGACCACCGGGTGGCACTCATAGCAATGCCTCATCAACAACCATCGAGGTCTCTGAGACCTCAGGTTGTTATGTCAACACATCGCTGACCCCCCCGATCACGACAGGGGTCGGCTATGCGCTCATTTCCGGCTGCGTGGCCGGAAGCTCTAGTTAAAGCCTGCTGTCAGCGTTTGACAGCGGGATTTAACTAGTTAATAGGCGCGGGTGGATCGCGATTCCACTTGTGCCTATTGCGGGCACATGTCAGCTGTTCAAAACATCGGACATGTCACGGCTTTGAGGTGGGCTAACCACCGGAGCCCACCTCAAAGCGGGGGATACAGACTGCTGACGCAACAGTACGTCAGCGGTTGTTAAGGGGCTAAAAATCCAACCCTTGACCCAGCCGCCATGTCCAGCTATCGCCCAATATCGCTGCTCCCATTCGCTTCCAAACTCCTGGAGCAGCACGTCCACGCTGAACTTTCCTCCCACCTCTCCTCTAACTTGCTCTTTGACCATTTACAATCTGGTTTCCGCCCCCATTGCTCCACTCAGACAGTCCTCACCAAGATTACTAACGACCTACTTACGCCAAAGCTAACAGACGATACTCTATACTCCTCCTTCTAGACCTGTCCTCTGCTTTCGACACAGTTGACCACTGCCTTCTACTACAGATACTCTCCTCCTTTGGAATCAAAGACCTCGCCCTATCCTGGATCTCGTCATACCTCTCCAACTGCACATTCAGCGTCTCCCACTCCCTCCTTATCCCACCCTCTCTCTGTTGTAGTCCCCAAGGCTCTGTTCTAGGACCCCTACTCTTAATCTATACACTTGGCCTGGGGCAACTCAAAGTCCCATGTATTCCAGTATCATCTTTATGCTGATGACACTCAGATCTACCTGTCTGGCCCAGAAGTCAACTCTCTGCTGTCCAGAATTCGTGTGTCTATCGACCATATCCTCCTTCTCTCGCTTCCTCAAACTCTATGTGGACAGATCTGAACTCATCATCTCTCCCCCCCATCTCACAGATCTTCCTTACCTGACCCATCACAATTACCGACATCACGCTTACCTCCGTACCAGAAGTCTGCTGCCTTGGAGTAACCCTTGACTCTGCCCTGTCCTTCAAACCACACATCCAAGCTCTACCTCCTGTCGCCTCCAGCTCAAAAATATTTCCAGAATCCGTCCTTTCAACCCTAAATCTACTAAAATGCTTGTGCATGCCCTCATCTCCTGCAACATCCTTTTCTGTGGTCTGCCTGCTAAAACCCTTGCACATCTCCAGTCCACCCTTAACTCTGCTGCCCGACTAAATCATCTCTCTCCTCGCTACTTCTCCCCTCTGCAAATCTCTTCACTGACTCCCATTCCCTTAGCATATCCAAATTACTAATACTGACCTGCAAGGCCATCTATAATCTGTCTCCTCCATATGTCTCTGAACTTATCTCCCGATACCTTCCCTCATGTAATCTCCGGTCCTCCCAAGAACTTCTCTCATCCACACCTATTGGTTCCTCATTCAGCCGCCGACTTCTCTCGAATATCCCCCATCACATCCGACTATCAACCACATTCGGATGCTTCAGATGGAACCTGAAACTCCACCTCTTCAGGAAAGCTCACAGCCTGCAATGACTGCGCTGCCTCCCCACCACTACAGGAGCTACCACCTCAACCAATGCCGGAGCTGCTGCAACCCCCGACCTACTGTCTCCTTCCCCACCACCCTGTAGACGGTAAGCCCGAAAGAGGGGAGAGGACCCTGCCCTATCAGTCTGTCATTGTTTGTTTGTTTACTTTAAGTGATATCTGTATGGAATCCCTTCTCATGTACAGCACTATGGAATCAATGGTGCTATATAAAATTTTTTATAATACTAATACTAATATCTGAAGGTTAACATGTAGTAATAGACATAACCTGGTTACAGTAATAGCTGATAAGGACATCATGTTAAAAAGAAAAAACGTGAACTTGTTCATACACCGCAAAAAGATACTAACGGCAAACACATTGAGTCCATCCACAGAGTACTTGTAGTAATAAACATTAATTGCATAATAGCAGCACAGAACAACCTCTGTATTACAATCGTCCACCTAGGAAGAATTAAAAATGTTACACAAGAGCCACATTGTGTGATTACTATATCAGAATTACACATTACAAAGTTATGCATAATATAAAATATACAAAGACACCTCGCTCACAATGCTTTTATGATCTAGTACCACAGGATCTTTAAAGGGAACTGTCATATTGAGAAGTGCTACTGACCGGATGTAGGGGTAATCTGTGGGTAAAAGCATTTAAACCTGGAGGAGCTTGATTAAGTAGAGGGCTACAGGCACACAAAAAAAAAAAAAAAAAAAAAAAGTTATATGCCCTCAGTAGCTGCTAGCCTGGATTTCAGGTGGTTTAGGGAGCAGTTACAGTCACAGCTTTGCACACAGTGAGCACTCCTCTGCACTTTCTCAGCTCTACACACAAGCTCTGCAGAGGGATTTCCAAGGAGCGATTTCAGTACGCTCACTGTTTAGTGAGCAGTGACTAACCGCTCACTGAACCGCCCAAAAAAATGACTGGAAGCGAGCAGCTACTGGGAGAGTATGACTTCATGTAGTCATTGTAGCCACTGTTCTATTAAACCAGCTAAACATGACTTAAAGGGAACCTGTCAGACTAATCATGCACAGAAGAAGCCAGCCAAGGGCCCTACCAGATTAGTCACATCTATGCCTATTCTTCCTGGCCGGATCCACAAAGGTGGTTACAGTAGTTTTCTGGCGTAAAACATTTGCTGCACTGACAATGTAAGCAAAAATTTTGACATTTGCCATTGTCACACCAGTTCCAGACAGCTTCATCAAAATTGGCAGAATTTACATCTCTGGTGGCGGTGCCCAACAGTTAAGAGATGCACCTAATTAATTAAGTGGTGTGCACCCCTTTCAGGTTTGTCTTAATTAGGCCCATACACCAGCAAGCCCATTCATTAAGATTGGCGTGTACAACACCAGTCTTAATGAATCGAGCCCAATGTTTTCTCTGACATGCTTCAGCTAATCCGGCAGTCAGACTGATTCATTCGGCCCGTGGTTTGGGTGTCATGAACTTACTTACAGATGCTCTTCAAAAACGCCATTTACAAAAAAAAAAAAAAAAAAACCCAGATAAATAGCATTTCTCGAGTTAACACTCTCCTTAAAAGTGAGGTAAAGTATATTTTTAATTTTACACAAAACACCAGTCCTATAAAAACATTATTGCATATGTCAGGGGATGAGCGGTCATACTCTATCCACTTAGGCCTCAAGCTCAGATCAGGGAACTGGATGATCGACCTCTGATTCATTCATGGTCTATCTTGTGATCTAGAGCCCTGTTTTTTTGGATTTGGGGGCTTCAGAAGCCAGATTCCCAAAACTCAAGAATTGGATATCCCCTATCCCTAAAATAGGAGAACACTTTTGATACTGACAATAAACCTTGAAGGTCAAAAAAACAGTAAATGAACTGCTGAAGCCCTCTGTGATGTGATATGGTATGTGTATAATTCTATGTTCATATTTTTACTGATTTTAGGAGTGTTTTGTTCCTCTATCATTCTGTGTACTCCCAGGTCTTATCTAGAGTCTTTATTACCTTACAAAAAGGTCCAATTCAATTAGTTCCGTTATCATCTGCAGCCTGAATGTGTCCATGCCTCTTAATGAACCACCGCTGACTTTTCCCGACAGTCCATTCATGACCACTCTGCTCTCCAAATGCCACAAATCACCTTCTGTAGGGCCTTTGTCTGAGGCACCGGTCCCAAAGCTGGGGGGGGGGGGGGGAGGGAGGTTGTCTTAAAACCCATCCAACCTGTCTGTCTACCTACCCCTGGATATAGCAAGATAGATCCTTTGTGTGATGTTGACGCTAAGGCCAGCACCCCAGAGAGACTTTGGGAAACCCTGAAGAATACTGCTGTAGGAGCCCTATACGGACAAGTACAGTGCCTTTGGAAAGTATTTGGCCGCCTGGAACTTTTCAACCTTTTCCCACATATGCTGCAAACAAAGATACCAAAGGTAAACTTTTGGTGAAGAATCAACAAGTGGGACACAACTGTGAAGTTGAACGAAATTTATTGGTTATTTTAAATTTTTGAGGAAACCACCATGGTTACTTACCGGAAGCCGGTTTTTCCGGAACCCATGACAGCACACCTGAGAGAGGGATCCGCCCCGCCAGGACCCTACTGAAATATAAGGGGCGGCACCTCTCCCGCTTCAGTTGGTTACAGAGCATTGAGAGTACTTCCTGGTTAGGCTAGTTTCACACTAGCGCTTTTGAGCGCAGCGACGGCCTGCGCACGGCCGACGCCAAGTCCCGCCCCCTGCCGCGCCTCCACCGGTAGCTCCGCCTACCAGCGCATGACGCTGCATGCCTCCCCTATCTTTATCACTGGGGGCGCAGGCCGTGCGCAGTATGCGTTTGGCGGCGCATGCGCCTTTTTGACGGTGCGCCGACCTGCGCCAAACGCAACCTGCTGCAGCCCCAGTGATAAAGATAGGGGACGCATGCAGCGTCATGCGCTGGTAGGCGGAGCTACCGGTGGAGGCGCGGCAGGGGGCTTAGCGGTGGCCGTGCGCAGGCCGTCGCTGCGCTCAAAAGCGCTAGTGTGAAACTAGCCTTAGTTACATGTTTATCCAACACCACATCACACAAATACACCCTGTTAACGTGCACACCCATAAGGTGAAAAGGGAGGGGGGGGGGATATACGGGTGCTGTCATGGGTTCCGGAAAAACCGGCTACCGGTAAGTAACCATGGTGGTTTTCCCTTCACCCATGACAGCACACCTGAGGGACCACCGCTTGCAGCACCCTTCTACCAGAGGTTAAGTCAGCAGAGGAGGATAGATTTAATCTATAGTGCTTAAAAAAGGTTGAGGGTGAGGCCCAGGTAGCGGCCTTACAAATCTGTTCAATTGATACCTCTGCTTTTTCAGCCCAGGAGGTCGCCACGGCTCTGGTGGAATGAGCCTTGATGCCGTCAGGAATCGGAACACCACTAGCTGTGTAAGCTACACTAATGGCCTCCCTAATCCATCTGGCAATAGTCCCTTTTGATACTCCATAGCCCTTCCTGGCACCATGAAAGGCTACAAATAGGGACTGGGACCTCCTCCACTGGCTAGTCACTGATAAGTACTCTAAGAGGGCTCTTTTAACATCTAGTTTATGGCATTTCTCCTCTCCTGGGTTTTTTGGATTCTCACAGAAGGAGGGGAAGATAATCTCCTGGCTACATGGAAATCGAATACAGCTTTCGGTAAATAAGCAGGGTCTGTTTTTAGGACAACCCTGTCCTGGTACACCTGGGTATAAGGTGGATTAACTGAGAGGGACTGCAAGTCACTTACTCTACAGGCCGATGTAAGCGCCACTAAAATAATGGCCTTTAGGGTGAGATTTTACTGGTAGTTGTTGCACCGGTTCAAATGGCTCTTTCGTGAGAGCTTCTAACACAAGGTTTAAATCCCAGGGAGCTATTTTTGGTAATGGGATTGGTTTAGACCTCTGGCAGGATTTAATGAATCTGGCCATCCATCTGTTTGCGGCTATGTTGCAGTTATATAGAGCGCCTAGTGCTGAAACCTGTACTTTAAGTGTATTTACTGCTAGACCTAGCTGTAGCCCCGCCTGTAAGAATTCTAAGATGGCCTTGATCGGGGGTTCTTGGTCCAACGGTTTCCCTAGGAACTGCAGAAACTTATTCCATGTTCTACCGTATGTGTTAGTGGTTACTGGCTTTCTACTTTTCATCAGCGTAGCCACCAACCCAGGGGAGAACCCTCTTTTTTTTTTTTTATTTTAAAAGTGACCTCAAATTCCACGCCATCAGATGGAACCCCTTGACTTGCGTGTGGAATACCGGACCCTGAGCTAGCAGGTCTGGAATCTCTGGTAGTACACATGGATCTGAGAGGGACATCATCTGCAGTAGTGAGAACCAGGGCCTTTTTGGCCAGAACAGGGCTATTAGGATTACCCTGGCCTGATCTCTTATTTTCTTCACCACTGCTGGGATTAGAGCTACTGGAGGAAAGGCATAACCCAGTTTGAAATCCCACGGAATTTGCAATGCGTCCACTGCCCATAGCTCTTCTTTTGGGTTTAGTGAACAGAATCTCTTTACCTGCCTGTTGCTTTTGTTGGCAAAGAGGTCTATTACCGGCTCTCCCCAGAGTTGTACTATTTTCTGGAACACAGTGATTTAGGGCTCAATCTGCTTGCCTTAATGTGTTGCGGCTTAGGAAATCGGCTTGTATGTTCTCTACCCCTCTGATGTGTAGGGCCGTTAAAGAGAGTAGGTGTCGTTCTGCTCTGTAAAAAATTTCATTGGTTTCATTCATTGAGTGTGACCTTGTCCCCCCTGGTGGTTGATATATGCCACTGTCACTTTGTTGTCAGACATGATCCGGACATTGCGGCCTTCTAGGCTGGGAATAAATTTTTTTAAGACTTTGTTTACTGCCCGTAGTTCTTTTAGGTTGGAGGATGCGTTTTGTTCTTGGTGTTCCCAGGGTCCCTGGGCTGCCTGTCCCCTCAGGTGCGCTCCCCACCCAGAGGAACTTGCGTCCGTCAGAATCACATCGGACACTGGTCTGTGCCACAATGTTCCTGCTACTAGGTTTGCCCTGTCTAACCACCATCTGAGAGAGTTTTTGACTTTTAAAGGAAAGTTCCAGCCTCCCTTCTAAACATCCTCTTAGCAATTTCTGTGCTGATAGGATCTCTGTCTGCAGTTGACAGGTATGAAATTGTGCCCATCTGACCGCTGGAATACAGGCTGTCAGAGTGCCTTGTAAGGACATCGCCCCTCTCAGGGTCATGTGAGGCTCGTCTATGGCTGTCAAGGTCATATTCCTCACCTTTTCCAATTTGGCCTCTGGTAAAAGACAAATTTGCTGTTCCGAGTCCAGGATGAATCCTAAAAATGTTTGTCTTTTCAGGGGTTGTAGCCTTGACTTCTTGACATTTACCATCCAGCCCAGTCTCTGTAGGGTATCTGTTACCCTTTCCACTTGTTCTGTGCAGTGATGTTCTGAGTTGGAAATTGTCTAAGTAGGGTATTATAATCGTGTTGTGGATTCGGAGGAAGGCTGTCATCTCTGCTACGACCTTCGTAAACACCCTCGGGGCTATGGATATGCCGAATGGAAGGGCTCTGAATTGAAAATGCCTGAGGTTGCCCTGGATGTAGAGAGCTACCCTTAAGTATTTTTGCTACTCTGGATTGATCGGGATGTGGTAGTATGCATTTTTTAGGTAGACTACGGCCATAAAACAATTGTGGTGTAAAAGCTTTATGCCGAAGTCACTGACTCCATTTTGAAGGTCTGGTTTTCTATCCATTGATTGAGGCCTCTGAGGTTTATAATCGTCCTGAATGAATGGTTTGGATTTTTTATTATGAAAAGGGGTGAGTAGAAACCTCTTCTCTCCTGTTTGCTTGGAACTTCGGTCAGAACGTGTTTGTCCAGCAGACTTAGGATTTCTGCCTCTAGGGCCAACTGCTCTTCTATCCCATTCCTGACGGGGGTCACCACAAACGATGCTCTTGGCCGTTGAAAAAAAAAAAAAAAGGAAATTTGAGGCCTGTTTTTATAATGTTTAGAATCCAGGTATTGGAAGATATACTTTCCCAGGCTTGAAAAAAAGAGCATCAGTCTCCCCCCACTGGGATATCGGCGTCATTGTGGGATTCCTTTGCGGATGAAGCGGCTCCGCCAAACATGAAACCAGACTCTTTCTTCCTTTTGTCCTCCCATCTTTTCCGATCCCCCGGAGGACGGCCTCTGTTGAATTTTCCCCTCCGAAAGGGCGGTCTCCTTTGATCTCCAGGAAATCTAGGGAAGCCCTTCTTTCTATCACCCGCTTTTTCCAGGATGTCGTCCAAATTTTTCTCAAATAGAAATTGTCCATCACACGGAAGAGAGCACAATTTAGCTTTTGACTGTAGATCTCCAGGACAGTCTTTAAGCCATAATGCACGCCTTGCGGCGTTGGATAATCCCGCCGCCGTCAGTCTCATGGAATCGGCAGAGGTGTCGGCCAAAAAAGCGGCTGCTCCATGTAGAAGATACATGTCTCCCAGGATTTTTTCTCTTGAAACTTTAGATGCAAGTTTTTCTTCCAGCTGCTATAGCCAGATCATTAAGGACCGAGCTGTGCAGGTGCCGGCTATTGCCGGTTTCAGTCCCCCTGCCACTGCTTCCCAAGTATGTCTTAGGTAGGAGTCTGCTTTCTTATCTAGCGGATCTCTTAGAAGACTCAGGAGTACTAGGGGCAGGGCCAATCTTTCGGATGATCTGGATACTGCTACATCAATTTTTGGGACCTTGTCCCATATTTCCGTATCTTTACCCTCAAAGGGATATCTCCTTTTTGAGGAGGAAGAAGGCTACCTGATCTTTCATGCTTCTTCCACTCTCTTTCAATGAGCGCCTGGATTTTCTCATTAACTGGAAAGGTGCGCTTTTTCCTTTCCTGTAACCCCCCGAACATGACGTCTTCTAGGGACTTAGTTGCTTTCTCTGCCTGTAGGCCCATGGTTGTCCTAATGGCCTTAAGGAGCGCATCTGTATCCTCTACCGTAAAACACGGCCTGCCCTCAGTATCACTATCTGAGGAGGAGGAGGAGGACGACGACGACGACGACATGTGCTCGGCCTGATATTCAGACGAGGAGGAGTCTGATGAGGAACTTTGGGAGTCTCCTATTTTTTTTTCCTTTCTTTAACATTTTAAGTGAGCCTTCTACCTCGGACCTTATGACTGATCTGAGGTTAGTTGCCAGGCTCGTCACCTCCTCCGCCATAGTTCGCTGAATACAACTGGTGCAAAGGTCCTTTTGCCAATCTCTAGCTAGGGGGCTCTGGCATATAGCACACTTATTTTTCTTGCTCCCTGCTTTTTTGCCTTTTCCCTAAGGAAAAAATAACACAAGAAGGACCCTATTAATATTGGTCTAACTTTCACGAAGATCACTCACCACCCACAAAGTCGGATACCAGACTCGGGGGCTGTGTTGGAGCATGTGGTCTGCGCTCTCTCGACCTCGAGGAATCTCTCGATCTGTGGCTCGGCCGGCTACTGCTTTTGCCGCTTGAACGGCTGCCATGCTTACGTGCAGAGGTCTGCGATGGGGGCAGAGACGGTTAACGCTCCTGCTGTGACCCCATTGTATCACATGGCTGCCCTGCTCCTTGTCCTCTAAGTAGGTGCATCCGGTAAGCGATCTCTTCCCCTCCCCCCTGCGACCGCCGGCTGCCATTCTTACTGCACCAGGCGCCATCTTGCCGTCGCGTCTGTGACGTCAGCCGGCGCACTCCCAGGGTGCACCGCTGACGTCAGATGCCGGAAACCGCCCTGGCTTTCCCTGGCGTCCCAGGGAGAAGGATAGGGCGCGCGCAGGGGGAGGGAGGCACGGAGGAGCGCCCCGCTGCCGAGCGCCTGCCTTACCGCACCCGCACGAACCCGGGGCCTGCAGGAGGATCCCCGGGGACTGCGCTTCCAGGCCACCGACGGCTGGCGCTGCAGGTAAGCAGACCTGCTCTTCCCGCGCCGAGATGGCCCTGGGTCCATCTTCTTCCATGACAGGCACCGCCGCTGTCAGACTGGGATCCCGTTCCAGGACAGGAACCCAACTGAAGCGGGGGAGGTGCCGCCCCTTATTTTTCAGTAGGTTCGTGTTCTGGCGGGGCGGATCCCTCTCAGGTGTGCTATCATGGGTGAAGGGAAAATACAAAAACTGAGAAGTGGGGCGTGCAATATTATTTGGTCCATTTACTCTAGAAGTTCATTGTGGATCTCTGAATGATCAAATGTTGTCCTAAATGACTAATGATGATAAATATAACCCACCTGTGTGTAATCAAGTCTCTGTATAAATGCACCTGCTCTGTGATAGTCTCAGGGTTCTGTTTGAAGCACAGAGAGCATCATGAAGACCAAGGAACACAACAGGCAGGTTGGTGATACTGTTGTGGAGAAGTTTAAAGCCGGATTTGGATATAAAATGATTTCCAAAACTTTAAACATCCCAAGGAGCACTGCGCAAGCAATCATATTGAAATGGATAGAGTATCATACTAAAAATCTACCGAGACCCAGCCGTCCCTCTAAACTTTCATCTCAGGCAAGAGCTATAAATAAGTGGATGCCCGGTAATCACCTTCCTAATTCTGAGAGTTATTTGCTTCATGCCGCACATGCTGATTGCCCGCTAGGATTCTTGGAGATGGAAAAAGTTTAAGTCCCACGTTTGCTACCCATGCTTCGTCTGGCAAGACTAGTGTGGCGACAGATTAAGAGGGTGGTCGGATTTAGTGATATAGCTGAAATGCCCTTATGGAATATTAGTTAATTTTCTGAAACTGCTTGCCCACCCATCTTCTGAATTCTGGCCTCAGTACAATGTCTCTACAATAGGGGATATATATGAATGTGGTACATTATTATCTTTTCAACAATTACAAATTAAGTGCAATGCCCCGAGGTCACAATTCTTCCGATATTTGCAATTAAGATCAGCCTTCCAATCACACAAGATGTGTCGGTATGAATAGTGCTATTTCGTCTCTACCGTTGATAGGCATTCTTAAGTCACAAGGTCCCCAGGGTCTCATCTCCTCACTGTACACACACATGCTATCGGTGGGGATGGAATCTGCCATATGCTTGGTTAGGGGGAAATGGGAAAGGCTCATCCCTGATACGCAGGGAGAAGAGTGGAGGAAATCCTGGAGTCACCAACTAAGGTGTCTCCGTCAATTAACAATAGAATGATTGGTTTATAATATAAAGTTCTATCATATTTGACTCCGACTCGACTCTTTAAGATGGGCCGTTATCAATCCTCGGAGTGTCTGAGGTGCCATGCATCCGATGCAGATTTTATCCACATGATTTGGCAATGTCTAATTATAATACATTATTGGAAAGAGGCAACGTCATTATTAACCTCCCTGGTACAGATTCCTGTTCCCCTTGAGCCATTGGTTTGTCTGTTTGTGGTGTGGGATGATGAGACATGGGGACATTATACTGGGATTTTCTTACGAGAGACATTGTTCATGGCATGGAAGGTGCTGGCACTGCGGTGGATGGGGGGGGGGGGGGGGGTGTTCGGATCCCTCCCTTAGGGCCTGGATAGAATTGGTGAACTCTATTATACCATACGAGCGTACGCTCTATCAGAACAGAGGGTGCCCAGATAAATTTGAGAAGATATGGGAGAGGTGGAATTCCTCTCACCGTAGGATGGAGATACCGCATGATAAGAACTAATTATATAGACATAGGCTGCAAATAGCTGTTATGTAATAGTAGTAAGGTTTTAAAGGTTTGGCAGGCTTTGTTATTTGAATGATAACGCACAGACTAGTGTAAGGCAATTGACAGTATGATTTATTCTATGTACAGCTGGTATACATACACTGTTTGACATTAATGCTCTGAGAAATGTGTGTGTGTTACATGAAATTTTCATCATTGTCAGTTTGCATATTGTATACCCTGCCTTTGGTTCAATAAACGAATTAAAAAAACAAAACAAAACAAAACTCATCTCAAACAAGAAGACTGATCAGAGATGCAGCCAAGAGGCCCATGATCACTCTGGATGAACTGCAGAGATCTACAGATGAGGTGGGACAGTCTGTCCATAGGACAACAATCAGTCATACAATGCACATATCTGGCCTTCATGGAAGAGTGGCAAGAAGAAAGCCATTTCTCAAAGATATCCATAAAAAAAGCCGGATTACTTACCGGTAATGCTCTTTTAATGAGTCCACGACAGCACCCACTGGAGGTATCGGATCCGCCCATTTGGAACAGGAAACCCTACAGGAAAGAAACGGGGCGGTCCGCCTTTCCTCCTCAGTTTTACGTTTCAGAGTACCAGAAGGACCGCCAAGGATTAGGCAATGTTCTCTTATTTTAACATCTTTCTTATCCATTATTTGGTTAATATACTTTAACTATTGATATCTTTAGGGGGGGAAGTGAGCGGGTGCTGTCGTGGACTCATTAAAAGAGCATTACCGGTAAGTAATCCGGCTTTTTACTCTTCGCCACGACAGCACCCACTGGAGAGATTCCAGAGACCATCACCTGGGTGGGACCACCGTGCCAAGGATAGTCCTGCCAAAGCTTAAGTCAGAGGTTGATGAAAGATCAAGTCTGTAGTGCTTATAGAAGGTAGAAGGGGGATGACCAAACTGCCGCCTTACTTATAGTTTCAATCGGAACATCTCCCTTTTCCGCCCAAGAGGTTGCCATTGCCCTGGTGGAATGCGCCCTGATGTTCCCTGGAGGATCTTCGTTTTTTGCGGAGTAGGCTAAACGAATGGCCTCTCTGATCCACCGGGAAATGGTGCTCTTCGTGACTCCATACCCCTTCTTACAGCCCTGAAATGAAACAAATAGGGCCCTGCTCTGCCTCCAACTGTTGGACCTCTCAATACCTTTTAGGACAGTTCTTTTGACGTCCAGAGTATGGAACTTCTGCTCTTCCGGAGTAGAGGGATTTTTATAGAAGGTTGGGAGGAGTATCTCCTGAGATCTATGGTATTTTGTTGCCACTTTTGGCAGGTAGGCAGGGTCTGGTTTTAATACTAATCTGTCTTGGTATTCTTGGAAAAAAGGTGGATCTATTGACAAGGCTTGGATATCACCCACTCTTCTAGCTGAGGTTAGTGATACTAAGAGGGCCATTTTAAGTGCTAAGTATTTGAAGGGTATTGTGTCGATCGGCTCAAAGGGGTCTACCGTTAGGGCGTCTAAGACCAGATTTAGATCCCATGTAGGGACGGAGGGTATGTGGATTGGAGCTATTCGTTCACATGCTGTAATAAAACGAGTTATCCACTTGTTGCCTGCTATATTATGGCCATATAGTGCTCCTAATGCCGATATTTGTACTCAGTGTATTTACTGCTAAGCCTAAGTCTTTACCCTTCTGCAGAAATTCCAAGATTGGGATTATCGGAACTTCTGCTGTATGAGGTACTGTATGGAATTGAAGAAATTTTTTCCATATTCTAGTGTAAATTTGGGTTGTGGACTGTTTTCTACTTTGTAGTAGTGTAGTAATTAAGGACTCCGAGAATCCTCTTGTCCTCAATAACTGCCTCTTAAATTCCACGCCGTCAAGTGCAAGCTGAGCACTTGAGGGTGGAAAAAGGGGCCTTGGGAGAGTAGATTGGCAGTCGGAAGGATCCAAGGATCTGTTATTGACAATCTGCAGCCACGAAAACCACGGTCTTTTTGGCTAGAACGGTGCTATTAAGATTATTCTTGCTTTGTCGTCTCTGATCTTCCGAATTACTTGAGGTAGGAGGATCAATGGAGGGAACGCATACGCTAGGTTGAAATTCCATGGAACTAGAAAGGCGTCCAGTATGTTTGGGTGATCTGACGGAGATAGGGAGGCAAATGTTTTTATCTGCCTGTTCTCCCTTGTGGCGAAAAGATCCACCTCGGGTTGTCCCCATGCGTCTACTATGTCCCTGAAGACCTTCCGATTGAGGCACCACTCTCCTTGTCGTAGAGTGTGACGGCTTAGGAAGTCTGCCTTTTGATTGCTCTCGCCTCTGATATGAAGGGCCGAGAGGGACAAAAAATAGTTTTCTGCTAAGTTTAAAATTCTTGCCGCTGAAGACATCAGAGTCTCTGATCGAGTTCCTCCTTGTCTGTTTATATATGCCACTGTGGTGGTATTGTCCGACAGGATCCTTACATGCTTCTGTTGGAGCTGCGGAAGGAAGTTGTATAGAGCATAGAACACTGCAGTCAGTTCTTTTAAATTAGATGAGTAATCACATTCCTCTTTACTCCACCTTCCCTGATAAAACCCATTGTCCATGTGGGCTCCCCAGCCCTGGGGACTGGCATCGGTGGTTACGATACAGGATGGAACTATAACCCATGGAACTCCTGAACATAAATGGTCATCGTCTAACCACCACTCTAGGGAAGTCAAGACTTCTTGTGACAGGGTTATTTTGCTCTGTAAATGACCACTATGTCGCTTATACTCCTGGAGGATCTGGTGTTGTAGCGTACGGACATGGTACTGGGCCCACCGGACTGCCGGGGTGCAAGAATTTAGTGATCCTAATAGTGACATTGCTCCTCTTAAGGATACACGTGGTTTATCTATAGCTGCTTGTATTTTTTGTTTTGTGAGGATGATTTTTACCTGGGGTAGTAGACATCTCTGGGTCAAGGAATCTAGTTGAAATCCTAGAAATGTCTGGAGAGATTGCAGATCGAGTCTGGACTTTTGGATATTGATGATCCAGCCAAGGCTCTGAAAAGAGGAGATTGCGTCAGTCACGCGTTCAGTACATTGTTTGACTGAATTCCCAATTACTAGGAAGTCGTCTAGATATGGCACAATTAGTGTGTCCTTTTGGCGAAGGTAGGCCATCACTTCTGCCATCACCTTGGTAAATATTCTTGGTGCCGTGGAAAGCCCGAAGGGCATTGCCGCGTATTGGAAATGATGAATCCTTCCCTCGACTTCCACTGCGACTCTTAGGTATTTCTGGAATCTGTTGTGTATAGGGAGATGATAATAAGCATCTTTTAAATCAATCCCTGCCATTACGCAATTTGGGAAAAGAAGCTTTATAGTGGGTCTAATTGATTCCATTTTGAACTTATAATTTTTTATAAATGAATTTAGCTTCTTTAAATTAATAATGGTTCTAAATGTACCGTCTGGTTTAGACACCAAAAACAGGGGAGAGTAAAAGCCTCTACCCTGTTGTTCCTCAGGGACGTCAACTAAAACTTTTTTAGCTAGCAGGACTCGAATCTCGTCTTCGAGAGCCTTTTGCTGAAGTGAGGAATTAAGGCGAGTTATAACAAAGAACTCATAGGGGATCCGAAGGAATTCAATCTTTATTCCTTCCTTAATTATGTTTAAAATCCATGGGTTTAACGTAATTTGTTCCCACTTGGTAAAAAAAAATTTTAATCTACCCCCAACTGGTGGGTCTAAACTTTTAATTTTTATCTCTCCTATATGTTGGTCCTCTGAAGATGGTACCCTTCTGCTTTTCGTCTTTCGTGGCCCATCTATTCGTTCTGTCCGATTGTCTTCTTCTCCCGAATGGCCGTCTCTTAAAGGTTTTCCTATAAAACGGAATGGGAGAATCACTGAAGGCCTTTTTCCTTTCTTTTGCCTTGGCGAGAATTTCGTCTAAGGCTTTTCCGAAGAGGAACTCACCCTTGCATGGGGTTGCACTAATTTTGGATTTTGACTGTGCATCCCCTTTCCAGCTCTTTATCCACAGCGCGCGTCTGGCGTTATTCACCAGGGCTGCCGACCTTGCTGCCAGTCTTAGGGTGTCCGCTGAAGCGTCTGCCATAAAGGCAGCTGCCCCTCTTATCAACGGGATGGCTGCACGCAGTTTCTCCCTTGACACTCTTTGCTCAATCTGCTGGTCTAATTGATCTAGCCATACCAGCATTGACCTAGCAGTACATGTGCTGGCTATTGCAGGTTTGAATACCCCGGTGGTGGATTCCCAGGACCTTTTGAGCGAAGATTCAGCCTTTCGGTCCAATGGGTCTGCTAACAATCCTGCGTCCTCGACCGGGATCGAGGTTTGTTTGGAAGTGGAGGATATGACAGCGTCCACCTTTGGTATTTTAGTCCATTTTAATAGATCTTCATCAGTGAACGGGTACTTCCGTTTTGAAGCGGATGGGAGAAAACCCCTCTGGTCGTGTTTTTCCCACTCCCTTTTGATGAGATCTTTAATTGCCGGTATCACTGGAAATGATCTCCTCTTTTTCTCTGCCAATCCCGCAAACATAATGTCCTGCGCGGTCTGGGCTCCCCTTTCCTCTTCACACCCCATAGTATTTCTAACCGCTTTTACCAGGTTATCTACGCTGTCCAGTGGAAAACAAGCGCGTCCTTCCACCTCCGAGGATGATGAGGACGTGGATGCGGAGCCTGAGATTAACTCCTGTTCTTCCTCTGACTCTGAACTAGCAATGACCTGTTTTCTATGACTGGACTCTGCGGGAGTGCTGGCGCGGTTGATGGCTTGTATTTCCTCCCTAATTATGACTCGGATATCCTTAGAAGATATCGTCGACCCCTGCCTGGTCTCTTTAATGCATTGTTTGCAGAGTTTTTTGGGGTAGGAGTCAGGGAGAGGCTCTGAACATAATGCGCATTCTTTATGTTTTGTTTTTCCTTTTTTCTTTGACTGAAGTGGGAGGTCAAAGGTAAAGAGAGGGGGGAGGGGGGGGGGAGGAGAGGAGGTTAGCTTAATAGGTAGAGCATATACTTTGCACACTCACCCAGTGAAGCTTAATACCGGTTCGGATGGCTGAGACGGTTTGGATCGGGTTTCTGCTGCCTCGCTCCTGCGGGCAGTCTCTGTCCTGGCGCTGCGGTCCCTGGTGGAGTTGCCCCCAGCTGAATCCCCTGCTGGGGTCTGCGACTCTGCGGGGGACGACATGGTTCCAACGTTGCAGCGCTGTTTTATCTATACACTTATCGTACCCCCGGAAGTCGCCCTGTCACAGGGCGCATGCGCCGCGTCATCGCCATCTTACCCCGGAAGTTCAACCATTACTTCCGGGGTATAGGAGCGTCGGGCGCCGGCCCGCTCCACCGCTACTGACACGCGCGGCTCGCGCGCTCATGGCCTCACCATCCACGCTATACCCCCACCGATGGGGGGGGGGGGGGGGGGGATCCCCCGGATGCCAGACCGGCCCGCTCCCTGGTAAGACTGGGCGGCCCTCCCCGGACCCGGCCATTACCACTATGCCACCAGACGAGGGGGGAGCCGTCAAACGGAGTCTCCCCCGACGCTGCTTCCGGACCGCAGCCCCTGCCATTCCCGAAGAGACCGCACAGGCGGATGCATGGCCCAGGTAAGATCCTGCAGGATCCTGCTCCATTTGGAACAGGAAACCAAAACTGAGGAGGAAAGGCGGACCGCCCCTTTTATCTTTCCTGTAGGGTTTCCTGTTCCAAATGGGCGGATCCGATACCTCCAGTGGGTGCTGTCGTGGCGAAGAGTAAAAAAAAATGTTGTTTAAAGTTTGCAACAAGCCTCCTGGGAGAGACACCAAACATGTGGAAGAAGGTCCTCTGGTCAGATGAAACCAAAATATAACTTTTTGGTATCAATGCCAAACGATATGTTTGGCGTAAAGGCAACACAGCTCATCACCCTGAACTCACCATCCCCACTGTCAAACATGGTGGTGGCATCATGGTTTGGGCCTAGTTTTCTTCAGCATGGACAGGGAAGATGGTTAAAATTGATGGGAAGATGGATGGAGAGCCAAATACATGACTATTCTTGAAGAAAACCTATTGGAGTCTGCAATAGACCTGAGACTGGGATGGAGATTTGTCTTCCAACAAGACAATGATCCCAAACATAAAGCAAAATCTACAATGGAATGGTTCACAAATAAACGTATCCAAGTGTTAGAATGGCCAAGTCAAAGTCCAGACCTGAATCCAATCAAGAATCTGTGGAAAGCGCTGAAAACTGCTGTTCACAAACGATCTCCATCCAACCTCACTGAGCTCAAGCTGTTTGCCAAGGAAGAATGGGCAAGAATTTCAGTCTCTCGATGTACAAAACTGAGACACACATACCCCAAGTGACTTGCAGCTGTAATCATAGCAAAAGGTGGCGCAACAAAGTATTAAGTTAAAGGGGCAGAATAATATTGCACGCCCCACTTTCCCGTTTTTGTATTTCCACAAAAATTTAAAATAATCAATAAATTTCGTTCAACTTCGCAATTGTGTCCCACTTTTTGATTCTTCAAAAATTTACATTTGGTATCTTTATGCTTGAAGCATGATCTGTGGGAAAAGGTTGAAAAGTTCCAGGGAGCCAAATACTTTCGCAAGGCACTGTATCTGGAGCCACACTGCCATATCGATCTCTAAGCAGAGGATTGTAATCCTCATCTCACGAGGCATTTATCCGTTACTGGACTGTATCCACGTTCCTGGAATATTTTATCCTCTGTGGTGGATTGTTTTATGGACCTTTCATTTTGCATAACGCCCCGGCAGGAGGCACGGTGTCTGGATGTTATGTTTGACACCTAAAGAACATCTCTAGAATCCACCCCTTATTCACCATGGAAGTAACAAAGACCCTCACTGTTGACCTGATCCACTCCCGCCTGGACTACTGTAAAGCTTTAACTGGCCTCCCCCTCACTCAACTATCCCCTCTTCAGTCCATAATCCAGCAGTCAGGGTCATCCACCTGGCTAATCGGTACTCAGATGCGTTCGCTCTTTGCCAGTCATTGCACTGGCTGCCCATTCATTATAGGATCCATTTCAAACTGCTTGTTCTCACGCACAAAGCTCTCCATAGTGCGGCACCCCCCTACATCTCCCCCCTCATTTCTGTTTATCGGCCTACCCACTCGTTACGCTCTCCAAGTAACTTTCAACTAACCTCTGCAATAATCTGTACTTCCCACTCCGGGGTCCAAGACTACTTCTGGGTTGTTTCAATCCTCTGGAATGCTCTACTCCAAGAAATTAGGATTATCCACATTGTCCCATTCACTATCTGAGAATAACCGTCCATCAAACTCCACCGCACCAATTAGCACTACAAATACTGTCTGGTGACCACCTCATGCAGCTTGTATCTATCCCCCCACTCCCTCAAGATGGCTGGACCATCATTGTAAATAAGCCCCTGTACTTTGTATCCCCCCCACTTCATTGTAGATTGTAAGCTCTCATGAGTAGGGAAGTCTTATCTTGCTTTACTTATTGTATTATTAACATTGTTACTTATGACTTGTGTATAAACTGTAAATCGCTGCAGAATAGGATGGCGCTATATAAAATATTACCGTATATACTCTTGTATAAGCTGAGATTTTCAGCACATTTTTTTGGGCTGAAAGTCCCCCTCTCAGCTTATACACGGGTCAAATACCTAGGGGTCGGCAGGGGAGGGGGAGCGGGGGTGTCAGATCTTTCTTACCCGTCCTGGCGCGTTCTCTGCAGCCTCCCGCTTCTCTACCGTCTCCCTTCCTGTCTTCAGCGGTCACGTGGTACCGCTCATTAAACTCAGGAATATGCACATATTCATGAGTGTAATGAGCGGTACCACGTGACCGCTGAAAACAGAAAGTGAGATAGTGGAGAAGCGAGGCTGCAGAGACCGGATGGGTTAGTATAATGATATTTACCTGTCCCCCGGTCGATCGCTTGCTCACCGCTGTCTCTGCTGTATCCTGTGTCAGTGATGTTTAGGCAGCAGAGGGCAAGGTGACATGGTAAGTGCGCGCCGCCCCTCTGATGGCTGAACAGCTACTGACACAAGAAGCGGCAGGCAGCGGCAATAGACCCAGGAGAGGAGAGTATGGCTTTTTTTTTGGAGCATATGGGGGCATAACCTATGGAGCACCACATGGGGGTGTAAACTATGGATTCCACCCTGGGCTTATACACAGGTCAATAAGTTTTCCCATTTTTTGTGGCAAAATTGGGGGGGGGGGGGGTTTGTCAGCTTATACACAAGTATATACGGTATTTGCAAGTAATAAATGTTCTTGGGACTGTTCACTTATCTCTCGCTCTGTTGATTGTGTGATACCGGATTAAAACCCAGTGACACCCCCGGGGTAAGAAAATTAATAGTAATACTCAGAACACAGTTTAAGAGGTAACAAAATAAATGCAATCCAATAGTAATACTCAGAACACAGTTTAAGAGGTAAAAAATAAATGCAATCCAAAAACAAAATATACTTCTAGTCTTTAAGACCGGACTTACAGGGTATACCTCGCTTGTATTGTACCTGGTTTTCTCGACGTATGTGCACATGCTCTGGAGGCATTAAAAGCACAGTTGATAAAACCCTGCCATTCATCTTAGACACGGGGATGAAAAATACTGAGAGCCAGGAGATTAAACAGGCAAGCCCATGGACTACTGCAAGCACAGGATATCCCACAAATAACCAAATGTAAGTGCTGAAACGCATCTGGAGAAAAAAAACAAACAAACATGCACACAACAAGGTAAAAAGTCTTCAACATAGCAAGAGCTGTAAATACAATTACAATTGACCGATAGATTTACCCAGTAGTTGACCTCACAGCCGTGGGAATTTGCTTGTAGTCTTTCCCTCTTTTCAATAAGGAGAGTCTTCTCCAACTCATCAACCTCTGGTATAGCCTCACACTTTGAGAACCTCATAAGGCATTTTCTATTGTGCAGAATACCACTCTAGAACAGACACCAATTGCATTACAATAATGTACAAACACTTAAACAGTTGTTCACGACTGGATAATCCCTGCTTAATCACTTTAGTTCCCCCATGTAAAATAAAAACTAATACTCCAACCCAACAACAGTGCTGTTATTACTAGGAAATAATATGGCATTGCTCTGTCATCTTACCTCTGCAGTCGATCAGAGGCTACAGGATTTGCTATTACGTCAGAGCTGACGTCCACTATGATGCAATATCGACGAGCCATTAACATGACATGTTTATTGTGGGGTCAGAACTCACAAACAAATACAGCTTACAGATTTCACAGTCTACTTACCCTGCGACATTTTTATTGAAAATACAGCTGTAATCACAAAGTCATATGTACCCCAAAATAATACCAACAAAAACTACAGTCCCAAGAAATAAAAGGAATTAAGAGCCCTCATGGAATGTCATCTGCAAAAAAAAAAAAAAAAAAAAAAATACAGAAGCAATTCATTTTGATCATCACATTCGAGTCTTCAACACACGTATTAAGGGCTCATACTCACTTGCGAGAGACTCGCATGATTCTCGTGTGAGTCTCTCGCATGAAAACTTGGGACTGCCGCCCGCATTCAGACTTGCAGTTCTATGTAGCCGCACGCTCCGGTCCGAGTGCCGGCGGCAGTGCCCGGTTTTCATGAGAGACTCGCACAAGAATTGTGTGAGTCTCTCGCTAGTGAGTATGAGCCCTAAAGGTGATTATTCTGAACTTTTTTTTTGTGCAATGTATTTGAGAGTTAACAGGCAGGTAATTACTAACAACACACGGTCAAAGTTGTTGGTACCCCTCGTTTAATGACAGAAAAACCCACAATGGTGACAGAATTAACTTGAATCTGACAAAAGTAATAAATAAAAAAAAATCTATGAAAATGAACAAATCAAAGTCAGACATTGCTTTTCAACCATGCTTCCACAGAATTAAAAAAAAAAAAAAAAAAGTCATGAAATAGGCCTGGACAGAAATGATGGTACCCCTGAAAATAATGTGACAAAGGGGACATGTTATATAAAGGTGTGTCCACCAATTAGCATCACAGGTGTCTACAAACTTGAAATCAGTGAGTGGGCCTGTATAGAGGGCTACAGATACTCACTGTGTTTGGTGACATGGTGTGTATCACACTCAACATGGACCAGAGGAAGATAAGGAAAGTTGTCTCAGGAGATTAGAAAGAAAATTATAGACAAAAAAGGTAAACGTTATAAGACCATCTCCAAGCAGCTTGATGTTCCTGTGACTACAGTTGCACATATTATTCAGAAATTTAAGCTCAATGGACTGTAGCCAACCTTCCTGGACGTGGCCGCAAGAGGAAAATTGATGACAAATCAAGAGATGGATAATACGAATGGTAAAAAAAAAGCCCAGAAAAACTTCTAAACAGATTAAAGGTGAATTTCAAGCTCAAGGAACATCAGTGTCAGATAGCACCCTCCGTCGTTGTATGAGCCAAAGTGGACTTCATGAGAGATCACCAAGGAGGACACTATATAGTTGAAAAAAATAAAAAATAAATAAATTATAAATAAGCCAGACTGGAACTTGTCAAACTACATGTTGACAAGCCAAAAAGCTTCTGGGAGAATATCCTATGGACAGATGAGACAAAAATTTAACTTTTTGTCAAGGCTCCTCAGCTCTATGTTCACAGACAGAAAAATAAAGCATATCAAGAAAAGAACACTGTCCCTACTTTGAAACATGGAGGATGCTATTATAATCTGGGGCTGCTTCGCTGCATCTGGCACAGGGTGTCTAGAATCTGTGCAGGGTACAATAAAATCTCAAGACTATCAAGGGATACTAGAGAGAAATGTGCTGCCCAGTGTCAGAAAGCTTGGTCTCAGTCACAGATCCTGCAACAGGATAATGACCCAAAACACACAGCTAAAACACCCAAGAATGGCTAAGAGGAAAACGGACTATTCTGAAGAGGCCTTCTATGATACCTCACCTAAATCCTATTGAGCATCTTTGGAAAGAGCTGAAACATGGCGTCTGGAAATGGCAACCTATAAACACGAGACAATTGGATCAGCTTGCTCTTCAGGAGTGGGCCAAAATACCTGTAGAGAGGTGCAGAAGTCTCATTGACAGTTACAGGAATTGTTTGATTGCAGCGATTGCCTCAAAAGGTTGTGCAACAAAATATTAAATGGTATCAAAAATTCTGTCCAGGCCTATTTCATGAGTTTTACTTTTAAAAATTCTGTGGAAGCATGGTTGAAAAGCAACATCTGGCTTTCTTGTGTTCATTTTCATAGATTTGATTACTTTTGTCAAATTCACGTGATTTCTGTCACCATTGTGGGTTTTTCTGTCATTAAACGAGGGGTACCAACAATTTTGACCACGTGTGTACATGCCTGTTGTGCCACTGCAGTTTGCTGCAGGTATAAGGAGGAAGACTGGCCTGCGCGTGCCTGCGTTGAGCCGGGTCAGGAATTGTTGAGGCTGCGTCCCATGTTGCCCAGGGGAAGGAATATGTGACCGGACAGGTCCCATGACCCGGGAAGAGTCATATTTAAGCCGGAAACAGAGCTGAAAATGCTAAGCAGCATTTAGTGTCCAACCGGCAGCGCAAGCAGAAGTAGGCGTGCGACGCGCTCCTCAGGGTGACAGAGTGCAGAGACGAGCCGCAGCAGAGATTAAGCGAGTGCTCAAGACAGACCATGTGTGCAGAGCGCCGTGCGCCCAGCTAGGAAGAGGGCTGTGCTCTTGCGGAGGAGTGTGTGCCCGGTGCAGGTCCCAAGGTGCATCCCCCTTTACCAGTAGACAAGCATCAACAGCACATCTGTTAGACAGACTCCTGCAGCGCTCCCTACTTTGGCTGCACAGATTTATGGACTAGGGGCTCAACGGGTAAAACCGGGGACAGTGATTCGCTGGATCCACTTAAGGACGCCACGCCGTCCGTTGCCGATACTACAACCCCCATCAGACTGTATTCGAATGAGAACCAGAGAAGACCACGATAAGTGCCAGTTGCATATCAGACTGGCACATTAACCCTTTGTTTATTCCCCTTGTTACTATCCATTGGTTAATGTTATTAGCTCCCTTCGAGGAGACCATTGCTATCCTTTTCTTTGTTAGTCAATTAAACAACCTTGCTATACAGCCTTGTTCTGCAATCCCTGGGTTACTGCATTCCTGCACCTGCTTACACAGGCACAAACCATTTAGCAGCTTCCATCATCACATCGACAGAGCAGCCACTTTTATGCTTTGCTCTGTTGGCCAGGCTTGACTGCCGATGTCATGCTGATTGATAGCCGGCTTCCCGCTGCCTGACAGCCGCTTCCTGCAGTTAAATCAGCAAGTCGCCAGGAGTCACGCCCAGTCAACAGAGCAGGCTGGAAGAAGAAGAGCTGCTCTGCATTCATGGAGCAGCTGTATCTCTGGCAGTAGTGGTCAGTGACCCACTGGTGCTGGGTACAACAGGCAGGCAGGTAGTTAGCAGCTACCTGCCTGGGAGTTTTGTTTTCTTTCTATGTACCTAAAAGCTAAGCATGTATCAGACACTGGCTGTATTAACTCAGCCAGGTGTGTGACTCCGAAACACCCTTTAAAAGAAGGCGGGTCCCCAGCGGCTTTATTCAGGGCAGTGGATGGGGAGAAGCATGATTTTAATGCATGATTTTCCCTGAAATGCCACAGCTTATCAGAGTCAAGCATGCCTAGGTGAGTTAATAGAGGCACTGTTTAATACATGCTCCCCAGGGATTGGGCAGTCTGTAGCAGCTGTCAGGTTTACTGACTTAAAAAAAACCCAAAACATTCTAAGGGTACCGTTACACATAGCGATGCACAAGCAATCCCGACAACGATATAGATCGCTGGTGCATCGCTAAGTGGTCGCTAGTGAGCTGCCACACAGGCAGATCTCACCAGCGACATCGCAGGGGTCGGGGGTCGCTACTTACCTGTCAGACGCGGCGATCCTGACGTCCTCCCGCCCGGCTCCACGCGTCGCTAGTCATCAGCTTCCTGTGGCGCTTCCTGCTGTGACGTCGAGCAACGCGTGGAGCCGGGCGGGAGGAAATGATCCAGGACCTTCTCGCGCGACCAGCGATAACCATCGGGGGAGCCGGTCGGAGGCAAGTATCACATGTAGCGATATCGCTAGCAATATCGCTGCTACGTCACAAAATCGGTGACTTTACAGCGATATAGCTAGCGATATCGCAGTGTGTAACGGGGGCTTAAGATATACAGTTCTACTGAAAATATACACACCATATAGCTGCTCTTACCTGAAAAATGATTTTTCCAAATGGCCAAACAAAGAAAATTGCAAGCCTCCAACATAGCACACCTACATGAGAGTAACAGTCACATTTCTGAAATTCCATCAATATTTTTATTACCCAATGGTAATTTTTTTCTGATTGTATAGTTAACATGGGTTAAAGTTTCAAAGTAACCTACTATAAATTTAATATTTAAAGCCGAATTTGTTCTTAATTTTCACATTTTAAACAATTTACATTTTAGGCAGATCCAACATATTTTTAAGCAACATGTGCAAACCAAGTTCACAGGGCCAAACTGGATTGAGTTGCAGCAGACTTCCTATCCAGTATTTGGGCTGTGAGGCGTTTACAGATGAACATGTATTTTACGAGTTTTCATCTGTATAAACTACACTCCAGTTACCCAACTATAAACAAAGTATGCATTTTAACCACAATGTATGAATAAACCCAAAATATTACATACTCAACATTTGGGAGCATATTTTCTGATGCATTATATTCACAAGCACAGAATAATGAATTCTGCGATTTAACATACCATATGGGAATCCTACAATGGAGATAAACATCACAACTGAAATGATTAGATAAAACAGGCTGATCCACCATCCAAACAAGAGCAGATACAGAATATTCCCAAACGTTAGAGTGGAGTCTGAAAGAAGGGGGGGAAAAAAAAAAAAAAAAAAAAAAACAACTATGATAATACACCAAAACCTTTTGTTTCCAAATTCCATGCACATCTTCTGCACAAAACAGCATATACATATTGTGTAAAGCAAAGACAGGAGGAGAAAAAAAAAAAAAAATTACCTGCTCAGAAGTAGGAGCTTTATGTTAATGATTTTAAGAGAATGCACTAAGCATCACACGTCTTTGTGGACAAACTAAGGCTTCATCCAGACGGCGTTTATTTTTACGTGTTTTTCCACACGCGGATAAATTTCAATGCTTGTCCGATCATTTGCAATGATAAATGTGGACAGTATACGGATGCCATCCATCAGCAGTCTGTTTTCCACAGATCCATAGACTTATATTTATACTTAAAGAACAGTGTTCCTTGTACTGCTCATTTCATGACTATCATGCAGGATAAGCCAGCCTGCCAATCACCCTATGAATGATCAAAATGATTTTTCAGCAACTATCACAGCTCTCGGTAGTGCATGGATACTGTGTAAACCAGACTCACGCTACCTAGAACAATGACAGCTAATACAATCTATTAAAGATTGTTCAGTGCAGTCTGCCTGTGTAAACAGAACATTGGTCAGCAAATATTTCTGGTCTGTGTAAAACCAATAGATGTGCCTGGTGACTACTTATTTTAGGGTCCCGTTACACTAAACGACGCACCAGCGATCCCGACACGACCTAGTCAGGATCGCTGGTGCGTCGCTACATGATCGCTGGAGAGCTCCCAAATAGGCAGACTCACCAGCAATCAGAACCAGAGAAGACGCTGGTAACCAGGGTAAATAGCGGGTAACTAAGCGTGCGTGTTGCTTAGTTACCCGCCGTTTACCCTGGATACCAGCGTGCTCACGCTGGGAGATTGTATCCAGGGTAAACAGCGGATAACTAAGCACGCGCGGCGTTTAGTTGCCTGCTGTTTACCTTGGATACCAGCTCCCAGTGTCTGCTTGGAGCTCGCTGCTTGTTGGTCTCCCACACGCAGCGATGAGTGCTGGCCAGCGGGAGACCAATGATCAAAAGATGGCCCAGGACGTTCCTGCACGATCAGTGATACCCGGCGGGGGGGTTGGGGGGCGGTCGCTGATGTGTGGCACACACAGCGAGATTGCTGATGTGTCACAAAATCGGTGACGCATCAGTGATCTCGCTTAGTGTGAAGCTACAATATTTAGCCAAGCCAAGGAGTATTATTGAAGTGGGTTTTGATAGAAACCTATCACAGAAGATAAAAAAAAAAAAAAAAAAAGCTGCTATCCTGTGCTTTAATATCTCTAATCTTTCTTCCTCCACTGTCCAGGAGATAAGGTATGACAGGCAATGTTCCGGCACAGAGAGACAGCCATTACGCAATTAAAAAAAAAAATTGGAAAAAAAAAAAAATCAAATCGTGGAACTTATTCCAAGACCTATTGATTAAAGTGTACTATATTCATATGAAAATCCTTTTAGGGTGTCTGCTTCTTCTAAGTGACATCTGACATCTCAGGAAACAAGTTTATCCAGACTTCTGGAATCAAGCTAGTGTTAAGGTTCTCATACCAACTGATGTTTTCACTACATTGAGTTCAGAGTACAGTTCTTTAACAATATCAGATCGATCCTCCCATCGCCTCTCAGTGACATGACTTTTCCATTTCTTGAAACCAAACTGTGAAATAGAAAAGAATAATTAAATTAGTCAAGTAAGGATTGAGAGCACTACTCTCAAAAGTAAAGTGGTTAAAATATAGCTTATATAGATTTCACATGCTAGTTGCAGGACCAAGGAGTAGGGGGGAAAAGATGAAATATTTAATCTGCCACATTGGTGAATGTACATGCTTGTGAGCATTCCAGGGCTGTCTGCACTGAACTCTACCCAACCCCTTCCTTGTGGAATGAATGCAGGATATTGCTAGTACCACTGCCATCACTAAAAAGAGCAGAGGGTCAGTGGAAGAGGTCAGTAATTTTTTTTTTTTTTAATTATTTGCACTGCTGGAGTATTGCTCCAAATATTAGTCCCCTTCCTCCTACTTTCATCGTTTTCCAGTGTCGCTCCCAGCGGTCTCCAGCAAAAACTGACCTGCTGGCAGCTCCAGTGTTTCATGGAGCTGTGGGGAGATTACTTTTTTAATACAAGTCTATGAGAGCCTCGTTCTGGCTCTCGGGCTTGCACAGAGCTTGTGACGTACTGTAGCTTCTGACTTCTGCGCTCACGAAAAATGTTGAAGATGCCGGAGGGTGAGTATATGAGTATACAGTGCCTTGCAAAAGTATTCGGCCCCCTGGAACTTTTCAACCTTTTCAAGTGGGACACAATTGTGAAGTTGAACGAAATTCATTGGTTATTTTAAATTTTTGTGGAAATTCAAAAACTGAAAAGTGGGGCATGCAATATTATTCGGCCCCTTTAATTTCAGTGCAGCAAACTCACTCCAGAAGTTCATTGTGGATCTCTGAATGATCCAATGTTGTCCTAAATGACTAATGACGATAAATATAATCCACCTGTGTGTAATCAAATCTCCGTATGAATGCACCTGCTCTGTGATAGTCTCAGGGTTATGTTTGTTGCACAGAGAGCATCATGAAGACCAAGGAACACAACAGGCAGGTCCGTAATACTGTTGTGGAGAAGTTTAAAACCGGATTTGGATATAAAATGATTTCCAAAACTTTAAACATACCAAGGAGCACTGTGCAAGCGATCATATTGAAATGGGAGAATCATACCACTGCAAATCTACCAAGACCCGGCCATCCCTCTAAACTTTCATCTCAAACAAGGAGAAGACTGATCAGAGAAGCAGCCAAGAGGCCCATGATCACTCTGGATCAACTGCATAGATCTACAGCTGAGGTGGGACAGTCTGTCCATAGGACAACAATCAGTCGTACACTGCACAAATCTGGCCTTTATGGAAGAGTGGCAAGAAGAAAGCCATTTCTCAAAGATATCCATAAAGAAATGTTGTTTAAAGTTTGCAACAAGCCACCTGGGAGAGACACCAAACCTGTGGAAGAAGGTGCTCTGGTCAGATGAAACCAAAATATAACTTTTTGGCAACAATGCCAAACAATATGTTTGGTGTAAAGGCAACACAGCCCATCACCCTGAACACACCACCATCCCCACTGTCAAACATGGTGGTGGCAGCATCATGGTTTGGGCCTGCTTTTCTTCAGCATACACAGGGAAGATGGTTAAAATGGATGGGAAGATGGATGGAGCCAAATACAGGACCATTCTTGAAGAAAACCTGTTGGAGTCTGCAAAAGACCTGAGACTGGGATGGAGATTTGTCTTCCAACAAGACAATGATCCCAAACATAAAGCAAAATCTACAATGGAATGGTTCACAAATAAACATATCCAGGTCTTAGAAAGGCCAAGTCAAAGTCCAGACCAGAATCCAATCAAGAATCTGTGGAAAGAGCTGAAAACTGCTGTTCACAAACGATCTCCATCAAACCTCACTGAGCTCGAGCTGTTTGCCAAGGAGGAATGGGCAAGAATTTCAGTCTCTCGATGTACATAACTGATAGACATACCCCAAGTGACTTGCAGCTGTAATTGCAGCAAAAGGTGGCGCAACAAAGTATTAAGTTAAAGGGGCCGAATAATATTGCACGCTCCACTTTTACATTTTTGTGGAAATTCAAAAACTGAAAACCACCAATAAATTTCGTTCAACTTCACAATTATGTCCCATTTGTTGTTGATTCTTCACCAAAAATTTGCATTTGGTATCTTTATGTTTGAAGTATGATATGTGGGAAAAGGTTGAAAAGGGGGCTGAATACTTTTACAAGGCACTGTATGATCAGGGGCTATGGGGCTTACCATTTAAAGCGCCTCTCCAGCACTGGAAGGAGAAAAAAAAACAAACACAACACAAACCAAACACTGGCGTAGTGCTTTAAACCTTTAGAGACGGAGTCAAGTTTTACAATTGTGACCACTGTCACTTTATGAGGCTATAGCTCTGGAACGCTTTAACATTTCCCATAGATTTCCAAGACTTCTTCTGTGACATATTGTACGTCCTGATCATGAGGCAATTCATAGCGAAGAAGTTGCGTTTGTGGAAAAAGACAGAAATGTGGCGAAAATTCTCACAATTTTCAAACCTTTAATTCTTATGCCCTTAAAATCTGAGTTATGTCACGTAAAATAGTTAACAACATTTCCCACATGTCTACTTTACACCAGTACAATTTTTTTTTTCTTTGGTTAGGAAGTTATACGTGACCAGTGATTTGTAAATTGTTGTAAAATAAGAATTTTTCTTTAGTGACCACATGACATTTGACGTGACTGAGGGGCCTGTATGACAGAAAATATCCAAATGGGACACCATTCTAAAACTGCACCCCTCATGGTGCTCAAAACCACATTCAAGAAGTTTATTAACCCTTCAGGTGCTTCACAAGAATTGACGCAATGTGGAAGGAAAAAAAACAAACAAAAAAAAAAAAAAAAAAAAACACGAACATTTCATGGCTCACAAAAAAAGAAAAAAAATGTAATATACTTTAAAACCAAACTTTATTTTCACAAAAGGTAACAGGAGGAAATTTGTTGGGCAATTTCTCCTGAATACAACAATACCTTATTTATGAGAGAAACCTGCTGTTTGGACGTACGGCAGGGCTTGGAAGGGATGGAGTGCCATTTGACTTTTGGAGTGCAATTTTTGCTAGAGTAGTTTGTGGACGCCTTGTAACATTAGGAGAGCCTCAGATGACAAAACAGCAGAAATCATCCAAAACGGATTCTATTTTGGAAACTACATCAGCTGAAATCTAAAGTGTAGTGTGCATTTTAAACCCACAGATGACAAACAGAATTGTATGACATTGGGCTGTGTGGGGAGGGAAAGGGGAACCTTTTTTCCACTAAAATGAAGTCTTAGTCCCAAGTTTTTAAACTTTCACACAGGCTAATAGGAGAAGACGGATCACAATTTCTTACGCAATTTCTCCTGGGTACACCAGCACCTTATATGTGGTCGGGAACTACTTTTCAGTTGCAGTTTAAAGCTCAGCCATATTGGAGAGCAAATCTTTCTGGATTACGGGTGTCATGTCACATTGGCAGAGCCCCTGAGATATCAGCACAGTAGAAACTCCTCATAAGTGACCACATATTTCAAACTACAGCCCTCAATGAATTAGTCTAGGGGTGCAATGGGACTATTGACCCCACAGGTGTGTCACAGGATTTTATACCATAAATTACAAAACTACTAAAAGCTTTTAGCCCCAGATTACCAATTTTCACAAGAGGAAATGGGTAAAACTGGCCCCATAATTTGTTACACAATTTCTGCTGAATGTGGCTATACCCCATAGGTAGCTTGTACAGTATTATTTGGCCACACAGTAGGGCTCGGGAGGGACTGAGCACCATTTGACCTTTGCAGCACAGATTTTCCTAGAATAATTTGCAGAACCTCTTCAAGTAAGCCAATTTAGGGAGTTAAACCACTCTGGGAATTAATCTACAAGTGTAGCGACAATTTTGCTTCTGGAAACATCCATGGAGTCACAGTGAGCATTGCAGAATAGAAAAAAAAAATGCAAATATGCAGTTTTAGTGCCCAAAATATTGTAGTGCCCATAGCTTGTGCTTCTGGAGACACACCTCCCAAATTGGGGATTGGAAGGGAGTTGGGCATTTCGTTGCACAGATGTCACTGGATTTTTTTCAGATTTTTTTTGCCCCACACTTCCCTCTATGGGACTTCAACTTACTTTACTCACCACTGCTCTAATGCATTGTAAAGCATTAGAGGTTTAAAGTGTGACACTTACAGGACTTCCTTTTTAGACACTGCTTATGGCATGGTCTAACAGGCCAACGTAGCTGGAAGGTTGTTATTTGACCTCCGGCTGATCACATTGTGGGGTGCCAATGGAGTGGGAGCCCCATCCTTTACTTGACGTTTACAGGGTTAAAACAACCAGGGGCGAACATAGGCCCTGAGCTCAATTACAACTTAAGCTGATGTCCTGTGCCAGCACAATTTTGCCATGACGCATGTCATATGGACTGAAAAAAGGACATTATTATTTCTGTCCTAGTATTGTTTGCCAAGTTTTATTTTTGGGCTCAAATATGATATATATCCAAGTAGTTTCACTAAACACTTTAGTTCAGGAAAGATTACAAAATGTACTTATTCAGAGGTGCCAATAACGTTGACCATTTCTGCTCATTCTGTACTTAGGACATCCTTGGGTGATCTAAGGCTGGTTTCACATTCGCGTTAAAACAACGCTGCGCCCTGCGTCGTTAAGCCCCGCCCTGAGCCGACTCCCTGCCCGCCCCATCCGGGATCACCGCCTACTTTCGCATTTGCACGCATGCGATCGGCGCACCCTATCTTTAGCATAGGGTGCGCAGATCATGCGCTGCCAGTGTGAAAGTAGCGTGCTGCGCAATTTTGACGGTGCGCCGTGCGCGCCGAAATGCAACATGCTGCATTTCGGCGCAGCACGCTACTTTCACACTGGCAGCGCATGATCTGCGCACCCTATGCTAAAGATAGGGTGCGCCGATCGCATGCGTGCAAATGCGAAAGTAGGCGGTGATCCCGGATGGGGCGGGCAGGGAGCCGGCTCAGGGCGGGGCTTAATGACGCAGGGCGCAGCGTTGTTTTAACGCGAATGTGAAACCAGCCTTAAATGGTGAAACATACTGATCTTGTAGACAATACGCTACATCTAGACCAAAAAAGTGTGATAGAAACATACATTAGATGAAATTCCAATTTTTATTTCAACATATAAAATAAATGAAGTGCCTCATACCATACAAAAAGATCAAAATTTAGCGAATACAAAAGTTCAAGGGACATAATAGAGACATATATTGTAAGCTATATATCAAAGTTGTGCATAAATATTTTCTGCAATTTTTTGTGAAAATATCTTGAAAAATATAAAGCAGAAAATATCTTTAAAAGCACATCACATAATTATCTTTAAATTTAATTTTATATTTCTCCATAAAATCTTTTTTATCACATAAATATTGCAAAAAACCACATGGCCTGATTAGTGATAATTCACATAAGATTGACATTACAAAACTATCTTATGTGAATTATCACTAATCAGGCCATGTGGTTTTTTGCAATATTTATGTGATAAAAAAGATTTTATGGAGAAATATAAAATTAAATTTAAAGATGATAATTATATGATGTGCTTTTAAAGATATTTTCTGCTTTATATTTTAAGATATTTTCACAAAAAATTGCAGAAAATATTTATGCACAACTTTGATATATAGCTTACAATATATGTCTCTATTATGTCCCTTGAACTTTTGTATTCGCTAAATTTTGATCTTTTTGTATGGTATGAGGCACTTCATTTATTTTACATGTTGAAATAAAAATTGGAATTTCATCTAATGTATGTTTCTATTACTTTTTTGGTCTAGATGTAGCGTATTGTCTACAAGATCAGTATGTTTCATTGATATTTAAAGTGTGGCCAATCCCTTGGTAAGGGAAATGGGTTTGGGTAGTGTGTTTATTGATCTTAAATGGTGTATGAAATCTCAGTGTGAACACTTTACAGGGAAGACAGAATTATTGCTTAGCAGCACCCCTTTGTCTGATCAGCACAGAAAGAGCAGCGATTTCAATAAATATTATGCAAGTTACTGTATATTAGATCTTTCTATAAGCCTACATACCAATCTGTTCAGTTCTTCCTACAGGACGTCCATAGATTACACAACATTTCCAGGCTGACAAACTCCCTTTAACATAGCAAAATAAAATTGCCATTATCCTCCGTAGACTTGCCTTGTAGTTGTTAGACAGCTTATGAGCTTCCACCTCATTCTCTGCAGTTATGGTGGTCTTAATAAGACAGATGTTACAAGGCTGGACCTCTTCCGAGTGATGGGGACAACAGGTCGGAGTTGAAGGAGCTCCTACAAATTATCAATGTGCCAATGAGGATTATGCTTGTCAAAACTGATTTTTTTTGTTATACCATATTAAAATGTTACATCATTAGGTGGTGTGCCCAACAAATATAGCCTATAAAAAAACCTTTGAAATTGCATATTTAGTTTAATGAATAAACTCCCAAATTAAGGTGTCAAAAAAAGGGATAAAGCAGCATAAGCATAAATATCAAAATATTTTATTTGAAACATGTTTAAAATATTTTAATATAAACAAAAGGATATTTTTCTCTGAGGTAGCAGGGTGTGGACTATCAATGGCAGGAAGACTTAACAGCAAGTCAATTATAAATATAAAAGGGCTGAGTCCCTTTCACAAAAAATGCACTTAATGACAAAATATTCCCTACATTAAGGATAATCATAAGGTAAAGTGCCCGAATAGAAAAGGAATACAATCTCCCAAAGTGCAGCAATAGCAATCAAATAGAGTTTCTATCTTTTAGTAAATGGATCTAATGAGTCAAGTGCATATATAACCAGCAACAGAGCAATGAATGGATCTTGTATTACTTACATCAGTGTGAATCACAGCCACACCAAAAATTTTAAAGCACGTTTCAAATAAGATATTGTATTTTATGATAATTTATACTTACGCCTCTTTATCCCTTTTGATACCTTAATTTGGGAATTTGTTTATTCTGATATTTTGAGTTTGCTTTAAAGTTAAATATGGACTGTTGATCTGTAATATTCAGTTTAATGTAGACAAACATTAATTGTGCAATGTTGAGTTCTGAAACTCAATACAGTAAAAAAAAAAAATAATGATGTTTTCAGCTGTAAGACTGTAGAGAGCCTTTACTTATCACAATTACAGAATCACTCATTGACAGTTATAACGTCACTGTAGAGTAGTATGGTTACATATGATCACGTAGCTGCAGGAGTGGGTACCCGGCTGTCAGAAACCACCACCTGACGAAGCTGCAGTGTGGCAGCGATACGCGTGGGGCTCTCCTGAGCCCTGTTCCTCCACCGGGCAGTACTTCCAAGCTAACACTTCACTTTGGTAATCCTATTCAGGACTCTTGGCTGCACAGGGTTAATCATATCCTTGTGCTGCTATTTTCTTGTCCCATTTGGGACATTTTCTGGGGGGATTCTCTTGCATACAGCTACATTCTATACCTTCTACATATTTTCCGGCTATTTTAGCCGTTTTCTGTCTGCTAGTGAGAATTAGGGTAGTGGACCATTTAGTGCTCTGTTGCCGTCTCTGGGGACGCCCTCGACAGTCATCTGTCTGTATTCATGTATAGCAATATGGTATTTTTTCAATTGAGAGCTATTCATTAGATTATGCATGTGTATACATGTATAGTTTGCACATAGAGTATAGTTCACGGCTGTCCCCTAGTGGACATGGACACGGATTGTTGGTTTTAATTGTTTAACCCTTGAGTGTTTTTTGTGATGTTAATAAAATAATATGCTTATGGATATTCATGTGTGCACTGATTATATGTCATGGTCTTATTTGCATATGGTAAACCACCAGAAAAGGCACAGGTGGTTTACAATCTGTGGCTTCTCAATTGTTATATACACAGCACTGAAGAGGTGCTGTGTATGCAGTAATAAGCTCTGGCAGCTGCTAGGTCAGATTTCCCTTTCAACTGGGGAAAATATAACCATCCCAGTTAAAAAGGGAAATATGAGGAAAATAAAAATATTTCAATATATAAATGTGCCAACACAAAGGTCTTTTGACATTATGGAAGGGGCAGGGAGGGACACTAAAATATAAAAAAAATAAAAACATGAAAAGTGTCTGATATAGCAAAATATTTGTTACAGAATGAACAGATTTTTAAAGTGTATTTTTAGCAATTCTGCGTGGCCATTAAGAAATAAAAACATATCAGAAAAATTTTTTCCATTGATCAAGATACAGTGGCACACCTGGTCAAAATTCTTCTTATTGTTAACAGATAAGCAAGGTGAAGATGAATTAATCTCTAAAGAGTCTAAAGTTAAAAGGTTAAGCCTAAAATTAAAAGGACACATTTCCTTTTGTTTGTTTTTTTTTTTTTTTTTTTGGGGGGGGGGGGCTAAAATACAAATATCATATCTATCTAATTATTTTCCTTCAACTCTTTTACATTTTAAAAATTACAAAAAAGGAAAAATGGGCTGATACAAAAGTTTGGGGACCCTTTGAGATGTGTACTCAGATAATTTTGACCAATGTTTCGGACCCTTATTAGCCCACTAGGATTATGGCTTATTCACCATCACTGTTAGGAAAGGCCAGGTAATGCAAATTTCCCAGCTTGTTAAAAACTCTGCCACCTCAACAGTGCACCGAAGAAAAAAAAAAAAAAAAAAAACAGCAGCCATGGGTTTTTCTATGCAGCTGTCTATCACTCTAAAAATGAAAATGATGGAGGCCCACAAAGCAGAACATAGCTATAAGAATATACCAAAGCAGTTTCAAGTTGCCCTTTCCTCAGTTCAAAATAATTAGGAAATGGCAGCAACAGGAACAGTGGAGGTGAAGACAAGGTCTGGAAGGCCAAGAAAATATTCAGTGAGCTGCTCGTAAGATTGCCAAGGAAGCAAATCAAAACCCCCGTTTGACTCCAAAAGACCTTCAGGAAGATTTAGCAGACTCACTGTTCTACTGTTCAGAGACATCTGCATAAATATGGCATTCATTGAAAAGTCATCAGATTTAAATCTCTCCTGAGTCTTCACCATTAAATTCAGAGTCAGAAATGTGCAAAAGAACATCTAAACAAGCCTGATGCATTATGGAAACAAGTCCTGTGTATCGATGAGGTTATAATGTCACTCTTTGGCCAATATGATCAAAAGCTATGTGTGGAGAAAAAAAAAGGACACAGAATTTCAGGACATTAACATCTTGCCAACCATTAAGCATGGGGATTGGATCAATCATGCTTTGGAGTTGTGTTGCAGCCAATGGCACATGGAACATGCCACGAATAGAGGGCAGAATGGTTTCAATGAAATTTCAACAAATTCTTGATGCAAATGTAACACCATCCGTAAAAAAGCTGAAGTTTAAAAGAGGATGGCTTCTACTAATGGATATTGATCCTAAACACATGTCCAAATCCACAATAGACTACCTCAAAAGGCGCAAGCTGAATGTTTTACAATGGCCCTCACATTCCCCTGATCTGAACATCATTGAAAACCTGTGGCTAGACCTCAAAATAGCAGTGCATGGAAGACAACCCAGAAATCACATAGAACCGGAAGAATTTTCAAAGGAAGAATGGAAGAAAATCCCTCAAAAATTGAAAGACTTTTGGCTGGATACAAAAAGCGTTTACAAGCGGCGATACTAAAAAAAAAGGGTGTGCAACTAGGTACAAAATGCAGGATGCCTAAACTTTTGCATCCGACCATTTCCCTTTTTGTAATTTTTAAAATGTAAAAAAGTTATACAAACTTTTTGCCTAAAACACAATGGAAATGTTTCGTCTTTAACTTTTCGCCTTTAGAGATCATTTCATCATCTTCAACTTGCTCAAGTTTTCACAACAACAGTAATTTTGACCAGGGATGCTTAAAGGGAATCTGTCACCTTTTTTTTGCACTATTAGCTGCCGGCATAGACATCGGGGGCTTATCCACAGCATTCTGTAATGCTGTAGATAAGCCCCCGATGTAACCTGAAAGCGAAGAAAAACACGTTATATTATACTCACCGAGGTGGGCGGTCCAGTCCGATGGGTGTCACCGTCCCGTCCGGCACCTCCCTTCTTCATGCGATGACGTCCACTTCTCCTGTCCTGAAATGGCTCCGGCGCAGGCGCATGGCTCTGCCCTGTTGAGGGCAGAGTAGAATTCTGCAGTGCACAGGCGCCAGACCTCTTCCGACACCTGCGTACTGCAGGACTCTGCTCTGCCCTCAACAGGGCAGAGAAGTGTGCTTGCGGCGGAGCCATTACAGGACTGGAGAAGACGTCATCGCATGAAGGGAGGTGCCGGACGGGTCGGCGACACCCATCGGACCACCCACCTCCGTGAGTATAATATGTGTTTTTCTTCTCTTTCAGGTTACATCGGAGGCTTATCTACAGCATTACAGAGTGCTGTAGATAAGCCCCCGATGTCTATGCCGGCAGCTGAAAGGCCAAAAAAAGGGTGACAGATTCCCTTTAAAGTTTTACATGCCACTGTATATGGTGTTTGGTCTTGTTCGTTTCATGACCATTACGGATTAATCTTTGAGCACTGCAATTTGTGGGCAATTTTTAAGGTACTTTAATAAAGATTGAAAACCTTATATAGAGTTAGGCCAGGTGTCACACTTGCGAGTGCATCTTGAGAATCTCACGCGAGCCTCTCGCATCAATACTCGGCACTGCTGCCGACACTCGGGACCAGAGTGTGTGGCTGTATGTATTTCTATGCAGCCGCACACTCCATTCCCGAGTGGCGGCGGCAGTGCCGGGTATTGAGGCACGAGTTTCTTGCGTTGCACTCAAGTGTGAACCCAGCCTTAAAGTGAACCTGTCATAAGGATTTTCGTCAATAAACTACAGGCAGTGTCAGGTTGGTACTTTTTTTTTTTTAAATCGGTGTAAAAGACACCTTGGTTGAGGGAATCCATCTTGTGATTGTTTAGTCTGTATTTGCAGTTCTCAGTTAATGAGATTCTCGTGCTTCGGGCAGCCTGTGGGCTTTATGTGGTGCTCTCTGGCCTCTTCATCATTGTGCCTTAAATGACAGGTCACTGAACATTCAGTGACCCGCCTTTTATTTTAAATATTGCATTTAACATTGTAGACTTTGAAAATTTTTTTACCTCTAGCAAAATGGATCTGTGCAGTATCATCTATCGCTCACCAATAAATGCTACTGTGCATGCTGCGATTTTGCTGGAGCCAAATTTTTTATTTTTTGCTACAACAAAATGTCAGCCGGCGCATGTGCAGTAGCATTCATCTGTGGGCGGATATGGCGCAGATTAAGAGCATCACTTGCCGATAGATGCTACTGTGCATGCTCCACCACCATTTTTCACCACAGTAAAAACTATGGGAAATGTGCCCAGCATGACCCCACTCTTGCCGCTGCCAGCTTTTTTCAGCAGCGAACCTGCCTCCTGGGACCCCGTTTCACCGCACCCATCTCACAGCTACCGCAAAAGCTGACTATAAGACACTTTAAAAAAAAACAAACAAAAAAAACCCCACACACAAACAACAACTTAGTATTCTTTTTGGATCACTTTTTTCTGTAGTACAACAGAATTGTGACAGCTCCTGTGAGTATATTGTATTGTATCTTAATTAACCAGATGTCCATTTTTCAACAAGCCAGGAAGAACAGATTTATCTTTATGCTGACTTTTGAATTTATGAGTTTCATTCTGGTTGGTCAAGAAAACTGTCTTTTGTTCATGTTAGCCTGTAATTAGAGTTGAGCGACTTTGGTCGGATTGGGTTTCATGAAAAAAAAAATTTGAGTCGGATAAAACTGGTCCGACTAGGGCAAAAAAAGTCGGAGTTTCGTCCAAAACCCGACCCCAATGCAAGTCAATGGGGAATAAAAGTCAGCATTGAGTGGATGAATGTCATCCGCTCAATGCCGACTTTTATTCCCCATTAACTTGCATTGGGGTAGGGTTTCGGACGAAACTCCGACTTTTTGCCCTAGTCAGATCAGTTTCATCCGACTCAAATTTTGTTTCCTGAAACCCAATCCGACCAAAGTTACTCAACTCTACCTGTAATATTGACAATTTGTAGTAACACTGTGCTCTTATCCTGGATGACTAGTGAAAGGATTATGGAACAATTATGTTTGCTGATATGCTGATTAAACTGTCCAGGCTAGCTAGTTTGTTGACTTGCAAAACTGAGGAGGAAAGACTCCTAATGCAAGTTAGTCTAAATCACCATTCTTCTCCTTGATCCATGAATGATGGCTTAAAGGACACTTGTTAACTATAAAAAGAGGCATATATACCTCCAGACATCCAAACAGCCAAGAAATTCAAAGACTGTACAGGACGGCAGACATCATGGCTCCATCACGAGGGAAACAGATCGGCTCCACTGACCACCGCGAATGCATGGATATGTTTTGGGGTAGTCAGAATTTGGACCCACCGGTCGCCGGAGCCCAATGGATATGTTTGTGGGGGGCAAAGAATGGGACCCACTGGTCACCAGGCTCCATGGAAATGTTCAGAGAAGCCAGGTTGTGACCCTCCGGTCAACTGGCCTTGTACCTCAATAGACTCATCTTCCTAAGCTTGTAGTTACCTCCTCTGTGTGTGTGCCACAGGTGGGGTAGTTGGCCCTGGAAGCTCTGAAGTCCCAGCTGCTCTTATCCCGGCGAGTCAGCACCAGGGTGAGACGTGCACCATCTTGGTTATTTTGCTGTGACTGTTCTATGTCTTATCTACCAGTTTAGTGGTTCAATAAAATATTTCCACACTGCTTTACCCTCACCCTATGTTGTCTGAGTAGCGTTACGCCAACGGTAAGAAGAGAGCGGGCATTCCGTGGGATGATCCCTGGTCTCTGCTAGTGGACCAGTGCGCAAGCTGACCTCCCATGTCTCCATAGCTCCAATAATAAATATTAAACCATTAGAATAAAATAATTTTCACTCACCTGGTAGCAGTCTTGGCGTTAGCAGACTATGCTGATGAGATCCAGAGTGAGTGTCTACCAAATCACCCTGCATATTTAAAACACAATATCTGTCACAAAGGGATCCTCTGCGATGGTGTGGGTCAGCACGATGTTCAAATTCCCTTGGGAAGTCTAACAAGAAGAAAAAAAAAAAAAAAATTATTCCTTAACCACTTTAACCCACCCTAAGCCTGTTTACATCTTCATGACCAGGCCAAATTTTACAATTCTAACCAGTGTCATTTTATGAGGCAACTCTGAAATGCTTCAATAGAGCCCACCAATTTAGAGACTGTTTTTTCATGACATTGTACTTTATGATCATGGTAAAATTTGTTCGATATGACTTGCTCTGCTCTGGACTCCTCAGCGTTGCAGTGTTTCATTACGCCTTCTGACCTGAAATGTCTTAGTCAGGGGACACCGCAGTGGTGGATCAGGGAGAGGCAAATATTGCAAGTACCGGGGCCTTAAGCAAGCAGTGGGGTCTACTCACGGGCACGGGACTCGCATAGTACGCGGTGTCCCCGATGGCGAAGTGGACCCCCCGCCTGCTCATGTCCCTGGCACTTGCCCATGTGCTGACGCCGGCCATGGTGCCAGCTTATGATAAATCGAAGAAATTGCTTATGTAACATATAAATGTGAGATTAGAAGCTTATTCTTTAATAATTCACCTGTTACAACTTTTATTGATTAACAAAATTAGGAAGTGTAGGTTTCAGGACCTGCTAGAGAGGGTTACACAATGGGGTTCTCTCCTTTTGTTTTCAATTAGTAATATATTCCTCGCAAGTCATTTGTACCCCATTAGTTTTGCCGTTTTGGGTCAAGACTATCTCTTTGCATTTCAATTTTATGAGGCAACAGAAAAAAATAAATTCTGCCATTGTTTTTTGTAGCATTAAATTGTGAGATAAACGATATAATTTTATAGTGTTGATCATTACAGACGCTGGTATGCCAAGTGTGGATTTTGATTATTACTACAGGAACTCCACTTGCCATCTTTGAACACACAATGCTATAATCACATAAGTAATGCACTGAACTACATAAGGAGTGCAGTGTATTACACAGCCTATTGGACGCAACCTCCTGCAGGATCTGATATCCTGAGATATATGGCAGAGTTACAGGCCATTTTTATGCCTACAATTGCCATGCGCCGCTGTCACTAATTGACTTTTTTTATATTACTTTTTTCATAATTAATATTGCTATAGAATATGGGGTATATAGAACAGGTGACTTCAAATTAAGCTGCCTAAAGAATGAACTTATTTAACCGACTCAAGGTTTCTAAACCCTGAAGTGGTTAAAAGTGACGTTCTGTAAGATGAAACATTTGCATTTGAGATAACTGCACAATGGTTTTTGGTTTATTTTATTTGGGACACTTACCAGAAAATAGACTGTTTATAAATGCTAAAGAAGAAATGTCTGCGAGCATTGTCACAATTCCCGTGTTCCCCATGCAAGGAAGGCAGCCACACACAAACTAACTCTGGGTCTATTTAATGTTAGTTTTCCACATGGACCAAAACTACAATCATAAATGTACCCCAAGGGTTGATTCAGATGTCTTGTTTTATCCATGTATGATTTCTATCCATGTTTCTTTATGGACGGACCTTGCAACTATGGTATATTCTATTCTACTGTTCACCTGTACATGTGTTTTTGAGGACAGAGTGGTCTTCCTCAAAACATGGTGACTTGTCCGATTTTGATACTAGTAAAAGATTCTACACTCACCAATACAAGTCTGAGTTCATAAAACCATGTAAAAAAAAAAAAAAAGTAGATAAGACGAAAAGCATTCAGATACACTCTGTGTCCAGTCCAATTTTCACTGTTTGATAGGCAAATTATTTTTGCAGAGGAGAAAAGCTGACGAAAATAAGGGCTCCTACTCTCGCCCGTTCAAACTGGTCCAAGTACGGACCACTAAGGCCTGTTTCACACTTCCGTTTTTGTGTCCGCCAAAATCCGTTGTTTTCCGTAAAAAAACGGATCCGCCATTTTTTGCAGGATCCGTTTTTTTTTGTCCCATAGACTTCCATTACGGTTACCGCGGATCCGTCAAAAAAAAAAACGGATCCGTTTTTAAAAAAACGGATCCGTTTGCATCAGTTTTCGTCAAAAAAACGGAAACGGATCCGTTTGGCGGACACAAAAACGGAAGTGTGAAACAGGCCTAATGCACGACCTGAGCGCAGCTCTTCCGACCAAAGCACGACAGCCTTACTGAAACATAAAACTGTCATTTTCAGGATCCGTGCATTAGCTGTCTGTTTTACGAGGACGTCTGTCCTAATAAAAATTGAGACTGACTTCAAAGATGTGCAGCGTCATGCGCCCGTAGGCGGAGCTACTGGCAGAGGCACGGCAGGGGGCAGGGCTTAGCGGCAGCCGTGCGCAGGCCGACGCTGCGGCCTTAAACGCAAATGTGAAACTAGCCTTAGTTTTTCACTTTTCCCACAGATTCCTTGCAACAGGCGAATCCCTTTCCTCGCTACATTATCAGTATAGGATTGGGATTTCAACATTATCAGGTATCATCAAGTAGACATGCCGCGCATTGTGGGACAGTCTACATGAAGAGTTTATCCCACAGCCCACAACAGAGGTGGCTAGAAATAGCTGACCAATTTTACAGCATCTGTCAGTTTCCCAATTGCCTGGGTGCAGTTGATGGCAAGCACATCAGGATCACAAAACCCGCTGGATCGGGATCTGAATTTTTTAATTATAAAAAATATTTCTCGATAGTCCTGATGGCGATTGCAGACGTCAAGTACAAATTTATTGCGGTGGATATTGGGGCCTATGGACGCTCCAGTGACTCACAAGTTTTTAAAATTTCAGCAATGGGATGTAATTTGTACGGAAACATTCCAATTCCCACCTCCTCAAACTTCTGGGCCACCACTGCCATTTGTTTGCGTAGGTGATGAAGCGTTTCGACTCTGAACACCTGCTGAAGCCGTATGCAAGCAGAGACTTGACACCAACAAAAAGAGTGTTCAACTAACACGAGCACAGAGGATGGTGGAGTATTCTTTTGGAATCCTTACAGCAAAATGGCGAGTTCTGTTGACCGCAATTAACTTGAAAACTGAAAATGTGGATGAGGTGGTAAAAGCATGTGTGGTCCTACACAATTTTGTTATTACTAAGGAACAGATTGCCATAGAAGACAATGATGTCGAAACCATATTGCATGATTATCGCACTGTTAATGTGCGAAGTACTCTAGCAGTGTCCAGAATGAGGGACACATTTGCCGAGTACTTTATGTCACCTGAAGGTAGAGTTGAATGGCAGGATGACATGGTTTGAGATTTTAAAAGAAATTTTGTACCTTGTTGTATTGTACAATTTTTTAGGGTAAAGTTATTGTACCTTGTTCCCTTACATTTTGTCAAAGTATTGTACCAACAGTATTCTAAATTCTTTTAGTACCTTTTTACCCAAAGTATTCTAAATTATGAAATTTAAAAGCTAAAAAGGAATCATTTAAACACTTTGTACAAATTCATGTAGTGTGTGGTATAGAAAATAATGTAGGGGCTATATAGCGGTATTATGGAGGAAGGATAGGGTTGGTGATTTCTAGGATATTACGTGGAAACAATGGTGGGATGTGAATTGTGAACAAAGAGATGGGGGTTGTGATAAAAACACTCCGGGATCGGCTTTGCTGGGGTCAAAGGTCACGTGCATTCAGCATGAAACTCAGGCGCAGAGCTGGGATTCGGGTGTAACTGACCCTGGGTCAGGTTTATTAACGGTGAAAGCAATGCAAAAAGGAAATAAAACATAAGACAAATCCTTGCCTGTCCGGCACTAACTAAACAATGGACAACCTAACTACCAACTGGCAGGCTTCTCCCATCCAGCCAAACCACAGTTGCAGTGGGCACTGCTTTCACTCACGTGTGTCTCTCACACAGACAGGCTCTCTGTGTTCCCAGGCTGAGACACTCACATAACCACCTGGCATCCTTTTATATCTACCTCCCATTATTCATTAGCAATCAGGTGCGATACTGACCAGACTAGGCCACATAGGAAAGGAATCTGGGCGAGATATACCTGCCCTCATCCACTATTCCCACATGATTCTCACAGGGTATAGAAGGTAGGATTTGTGACATGGATGTTGACTGGTGGTACTGGGCAGTAAATAGACCACCACTGTTCCATTGTCCAGAATGAGGGACACATTAGCTCAGTATGTCACCTCAAGGTAGAGTACTATAGCCATCCTATCAAAAAATTACCTTTGGCCTCTTTTTGGACCTTTTTCAAAGCAGTATTGGCCATTTTTTGGAACAAGCATTGAAACTTTGACCTCTTTGGCCCTTTATGTAAAACAATTTGCCCTTTTTTTTTTAAACAATTATTACATAGTACCTGACCGGCAGTACGCCGACCGCCATATTGAAGTACCCCCAGTGATGGGTATGCCAAGGTGGCACCTGCTGGTGATACCAGGACCTTCTACAGTACTGCCAGCACCAGCAGGCCTCCCCCCACCGCCACACACGTACTTGTACACACACTCACATATACTCTTACACAATCACATATTGACACACGTACTCTTACACACTCACTCAGTTTTATACATAGACCTTTAATATTCTACATGAAACAAAAGATTTTCTTGACTCCAAAAAAATTTTTTAGCAACTTTTGCTGAAAGTTTCTTTCTGAAAATTTTTGGGAGAAAAAAAAAAAAAAAAAAAACATTAAAGATTGGCATAATGTGTAGCGGAAATCGTATTGGAGGGGCTCTCAGTTTGGACCACTTCAACAGCGGCGTTATTGAGGGAGGATGGAGTTGGTGAGGGCTCAGAGACCAAAGGAGAATGTATAGGAATGGAGAAAGGTGAAGGGGTGGAGAAAACAATAGACTGGGGGGAAAACAAAACTGTGGGTGTTAATTACAGACGGTTGAATTTGGGATGTGGAAGGAGACTGGATGTATTGGGCAGGAAGTGTAGGTTGGGAAGGGAGTGGAGGCACAGATGCAGTTGGGAACTGGTATGGGGAAGGAGACTGGAAAGGGGCAGGAGGTTGGTACAGGAGGGGTAGGAAAGACCGGGTCTGGAGCAACTACTGGGCCGGTTGGAGGGGCTACTGATGTCACCTGTGCCAAGGCCACCTGGCAGGCTTGCATTACATGCATCTGCTGTTCAGGAGTGGTGTCTATTTGAACTCCACAAACTCCCCTGATGAGTCCTGATTAGATGAAACGCGTTGGGAGAACGGCGTTGGATTAAGGCGGTCCAGATGAATGCAGACATGAAGCTCTTTTAAAGACTGGAGGCCTTTTCCACAAGAGGGCATATACAGGCATCAGTGTATAGGACTAATACACATGAGATGAGTATAAGGACATATTAATAATGCATCATGAGAGTATTTAATATGCAGTATTTTGGTGGAATATAGGCACTACACTATACTGGACTCCATAGATGCGATATATTGTTCCTTTTGACCCTAAAAAATATGTCAATGTAATAGATATCTGATATTGGGGAAATAGATATCTTATTTATATGATTCGCACTCTAATGATAATTGTCCTTAAATATTGGAAATGAGTATAGGACTGATGTTTTAGGTATCTAAGACAACCTCTAAAAAGCGTTGTGTTGTTTATATTGAGATGCTCTCTGGCTAGTGTTTGGTATTATTAATACCTGGCCTATATAGACAACAAAGAGGATTGTAATCCGCTCATATCTGGACAATAGGAGGCGTCTTAATACCATTTTATTTTATGGGCACGGTTGCACAGACATTATCACTATATTTTATTTGGCACCTTAATTTGACACACAGGTTTTTATTTTAATTTAACATTAAAAGCTAAGTTTTAATATAATTATACATTTATCTCCATACCAATTTGCTATACACAATGTTCAGGAGTGAGGTTGTCAAGGCGCTCAACTACAGCCTTGAAAAAAGAATGATGTGGCACTTTATTTGCATCTAGATGCATCCTTTCAACACATGTGCTTAAATCAAGCACCTCTCGACTAACAAGATTGAACCCAGCAATCATTTGCTGGGTCATGACTTTCATAGCGCTTTGAAAGGATGCATGTAGATGAAAAAACTCCGTCGCAACCAGCCTTTCCTGACCCCGCTGACGCAGCCGCCCAGAACTCAAAGGTGTTCTATAGAAGGCAGCAGTGTCAGAGGGGTGAGGTAAAGGAAAGCCTACCTCATCAACAGCAGCTTCATGCAATGAAGCCTGCACAGATGCTCCAGCAGAGGTTGAGGAGGCTGAGGGATCACACACAAGGGAAGGCAGGGAGGGTGCAGAGGGGTTGGGTATGTCGTGGTCCCCGGTGACGGCCTCCTGGGGGATCGCTCCAGAAGGCTTCAATGCAGGCTCCCGCGTGCTGGTGAAGGTGCTGTTGAAAAAAGTGGAAAAAAAATTTGCATTAATATCATGCTATTGATTAGCCCTGGCTGAATAAAAGGTTACACATTTTAACAGTTTTAATTAGTAAATTCTGGTAGGAATGTTTACCTTCTTGTCACCATAGTTGATCGGAGGAACACCAGGGCCTGCGCATATTTATAGCGGCTCCTGCGTCCTCCTGATCCACTGGGAGCCTGCATCTCTGTTGAACTCCTTCTTGAAGCAATCCCGCATTGACCGCCACCGCAACTGAACTCTTTCCAGTGAAAACACAAAATGGTTAACAAACACAATACATCCGGAAACATTACGGAAATGTGAATACTTACGCTTTTCTTTCTGTGCCCGAGAATGGAGTTCCTCCCAATTATGTACCACAGCCTGGCACACTTCCTCCCAGAGTCATCGAGTAAGGCTAAGTGCACACGTACCGGAACTCTCGCGGAAATTACCGCGAGAATGCCGGAATTACATTCCGCGGAAAAACTAGCATTTTGCAGGCGTATTTAGCTTGCAAAACGCTAGCGTTTTCCAAGCGATCTGGAGCATCGCTTGGGGAACTGATTGACAGGTTGGTCACACTCGTCAAACATAGTGTTTGACAAGTGTGACCAACTTTTTACTACTGAGGCCGCCTATGCAGCATCAGTAGTAAAAGATAGAATGTAAAAAAAAAAAAAAAAAAAAAAAAAAAAAAAAAAAAAAAAAAGGTGTTATTCTTACCTTCCGACGTCCCGCACAGCCGTTCCCAGTAATCCTTTGCGAAAATGCCCGCGATGACGTCCGTTCTCGCGGGATCGCGATGTCTCGCGAATTACCGCAAGACTTCGCGATCCCGCGAGAACGGACGCCATCGCGGGCATTTTCGCAAAGGACTACTGGGAACGAGAGCGTGAAGAGAGGCGGGAAGACTGCGCGGGACGTCGGAGGGTGAGAATAACAATATTTTTTATTTTTAAATTCTATTTTTTACAGGGATATGGTACCCAAAGCCCGGAGGACAGTCTCCTCTCCTCCGGACCGTGGGTACCATCCGCAATTGTTCTGCTTACTTTCCGCATGGTGTGCACAGGCACATGCGGGAAGTAAGCGGAACAATGCACTCCTATAGGTGCGGGATCGCCGCGATTCCGCAAATTAATGAGCATGCTGCGGTTTTTACCGCGAAGCGATTCCGCCGCGGTAAAAACCGCAGCATTAGCACAGCATTGCGGAATCCCATAGGAATGCATGGGATGCTTATTTTTCGCGTTTTCGCGGCAAAATCGCACGGTTAAAACCGCCGCGGAAAAGCAAAAAAAACGCCACGTGTGAACTCAGCCTTACACTAGCATCCGCATGGAAACGGTCAGCCATATTCCATAGCGGCTCACAATCTCGCACCATATCAATGAGGTCAACATCAATAGCCCCCTCCTCACTGTCGGAATCGTGAGCACCGTCTGAAGCCTGTTTAAAGACAAAAAGGTAAACCTAACACTCACAGCATTAAGTATAAACCTTACAAAAGACCCCCCAAGAAATTACTGACTCTATGGCGACCGCCCCGACGTGGTTGACAACTACTCTGGGAGGCGCTTTGAGGAACTCTCCAACGAGCCACAGAATCAGAAGCCTTTAATGGAAAAAAAAAAAAAATTAAATGCTTTTATGTTGACCTGTTTTTGGAGTACAGTGATGTGTATGAAGATCTTTTTGTGCAATGCATGTAAAGATACTTACACTCGGGGAGCCCACTCCAGGGATTTCTCCGCTCCGTCCGTCTCCTTCTGAGAGACCCTCTTGTTCAGCTTCCTATGAAACAAGAATGCATATATAGGGTTATGTGTACCAAGAATGTTCTGCCCCCCAAAAATTAAAACATATGTACACCTCATGTCGCTGGCGATGTGAGGGAGGGCTCCCAGAAGAAGACATGTCTGGCCTAAAATCTGTAAGTACAAAGAATTATTACCTACAACACAAACCATATTTAAAGCTTTCAGGCCTTAATACTTACATTATGGGTTGCAATGGGTTCACACTGGGTTTTGGCAGTGGTGGCCTGGGCAACTTCCGGCAGTAAACAAGCACGATGTAGTTATTTGTTGTGTGCAACAATGATTTTTAAAATAAAACAAAAAGAAAAAAAAAAAAAAATTAAAAAAAATTAAAAAAATAAGACACTTTGAATTCCACTCTCGCCACCCTAAAATACACCTTGAACCAACCCCCGCAAAAATTCTAACAACTTAATCCGTATATACTCGTGTACAAGCCGCCCCGTGTATAAGCCAACCCCCTAATTTTGGCCCAAAAAAATGGTAACACTTATTGACTCATGTATAAGCAGAGTGTGGAATCCATAGACTATGCCCCCATACATATGCTGCACAAAAAAAAAAAAAAAAAAAAAAAAAATCACCTCTCGTGGGTCCATCGCCGCTGTCTGTCACTTCTTGTGTCAGTGACTGTTCAGCCAGCAGAGGGGCGGCACACACTAATCACGTCACCGCACCCCCTGCTGCCCAAACACCACTGACACAGGATGCAGCAGAGACAGCGGTGAGCAGCGATGGACCCAGGAGAGGTGAATATCGCTATACTCACCCATCCTGCCGCGGTCTCTGTAGCCTTGCTCGCTTCTCCACTGTCTCCCTTCCTGTCTTCAGCGGTCACGTGGTGCTGCTCATTACAGTCATGAATATGCACATCACTTGGGTATTTCAATTTGGTGGTCGACATTTTTCCTGTCGGCACAGTGGATTGTGTGAATCAAGGACATGCAGACAGAAGTGTATAACAGACATATAGACTAACAAAATGAAAACCAATGCTTGCATGAAAATGTTGAAACTCACACTCAATCTCCTGCTGGATGGATGTCCAATACAGTGGATGGCTGGCAAATCCAGTTGGTTGGTGGGTGGATGTCTGGCTGGCAAATCCAGTGGGTTGGTGGGTATATGGCAAATCCAGTGGCTGTGTGGATGAAATCCAGTCAGTAGCTGCTGTCTTCAGTGTGACAGGATGAATGCCCTCTACCTTTCCTATACAGGGGTGGAGATTGTCAGGTGTCTTTCTAATAATTTGATACTTCATTGAGCATGCTCAGTCCAAAAAAACGGATCTGGCAAAAACCGGATGCCGCTGGATCCGGCGCTCATAGGATACCATTATACAAAAAAACGGATGCCGCCGGATCCGGCAGCAACCGATTTTTAAACACAGAAAAAACGTTACATGCAACTTTTTTCCAGACGCCGGACAGGCGATTTTGACCGGATCCGGCAAAAACCGGACATGCCGCATATGCATCCGGCGATAATGAAACTCTGTGGGTAAAAAACTGGACCCGGTGGCAACAGGCACCGGATCCGGTTTTTACACTTTTCGCCACATCGCGCCTGATGCACAAAAACTGAAGTCTGAAAGTAGCCTTAGTGTAGAGAGGTTGTTCTCTAGCCTTAACGGGGTTGTTCGGGCTTTTCACAATCTCAGTACATATCTGGGCTGCAGAATTATGACAATAAGTAATTTACTTTGTCACTAGTTTGCACGGTTTTCTAGATATTCTGAACAGAACGTCCAAGGGGGGGGGGGGGTGTTATGGCATTGAAATGAGAACTAGTCGTGAGGGCTTCTTCATGTGGACGGGGAGGGCCTGTAGATATGGAGGGTGGGGTTGTTGCTATAGAGGGCATGTTTGGAGTTGAGTAGGAGGTTACGACTAGTTCTCATTTCAATGCCATAACAATCCCCCCTTGGACGTTCTGCTCAGAATATCTAGAAAACCGTGCAAACTAGTGACAGAAAGTAAATTACTTGTCATAATTCTGCAGCCCAGATATGTACTGAGATTATGTGAAAAGCCCGGACAAACCCTTTAAAATTATTAAGTCAAATTTGAGGTCATCTATGAAGGAGGATCTGACGGAGGCAATTCTATTTCTTAGAACAAATTCATAGACTGCACAAATGTTTAGTATGTTTTTGTTGAAAACTGTTTTTTGCCACTTACATAGTTTATTACACAATATACACTATGTAATATCGATTACATATTTACAATTTTAGTTTGTGTTCTAAAGTTGTATTCCAATAAATATATATTATGATCTAAATATCTTGATTATTGTATCATAAAAATGATTAAATGTCTGATGTTCACATTGTACTACAATAAATTTTTCACTTAAATATAAGCAATATATGTGGGAGTCAGAGTCGGTGTAAGGGAAATTGAGGAGTCGGAGTCGCAGGTTTGGCTTACCGACTCCACAGCCCTGGCTAGAACAAAATACAGGCCGGGATCACACATGCAAGAAACTCGGACGAGTCTCGCATGTTAATACCCGGCACTGCTGCCTGCACTCAGGAGCGGAGTGTGCGGCTCCATGTATTGCTATGTGGCCGCACTCTCCGATCCGAGTGCAGGGTATTAACATGCGAGACTCCTCAGAGTTTCTCACAATGTGTGATCCCGGCCTTAAGGCCCCGTTACACAACGATGTCCCAGCGACAGTGGCGTAGCGTGGGGGGCGGCGAGGCAGCAGCAGCAATTCCTCTCCTCTGTGGGAGAACTCATTTCCGCCCAGTCTCCCTGGCTGTGGATGGTGCAGCAGCGCTGGAGGTCTCCTCCTTCCTCCAGTTATGGGGGTGGCTGGGATTGCTGTAGACCAGCCCAGTCTGATGTGTATACACTGGATCCAGGGCAGGGTTTGCTCCATGCTCTCACTCATGCTGGATGTGCCCAGGACAGGAGATGTACAGCCCGGGAACCAAGTCCTCTGCCAGGCTGATGCCCACTCCTGCCCTGCAGGTAAGCTGCCCCCCTGCTGTGCTGGGGGCACTGTGTGGGTGAGGGGCTATAGAGTGCCAGGAAGATATGCTGCAGGGATCTGTGCCCCAGGCAAGGGGAGAGCAGGGCAGCCCTGCTAATCCTATTAGTATGTGCAACGAGTGGAAAACTCGGAGTTTGTTTATTATTTTTAGAAAAAATTCGTAGTTACTTACCGATAACCAGGGCTGTGGAGTCGGTAAGCCACAGTTGCGACTCCGACTCCTGGATTTTATCAGGCTCCGACTCCTTCATAAATGGCCAATTCATTACAAATTTACTGTTGTAAAATATTAAATATCGTGCTTATTCAGTTTCTCACCATCATATAAGTAATCAGACCACTTAGAGCAAAAACTACATTAGAATACAATTAGAATATAGCAAATAACTTTTATAAACTTTTCTAAACTGTAAGTATTTATGCAATAAACACTTTTATGCAGTTAATAAGAAGAAATCTATAAATTTGTCCTCAGAAAAAGTATTGCCTCTGTCAGATCCTCCTTCATGGATGCCCTCAAATCTGATCTAATTATTTTGAGAGCAGAGAACAACCTCTCTACACTAACTTGTGTTGGTGGCAAAGCAGTAACCACTCGGGCAACATCTCTGACAATGTCAGGATACAGAGGAATCGCTTGTTGCACTGTTATTTTTGATGAACGGTCAAATTTCTCAATTTCTTTTAGTGCACATGAAAAATTCTGCTGAAATGTACTGGCTGCGTTCCTTGATGGGGATGACTCTTCTTCTATGCGGGAACGCTTTGCACAGTCCTTGCGATCCAAATATTTTTCGAAATTAAAATTCTTCATCAGTTGATGATGAGGGTGAAGATGTGGCAGGATGACCAAATTCTTCTTGTTCCTCCTGACTGTTCTGCAACCCTTTCATCCTTACTGCTATTTCAAACAGAGCTTCTTTTCCTTTACTTAGCTGTTGATCATCTAGAAGAATCCGATGCATTGGGTCTACATAAACAGCTGCCAAAAGAATGTTATTTTGTAATAGTAGCTCCTCTCTCCGTTTCATTGATGTAGCAATGCCACTTGCAATTAACCCTCCTCTTTGGGACAGGCGAAACATCAGGTTCTTCCACTCCTTTAAGAAAATACCTGGAGTTAAGTCCTCTGCTTGTAATTTTTTAGTCACTGTAAATGGGTGCTCTAGCAATTTTTCCAGCTCAGTCACCTGATTCCACTGACTTTCATTTAGCGTCAGTTGAGGGTTAGCCATGTCTACAAGAAAGGTTTTCAGTTCAACCAAGCACTGAATCATTAAGTAGGTACTGCCCCATCGTGTGGCTTGATCAATAATTGCCCCTTTTCCAGCACGTCTCTTCAAAATTGAGTCAACTTTAGGGGTTCCGGCAACAGTAGCCAATTTTCTCACCTTGCCAATCAGTGCAGCAGCGTGTCCTTCTTGCAGACTGTCTCTTACAGCCAGCTGTAGCGTATGCACAACACAGCGCATGTGATGAATGAAAGAACATATTGACAGTTTCAACAAGATCATCTAAACTATCATGTTGCTGTTCATCTGAAGCAACTTCAGTTTGCTCCTCAGTTACAATACTGTGTTCCTCTATTTCAAAAATTTCTGTGTCTGTGGACCCAGAATGTTCTTCTAGCTGCTGGTCACCATCATTACTCTCATTCATTAGCTTAATAGTACTTATCATATTTGAAGCATTGTCAGTTACGACAGAAAGAACTTGCTCTTTTTTAAGTTCATAGTCTTGCAGAACCTTTTCCACCAAGACCTGGAGAAACTCACTGGTGTGATGAGCTTTGGTGTCTTTTACTGCCAATGTCTTGGTAACTATTTCATTTTTGTCAAACAAATCAGACATTGATGGCAAAATAGTTCACTCTGTGACGTGTGCAGGCATCCATTTTAAGAAACAGAAAGCGTCCCTTGAGAGTTTTTTTAAGTTCTTCCTTTTGTTTAAAAGCTTCTTCGATTACTAATTTTCTAATTCTCTCTCCAGAGAAACACCAAGCTTGCGGGCCATTTCCCCATTCAGACACAAAAGCTGGTCGTGAAAATAATGAAATAGGCACACCATCCTTTACAACAAGCTCTATGATCTGTTTTTTAAATGTATCTACTGTCATTGTCACAGTAACTTTGTCACTGACAAAATATCTTGCAACTGATGGCTGCAAAGTTCTCTGCTCCTTTGTTTGGCTGGAAGAGCTGGGCACTGGTTCATTGGTTTGGATGCAGTCTTTCTCATCCACTGCTTTCAGTACTTCTGGATGAAAGCTCTGTAAATGTCTCTTTAGATTAGAAGCTCTGGTAGGAGCATTTTTATCTTTGCCTGAATATGCACTCATCTTGGCTTCACAGCATTTGTTTTCGTCTGGATCATTTGTCATACACTGACAGACAATGTTTTCTATCTTGAGTGATGGTGAAATGTTCAAATACAGCTGATTTAATGTGATGCTTCTTTGACATTCTCAGGTTTTTAATTCTGCATTCACAATCCAAATGACAAATTGTTTTCCTAAAAACAATTGTACAAAATTATTGCCAGGTTGTACAACTGATATAGTGGTCAGTAATACTGTTATTATTCCTCATGTACTCACAGTTAACTGATGCAAAGTTTGTTGAAAGGATAATACTTCTTACAGTCTTCCTCTTCTGAGTAGCAGGCAGCTGTGAGATGCTTGGAAGACGCACACCTAGTATGATCTAGTCTAGAGGAGGAGCTTTACTACTAAGAATTTGCAACACATTTTCACTTTCAGTTTCATACATTGTAAGTAGGGGGGTTGGGGCAGCATGAGGTTAACCAAGTATAAGATTAGATAAGGGCAGTGGAGAACAGTGACACACAAGTAGTAAGAAATGTCTATCTCCAGCAGAACTGCTTATCACTGTTGTTCATAGTTTGATAGAACATATATATTTGAGTAACATTTATAAAATTCATATGAAAGTTCAATTATGAAATATTAATACATTTTTTTTTTTTTAAAGCTGGAGTCGGAGTCGGTACATTTCTACCGACTCCGACCAAAACTAACTCCGACTCCACCTCCACAGCCCTGCCGATAACGGTATTTCTCTGATCCCATGACGGCACCACGGAGAGAGGGATCCGCCCTCAGGGACAGGAAACCTACAGATGAAAAAAGGCAGTACCTCTCTCCCACATCAGTTGGTTCACAGGACTCTCAGCTGCAACTCAAACTGTTATAAAAAAAAAAAAACAACATTAATCAAATTAAGCTTAACAAAGGCACCGCGTGGCTAAGTACTAACGCTAACTAAGGCTACTTTCACACCTCCGGTTTTAGTGATCCAGCGCCTTGCGGTGAAAAGCCGTAGTGTCGGAAGCGGCGTGGAGCGCAGACACTGGATGTGAGTGTACGGCCGGACCCGGTGTCGCGGAGATTTAAAGGAGGCAGAGCGCAAAGAGGGTGACAGACGCAGAGACAGAGACAGATCACCTATGGGGTTAAAAGACAACGTGCCCGGGCATGCGCAGTGCTGAAAACCGTTCCGGCGCTGTGAAAAAACGTTACAGGGAACGTTTTTTGCACACGCCGGATGGCGCATTTTTCCCGTTTCCGGCAGAAACCTGACACGCCGCATGGCCATCCGGCACGATGCGGCGATAATGACAGTCAATGAGGAAAAAAACGGATCCGGTGCCAGATCAGGTTTTTTACATTTTCGCTGCATCGTGCCGGATTCCAGAAAACGGATCTGTGAAAGTAGCCTAACTCACTCTTATGTGCACACCTGTGTGTGTGAAAGGGAGGGGATGTACGGGTGCCGTCATGGGATCAGAGAAATACCGTTATCGGTAAGTAACGAGTTTCTCTTTCCCCCCCATGACACCACGGAGAGAGGGAGGGACCACCGCCTCCAGAACCCTTTTCCCAAAGGTGAGATCTGAAGAGGAGGTCAAGTCTAGACGGTAATGTTTGAAAAATGTAGAGGGGGAAGACCAAGTGGCAGCTCTACATATCTGATCTATTGAAGGGCCAGCTTTCTCTGCCCAGGATGATGCCACTGCCCTGGTTGAGTGGGCCCTTACGTCCTCCGGTATGGCTGCCCCGTAAGAGGAGTAGGATAGGGTGATTGCTTCTCTTACCCACCTCACCAGTGTGGCCTTTGATGCTTTTTGACCCTTCCGAGGACCCTGAAAGCAAACAGAGCCCTATCCTTCCTAAATTCCCTCGTGGTTGTTAAATATTGGACCAGGCATCTTTTTACATTTAAAGTGTGCAACACCTCTTCTGTTTTGTTTTTGGGATTGGGGCAGAAAGAGGGTAGGGATATTTCCTGGGTCCTATGAAACTGACGACACCTTGGGGAGATATGCTGGGTTGGTTTTAAGAATTACCCTATCATCCAGAATTTGCGTGAAGGGTGCGTGGGCAGACAGAGCTTGCATGTCACTAATACGGCAGGCAGAAGTTAAGGCTACGAGGGGGGGGGGGAAAGTCTTAATTGACAATATTTTTAAGGGAGCCTCCGCTAGGGGTTCGAAGGGAGATTTGGTTACTGCGTTTAGCACCAGGATTAGATCCTAGGGGGGGGGGGTGTAGATGGATCGGCCTGGACCTACTTTCTTCTTTGAGGTCCTGGCGCCCTTAAGGGAGTCTTCGATCTGAGTTTTTATTAATGCTTTGAGGTCTAAGGCAAACCCCGGGGATTCCTCTTGTATTGTCTGCTCTATGCAAGCCGCACAGAGCTTTTTCTCCCATTTAGGGGGTAGCTCCTCCGTGCATATAGCACATACCACGTGTTTATATTTGGTAGTGCATTTACGTCCCTGAAAAAGAAAAATTAATAGTCTTAATAGTCGCAAATTAGCAGACAGCATTCACAGAGATCACTCACCCTCCTGTGGAACGAACGATACTGTCTCGGGCGTAGGGATCATCTCCACTGCTGAATCCACTTCTGGCTGTGCTGCCATGGTGGAGCTTTGGCTGCGCCACGATCTCGTGTGACCGCTGCTGCTGCGCTGCTGGGAAGAGTCGCGCTGGCGCTGTTGGTGCTGTTCCTGCGTTTGCTGTGGTCCCTGCTTCGGGGACCGCCTCCGTATCTCCTTCTGCAGTTTCCCACTCATGGTGACCGATTCCTTCTCTTTCAGCGTGCTTTTTAAAGCCTTATTTTTTAATTTTTATTTTTTTAAAATTTCACGCCGCCCCCTTCCCAGGGATCCCTGCGCCCCGCCGGAAGTACCTCGGCTCGCCGGAAGTCTCGCACATGCGCACCGCACGATCACCCAGCGGTGCACTGCGGTTCCCTTTCCCTTAAGGGAGTTGACATGGCGCGCGCCCCCATCCTCCTGTGTACCGCGCGTCCGGCGCCGGTTTCCTGCGGCCTCCCGGCGCTGCACACCTGGCTCCGGTGGCCGCCGCCCCCGCTGTGTGTTGCAGAGGCTTGTCCGCTTCTCGGCTCTCAGTGGCCCCCCTCCGTCCCGGGTATGGCAGGCTCTGCTGTATGGCCCTTGGTGACTGCCGCCACCTGCCCGGCCCCTCAGATCGGCTGGGCTCTCCTGTAGTGACCGCCGTCACTATACTGCAGGAGGCCCCCCCTTTTTTTTTTTTTTTTTCCTCCTTTTTTCTTCCTCTTTTCCCCGGGATCTGCAGACTTCCTGGATTCTTCACTGCCTCTCCCCACTCACCCTCAAGGCCCGCCGACCCCGATGGTGGTGCTTCGGGGGAGGGGGGGGGGGATCCTGTTTAAGGCCTCGACCCAGCCGAGGCAGGGAGCCCCGCTGCCTTATTTCCGGTCTGGATCGGTCCCCGGAATCCTGCGACGACTTCCAGGTACGTGCTGTAGGTTCCCAGTCAGGGACAGAAAACCAACTGATGTGGGAGAGAGGTACCGCCTTTTTCATCTGTAGGTTTCCTGTCCCTGAGGGCGGATCCCTCTCTCCGTGGTGCCGTCATGGGGGAAAGAGAAAACTGCTTCACCAGGCTGCATGCCCTCTGTGTGTGTGATCCCTGCCAAGAGGTTCTGCAGCAGCTGCTCAGAGCTTATAATAGTGATGTGGTTATGCACAGATATAGGTTGGGTTTGTCATATAACTGCATGCTGTACAAGCAGTGAAGCAATTGCATTGTAAGCACTTCCCCATTCCACATCTTGTAGCCCAATTTAGGAGCCTAAATTTTCCATACCCGTACGACTGATTTCCTTACACCCCTTGTGCATGTCGTACAGCTGGCGGTTGATAACTGCTGAGAACTGAGGGGAAAAAAAAAAAGAAAGATTGCCAGGGAATTGCTCACAATGCAATTGCTTGATATATATAGTAGGACCCAATGCAAAAAAAATTGCCTTATGTGACAATGAGCGAGTTATGCCAAATGACAAACTTGGCTCTGCTACATCTGTAAGAAAGCTGAATGAATTTAAGCAAAAGCATTATAAATGCAGAATGGTCAAATTGCTGGATGAGCTTCCTGGATGCCCTGGTGCCGGTGTTTGCGCTGTCACGCTACTGCGCACCAGGACGTACAGCAACGCGACCATCAGGTTTTGGATTTATTTTTTTCTTCTGTGATATTTTATTGGATTGTTTCATTACAGACAGGGTTTCGCTTTTAAACCACCTTTACTGTGGACCGCCAGATATTTGTGGTATTAGTACACAAACATCTTTAATCCACAGCTCTTGCTAATACATGGGGGTCCTGGACAGGTGACCCCCTTGCAATGACGGGTATACAGGGTTTATCTTCATGAGACATTTATTTTGGTTTCCTTTCTGTGGTAGCATCATGGTTGGCACTTGCTATGTGGTGGGGGCCCTCTGTGTGGCGCTGTTTGGTGGGAGGCCTTCTGTGTGACGCTATAGGTGGGGCCCCCAGCCCCTTATGGATTATCAACGACCAAAGGGGCGGCAAATTTTTCGACCGCCCCAAACAGTTGCTACAGCCCAGCGATCCCACCAACGATGCGACCTGATGGGATCGCTGGGACATAGGCTGATTGCTGGTGAGCTGTCACAAGACAGCCCCTCCAGCGATCAGGACCAGCGACGCTGGACGCTGGTCTCTCGCTGCCACATGCAGCGATGCGCGCTGGCCAGTGATCGAAAAACGGCCCAGGCCGATGCTGCACGATCAGTGATAACCAGCAGGGGGGCCGGTCACTGATCCCCGTCACACACAGCGTTCTCGCTGGTGAGATCGCTGATGTGTCACAAAATCAGCGCTCTCGCTAGCGAGATCGCTGTGTGTGACGGGGCCTTTAAAGTGTAAATTGTATCATTTTCTCGCTCACTTAAGTGGCAACTTTTAACACTTTGCTCACATGTGTGTTCTTAATTTATGCGCCCTCATAAAAGCAAAATAAATACAATGGTGGATTTGTCCCATAAAGAACCAAACATTGCCTATGATGAGGTCCCTGGGCACTTTAGACTGAAAAAATTTGCAGCATAATTTAGTGCTAGCACAGTAGAGGCAATGTCTACAAACCTCATATACACTTTTTAAAATTTGCAGATTTGTAAACGTTTTCCCCAGAATCAGCTCAGATTTCACTCTTTGCGATAGAAAGGTAGAACATTGCACGCACAAAACAGGCAGCGATAACACATGCAACAAACATTTTACTGCTGAAAAACTGTAGATATTTCATTTCTAAGTGAACCTACCATAAAGACAGTACCACACACACTGTTTATAAACTTTTGTAAAGACACCATAGGATATTTCACACGTCATTAACCCGTTAAAAGCCGAGCCACTGCAAATTTTTGCAACAGTGTCATGTGAGGGCTTTGTTTCTTGCAGGATGAGTTGAGGCTTTTATCGGTACCATTTTCAGGTAGACACGATTATTTTGATCACTTTCTATTCTGATTTTTGGGAGGCATAATGAACAGACAGGGATTGAGGAATTTTTATTTTTATTTTTTTTAGGGGGGGGGGGGGCGTTAACGCCATTTCTCATTTGGTAAAATTGATCAGTTTTATTATTCGGGTCACTACGATTATATCTCATTTATGTACTTTATATTTTTGCGCTTTTACACAATAAAAATTTACAGAGAAAATTTTTGCAGCGATTTTTTTCTGAGACCTATAACTTAATTTTCCCGCTGACGGAGCTGTATGGCAGCTTGTTTTCTGTGGGACAAGATGACGTTTTCAGCCATACCCTCCATTTACATTAGTCTGATCGCATTATATATATATATATATATATATATATATATATATATATATATATATATATATATATATATATATATATATATATATATATATATATATATATACACACATATATATACATATATATACACACACACCGACCACTGAAGCTGTTCTAACTAGTGACTTTCATAGAGCAGGACCTTCTGGACACGGCAATACCAAATGTGTACTTTTGTTTATTTTTTCGCATTAAAAGTGTATTGATATAATTATGTAATTTTCATTTATAATTTATTCGGTCGTCCATGACAGCACCACCTGAGAGAGGGGATCCGCCCTCCAGGAACAGGAAATCCTACAGATACATAAGGGTGACGTCCAGGGGCGCTGTGTGTCGGGCGCCGCCATGGCGCTGGGGACCTCCTCGTGCGCGCCCAGACCGGGGGGTGCGGCGGGGCCGGCAGCGCTGTTGGTCTGCGCGTCCTCGCACGAGTCCGGACCGGAAGGGACGCGGCGGGGGGCGGGGCTGGGGGGCCTGCGCGCCCGGCCTGGAGGTGACGCTGCGGGGCCGGTGGCGCTGGTGGCCTGCGCTTCCTCTCCTGCGCCTAGACCGGATATGGCACGAAGGGGGCGGGGCCAGCGGCGACAGACCGGAAGTCGGGTCCCGGCGTTTTCCTCTCTCCCCGTGTGTCGCCGGGCATGGCGGCGCCGGCATGCAGAGAGAGGGACGTCGGGGGGAAAAGGGGGGGGGGGCAAAAAAGGTACTGACGAGCGGCTTCAGCTTGGATGCAGGATGGACGAGCAGGAAGCGCCCGTGCCCCAGCTGGACAAAGAGCAGGAACGTACCTCAGAGGGGTCCCAAACCAGCTCCCAACAAAAGAAGAAACGAACTGGACAATCCGGCCATAGAAGTTCCTCCAGGCCAAAGGATCCAGCTCGCCCCCCCCGTGATCCGGTACCTACGCCTTCTGCTCAGGGTAAGAGATCTTTGTGAATGTGCCCTGACGCGGTGTCCCCCTTATGTTTTTCCTCCAATAGGGGAAGAAGTGTACTGACAAGGCAAAAAACAGGGAATTCGCCCTTTGTAAATGCCTAAGGGAAATCAGAGCGGAGGTTCAAGCCCTTAAATCCGTACCCCAGGGGGAGTCGTCTAGGAGGAGAAAGAGGGCAAGCTTCTCAGAGTCAGGCTCTTCAGCAGACCCTAGAGGGAACGAAGACTCCTCAGAACCCTCCACATCCGCGTCCTCTTCAGAGGAAGACGCCAGCCGTTTCTGCATAGGTCTTGACCAAGTGGACAAACTAGTCAAGGCAGTCAGGGCTACCATGGGGGTAACAGACGCCAGACCTGAACGGTCAGCACAGGACCTAATGTTTGGGAGTTTAGACCCCAAGAAACGCAAGTCGTTCCCGTTAAATGACAAGGTCCAAAGTTTGATTAATAGAGAATGGAGGAAACCAGAAAGGAAAGGCTCCCTACCACCAGCCTTTAATCGGCGATATCACTTTGAGGACCCTGTGGTGAATAAGTGGGACAAAGCCCCGAAATTGGATGCAGCAGTAGCTAAAGCATCCAAGAAATCCACTATTCCCTTTGATGACATGGTCTCTTTGAAGCATCCGCTGGATAAAAAGGCGGACTCCTACTTGAAAGGCACATGGGAAATGTCGGCTGGCGCCCTGAGACTGGCGGTCGCAGCTACCTGCACGGCCAGATCTATGATGGTTTGGCTGGACCAATTGGAAACACAGCTAGTAGACAGAGCCTCGAGGGAATCTCTCTTAAAAACCCTACCTACCATCCAGGATGCGGCAGACTTTTTAGCCGACGCTTCAGCAGACTCTGCGAGGATGGCGGCCAAGGCCGCAGGGCTATCGAATGCAGCCCGACGGTCTATATGGCTGAAATGCTGGCCCGGGGATATCCAGGCCAGATCCCAGCTTTGCGCCATCCCATGTGAGGGAGAATATCTATTTGGATCAGTCCTAGATGAACTCCTGGAGAAGGCTGGCAATGATAAAAAGAAATTCCCTTCCCTACCCACCACTTCCTATAGCCGTCCCTTTGCTAGGAAGAGATTTTTTCGCAGGAGGTCGTCCAGGGACCGGGGCAGATGGGAAGAAAAGAAAAGGTACCGGTTTTATGTTTGGAGGAGGACGCCAAGAAGCATCCCGTGAGTCCAAGAAACCTCCCCAATGACTAGAGGCGCCGGTGGGAGGTAGGCTATCAGCCTTCTAGTCAGCCTGGTCTACTCAGCCTGGTCGCGGATCTCGAACAGTAACTGGATCCTGGGGTTGGTGGCCGCAGGCCTAAAGCTCGAATTTGCCCGTGTCCCCCACAGCAGCTTTAGAGCCACTCCGCTTAGGTCTTCCTTGGCGGAACAGACTGCCCTAGAAACCGAAGTTATTGAACTATGCCAGAAGGGGGTACTGATAAAGGTACCAGAGGCAGAGAAGGGCGAAGGCTTCTACTTCCCCCCCCCCCCCCTATTTTTGGTCCATAAACCGGATAATTCCTACAGGACTATAATCTAAAGGCGCTTAACAGATACCTAGTCATTCGACCTTTTAAAATGGAAACGATCAGCTCCACAATAAAGTTGCTGTTTGAAAATTGTTTTATGGTGGTATTGGATTTAAAGGACGTTTATTACCATATACCCATCTATGCGTCTCATCAGCGTTTCCTTAAAGTGGCAGTTCATTTGGAGGGGTCGTTACAGCATTTCCAATATGTCGCCCTTCCCTTTGGTATAGCAGTTGCCCCCCGGGTGTTCACTAAAGTTATAGCGGAGGTTATGGCCCATCTGCGGGAGGCAGACATCCTAGTAATCCCCTACCTGGATGACTTCCTTATTGTAGGAAAGCAGCAGTCCACTGTCTGGATCAATTGCAGAAAGCAAAATTGGCTTTGGAAAGGTTAGGGTGGCTATTAAACATCAAGAAATCCTGTCTACAGCCCATGAAGGTCCAGCAGTTCTTGGGCTTAATCCTTGATTCGCAGAATCAGGAATGCCATCTTCCTCCCAAAAAATTGGTCTGCCTACGTCAGCAGGTCTTAAACGCCTCCAATAACCCCACCATGTCTCTCAGGAAGGCGATGTCCCTCCTGGGTTCTCTCTCATCCTGCATCCCCGCGGTCCGGTGGGCCCAGTTCCACACAAGGGTGCTACAGAGCGAGGTCTTACGCCACCAAAAAAATCCTGGGCGGGTATCTAGAAGGCTGGTTGACTCTGTCCCAAAAGACATTGAAATCCTTTGAGTGGTGGCTAGACAATAATCTAGCCAGAGGGGTACCCTGGGAATATAACATAACCCGGGTAGTCACCACAGACGCAAACCCTACGGGTTGGGGGGCCCACATGGGGGGGGGGGGGGAGCCTTGATTCAGGATGTATGGGATAGTCATCAGTTGGAAATGTCCTCCAACCTGAAAGAACTAACAGCCGTAGAGCAGGCAGTTAACCTTCTTGTGCATCTACAGGGGCACCATGTTCGTGTATTCTCCGACTATCAGGTCACTGTGGCTTACATCAACCACCAAGGCGGCACTCGGTCCAAGCCCCCCTGATGGAGGTAGCAGAACGGCTGTTCCAGTGGGCAGAGCAACATCTCCTGTCTTTAACAGCTCTGCACATAAAAGGAAAGGAAAACACCACAGCAGACTTCCTAAGCCGCAACCTCCTAAAGCAAGGAGAATGGTCCTTAAAAGCATCCATCTTCAACCAGATAGTACAAAAATGGGGACTGCCAGAAGTGGACCTCTTCGCCACCAGAGAGAACAGGAAGGTGCTGCGGTTCTGCTCCCTGAATCCCAGGGAGAACCCTCTGGCAGTAGATTCTCTTCTAATCAAATGGGACTTCAGGCTAGCATACGCCTTCCCTCCCCTGGCTCTACTACCCCTGGTGATGAGGAAAGTCAGGAAGGACAAAGCAAAGATTATAGTTATCGCTGCGTTTGGGCCCAGGAGGGCATGGTTCTCATGCCTGAGGACCATGTCGGTATCCGACCCTTGGGTCCTACCCAACATCCCAGACCTACTGTCCCAGGGCCTAGTTTACCATCCTCAGGTAGCTGGCCTACATCTGATGATGTGGATTTTGAACGGGCACTACTGAAAGAGAAAGGTTTTTCCCCGGCCCTAATTAACACGCTGCTTAGAAGCAGAAAGCCGGTTACAACAAAAATCTACGTGAGGATCTGGAAAAAATTCCTTCACACCACAGGGGTAGTAGCCAGACAGTTCACTCCCATAACGCAGATCTTAGAGTTCTTGCGAAAAGGTCTGGATATGGGACTCTCCACCAGCACCCTAAAGGTACAGGTGTCAGCTCTTGGGGCACTGTTCAACTTCAACATCGCCAGCAACCATTGGATCAATAGGTTTATTAAAGCAACAGGCAGGTCCAGACCGATAGTGAGGAACAAATTTATGCCATGGGATCTAAACCTAGTTCTTACGGCCATGACGGAGGCCCCGTTTGAACCTATATCATCAGCTTCCACGAGAAACCTATCCCTTAGGCTGGAGTCACACTAACCAGCGCAAAATACGCTCCGTAGTTTACATGCGTAATACGGATGAATGACCCCTAAATAGTGCTCCGTAGGTCATCCGTAAGCCAGGTGCGGTCGCGTATTTTGCGGATGTCTGCATCCGTATGGCGAGATTTTCTTGCAGCCTTGCAAAATGGACATTTAACGGTTTTGAGGCCTGCTAATTATTTAAATCATTAGCCTGCACCCTATTTATACACTCAGAAACAGGGGGCTGCCTCTATACTGTCCATTTGTGAGCTTGCTTTCATGAGGTGTGTTGGTGTTCTTTGTGCAACATGGCAGAGGGTCTGAGATTCAATACAACTGAGCAGGTTCTCTTTAACTGGCTTTTGTCACGGCGCTTTGGGCAACCATACCCAGTGATCGTGGATCCGCGGAGGAGGAGACGCATGTGGGTCCATCCAGTTTTGAGTCAACGACTCACAAGAGGTCATTTTCACCGCCTCTATTCTTCTCTGCGGGAGCATCCGGAGAAATTTTACCAGTACTGTCGCATGAGCATTTCCACATTTGATCGACTCTTGGAGACAGTGTGCCCTGGGATAACCTTTCAGGACACAAGGATGCGCAAAGTGATATCTGCAGAGGAGCGACTTCTACTCACAATACGGTATGTACTACACAACCACATTCTCTATGTTCATAATGTGTGTGCGCTAAAGTATGTTTTTTTTGCCTTCTTGGACAACGTTTTATACCCTAATCTTACTCCAAATAGGTTTCAACTTACAAACCAGAATGTTAGCTCTAATATGTACTGCATATCACTTAGTCATTGTGGAACCAAATATGTGTGTGTTATTCTATCTCAATTCCTCCCAAGTTTGGTCGGCATGTAACTGATGTTTTTGGACTTTAGGCATTCTAAACTTATCAATTTCTGTTGTTCTACAGCTTCCTGTCCACTGGCCTGTCTTATGCCGCCCTCCACGAGTTTCTCATTCGAAGATCAACCATTTCAGGCATAGTGAGGTCTACATGTACAGAAATCTGGACAAGACTCCATCAAGTGGTCATGCCCAAGGCCAGGATGGAAGACTGGTTGAGGATATCCAGGGACTTTGAGGAGGACTGCCAGTTTCAAAATTGTATTGGGACCCTGGATGGCAAACATATCCGGGTGCGTAATCCGCCGAACTCTGGCTCCCAATTCTTCATTTATAAACAATACTTTTCTGTTGTATTGTTGTCTCTGGTAGACCCTCAATACAAGTTTATAATTGGTGACATTGGGGCCTATGGAAGGACGGGAGACTCTAGAGTCTTCAATACTTCCATAATGGCTCTGCGGCTACGCACCAACCAGTTGGATCTACCACCACGCCAGCTACCAGGCTCCCTTGAAGAATCAGTCCCTTATGTCCTTGTGGCAGATGAGGCCTTTCTGTTATCGCACAGTGTCATGAGGCCATAACCCCGGTGCAACCTTGACCACAGGCACAGAATTTGTAACTTGCGCCTATCACGTGCTAGGCGACTGGTGGAGTGTTCCTTTGGGATTCTTTGTGCCAAATGGCGGGTACTACAGTCTGCCATTCAGTTGAGTGAACGAAGTTGTGAAAGCCTGTGTTGTTCTGCATAAATTCACCAGGATACATGATTGTTCCTCCTCTGATGGTGTTGTGCGTAGGCCGGACAATGTGCGCAGGGTGAGACCACCTATGAACCCTCAACGTAGACCGCTCTCTGGCCTCAAAGTGCGTGATATTTTCACCAATTACTTTATCTCACCTGAGGGGGCAACTTCTTGACAAGAGCATGCTGTGTCTATGTTATAATTTGCTTCTTTAAGTGTGTCTAAATATATATTACTCAACCCCTTATGATTCTATGACTGTTTCATTGCATTGGTTAGTGTATGTTAGTATGTTGTGAGGGTTTTTGAAAAATCACACAGAGACGTTAACTATAGTAGACAAATTTTTAGTTTTGCCTTTTTTTTGTTTGCTTAAAGGCAAACATAATATTGCCATAAGAACATTTTGGCAACGGGCAAAATGACCCTTTGTGCCTTCTTTAACTTTTTTGAAAAGTAACATTACATAACCAAAAAAAGATTAGGCAATAACAACATTGCTGCATGAGAATATTAAACTAGATTTGAAAAAAAAAATAGGTGAGCTCCATCACCAAAATAAATGCTAAAAGGTAACACTCACATTTCTTCGTAATGTTTTCCAGTCATAGAAAGATTCCACCATGACAGGCAAGGCTACCTCACGGCTTTCAGACAGATATTACCTGTCTGTAGAACAGAGAATATTTAACCATGCTATACTGGAAAGGATGAAAAAACAAAAAAATTCACTTGTTAAGACATAGAGAGAGCGTGATATTCTGAAGGCTGGTCGCCTTGCTTTGTTTTACTAGAGATTGCTAGCAAAAAAGGTGACTACTTCACTAAGGCCAGCACGCCTTTCCTAGGCATTAGCAAGTGAGTAGTGTATTTTCATCCTTTCATTTTACAGTATAGCGTGTTGAAATAATCTCTTTTGTACACACATGTAATATCTGTCTGAAAGGCGTGAGGGAGCCTTGCCTGTCACGATGGATTCTTTCATATGATTGGAAAACATTGTGAAAAAAATTAGAATGTTAAATTATGTAAAAAAGTTTGGCGATTGAGAACACCTGTTTTTTCCTTTCTATTTGGAGCACCAGTTAAACCGCACTGGACATCTCCGGCCATCAGACTCATAAATCCTCATAGGTTGGGGGAAGGGGAACGTGGAAGAGCAGCCTGTGGGTGCTGCTGGACACTGTGGCCAACATCGCCCTGTGTGGGGCCATACTGTTGCCCATGATGCTGGAATTGTCCTGCCTCCTGGGACTGTTGGGGATACTGGCCAGAGTAATGATGATGGTGAGGGGCATCTTGTTGGTTGTGGTAGGCACGTGGCTCATACCCACCAAGATAGCCAGATCGTCCCCAACCAGGTTGGGACCAGCCTCCAACACTGGGTGGGTACAAGTGGCCATATTGGTGGGGTTGGCTAAAGGTTGACATTTGGGGCTGCGGAATAGAAGGTTGGGTAGTGGGAGGAAGGGTTGAGGTGTTGGCCCACGTATTAGGGGCTGTTCGGACCCTGCTTGAGCAAGCATCTGTGTGGATGGTCTCATGCGCATTAGATTTCGGGGGGAGAGCTGCCACCTCTCCAGATATTCGAATACCTCATATGGGGTATTGGGGGGGGGTGCTTGCATCAAGCAGGATCTGAATACATCCCTAATACGTAGCCTGACCTCACGGGTAAGGGCACGGAGATAAAGGGTGAGGCTACGTGCGTAGGCCTCCTCCTCATCATCTGTAGTTACTCTAGATAAATAATTGAGCACCCCTTTGTCCACATTGGTCCTGCTCTCTTGAATAGTGACCTGGCGCCTTCTTCGTGTTCGCCGTGATGTAAGCAGCCTGTGGGGAGGCCCTGATCTGGCCAGTTGGGCTGCTGCTCAAGTTGCCCGGCTCTTCCAGGATGGGTGATGGGGCAGCAGCAGACCGTCCTGGTGGTGTTGTGTGTTGGGCAGCCATTGGGTTGTCCTGTGATGCCTCATCTTCTGCCATCCTTCTTGTAGGGGAGAAGATGGGCCAGCCACCTCATCCCCTACAGGATCTATTATGGGCTCTGCCTCTGAGGCCGTTCCTCGATCCGTAAGGTTGGATTGAGTTCTATTATGAAATAGAACAGAGGCAAAAATACATCAATATTTTTGGCCCTGTAAAGTATTTGTGTAATGTGGTGTGAGGTATCTACTTATGGTCTCAGATCCAGAATTGGGGTGAGGAAGGACAGGCGGTCATAGTAGATGTACTTCCTTTTAACATATCCAGCATCCCCACTCCTGGACCGCTGCTGGCGTTCCCGGCGGTACTGGTCCCGGATGCTTCGCCAGCGTTTCATCTCATCTTCCTACTGCAATGTGACAGGAAATATTGTAAAATTCACATATTTGAGAGTCACATTTTCTACCAGTAGTCTAGGCATGGGGCCTTCTGGGGTGTGCTTTCTACCCATGGTGGCATATGTAATTGGGCAGATACACAGGGTCTCTTTAGCTACACTTAATTGTTTTGTCTAGGAGGATGAGGAGCTTGTGGCCTAACCCCAAATTATGGCTGTGTGAAGCCACGTGTCACATCCAATGTAACGGCCTCATGAGGCTAAAAGTACATGCACAGGAAGGGGGTGCTGATTCTATATTCCTTTTTTCTTGCGCGCTAAGGTTACTGATGTTTTGCGTTGTACTTACGAATTTTATGCTGCTCCTCACGTGGTCGGTCACAAAAGTCATGGTACATCTGGCGACAGATGCGCCTCCATGACGCCTCCTTTCTTGCCCGGTTTGCATAAATTTGCATCGCGTTGTTCCCAGATTTCGGGACGCTCCTGCACCAGGACAATGAGCATCTCAACATTTATGTACGTGGACGCCATGCTGCTGCTGTACTCCGTGGAGGCGTACTTCCTGGATGTCTGGAGCGCTTTTTGAGCTCATTTGCATGTCTAGGCTTCCTGATGATGGATTGGCCCATTTCCTGTCACCAGCCAAAAGACCTGCATATTGCTCGCAGGTCACACATCTGGTCCGTGTGTAATCCGTATTTTTTGCGCACCCATAGACTTGCACTGGCGTACTACGAGCGTAGTACGCTGACAATCGCAGCATGCTGCGATTGGCACAGAGCGTAGGATACGGATGAGAAATATACGCCTGGTGCGAGTGACCCCATAGAGAATCATTTGTCCGTGTCTAATGCGTGCTTTTAGCGCCTCTCACTCGGCCGTATTCCTCGCCAGTGTGACCCTGGCCTTAAAGTGGCTCTCCTGGTGGCGTTGACATCTGCCCGTAGAGTGAGTGACATCCAGGCACTATCTAGACTCCCTCCTTACATACAATTTAGGGATGATAGGGTAATTCTTACACCCGATCCGGCATACCTGCCTAAAGTAGCCTCCAGTTTCCATAGAA